>NC_136061.1:420900696-421615696 GCF_964261635.1 Lissotriton helveticus | reverse complement strand
ACATGTATTTAAGACCATATTTTCCGGACTGTTAGCACCTTTTCAAGCAGTCCTCGGAATCATTCCAAACTTCTTGCACTCCGTGTTTGGCGAACTGCCCCTCCTCTTGGGACTCGTTGCAGGGATACTATTTTGCTCCTACTTCTGTGATATGGCAAGCCAAATCACCAGCGACACCCAATTCACAGTGGAGAGAGCTCTGCAGGAGATGACGTGTCGTGAGCGCATCGTTCAAATTCTATGTTTACCTCATCTACGAGAATTAAATACCACATAGTTTCTGTCATTCAGACAAATCTGGCGGGATTGTATCTTACCTGTTCTACGCTGCCTGCTTTGCGGTGAAGAATGCCTGATAGACATCTGTCTAACACTACCATCAGTCATGCCAACGGATGTTGATACTCTGCTGGACCCTGTAACGGCCCATGCTCTGTGTTGTTCCCAGCGGCTGCCAATTCTGATGATGGCATTAATTGAGATCTCACAGACGCAAAATGCTGATGCTGATGTATGAGAGGAAATAACAGGCGCATAGGTAACATCGGATGCGAACATTGCTGATGCGACCAATGCTGAAGGCGATGCTTCACATCTATGTGCGGTTAATCTTCTAAACTAGGTAATCTAACTTTCACCTACAACGCTAGACAACTTTTTGTCTACAGACAGAAGATTTAATGTTTTCTCCAAACCCTAACAGTGACTTTTGATTTTGGCACATAGTGTTCTGAGAGATTTTGAATTTCAACAAGGTACTAACTTTGAAACTTTTTTCTATGAGTAATTTTCTTTCTCCAATGTTGTAGTTTTTCATTTTTTGGCACAAGTAATCTGCTTATAGTAGAACTATTCATAGAGAACAAGAATTCTTTGAATACTTCCAGAGACAATATATGACCTTGTACACATACAAACAGTTTTATGTAATCTGACATGAAATGGTTTTGGCCCTTTTTTCTGTATTTACGAGCCATTTCATAAATGTATATTTTTATGATTCATTCATGTTTGCATTTCAAAATGTCGAATATATGCTATGAATAAATATCTTGCTTTAATGTGTACAGCACCAATGCAATTTTATGCTTACAACTAGTTTGGATACATGATTTACAATGTGTCTGAAACATGCTTTTAGCACTTCTTGTGTAGATACATTTTAGATATGTTATCATGTTTAGAATTTAGTAACGTCGTACATACAAGAGTGGAGTGGGTGTTGTGTTTCGATTTAGATTCCGTATGAATTTCCCGATTCAGGCCCTTATATTCGTACATTACACATTGCCCTTATATAGGCTTTGAAATCCAGTCCTTATTTAGGCATGTCCGTGCTAACCAAATACAGGCATGGCTACTTACATCTGTTCATCTACGTCACAACGAGTTCCTGGAAAACCAGACTCTTAAGCCTTTAGGACTTCCCCTTGCATGAGTATTGATTTCTCCAAGAACTCATTTATTATGCATGAACATCTATTCCTTAGGGGTTCATTCATGACGTTCATATGCCCGCCTTCTACGTCAATACTGGCATTGCTAAACACCTTCATGGTATAAATATACCTTCACTTGCTATGGCAAGGCACGGTGCGGTTCGGCTACCTACTTGCACGACGCGACTTGCCACAGCAAGTCCCGAAGGAAGTCATCTCCCCAACTGATGCACTGACAGACGCTGCCATCCTCCTTGCCGAGAATCCAGCTCCAGTGTTTCTGACTCCCCTTGCGGGGTGTTAGAGAATCGAGTCGTGGGAAAGAGATACCAACCTCTCTCATTCTAAGGTATTGAGCTGATTAGAACCTAGAGAAACTTTTGCCAATTCTCGGCAAAACTAAACTAAACTAGACTATAGCTAAAACAGTACCTACTTCTTCCCTCGTGCTAGACTTAGGTTAGGTACACTGGCGTAGGATTATTTTAGAATCACCAGTTGAGTATTTTAGCCTGTGTTATTTATGTATGTATTTTTATATATGTCATAGCTACAGACCATGCTATTACAGTATTATTTTATATTACTGTTTACGCTGTACTCATTATACTTCGCATTCTGTCTTACGATTGTAGCAGCTCATGTCTCTTGCATGAGAAAGAAGACTGTTCAATAAACCCTTTTTATTGAAACGCCTGTCTCTCTATTTCTGTGCAACTCTTTAGAAACGAAGCATGCACGATTGACTGAGTGAAACTGTAATCTATTGTTTCCATGACTCTGAAGATATTGTTCCGACTCTAAGGGAAACAAAGTTGTCATGTTTATGCGGTTGTCAGAAACTAATCCCTTCTTGTTCATTCGAGAAAGTTTCTAGTGACCTCTGAGTTAGCTGGCACACACAAGTAATTAAGTTTAATGTACTCGATAGAGACATATTGACCTCAGTCCTATGTCAAATCTATAGTGCATATTATTCCAATGCACAGAGCCTATCAGGGATATAGGAACTACACTACAACACCATGGTTCCCTGCACGTTGGTGACCTCCCACACCTCTGGATCATACGGGGTGCGATACTTCCATCCAGGGTACCGGTCTTTCACGATGATCCGGTCTCCTACTTGAATGTCTATTGTTTGCAAAATCAATGCTGACTTGAGTTCATGGCTCGGGACATGGCGCTTTGGTGATGACTGGAGGTGGCGCCGGGTAATTTCTGGTGATGTTACACGAGTGGCATGTGTGGATGGCTTCCTCGACCATAGTGTCAATGCCGGGGAACCATACCTTGTTTCTGAGAAGGGCTTTAGTTTTAGCAATCCCTTGATGCCCTTGATGTGCCAGGCAGACCACTCTCTCTTGAAGGCTCATGGGGATTACCAAGGTGGTGCCATGCAGGACAATCCCGTGAAATCCTTCACTAAGTTCGCTGCAGGCCCCCCATTGCTGTTGACGGAACATTCTTTACTCTTTTGTCAGGGCACGCACTCCATCGAGAAAGTGTTGCCAGCTCCGGTCCACCACCATTGCCTTGACCTTGGACACATCTTCGTTTGTCTCGTTGGCTCTTCTAATGTCTTCAAGCGTGAGCACATTTGGGCAGGCCTCCTGAGATATCATCCGGACAAACTCCTCTGTGTTGTCCTCATCGGCAAGTCGTTCTGTTGAAGCAGACTTGGCAGGGTGACGTGACAGAAAGTCAGCCGGGTTGTTGACCCTGGGCCGAAAGATAACCTCAAAGCGGTAGACTTGCAGTTGTACTGCCCATCTCTCGATTCTTAGGGTAGCCAATCTCGAAGCGCCTGCAAAGAGGGGAATGAGATGTTTATGGTCCGTGACCACACGAAACTCCTGCCCGTAGCGATAGAGGTGGAAGTGTTGGCACGTCCACTTGATGGCCAGGGCTTCACGCTCTATCTGGGCATACCGCATCTCTGTTCCAGTTAAGGCTCTGCTAGCATAAGCAACTGGGACCCATTCTTTGGCTTTCGTTTTTTGCATGAGAACGGCTCCTAGCGCCACAAGGCCAGCATCCACCACCACCTCAGTGTGTCTGTTGAGTCGAAAGTATGCCATGACTCTTTTGTCAAGGAGTGGCTCCTTCACAGCATGGAATGCTGTGTCTTCTTTCGTGGTCCATGCCCACTGTTGTCCTGATTTAGTGAGGTTATTGGAGATGTTCTGAGAGAGACGCCAGATTCGAAATGAATCGGCCACAATATGTGGCCATGCGTAGGAAACTGCGGACTTCCGTAGGCGATGTGGGCCTCCGGGAAGCACGTATGGCCGCAGCTTTCTTCAGGTCAACTTGGAGGCCATCTCGAGAGAAGATGTAACCGAAGAACGCCACCGATTCTTAGTAGAATGAGCACTTGGCTTGGTGGAGGGTAAGCCCACTTTCCGGCAGTCGTTGAAGGGTGTCCCTGAGATGTACATGGTGTTCCTCTAGTGTTTTCGAGAACACCAGGATGTCCTCACTCAAGTTGATAACTCCTTGCAGTCCCGTGAGTGTTTCCCTTATAGCATTTTGAAACACTTCTGCGGCGTAGGATACCCTAAAGCTCAGCCTCTCATATCGTCGTAGACCCACATGAGTGGAGAACATTGTGATATTCCTGCTGTCTGGATGGAGTTCCAGCTGGAGATAGCCAGTGTTTAGGTCGAGTTTTGTGAACCACTTAGCCCCATTGAGGTCTGCCACAATGTCATCCATGGTGGGTGTGAGATGTCGTGCCCGCTTCACGGCTTGGTTTGGAAGGCCCATGTCAACACATAGCCGGATGGCTCCAGGCTGCTTTGGCTTGGGTGCCATGACCAAGAGTGACACCCACAGAGTGGGGCCCGACACCTTTTCTATTATGCCCAGCTGCTCCAGCTTCAAAAACTCTTCATCCACTTGGGGGCGTAGGTGAAATGGCACCCTCCTGTGCCTCAGAGGTGAGGGCTTGACCATTGTATCAATGTGAAGCTTGAACAGCTTTCCCTTCAGGCACCCAGCCCCTCGAATAGCATAGGAAATTCTCTGAGGATGTCTTGAGCGTGCAGGTCATGCACCTGGTTGGTGAAAAAGACCCGCTCCAGGTCTTCTGCCGTGTGGCAGCTGAGGAGTTTCCCTCGCTTTCCTTTGGTGACGTGAAACCGCGTGTGGAGGCGGTGCCCTTCATTGGCCGCTTCAACTTCTTTCACTCCATGTAGGGGAAGTAGCTCCGTCCCACCGTAGGTGTATACCTTTGCCTTGGAGGGTCAAGCGGATGTCTCTGGGATAGTCGTTCATATTGATCACTGTCCATGACGTTCACTGATGCCCCAGTGTCTATGAGCGCTTTGACTGGCGAGCCTGCCACTGTGATGGTGCACATGGGTGGAGATATATGCCTCGGACCCTTTCGACTCACAAACAACACTATGAAGACATCATCGTCGTCCGCACCTAAGCCATAGCCCGGCGGGGTGCTCTCCACTTGTTCCAACGGGTCTTCTAGCATCAGTTGTCTAACTGCTGTTGACGGTCCATGCTGTCCCGTAGTGCTGGTTATCGCTCTCCCTCCTTGACATACCTTTCTGAAGTGATTGAGCTTTCCGCACTGGGGGCAGGTCTTCCCCCTTGCAAAACATCGACCAGACGGCGGATGATCCAGACCGCAGTTACCACATGAACTCTCCTGTGGTAGCCTCCCATTCCTTCTTGGTGTTGCTGGTCCTCTTTGAATGGCGTCTACTCTCTCCTCTTTTTTCACTGGAGATAGAGAGGTTCCTGATTGCGTTGTGGATTGGTTAAGGGCCGCCTCCATCTCATCCGCCCAGGCGTTGGATAACTTGTCGGACCTTGCGAGCACTAGGATCTCGTCCAGAGTGATACCTGGTTGCCTGAGTATCAGGCGGTGAAGCGTCACCGATATGCACCCTTGTATGACTTGTGCCCTGATTTCTTCCCTCTGGTCTTTTCTCAGGCAGGCATAGAAGACATCTATGGTATCGGCTCCCCCTTGTCTTGCTTGGCAGAGCTTGAAACGCTTGAAATCAGGGTTTATTTGGGAGTCAAAGCGCCTGTTCAAGGCCGTCACCACCTCATCGTAGTTGTCATCAGCCCCTGTGTTCAGCAGAGTTTTAAACAGATCATACAGTTCCCCTCTACTGTAGCACATAAGGAGCGACCTCTTCACCCTACCATCTGTTTCTCTCATGCCCACAAAATAGTGGTCCAGGTGACCAATCCATGATTTCCATTGTGCTGCCGCTGTGGCTGGATCCGCCAGTTCACTGAACGGGGATAGGGGGGCTGTTGTGGCATGCCCTGGTTGTGGTGGTGCATGTAGAAGTGCCTGTAGTGGGACCTGCTGCTGTGGCATGGGAGCACCAGCCCCATCTGGGTTGGGGACGCTCGTGCCTGTTCAACGGCACATTACTGAGCCGTGCTCGAGGGGTGTAATTGCAGGCAGGGTATGGCTGGCACACTCCTGTTGGACACCTCAGTGTTGTTGCCCTTGCCAATGCTTGATGGCCGTGCACAGTCCTGGTGGCCTGCGTGCTGCAAGCGCCGAGCAGCAGAACCTGGGTGACAGTCAAATCTGTATGTATTTTTTTCTTTTTTGCTTGCTGCTGCCAGCCCTTGTTGGAATGAAACTCTGCTCTTGCAGCTGCCAGTGCTTGTTTGTAGGCCTGGGCGCGTGAAGGCCTTGCTTCTTCCAGACAGTGACCAGCAGAGCGTGAGGGTGCAGACGTGCACGCTCTTCCTCGCACACCGACCGCAGGCTCGACCACGTGACTGTAGGAGCGCTGTACTTGGCCGGAACGGGCCCTCTCACGCTGCGACCATGTGGTAGTGGGAGCTCTGTGCCGGCCATGGCGGGTGTGCACGCGTACGGCAGCTTGGCCTCACCTTCATCACACGACTCCAGACGCCGCCTGGACAACTCCCCTTGCTTCCAGCTGGATCCTCAAGGATGTACGACACTCCCGGCAGCATCACAGTGCAGGGTGGGCACCCGCTGAGGCTGCACATGCCGAAGCTCCTCGTCCAGACTCCTTCACCGCGCTGGAAGCCGCGACGGTGGCCATGCACTGTGTTCCTCACCACCAGGGGAGGCTGTGAGCAGGTGAGGTGCAGCAGAGGTGTGGGTGGGACACGCCTCGTCGCCAATGTCGTGTCCAGGCCTAGGTGGACGAGTGCTGCGCTGAAGCTAGGCCTCTGGCTTTGGTCTCAGCAAGAAAGGCACGCACACACACTGGTAACTATGTATGAGCCAATACCCTGAGCGGTCTTGCGCTCCTTTATTTATCCCTTCAGGCGAGCCCCCCTCCGGTGCATGCAGGCATGTTACATTGTATATTGTGGGCCGGGTGGCAACGTCACTACCGAGGGATGCTAGGAGATATAGTCCCAGAGTGACCAGGGACAAAATTACACTTCAGTGCTCGTCTGTCCTCAAGGAAGTAACATATGGGGATGTCTTGCTATTAAGGCCATAGTTATATACACTAGTGTGTCTTTCTTTACCTAGTGTATACTTTGAGGGTCATCATGTAAAAAGTAGAATGTGAAACAATATCCTTTAGTGGAAGTTGCAGTGGTATATTGAGTCCACTAGTTCATCAGCATCGCAATCAGCTCAGTGATCTCCATGGTTTCTCATCATTGAGCCCAAGTAAGTCACTGCGTAGGCGAAATACCCAACGCTATTCAAATCTTAACAGAGTATGGTCATATCTGTTTTTCTCTGTTCCAATTATTCTATTATTATCATTGTATTGTTATTCAATGTAGTGTCTTGTCAGTTTTGTGTTGTCTTATCTGCGTCTGATTATGCTCCTATGCTCTATTATATGTATCCTTACTTTTTGGGATGTCACCCATATATACACCAGACCACAAGAACATTTCAGGGCATATATTACATTGCTTGTGTTACAATTGGTGAGATATTTCAGTCTCCATGGTGAGGGTAGGCCCAAATCTGCTCAGTAAATTGTTTTGTGAATTTTCATACCCCACATCCACCACATTAATGGTGACCTGTGGGTATGGGGAGTCTCTGTAGGGATTCAACTGCTTTTGTTTTTGGGCAGGTGTGGACCACAGCATCCCGTATGTTCTGACTTCGTTTAGAAGCGGACATGGGGAGTGTGATTTTTAAATTCCCTGTATTTAAGAGCCCCCAATGTTTTTTGACCAGTTTTTTCACTGAGTTTGATATTGGCGTGTATGTTGTCACGCAAATGGGTCTTTGTTCTCACAGTTTTTTGTATGTCTGGATAGTTTCTCTCTTTCAGTTTATCACTAAGTATATTCATGTGTTCTTTATACTTTCTGATCTCAGCACAGATGCATTTTCACCTAAGGAATTGTCCTAGGAGTAGTGTCATTTTTCCCACCGCAAGCTTGCCGTGCTCTTGAAAAACCAATGCATGGCCGTGGTACGGTTGAAAAATCTACGCAGCGCCTGCTCGCAACAAGGGAAAACCGCTGCAGTCTAAGTCCAGAGCACCGAGTCTCCAACGTCTGAGACCCCTGCTCCGACTTAGATGCAGGCACTGCTGTGAGGCCGAAGGAATCGACGCATTACCTGTCTGCGGCTGTGGAAATTGATGCCTCGCCTGTTTTGCCGCCGCATCAACCCGCAGCACTTGGATTTTCTTATGCATCGCACCTGTGTGCCAAGTCTTCATCAACAGAGTCCTGCAGCCAAGAAGCAAGACAGCGGGTCCGAAATTCAACGCATCACTTCCCCTCGCAGTAAGGATTCGACGCAACACTTCTCTTATGTGCAGGACAAACTGACGCCTCCACCCCTCTGGGACTATGGAATCAATGCCTAACTTGTGTTTTCTGATGCATGCTCTCTTGCTGCTGTTTTTCGTTTTGAATTTTGATGCCTCACAAGTACTTAATGTAAAATCACTGCATCTATAGAGTTCAATGGACAAAATTGCTTAAACCTATTAAAAGTGATATTTTAAGTGCTGGCTGTTGGATTTTTGTCACTTTGGTCTTGTTTGGTTTAGATAAAGATTGTTTATTTTTATAAACAGGTGTGGTGTCCATTTATAATATTTTCACAGTGTTACTGTGTGTGTGGTACAAATACTTTATTAATTGGCTCTGAGATAAGCCTGGCTGCTTGTGCCGAGCTACCAAGAGGGTGAGCAGGTGTTATCTGGGTGTGTAACTCCCTTATCCTTACTAGCGCACCCTGCATCACATTTTGCGATGCAGGGCGCGCTACGAAATTCGTTTTATTAATTAAATTGTTTACTTACCTTCAATTATCCATACTCCGGTTTTTAGCACCCCCCACCCTGCCCCTCCCCCAACCCACCTCTCTGCCCCACCGAAACACCCTCCACGGGCCGCTACTGCTCATCAGGTGGTTTTTGCAGACTGCAAGCACCCAGGCACTCGAACAAAAGGCCACAGACTCTAGATTTGGCTACACAGAGCTCACCTCTCTGCTGCCCTAGCCTGGAGTTACACCAGTTGCCCCCCATGGCCCACTCTTCCACCCAGATTCAACTCCAGTCTTCTCTGCATTTTCTCCTGAGCAGGAAACTCCCAGGTGAGGCAGAGTTATTTGCCTTTTGATCAGTCTCCTCATCACAAACTCCCAGGAATCAATCCCCAATGTGGTAGACAATAAGATTTCCCTTTCAGATGGCCAGGTTGCCATATGCACAAAGAACAATTGATGGATAGAATGCTGCACAATGTCAAACATTCACCCCAGTGCAGTGATCCTGGCCTACATCTATCGTTTTCTTGCTCCCCATGCCATTCCAGTTTAAACTGAGGTGATGTAACAAAGGTAGTCTTCACCACAATAGTTGAAGAGTAAATGTGATTTTAATATCAGGAAGTATATCCACTCAGCATCAACCGTCCAGTCAGGTTTACAGCTCAAGAAACAGTGCCATCAGGAACCAGCTTCCACATTCTATGACATTGTTAGGTTCTACATGGTAACATTCCTAAGTAAATTACAACACATCTCCCTTACACAAAATTATAATACTAATAATAATGAATAAAAGAAGATGCAGTGACAACGAGAATAAAAACATAAAAATAATGTTGCAGAAAAAACATGTATAAAAAGGTTCTGTAAATAGCAACTCTAAATAATGTAATAAAAGAGAAACGTAAAATCAATGCAAAACGTAATCTCAGAACTTCACAGGTAAATTCAAACTTCTTTGAGGAGAAATCTTCAATTTTCCACTAAAGGAATCTTTGTCAACTGAATGATCATGATTTTCAGGGTTACGCACATCTGTGGATTTCTTCAAACACTTCACCAACCTAGACTTACTCCACACGCAACCAGTATTGACTTTCACAACATTTTTCTTGATGGCAACAATTGTGAAGGGACCAATTAAAGCAGTTCTACCTTTCAAGGTATGCCTAGGATTCGTTACTAAAACTTTGTCACCAATGTTCCACTTCTTATTCTTCACATGCATTCCGGAGTCATAATTGGCTTTATATTTACGTTGATATTCTGATATTCTTAAACGTCTTGCTTCCTCAGAAATTCCCACACCAGAACACACTGGCAGCCAAGAAGGATTTCATTCTGAGACAGCTTTTCTACCTCTTAAAACTTTAAAAGGAGAAATGTATGCGGTTGCATTAGGTGTAGTACGGTGTGCCCACCACGTGTCACTCAATACATTAATAAATGAAACTCTAGAATCAAGAGCACATTGAGCACAATCTTTGACAATCCGGTTAATTTTCTCTGTCAAGTCATTCACTTGAGGTGTATATAATGCTTGTTTCTGATGAACAATATTGTAATCCTTGAGGAACTTACACATCTCATGAGATGCAAACTGCACTCCATTGTCGGTAATTAAAAACTTGGGGCCAGATGTATCAAAGGGTTTTGCCCATTCTGTGTCTATGGGGAAATGTGTTGATACATAAGGCCCTTAGGTACACCCTCAGAAACAAATACATCTTTGAGGAAATCAATAACAATCCTAGTGTTTGCAGAAGAAACACACTTCGTGACCACCCATTTTTAAGTATAATAAACAAGCAAAATGACAAAACGCTCATAAAGAGGGCAGCAATTCAAAAGGCCCCATGATGTCTAATCCTAATTTTGACCACACAACTTCAGGAACCGCAACAGGAGATAATGGCGTACGACTAAGAACGTGCGATTTATCACTAGAAGCACAAGATACACATTCCTTGACAGCATTCTCAATTATGTGATCCATACCAGGCCACCAATATCTTTCCCTTACTCAAGCTTTGGTAATCTCCGTCCAAGGTGACCCTCATGAGCTGTGTTGATTATTCTGTTCTTAAATTCAACAGGGGGAGCCACCCTTTAACCTCTCATAAGATTTCCACAGATAAATGAGAGTTCATCTCTCACAGGCCAGTATGCTTTCATTTCTTGATCTAAGGTTTTATAATCCGGCGATCCTTGATTAATCTGCAATCTAAGTGATGATATAACATCATCTCTATTCACACCTTCTGACCATTCTTCATTTGACAAAGTAGATTCAGCAACCAAGCATACACTCTCAATCTCATTTTCAAACAGTGCTTCCTCCACAGGTAATCGAGAGAGACAATCAGCAGACTTATTGCTGGACCCAGGTATGTATTGTACTCAGAAATTATATTCTTGTAGACCTTCACTCCAGTGCTTGATTCTTGGTGTGATATGTTCACTTTGTCGGCATGAAAAAATTTGAACTATGGGACGATGATCTGTCCTAACTAGAAAAGGAATTCCCCAAAGATAGAATTTGAAATGCTGTACTGCCCAGAAAACACTCAAGGCTTCTCTTTCAATACAAGAATAATTAGTTTCTGCATCCTTAAGAGCTCTAGATACAAATGCAACTGCTCTTTGTTCTCCATTCACCACTTGAAGGAGCACTGCACTCATACCCTTTAGGATGGCATCAGTAGTCAACACAGTTTTCTTATTGACATCAAAATGCCCCAGTGTAGGCATTTTCTCAATTTCAGACTTGATCATATCAAAAGGTCTCTGGCAATCATCAGACCATACAAAATGCAATCATTTTTTAAGTAATGCTCTAATAGGTTCAGTTACACGTGCAAATCCCTGTACACATTTAGAATAAAACTCAGCGAGACCTAAGAATGACCTCACTTGTTCTTTATCCTTTGGTGTGGGAGCATTTACAACACTTTGAGCAAGCTCGATTTTGGGCTGAATACCTTCACCTGAAATCACATGATCTAAATATGAAACTGTTTCCACTCCAATACGACATTTTTCTTTTTTCAATGTTAGCCCTTTTTCTTTCAGCCTTTCCAAAACCTCAATTAATGTCTTGCCATGTTCCGCTTCGCCCTTGCCATAAATCAGAATGTCAGCTTGGAAAAACATAATGTTGCTTATGCCCTCCAAAACCTTCTTCATGACCCTCTGGAGACATGCCGCTGCCGATGCCAACCCTAAAGGCATTCTTAGGAAGCGGTATGCTCCCAGAAGTGTCACAAACAAAGTGAGGGGTCTCGAATCCTTGTGTAAAAGAATCTGATGATATGCGGACGATAAATCCTGTACACTCAAAACACGGGCCCCTTTAAGTATACTAAGAGACTCGGAAATGTTTGGTAATGGTTGTCGGTCCACCCAAATCCATTCATTTAAACTTCTCAAGTCAACACACATTCTAACGCCTGCAACACCACCCTTCGGGGCCAAAACAATGTGAGCCAACCATTCTGATGCTTCTATCTCTTCAATAACTCCCAACTTTAATAGTCTCTCAAGTTCAGCCTTAAGCGGTTCCATCAATATATTGGGCACATTCCTTACTTTGTGCACACAAGTTACAGCTCTCTCTTTAAGGATGATTCGGTGCTCAAACCCCTTGAGACAACCTACATTTTCTGTAAAGACTTCAGGAAATTTTTTGAAATATTCACAGTTTTGATTCTCAAACACACCTTTGTCATTCTCACAGTCCACCATCATAACCTGCTCTTTGGGATCTTTGGCATTAGGATTAAGCATGATCCCAGGATCGCTTTGGTGTCTCCATCCAAAAAAGTTGTCCCCTATCTCAGCTACATAGACCTTACCCATTGTATTTCTATTTTTGAATTGAATGCAAGCCTCAACATATCCAAGAACATAATTTTTGCACCCCCTTAACTGACTGGACTTATATCAGGAGGAGAAAGGACAACACTATCCAAGTCCACCACCTCATCCCATTGCTTGTTGCCAATCATGGTAAACAGAGAACCAGAATCCGCTAGAACCACGAAATCAAAATCGTTTACCAAAATGTTGCATTCAGGCATAGGCAATTTATCCACATCAACTTTACCATTATCACTATTAACACTCAAAACCACAGTACGTACAGCCTCAGTATTTTTCTCTGGATTACGAGATTACTTACAAACTTACAAACTCGAGCATAATACCCTTTGACACCACACTTCATGCAAACTGAATCTCTGGCATAACAGTGGGGATCATTTGAAAAGTGGGAAAAACTCTCAAATCTAAAACACTTAGGTTTAGGGGAATCTTTTGAGCCTTTTTCATTGCCATTCCCACTAAAGGAGGCAGAATTAGGATGGATTTCTCAATCAGTTTTGATTGGTAAACACTTGGAGAAATTTCGCATGCATGGATCTCTATCTGAGATTGTAGATTTCTCAATAGGAGAAACTTTAGCCACATTTGCTGAACTTTCCAAATGGTCAGCTTCAGTCAGTGCATGAATATCACTAGATCCCTCCTTCTTATCCTCATGATTCTTCCTCATCTCCTTCACCCATGAAGAAGTGTTTTCCATACCTTCTACGATTGCAACAGCTTCAACCAACGTATGGTTTTTGGACAGAGGTTTTTCTTGCACACAAGTACTATTTGTGCACCGTACCAATTGATCTCTGACTAAAGAGTCAGACATATCACCAAACTCGCACGTACGTGCTAAGGTTTTAAGAGAAGCAACATAACTCTTAACTCATTCACTTGGACCTTGAACTCTAGAAAAGAATGTATGCCTCTCCAAAACCACGATAATGCGAGGGCCAAAATATTTTTCTAACATTGTCATGGATATTTCATACACGTCCGTTGGTTCACCCTCTCCATTACCAATAGGAATAATATCCATGCTATCATAGACATTCCATCCCTCAACGCCTAAATTATGTAAAAGAATGGCTTGCTTTCTGACTGCTGAGAATTTTCCCCACAAGCTACGATGTCAGAATCAAATACATTTCTCTACCACGCGTTCAGGATTGGAATGCCGCCGCTGCCTGAAAAATGCAACCGATGGTGGTTAGCAACGGTCACCAAATCAGCACATTTCCAAGGCTGAAATAGGGTAACCTAACCCAGTAAACCATTTTTCTACCTTGCTCTATGTATTCCAGCGAAGACTTCAATTCGCCAATGTCTGCCCGTGCAGTGCGTGAGAACAGCAACGGGCAACGACAACTCCCGATCAATGTCTGCTCGCATGAAAAGTGTGAATTACCATCCACAACACAGTATCAGAGATAGGACGACAGACAGGTTCAGAATCTGTAGATATAGGCAAAATTAAGGTATTAATTCCTCTTCAAAGTTGTGTGGGTTGAAGCAGTCTATAAAAAAAATAGTAGTAGGGGAATTGATGCTGAAAATGCCTGCCCCCAATCAGGCAAGGTCCCTCGTCGCCAGTGTAACAAAGGTAGTCTTCACCACAATAATTGAAGAGTAAATGTGGTTTTAATATCAGGAAGTATATCCACTCAGCATCAACTGTCCAGTCAGGTTTACAGCTCAAGAAACAGTGCCATCAGGAACCAGCTTCCACATTCTATGACATCGTTAGGTTCTAGATGGTAAAATTCCTAAGTAAATTACAACAGTTGACATTGGCAAAGGTGGCCCTCTGAGAGGATGAGTTCTTTGAGCAATACTCCTGTGGTGTGAGATTTGTGAAATGGGTGGGGAAGGGGGACAAGTTGGAGCATTTCCACCTGGCAGCATGACCTCCTAAGGCTGACGGAGAGACAGACCAGGCTTGGAAAACCTAAACAAAAGCCTTCAGTCTGTTCTAAGTTGCACTGGGAACATATTGGAGTCTCAAGGCAGATGGATGCGGGCGCCTTGACAAGGTTCATACAGGCCCTTGCTCACAGGGTTCCTTCTCAAGTTGCATGACCAAGACAAGCACCTCAAACAACAGGGTGTCAACAACCACTAGCATTTCATTTAGCCTTCTAGGACATGTAATCTTGATGAAGAACAATTGAACTCATTACGCTATCACACCTGAAAGAATGATTTGTAAAGGGAATAGTCTCATCACTTGGACTGATATATTATCCCCACCCCAACACTCATGTGACTGGGATCTAATAGTAAAAAAGTGATTTTAAATGACCTCTTATCCATTTTAAATCACTTTTTTACTATTAGATCCCAGTTAACCCTTCGGGATCACCTCCTGGTGGAGGCAAAAAAAGACCCAATTATGATGCTACCAACCATGACTAAGCTGATGGCAAAACATATACCAATGGCGAAAAAATGGTTCTTGAGGGTCCTACAGGTTTTTCATCAAGATATGGGGAGAGGATGTAGCCTTATGGCTATAGCAGTCGGCCTAGAAGCTGTGGAACCGGGTCTTGGCAACGACGCTAAAACATCCCGTGATCCTAGGCATATCACTTAATCTCCCTGTGCCTAACAAAAATTAAGGTGTACTTCTGCAACGGAACTGGTGCTCATGTAAAGCACTCTGATACCCAATTTCTCAGGTCTAGTTCGCGCTATATAAAACTCTAAAAAAATCCTCTAGGCGGAAAGGCCCCAATCTAAATTTGATTTTTTTGCCATCTATCCGGAAGCTGAGTGTGACTACCGAACGCTTTACTTCCCTCCCTTGATACATTATTTCCTTCTACATTGACCATCTGCCTTCTACCTTCACAAGACCCTATGAAAATAAGTTGAGTCTAAGCTTTGACTATGTCTCATGCTTCTGTATCACTCAGATGCTTCTGTCTCACTCGGAATCCTTACTAATGTATGGGTACCAGGTGAACTTTTACTAACACCTCCCTATGACAGCAGGCTGAGTTTCAGCAAGTCCTGTCTTTTATGTGCCTTCATGGCACTGACTGTGCTAATTCCAACTCATTCCACTGTGTGGTAGTAAGAGGCTGTCCGAGGATACCTTGTGGATACATTCATCGGAAAATATGAGCATATTTAAATTTGAAAACAGGGGTACAATTCCTAGGGCAGACTCTCCCAAGTTCCCAAATTGCATTCCATAAAAGATTAAGGACCTTAGGGTTTGGCAGACATGATACTCACTCATTATGTGCAGTACATGTACTGTAACACACTTGTAATGTGGCAGATGAAACATCTGCCATTACAGGGAGGATAAAGGTAGCAAAGAGGCCACGTGTATACCTAGATGTACCTATTTACTGATATTATTTATGACATCACTGATGACATCTCTAATAACATCATTGATTCTCATAGAACATATCATGAGTGATGTAATATGTGGGTTCATAAGCAATGCATGGCGAGGGTGCAAGTTATCTGCTAAGTATAACTGGTGAATTTCTGTGTTTTTTAAAGTTCAAAATGGTAATGTTGTCCCTGACATATTCATCTAACTATAATGTTATCCCCCTGGGCCCTTATTATACGTTAAGAGTGGGGGCGTGCACCTCCCACCCCCTTCCCCAAGCCTTGTTAGGCTCTGGGGACCTCATCCCTAGGGCGATTTGTTAATTGAAATGGGTGGGGGCTGTGCGGGCCCCATCTCCGAGCCTTGTTAGGCCACGGGGAATCCTTCCCTTAGGGCCCTTTTTTTAAAATTAAAGTGGAGGGGTGCCTCCACAGCCTTGTTAGGTCCTGAGAACCCCATCCCCCAGGGCCACTACTAAAAAGAAAGGAGAGCGGGTAGCACATCCCCTGGGGCCCACACTGTTAAAGGCTGGTGCTCACCGAGGGGCTCTCACTAGATGCTAGTTGGGGGCTGTGGGAGGAGCCCCAAGGCCCCGTGCACTCAGCCACCTCCCCGCATGCAACGAGAGCAGGCACTGCTCCCACCTGGAGGAAGCAGCTGTTAAAGCTGCTCCCTCTGGGCTGGAGCAATATTTTGATCTGTTTACCCGTCTGCATCACTGCTGACAGGGAAACAGATCAAAAGTCTGCTCCCAGCCGGCGGGAGGATTTTCAAAGCTGCTGCTGACCTGGGAACAGACTTTGTGTTTGCTCCCGCTTGCCGGTAGGCAAACCGCTTTGTCCCGGGAGTGGACTCGCCGGGACACAGCATGTGAGCCAGACCTAGGGAATGGGATCCCCGGGCCATTAATAGCTCTGGGAGGGGGACCATGCCGCCTTCTCACGATTTACATTAATTTGTCCCCAGAGGTGGGCTCCCTGGTGCCCTTAGAGATTCAGAAAGGTGGGCCGCTTAGCCCCCACCACAGTTTGGCTCCCTGGGGACTTTAGAGGCCCCGGAAAGGTGGGCTATGAGGCCCCCTCTCCTTTTTTAAAACATTTGGCCATGTGGGTGGGCTCCTAGGGGTCTGTCTTGGCTCAGGGAGGGGCGCCGCATTGCCCCCTTCCCTTATTCAATGATTTCGACCCCAGGGGTGGGCTCCCTGAGGTTTCTGATGGCTCAGGGAGGGGGTGCCCATGTCCCCCCTCTCCATATATATTCTTTTTGACCCGGTGTGGGCTCCCTGGGGCTTAATACGGCTTGGGAAGGGAGCCACACACCCCTTCCATTATTAAAGCAGCCCGGCTGCCAATATGTTTTTTTTGTATGATCACACAGTAGTTCCGCTGGATCATAAGAATTTGCTTATTCTTTTTTTGTTTTTGGCTCAAGGGGTGTTCCTCTAGGTCCCCCCCGCCCATGTGGCCTAGGGACGGGGGAGGGAGGTCAGAGTATCTTTACCATGCCCCCTAATATTTTTTATTTTAAACATATTCAGGACAGGGGACTAAATCCCCAGGTCCTGTAGTGGTTGTCTGCAACATGTTTCTACTGTACCTGGAAGCCAATCAGAGAACTCGCTCCCCTGGGAGTCTGACCCCCAGGCCAGCAAGATGTCCCAGGGAAATAAAGCTCTTGGGCCAATCAGAATGCTCTATTTTTCAATTGAATCTCACTGACCCAATCGTGCAGATATACAATTATTTTGTAACTTTAATTTCTCAAAAGCTACTGAACAAATGTACACCAAATCACAAAAAGCAGAATCTGCAGACCAATATCTAGTTTCCTACCCAATTTGGTGCAATTCCTTTCAGCTCTTTTTGCAGTGACCCATCCTAAAGATGTCTATGGAAAATGCATGGGGATTTTGTGTTTTGAGTCCCCCCCTGTTTTTTTCAACCACTGCTTGACAGATCACACCGAAACGTTCTGTGCACAACCTAATCAAACCGTAGAAACTTGTTGGAACATTTTGTTGGGATTCGTAAACCGGGACCAAAGTTATTAGCAACACAAAAAATCCTTTTCTTATAGAACTGTTGATCTAACTATAACTACATAGTGCTGACCTTCATTAGGTAATATATATACATAAAATGTTAGAGCATAGAAAAGATCTTGGATAATGCACGGCTGTACAAATTGGCTTACAGGGGTTTTGAGCCAGTCATAGTAGTCCCAGGCACTGTAGGAAGCTACTTTATGTATGGGTGTGGTCCGTGTGAGAGAGAACAATGCTCCTGACTCATAACAAAGTTAGCTAATGGATAAAGTAGGCTGAAACATTGCCCCATGCTGTATGCTGTGGTGGGTGGAAGAAAAATGTGAATCACACAACAACAGCCCAATAGATGAAGAAGTCTGGCTGACAGCCCTTCTAAGTATATTCTACATAAAGGTTTTGAACAATCAAAAGATCTTGGCTAATGCCAGACCTAAAAAATGGTTGCTGACACTTTCCATTCCCTGGAAAGGAGGCTGTCTATAAATGTATGCCCCCTTGAGAGGTGCGAGTGGGCACCCTCTCTGGCAAAAAAATTCCCTAGTGACCTAGTAGGATTTGTGCTTGGGAATCAACATTCCCAAACTCAATTCCATAGTAGAAGGACATGGAAAGGAGATATTCTCTCCTTTCCAGTGATGACCATTGTGCCACTGTTCTTCTCCAGGGGCGGAACAAAGTTCCTGGACAGGAGCGCCCATAAACAAAATTGCAGTTGACATTTTCAATTTCCAGGAGGAGTGGGGCATCCAACCAAAGAGGGTATTCTCTTTTCACTCTGCCCCATCTGATTTAATAACAAGATTAAATTACTACATTTTTGCTGACAAAGTTTGTATAGCATGTTAGAAAGAAAATAGTGTTGTTGAACTCTTTCACATTACTGGTCAATTGTTACGTACAGGTGTGGTCACTATCAAGCTTTTATCCCTACCCTGCAGCTACAGGTGGAAGTATTGCAAAATGTGTGTTCTATGCTGCCTTTAGAGATTATACAACGTACAACTAGATTTTTGTATTAAAAAGGGCTGTACAATGTGAGGCTCTAAGGGGGTTATTCAGATGTTTCTGAACAATTTGGGCCACGCAGACCAGCTTTTCTCCAAGAGTGGTTGAGGAAGAACTATACTTTCCCCCATTTGCAACATTTCCCTGAGTAACCTGTCCGATGAGGAAACCAGTCGCATAGGTCATCCTGATTGCCAAATTTTTAGAGGACACATTCCTGGTTTCCCATTCTATTAGAGTGTGGACCGCCAGACTTGTAATCGGCCCCTAATCTGCCTCACAGCAAGAAGAGGTAGTTCTACAGGGTTCATCAATGTTTTTGTGCTGTACTGGATGGCTATTGGTTCATGCTTTTCACAAGGGCGTTGTAGTTTTACTTGCTACAAACTACGGGCATTGTAGTTCTTTTTTTCTATTTTTCATGTTTCATTGTCACAGATGTTGGCTGCAGTTAAATAAAAGCAAGAATGAGAATTAACCCTGGGCGGCCGACTACGCTCGCAAAGTTTGTGTAGTTTGTGCTACTTTGCGCTACGCAAATTGCACGTTGCACAGTGCAAAATCGCGTAGTGTAGTTGGCATGTTTTGCTCGCTCACGGTTCTCAAAGTCAAGTTGGCAACCGCGAGTGAGCAAAATGACATCCCGGCGAGACTTTTTCCTTGTTCGCGATCAGCAACATCAAGTTGGCGATCGCGAACGAGGAAAAAAAACCTCCCTGTGAGATTCTCAATGCGGGGAGGTCAGGTTTCTCATTGTGAGTGGTCGCGTATGCTCGCAATCGCTCGCGATGAGAAACTACCATTCCGCGTTGAGAAAGCTGCTGCTCGAGTAAAACTCTACCCGAGCGGCAGAAAACGACAGCTCGCACTGTGCAAGATGCCGTTTTCAATGATTGCACAGTGGGGACAAGCATCCGGCACTGTGCATTCATCGCGAACAGCGCACTATGCAGTTCGCATAGCGCTACGTGTATCTTGCGTAGTGTGAAGTGCACTTCGCGTAGGTAAGCGTAGCGCAACTACACGAACTATGCCCTGGGGTAGTGAGAATGCATAATCCGTGCACTCACTAGAACTCAAAATTCTTGTTCACAAAAGCTAGAAAATTAGGAAGTATTTCACAGTATCAGAAATTGCAGCGAAGGATCACTAATCACAGAACTCCAGTTAGAGTTAATTATGTAATACTTCTAATTATTATTAAGAAGAATTAGTATTTCTTTTTCTATAGTATGTTGTATAATGCTATTTTGGTCTGTATTGTAATTTCATTTATATAGTGCTTACAAGCGCTTAATTTGTAAAAGAAAGAGTGTAGCTGCTTGAACCTCAGCGTGCTGAATACCAATGCTGGCTGTATTCAATCCACCTCATGCCTCTTTAATCCACTGCCAGACACTCACTGCCCCTTTTCCTTACTCTTGGAGGTTCATGCTTTCTATCTTTGAGATGGTTTTGTAGTCTTTCTCTTCCTCCTTGTTTCCGATCTGTTTGGATTTTCCTATCTTGTGCTGGTTAAATACCTGAATGCTGGCTCCGAACAATAGGTGACAGTGGTGCCCAACAGCTCAAATTAAGCACTTGTGGTTATTTTCACTGTTCCGGATGCGGCATTTAAGTGCTTCATGCCAGGCAGCATGCTGCTTCGGAACCCATGGGTAGTGGTTAATCCAGTGGTTATTAGGATTAATCTTGCCCTGCATTTACTCCAATGCCTTTACGATGGATTAAATTAGTAGGAGAGGGACATTCAAAGAAAAGAGAAGAGGCGACTATTGGATGCTTTTGATATAGTATGCACTCAGGTTGCAAAACTCAAGAAATAAGCATATGTATTTGCCTAGGGCATAGCTTAGTTAGTGAGATTCAGGGGGGTGTGGATATCAAATTTACCAACTAAAAAACAGTACACTGCAGGGAGGAGGTGTAAGATGACCGGTGTTTGGTATGAACTGTTCCCATGAGGAGCTAGGTACATATGGATTTTGCATTAGGTATGCCTCTCACTAGAGTGGCATGCTTGGCGAACAACAATGTGTTGGAATGATACCCCAAGAGATTGCCAGTGGGTAGACATTTGCAAGCATTTTTTTGCATCACCTTTTGAGTGTTTGATTACCATTAGTATGCCTGGAAAGGTGTACAGTCATAATATCGAGTCAATTATTTCGACTGGACAGAATATCGAGTAAAAAATATAGAATGGACATAATATCGACTAGACATAATATAGACAACAAAAATATCGACTAGAGAAAATTAATATCGAATAGAATGGACATAATATCGAATCAAAAATATAGAATGGACATAATATCGACTAGACATAATATAGACAACAAAAATATCGAATTTAAGGTAAGTTAATAATAATTTTTATTTTTTGTGTAATATAAGTCTGTAGCGGGTTGTGGGTTTATAGGGGAATAGGGTGGGAAGTAATTTAATTCTAATTAATTAAATATGTTAATTTATTTATTGATATATATTTAGAATTAATTGTTAATTAATTATTAATTGGTAATTAATTAAAATATAATTGGTAATTAATTATAATTGATTAATTGATAAATATTTTAATTTTAGTAATTTATTTTCTGTAGCGGGTTGTGGGTTTATAGGGGAATAGGGTGGGAAGTAATTTAATTATAATTAATTAAATATGTTAATTTATTTATTGATAATAATTTAGAATTAATTGTTAATTAATTAATAATTGGTAATTAATGAAAATATAATTGGTAATTAATTATAATTGATTAATTGATAAATATTTTAATTTTAGTAATTTATTTTCTGTAGCGGGTTGTGGGTTTATAGGGGAATAGGGTGGGAAGTAATTTAATTATAATTAATTAAATATGTTAATTTATTTATTGATATTTAAAAAAAAAATTTGTTAATTAATTATTAATTGGTAATTAATTAAAATATAATTGGTAATTAATTATAATTGATTAATTGATAAATATTTTAATTTTAGGGTTCAGGGTCAGTTTTCAGTTTTTGGGTAAAGGGGTATTTTTAGGGTTCAGGGTCAGTTTTCAGTTTTTGGGTAAAGGGGTATTTTTAGGGTTCAGGGTCAGTTTTCAGTTTTTGGGGTAAAGGGGTATTTTTAGGGTTCAGGGTCAGTTTTCAGTTTGTAGGTAAAGGGGTATTTTTAGGGTTCAGGGTCAGTTTTCAGTTTTTGGGTAAAGGGGTATTTTTAGGGTTCAGGGTCAGTTTTCAGTTTTTGGGTAAAGGGGTATTTTTAGGGTTCAGGGTCAGTTTTCAGTTTTTGGGGTAAAGGGGTATTTTTAGGGTTCAGGGTCAGTTTTCAGTTTGTAGGTAAAGGGGTATTTTTAGGGTTCAGGGTCAGTTTTCAGTTTTTGGGTAAAGGGGTATTTTTAGGGTTCAGGGTCAGTTTTCAGTTTTTGGGGTAAAGGGGTATTTTTAGGGTTCAGGGTCAGTTTTCAGTTTGTAGGTAAAGGGGTATTTTTAGGGTTCAGGGTCAGTTTTCAGTTTTTGGGTAAAGGGGTATTTTTAGGGTTCAGGGTCAGTTTTCAGTTTTCGGGTAAAGGGGTATTTTTAGGGTTCAGGGTCAGTTTTCAGTTTATGGGTAAAGGGGTATTTTTAGGGTTCAGGGTCAGTTTTGGGTTTTTGGGGTACAGGGGTACTTTGTAAAAATAAAGTAAAATTACATTTAAATTACATTTATTTAATAAAATTAAATTATATTAAATTATATTATAATATTTTTTATTAATTTATATTCAAAAAATTATTATATACTTACCAATACTTATGTTGTAATGGTATGCGTTGTAAAGGTATATGCGTTGTAAAATCTTGCGTTGTAAATGTATGCGTTGTAAAAGTTTTTGCGTTGTAAAAGTTTTGTTGTAATGGTAGGCGTTGTAAAAGTATGCGTTGTAACGTCATACATCCCTGGAGTGGGAATAGTAATTTTAACCTCTACGCTATCCAGCGCTTTCCCTACTGTTGCACCCACTGGAGTGGGAGTAGTAAATTTTACCTCTACGCTATCCAACACTTTTGCTAATGTTGAACTCACTATAGTTGTAACAATAAATTTTAAACATTTTCTAAAATGTTATATATGTTTATTTAATAATATGTTTAAATATATATATATATATATATATATATATATATATATATATATATATATATATATATATGTGTGTGTAATTTTTGGTGATATAATTTTTTTAATTATATAAATTATTTATTAAAATTATATTTTTTTAATAATTATTTCTAAGTTTATATTAAATATATGTATTACTATATTAGTTTTAACTTAATTTTAAGACATTTTAAAAAATCGATATTTTGACAGTCTATATTTTTGTAAGTCGATATTTTGGAGTCGATATTTTGGTACTTACCTGTTTGAAGATAGGGAGTCGATATTTTGTCAATCGATATTTTTGACTCGATATTTGTGTATCTCGATATTTGTGTCGTCGATATTATGTCAGTGATCCGCCTGGAAAACTGAGAATGGTGCAGTGTTTGAGTTTTTATGTATGTATATGTTAAAACCCCTTAGATAGACGTTGAGAAGAACCAACAGAGCCATAGCAGACCCAAATCAATGCCCCCAGGCAGAAATCTCGAGCCAAGAAAGCGTTTATTTGGGGGGTGTACAGTACACCCCAAACACCCCCTGAAGCTATGCTCTGCATAGTTGTATTTGAGATTGTACTATATTAGGTACTTTTGATAAGCCCTAGAATCAAGTGAACAGTCTGCCTGCTGGTAGGCTACTGCTAGACCACTGCTTAAGCAAGGACAGTGATTATCTCAGGGCTTAGAAGAATAAAGTAAAGGCAGGATGCCGAGGAAGGGAAACACCAAGAGCTTTAGGCTGCACTTAAGTGAAGCAGTAACGTCATGACAAAAGCAGTGTGAGAGAGTATACATGGTAAATAATGCAAACGTTTAAAGCAAATATTAAAAAGGAGATTTTGGAGGAGTGGATGTCTAGATATAAAGATGTAGCTATATTATTAATAATAAGATAATTATTCTCTTACATGACATACCCTTGCTTTGCAGCGTGAAATCCTAGAAGTGAAAGTAGCTGTTGGTTCGACCGGTACCTGTTCTCCTCTATGCGGACTCAGCAGGGTGCGGTACCATTCTGGTACAGCAGAGCATTATTCGCTTCACCTGGCCCATCTCAAATAGACGCCCTGCTGTAAACCTGGGTAGAGCATCATTTAGCTGAAACCATGTGATTAAATTCTTTAGGCAGGTAAGTCCAAAGTCCATCTCTGTTGCTAAAAAAGCGATACTGCTGTTAGTATGAGTGCTCCAGGTGTCAGCCTTTGCAAGAAGAGAAATGTTTTATGCAAAGGAGGCATCATAGCTCACATCTAGAGGTGTCATTCAATGCGGGCTGCTTTTTCTTTTGGGCCTTTCATTCCGTTTTAGGTTGAAACCTTTCAGATAGCGCAGCTATCCGGTTTGTTAAAAACATCTTGTGGACATTTCGAAAGCTTCCCTGTGAATGCATTCTGCCTATTGCTTACCATTGGCTTTGTGGTTTGTAACTCACATTTACTTGCTTTCTATTTCCTGGCTTTATTTGTTTTATGCTGTCCAGCTTGAGTTTGACCCTTCTGTTTGCCCAAACCTATTTACTGTATTCCTCAACTAGTGCTGGATTTCTGTAAATATGACTTTAAATCTTGATCTTATCTTGTCATATTTGCTGTCAGGCTCTGGCCTCCAGTGAGACGATTTATGCCACAATCATGCCGGCTATTGCGGGTGTACTTGAGAAAGGTTTTACGATGTTAGTATTTTTGTTTTCCATCACACAACAAAATCTACATGTCTGTAAATGAACTGTGCAGATATTTCAGAACATATCAGAATTAGAAAAGCACAAATGGGGGTGTGTGGTTTGGTCGCCGAAGCAAGAAGGCGGTCCCTTGGTAAAGGTCTGCTCTGTTGCGGAGCTTCTGCAACAACAAGCGCCTGATTATTTGGAGTATTTTGAACTCCGCCAGCACTCCCGCCGATATAATGTGGCAGTGAGTGTATACGCTGCTTTTCAATCCTCTAGCAGCATTATTGAGCCCAGGAGCAGCGGCGGTGCCTATCCCCTCAGAGAAATGCAAGTGCCCTCCATTTTGTATCGCGGCGCTCGTGCTTCGTTTTTTCTCCTCAGTTGGGCTCCCATGATATTTTGCAATGCCATCTGTTATTTTTATGGTACCAGCTCTATCATTTTTTATACAGTCCTCTGTTTTGGGACGTGTTGAAAATGTACTTGTGGACTTCCTCATTTACTTCTGCAGTACAGGATGTTTCCACTTAACTATTGTATGCTGAAGAAGTTTTTTCGTCTATATGTTTTGAATGGGGTAACCTACTAGATTTTTGCTGATACTGGACATTTGTTATAGTTTCGGTTACTTGAACTATTTTGGATTATCCATTTTACTGAGTGCTCCAACTTCATTACTACGCACTGAATATCCTTTTTTCTTTTTGGCTTGGATGGGGAAATTTCCTATACTTAGGCTGGTACTGGTTACTCTCAGAGGTGGCGTTTCTGTTCCTTATTGGGGTAAATATTGTAAGTCACCTTCCAGTGACTTATACATTTTAGTTATACCTCTCTGCTTTATCCTCAATCTGGTGACCTGCTATCGATTGTTTATTGCTCCTGCTGTCCTCTTCGTTCATCTCTGGGCCGGATCCGCCCTACTCTACTTACTACTCATCGCCCTATTCAGCAATCTAAGACGGCCAGCAACCCTCACATCACTCCTAAACCAGCCTCTTCAGGCGCAAAGTCAAAAAGCCACAAAAAAGATCCACCTTCTCCTATTCTCTCCTCACAAAATCCAGTTCTTGACGAGGTACGTGATCTTCAACCGCTTATGTCCACTACCAATGAAAAATTAAAACAGATAGAGGATTGATTGATTATCATGGAGGGAAAGGTGTTGGAACTCGAGCCACGTGTGGGAGACCTTCAAGATATTTCTGTTAAAATCCTTTATTAGAGCAAGAGATTCACAAGCTGGAACTTCACACTGAAGATCTTGAAAATCGTAATCGAAGGAGCAACCTTCGCCTTTATGGTTTTCCGGAAAATATTAAGGGCCCAGACATGTTATCTTTTCTGCAGAAATTCCTTCCAGATCTCGTAGATCTTCAATCCTCTGCACCTCTCAATATACAACGTGCGCATCGTCTGGGTCGCATCCATCCTAGATCAAACAAGCCACGTGGTATTATAATGCTCTTCCTGGAATTTGCAGAACTTATTCATGTTCTGAAGGCTGTAAAACTCAAACGATGTCTTACTTGGTCGGGACGTAATATTTTTATTTCCCAAGACGTCTCCAATGCAACGAATGCTCGATGTAAAGAATTTCTGTCTCTTCGTCCTCAGATGAGACATTTGAACAGTCAGTATGGCATTCTTCATCCTTGCCTGTGCAAAATTACCCAAGAAGGAAAGTCACGCTCATTCAAAGATCCTGAGAAACTCAGACTCTTTCTAAACAGTATCTCATCTCGTAACATGGATACTAATGTTTGATTTTCTCTTACTTAACGGATTGATATTGTTGTTCTAAAGGTTTATCTAATTTGATGTTTTACTATTTTGTTCCTCTCCCTTATTATTTTTCTAATGCTCTCTCATCCTTTACTCTTTTTATCTCTCTTATTTCTTAAATTACTCTGTTTCCCTTACTATCTTTGCTCATTCATTATTTTCTATTCTTTGCTATTTCTTTATTTGTTAGGAGGGCTCTTCTTACCTATTCTCTCCTTCCGCCGTTCTTGTTTTTTTCTGCATCACCCTGCTCCTCTCATTCCGATTGCTTATTTCTCTTCAGATCTGGATTCTTTCCCTTGATCTGTTTACTCAATCTGTTTCTATATCTCTCTCTCTCCTTCTTTCTTACCTTTTCTCTTTGTTCCCTGGGTACTTTCCCTCGCTGTTTATTCTCATTACGACTTTTTTATCTCCTTGAGTGTATTTCTGTTATCATTTGATAAATGTTGTCTCTTTTTCTTTTTTATTGGTCTTGCAACTTACTGTTCCTGTTTCCATATTCCCCCGTCACCCATCAACATATTTAACGTTGTCTCATGGAATATACGTGGTTTAGGTCATCCTGTCAAACATCAAAAGGTACTGTCTCATTTATCTAAACTTAATACCCAAGTTGCCTTTTTACAGGAAACTCATTGTAATGATGCAGAATCTCTTAAGCTTAAACGTCAATGGGTTAATCAAATAGTTTTCTCCCCTGCTCTTGATTGTCATGGTGGTGTTGCTATTTTATTTCATAAATCGATTAATGCACAAATTATATCAACAAAATGTGATTCTAATGGACGATGGGTTATGGTTGACGCTATCATTTGAAAAGTCACTTTCTTTCATATTTTTGGTCCTGTCAAACCCGACCCACAATTTTGACACAGTATTAAATTGAAAATATCTTCTATTTCTAATCCCAATATAATTCTTGGTGGCGATTTCAGTAATTGGCTGGATCCCTTCTCTGATAGAAAATCTAAATGCAAATTTAAGCCTGATAAAACTCATAAATCATTTCAATCTGCCATCACCTCTCTCCTTTTTATGACGTATGGAAAACATGTAATCCAGACACTTCCAAATTTACTTTCTTTTCACCTGTACACCATATTATGTCCTGTATTGATTATATTCTGGTCTCTAAATCATTACTCCCTTGTACCCATTCCTCTAAAATTGGTTCTATTTTCATTTCTGACCATGACTCCATCTCTGCCTCTTTTGATCTGTCACATACCACATGTAAACAGGGCCATTGGCGTTTTAACAATCACCTACTCTCAGATCAAACCTTTATATCAGAAGCAATATTAATTGATTTTTTCAATTCAACAAACCTTCACATACCTCAATTCATAATAATTTGGACGCCTTTAAAGCATCATTTACAGCCTTTACCATTGCTTTTTCTGCAAAGAAAAAGAAATGACTTAAATCCAAATATCAGGAAACTCTTCTAAAAATTAAAACCCTGGAACACAATTAGTTTTACTCTAAATCCTCCTTCATTTTGCCAGAATTGATTACAGCCCAATCTACATTGAATAAAATTGCCACTGTTGATTCTTGCAATATCCTTCTTAAGATTAAATCTAAATGTCATGGTGACCAAAATAAGGCAGGGAAAATGTTAGCAAACTATTTAAAAATCAAATCAGAGCATAAAAATATTGGTCCTATCCATTCAGAAACAACCAATAAACCTCTTTCCTCCGATTCAGACATTGTCGATACATTCCAAACCTATTATGAACTTTTATAAACAGAGGACACAACTCCTTCGGAAAAATATCTTGAAACTTTTTTCCAAGGTATCCCCAAACCATATTCTCTTCCAGATACGTTTTTACCTCTTCAGAATGATCTCTCCCTTCAAGAAATAACCAATGCTCTTAAATCTTTAAAAAAAAAGTCCAAAGCAAACTGGTTTTTCAGTTGAACTATTCTTAGCTTTTTCCTCAATTTTTGCACCAAAATTATTCGACCTTTTTAATTCATTCCTCTCAAATTCTAAAGATTGTGGTTCTTTTTTAGAAGCCCTTATTATTGTTATCCCCAAACCAGACAAGGACTCTTCCTTTTGTAAAAGTTTTCGACCCATCTCCCATATTAATTATGATTGTAAAAGTTTTGCAAATATTTTAGCTTCACGTTTAGAAAAGATTATCCCGCTTCCTATCAAACCTAATCAGTCTGGCTTTGTTAAAGGGCAACTTGCCACTGACATTGCTAGAATGTTCTCAAATATTCTTGCCCTTTGAAAAAACTACTCTTCTCCTTTGACTAACCTATCACTTGATGCTGCGAAAGCTTTTGACCGAATAAATTGGCAATTTATGCTCTATACTCTTCAATGGTTTGGCTTTGGCCCAAGGTTTATTTCTTATATCAAACTACTATATACTGCCCCTCGTGCTTGTGTATTTGTCAATGGTTTTTTCCCTCATACTTCCATCTCCAATGAGGTTGCGCTCTCTCTCCATTGCTTTTTCTCCTCTGTCTATAATCCTTTCTCAAACGTATTAGACATAACCCTAATATTACTGGCTTTAATCTTAATTCCCATCAAATTAAACTCTCTGCTTATGCAGATGATATCCTCATTTACATGTCCAATCCTTGCACATCTCTTCCCCCTTTTTTACAAGAGATTGCTTTATTTTCCACGGTCTCTGGTTATAAACTTAATTTGTCTAAAACTGAGATTTTACCTTTAAATCCATCATGTTATCGATACATGTTTGATACAACCAATTTCACTTGGTGCCCCCAAAAGATTAAATACTTAGGAACATGGTTTTCCTCAAATATTTCTGATACTTTAGTCAATAATTTTTCTGCATTAAAACATAAACTTGCTAATTTGCTGTCTTCCTGGTCCCTATTATTTTTATCTTGGTGGGGCAGACTAGATATGATTAAAATGATGATTGTTCCCCAGGTGCTTTTTATGGAACAATAAACATGCTTGTATTGCCCTATCTAAATTAACTTATCCTAAATCAGAGGGAGGTGTTCGATTTCCTGATTTTAAACTATACAACAATGCTTTATTGAATCGTCAATTTTATGCCATGTCTTAAAGATTATCAAGATCTACCTATGCCAACATGGGTTGTTGTTGAATGATCATTGTTACATGACTTTTCTTTTCAGGATATTATGTTCATGACCAACTGCACTTTCATTTCCAAATACTCTACCTTAAAATATACACACACTGTTTTTCAAAGTGTTTGACCTTTATCAATCCTTTCTATCCTCTTCAATATGATTTATTAAGCACATTAAATTCCGTCACAAATCCTTTTACAACAAGCACTGGAAGGAAAAGGGCATTTTCTATGTACATCAGTTGATTCTCAGCAATTCGATCTTGCCCTTCCTCCAACTACAAAAGAAATTTAGCCGTCCTGACTCTTACCTTCAGAAATATAACAAATTGTCTCCTGTTCTCCAAATTTTTTTAGAATCATTTTACTCCAACCCTACTCCTATTTCGTTTACGCCTATTACACCACTATTTCACATTCCTCATGACCCAATTCCTTACTAATGTGTGGGTACCAGGGGAACTTTTACTAACACCTCCCCATGACAGCCGACTGAGTTTCTGGAAGTCTTGTCTTTTATGTGCCTTTAGGGAACTGACTGTGCTAATTCCAACTCATTCCACTGTGTGGTAGTAAGTTGAGGGTGTCCGAGGATACCTTGTGGACACCTTCATTGGAAAATATGAGCATATTTAAATTTGAAAATGAAATGAAATGAAATGAAAAATTGCACTTATATAGCGCGTGACTACCCGGAGGCCTCGCAGCGCTTACGACTGATAACTTGTGGCGAACTCCGAGTGAATCAACACGCTTTAGCAAACAAGTGCGTTTTTAAAGCCTTTCTAAAGGAAGTATGGTCATTAATCTCTCGGAGGGAGAGGGGAAGAGAGTTCCAGAGCCTGGTCGCAGTATGGGAGAAAGAGCGACCGCCCCAACGAGCTTTGGTAATTTTAGTAGTAGTTGCAAGCTGTAGGGAACTAGAGCGCAAGGCTCTGGAAGGTACATAAGGGGTGGCTATGGGGTGCAGGATTGCCGGGCCGGTGCAATGGAATGATTTGTGCACGATACAGATGGCCTTAAACTGTACTCTGGCCGCTACTGGAAGCCAGTGAAGTTCTTTCAGCGCTTTCTTGGCTGACTGCCAGCGAGGGATGTTATACAGTAGTCGGACAGCACAGTTTTGGATGACTTGGAGCCTGTGGGTCACTGCCACCGGGACTCCCATGAAAAGGGCATTCCCATAATCCAGGCGGGAGAGTATCAGGGCTTGGACCAAGATCTTCCTGGCCTGGAATGGGAGCAAAGGGAGCACCTTGCGAACCATTTTCATCAGCCCCATACAAGTGGAGGCTGTTTTAGTGGCTTGGACCGAAAAATCAAGCGCTTTGTCCAGCCAGATTCCAAGGCTCTTTATCTGGGGTTTGGGAGGGGGGGGCGGGCCAAGACATGGGGGCCAGACGGATGCTAGTGCAGAGGGAGGAGGGTTGCCCAGCAGCATAATGTCTATTTTCTCCCCATTGAGTTTAAGACAGGAGGACTGCATCCACCTGGCAACAGCCTCTAGACAGGGACCTAAGGTGGTAGACGATCCCTCAGAGTGGTCAAGAGAGACCACCAATTGGGTATCGTCGGCGTAGGTAACAATACGCACACCAAAGGGATGGACTATCCTTTCTAGGGGTTCCATGTAGGCGTTAAAAAGAGTGGGGCTTAGGGAGGAGCCCTGTGGTACCCCACACCTAAGTGGATGCTTTGGGGAGACTGCCTCACCCTCAAACACCTGGAAGAACCGTTCATCCAGGAAGGAGGTTAGCCATTCCAGGGCTGCGCCCGACACGCCCAAACCATTCAGTCTCTGTAGCAGTATAGCATGGCTGACCGTGTCGAACGCGGCGCTGAGGTCGAGTAATATTATGGCGGCCTTTCCTCCCCGGTCTAGCACAGCTCTAACTTCTTCCGTCACCATCAAAGAGCGGTTTCAGTTCCGTGCTTATGGCGGAACCCTGTCTGGGAGGCACGGAGCAGACTGTTGGACTCTAGAAAGTCCACTAAGATGTTATTCACGTGCCTCTCGAGCAGTTTGCTCATCCATGGAAGTAAAGAAATAGGGCGATAGTTGGCCAAGTTGTTCTGGTCCAATGTGGGCTTTTTCAATAAAGCTTTCACCATCGCACACTTCCATGGAGGTGGAACAGATTTAGAGGTGATGGAAGCATTAAGGATATCAAGAATGACCGGACGAATAACGTCGATAACCCTAATGAGAGTCTGAGGGGGAGCCTGGTCATTAGGAGATCCCGAGGTGATCTTAGGAATCAGCCTGTCTAATGCAGTGGGGTCAAGAAGTGGGAATTTATCAAGCAGACAAGGGATAGAATGATCAGAAACAGGAGGGTCAGTAGGTTGTGTGTCATTATTACCAATGGTAAATGAGGAGTAAATGGTCTGGATTTTCTTGGAAAAAAAGATGGCAAGGTCGTTACAACGGGTTTGTGCGCTGTCTAATGATGGGCGTTCAGGGGAGGGAGAGACTAGAGATTTTACTATTTTAAAATTTTCCTTGGGGGCATTAGCGGCCGCATTAATCTTTAAATCATAAAAGTGAGATTGTGCAGCTTTAATTTCACTTTTGTAGAGCTTTATTGCCGCTCTATATTTAGCCTTCCTGTGTGGGGAGCAGTCCTTCCTCCAGGCTCTCTCCAGTTTGCGACAGGCTTGCTTCGCTGTTCTGAGGGCGGGTGTATACCACGGAGCAACTTTGGGTCTAATTATTGATTTCAGGGAGATCTTTGGAAGGACTTGATCCAGGGTGCTGGAAATCCAATTATCAAAGTTGATCGTGGCAATGTTGGGGTTGTTCACCCTCTGAGGAAGGTGTTTGGTGAGAGCCAATTCCCAATCAGGGAGCGACAGCGATGCCCATTGCCTGCCCCGATGCTTATTGGAATTTTGGGGGGTAGGGGTTGGACTTATAGACCAAGTAAAGGGTATTAAAAAATGGTCAGTCCAGGGTAGTGAAATAGGAGTCTCAACTATCAGACTGTCTATATTACTATAGATATGATCTAAGAGGTGTCCCTTCATGTGTGTCGCAAGAAAGCCTTTTTGACATAGGTCAATAGCCTGAAGGTTGGATCGGAGACTATTAGCTGATGTATCACAAGGGTCGTCCAGGTGTAGGTTAAAGTCACCTAGCAAGGTGAAGTTTGCCGAGGAGAGCACGGCATTGGCAGCAATGTCTGTCATATTAGAGACAAAATTGTTGGGAGTGCCAGGTGGTCGGTAAACTAAAATGCCGTAAAATGTGATGGTAGGAGAAAGTTCTAAAGAGAAATGAAGGCTTTCGCAAGCTGATGTAGTGGATGAGATGATACGACATTTATAACTATCTCTATAGATAATGGCCAGTCCACCGCCTCTACCTATTTGGCGGTCTAGACGTTTGAGGGTGTAGCCTTGGGGAGTGGCCCACACTGTAGTCGAATCACTTTCTAGCTGGAGCCATGTTTCTGTCAAGAAGAGAGCCTCAGGATTGAGCTCTTCTATCAGCATGGACAGTTCAATGTGATGTTTCGGTAAAGACCGACAATTAAGGAGGAACATTCTCCATTTGTGTAAGGAGTAAGCATTCTCGATACAAGAGGGAGACATACTCCAGCCACATGATGGACAGTGGGACCTGGAATCAGTGGGAAGAATCGAGTAAGAACATAGGGAGCTGATGACGGGTCGTAGGGAGTGAAGGGAGGACAAACTATATGTAAAGCGCTTTCCTACCATGTTATCAGAACAGTAATATAGCTGGAGGCGTCTAGAAGCGTCTGGACGCGGAGTGGCGCAGACTGGCTTCTCTTTGGCGCCTCTTCGGCGCGTCTATGGTGCTCCCGCTGCGCGTCACCGCTGCGCGAGTAGATAGGTATGATATAGATTGGGAGGTGAGGGGAGACTAGACCGTCACCCTCGAAAGATGGCCGCCCACCGAGGAGCTACCAGGAAGTGCAGGCGCTATTCCTCCCTCCACACAAACAGCATCAATTTGCTGCGGTGGACCGGGGAGTCAGCGCGACGAATGGCAGAGGTAACAGCAATATAAAATCACAGTTTTTACAAGTACGTTTTAAAAATATGTCAGGTTAAAAACCCTTGCAGCAAAGAATAGCGATGCACACACTAGCGCTACGATGTATTAATCAGTCAGTCAGAAAACAGGGGTACAATTCCTAGGGCAGACTCTCCCAAGATCCCCAAATTGCACTCCATGAAAGATTGAGGACCTTAGGGCTTGGCAGACATGATACTCACTTGTTATGCGCAGTACATTACTGTAACACACTTGTAACGTGGCAGATGGAACATTTGCCACGTTTACAGGGCACATAAAGGTAGCAATGAGGCCACGTGTATGACCTATATTACCTACTTACTGATAATATTTATGTCATCACTGATGACATCTCAAATGACATCGTTGATTCTCATAGAACATATCATGAGTGATGTAATATCTGGGTTCATAAGCGGTGCATGGCAGGGGTGCAAGTTATTATTAGCTCTGCTAAGTATAACTGGTGAATTTCTGTGTTTTTTTAAGTTCAAAACGGTAATGTTGTCACTGACATATTCACCTAACTATAATGTTTTCCCCCGGGCCCCCATTTTACTTTAAGAGCGGGTGTGCACCCCCCCCCCCCTTCCCCAAGCCTTGTTAGGCTCTGGGGACCCCATCCCAGGGCGATTTGTTTATTGAATGGGGCGGGGTGGAGCAGGCCCCATCTACGAGCCTTGTTAGGTCACAGGGAACTCCTTCCCTCAGAGCCCTTTTTTTAAATTAAAAGGTTGGGGTAGCCCCTAAAGCCTTGTTAGGTCCTGGGAACCCCATCTCCAGGGCCAGTCCTAATAAGAAAGGGGAGGGGATGGCACATCCCTGGGGGCCCGCACTGTTTAAGGTTGCTGCTCATTGAGGGGCTATCACTACATGCTAGTTGGTGGCTGCGGGAGGACCCCAAGGCCCCGGGTACCTAGTCAGCTCCCTGCATGCAGCGGGAGCCAGCACTGCTCCCACCTGGAGGCAGCAGCTGTTAAAGCAGCTGCCTCTTGGCAGGAGCAATATTTTGATCTGTTTACCTGTCCGCATCAGTGCAGGCAGGGAAACAGATCAAAAGTCAGCTCCCAGCCAGAAGGAGCATTTTTAAAGCTCCTGCCGACCTCGGAACAGACTTTGTGTTTGCTCCTGCTTACCAGTAGATAAAAAACATTCTCGCGTCAAGCGGGCACAAACTCAGGCTTCCCTGTCTGTGCAGGCAGGAAAACCGCTATGTCCCAGGAGTGGGCTCCCCGGGACATAGCATGTGAGCCAGACCTGGGGAATGGGATCACCGGGCCATTAATAGCTCAGTGAGGGGGGCCATGCAGCCTTCTCCCCAGTTACAGTCATTTTGTCCATAGGGGTGGGCTCCCTGGTGCCTTTAGAGATTCAGAAAGGTGGGCCGCTTAGCCCCTGCCAAATTTTAAATAAATTTGGCTCTTGGGGTGGGCTCCCCCGGAAAGATGGGCTATGCAGACCCCCTCATCTTTTTGAAAACTTTTGGCCCTTTGCTCAGGAAAGGGAGCCGCGTTGACCCCTTCCTTTATTCAATGATTTCGACCCCTGCGGTGGGCTTCCTGAGGTCTCTGATGGCTCAGGGAGGGGGTGCTGTGTCCCCGTCCATATATATTCATTTCAACCCGGGGTTTATAAATGCTTAGAAAGGGGCTACACACTCCTCCCATTATTAAAACAAAGCAGCCCAGCTGCCAAATTCTTTTTTGTTTACGATCATGCAGTAGTTCTGCTGGATCACAAGAATTGTTGCTGATTCTTTTTTTTGTTTTTGGCTCAGGGGGTGTTCTTCTAGGTCCCCCTCCCATGCAGCCTATGGGGGTTGGGTCGGGTCATAATATCCCTACCATGCCTCCTTATATTTTTTTATTTTAAACATATTCAGGACAGGGGACTGAATCCCTGAGTCCTGTAATGGCTGCCAGCAACATTTTTTCACTGTACCTGGTAGTCAATCAGAGCACTCGCTCTCCTGGAAGTCTGACCCCCAGGTGAGCATGATGGCCCAATGGAAATAATGCTCCCTGGGCCAATCAGAATGCTCTATTTTTAAATTGACTCTCACAGACTCAACCGTCCAGATATACAATTATTTTTTTACCTTAATTTCTCAAAAGCTACTGAACGAATTTAGACCAAATCACAAAAAGCAGAATCTGCGGACCACGATCTAGCTTCCTACCCAATTTGGTGCAATTCCTTTCAGCTCTTTTTGCTGTAGCCCATCTTAAAGATGTCTATGGAAAATGCATGGGGATTTTGTGTTTTGGGACCCCCCTGTTTTTCTGACCCACTGCTTGACAGATCACACTGAAACTGTGCACAACCTAATCAAACAGTGGCCTCTTTTTGGAAAATGTTGTGGGGATTCATTAAATGGTGCCAAAGGTATTAGCAACACAAAAAATGATTTTCTTATTGAATTGTTGATCTAACTATAACTACATAGTGGTGACCTCTATTAGGTAATATATATATATATATATATATATATATATATATATATATATATATATATATATATATATATATATATATATATTATTACGCAATGCTCGTGAGCTTTTCGAGGGGCACACTCGACTTTCCTGCCATCCGGCTTGCTTGCCTCTTTTAGCTCTGCACCTCTTCTCCTCCAACATGTACCATCTCCCGACGCGTTTCGAGGCCACTCCGCCTCTTCTTCATGGGGACTGGAAAGGAACCACGGTGACACCCATTGCTATCAACAACCATATATTGAAAGTTGTGTGATTCCGCCCTCAGTGGGCGTGACTCATTCTATTATCCATCAGGGCATGATGGTAATTGTAGTCCATAGCATGAGTGTTTGTATTATCCTTAAGTAGGTCGGGTCCTTCCCAGTAATTAATGTCCAAAACAATTTTCCTTTAGTAGGAGAGGGTCCGTGGGGCAGTGCTATTATAATTGAGGGATTGTCGAACTTCACAGCAGTGCGTCGTGCACCGCCGCAGCCTCTTCGCGATGGAGAATCTTCCTCCACATCCGGAGATGGTGCTCCCTCGCACGGCCAAGGGCAGCCGTGTACCATAAAATTATTACGCAATGCTCTTGAGCTTTTCGAGGGGCACACTCGACTTTCCTGCCATCCGGCTTGCTTGCCTCTTTTAGCTCTGCACCTCTTCTCCTCCAACATGTACCATCTCCCGACGCGTTTCGAGGCCACTCCGCCTCTTCTTCATGGGGACACCCATTGCTATCAACCATTTATTGAAAGTTGTGTGATTCCGCCCTCAGTGGGCGTGGCTCATTCTATTATCCATCAGGGCATGATGGTAATTGTAGTCCATAGCATGAGTGTTTGTATTATCCTTAAGTAGGTCGGGTCCTTCCCAGTAATTAATGTCCAAAACAAAACAGAGGAGAAGAGGTGCAGAGCTAAAAGAGGCAAGCAAGCCGGATGGCAGGAAAGTCGAGTGAGCCCCTCGAAAAGCTCAAGAGCATTGCGTAATAATATATATATATATATATCCATATATATATATATATATATACATATACATATTACCTACTGGCGGTCGCCAGTAGGTATATATAGTTAGGATTTTTTCTCTATGGGATTTTTGAAAATTCTATGTCTAATAACTTTGGCGTTTGTGGACGGAATTGGCTGAAATTTTCAGGAAAATGGCACATTTTGTTTCTGAGCAGCCCTTGAAAATTTGGAGGGGGTTCGTCAAGAGGGGGCTGAGAAAAAAGGGGGGTCCCAAAACGTGTTTTTAACATTGAGTTTTCCATAGGGCGGTTGGCCTCACTTTTAGCCCGAACGGCTGAATGGATTTGCACGAAACTTGGCAAAATTGTAGGGACTGGTAGCCCGATGTGCCTTTTGTAGGTCTCAATATATGTGCTACAGTGGATTTTGAGAAATTAACGTTTAAAAAAAGATATATATCTGTAACAGCGGACCGGGCAGCGCTCCAGGACGCGTACTTTTCGCGCAACGGAGCTTTGTGAAGCGAAGCTGATTGGTTCTCCGGCGTCTGTCAACATTCCAAACAGTCCGTAGCGGCCGCCATCTTGTCTCTCGGTAGGATCGAGAGACAAGAGGAGGCCAAAGCGAAGGGGCAAATGACCATAAGGGGGAATAGTAGATCCTCGCTGACCCCCTACGTTTGATGTGGAGGTTTTAAAAGGGCCCCGCGGGGCAAAAAAAAAAAAAATAATAATAATCGAACGGCTGAATGGATTTGCACGAAACTTGGCAAAATATTAGGGACTGGTAGCCCGATGTGCCTTTGCTAGGTCTCAATATATGTGCTCCAGTGGATTTTGAGAAATTAACGTTCAAAAAAAGATATATATCTGTAACAGCGCTCCGCTTCGCGTACTTTTCGCGTTACGGAGCTTTGCGAAGCTGATTGGTTCTCCGGCGTCTGTCAACATTCCAAACAGCCCGTAGCGGCCGCCATCTTGTCTCTCGGTAGGATTGAGAGACAAGAGGAGGCCAAAGTGAAGGGGGAAATGACCATAAGGGGGCATAGTAGATCCTTCCTGACCTCTTAGGTTTGATGTACCATTTTGCCAAGTTTGGTGTAATTCCGTTCAGCCATTCAGGCTGTAGACGTATGTAAATGTCCTATGGAAAATTGCCTGGGGAAAACACATTTGAAAGTGTTGAAATTTAGAACCAATTAAAATGTTAGTTTGGTTTTGTATTTGTGTGTGATGAAAGTTAATTGGTTATGTATATATTTCAAATGAGAGGAAACCACAGCCATTTTGTGATACTACTGTCTGAGGTACATTTGTGAGGAATTTTTGGTGGTGAATTTCTGGTGTTTGATTTACACAGTACTAACACTTCTCCTACTTTTAAAAAGGTGAGTTGTTAATTTGTAAGGGGAACTATGTTGTACACTTGAAGATAATTTGAAAAATGTTTTCTGTTATTTATTTGCAGTCCTTCTGTTATACTAAATACTTGATAAAGTTAGTTTTATATTATGTATTACTAAAAACGATAAATGAAAGTGATTATTTTTTTCTGCAATTTACAGCAAGCAATTTCAAAATAAAATGGCTCACAATGAAGAGACCGTGGCAATTTCTTTTGAATTGTCCACTACATTGATTGAAATTGAGAGCACCAATAATGAAATATTGTCACAAGGAGGAGATGACTTGTATGATTCCATTAGATTGATTGAAATGGACAGCACCAATAATGAAATATTGGCACAAGGAGATGACTTGAATGATTCCACTACATTGATTGAAATTGAGAGCACCAATAATGAAATATTGTCACAAGGAGGAGATGACTTGTATGATTCCATTAGATTGATTGAAATGGACAGCACCAATAATGAAATATTGTCACAAGGAGGAGATGACTTGAATGATTCCACTACATTGATTGAAATTGAGAGCACCAATAATGAAATATTGTCACGAGGAGATGACTTGAATGATTCCACTACATTGATTGAAATTGACAGCACCAATAATGAAATATTGTCACAAGGAGGAGATGACTTGAATGATTTTTTTGATCAATCTCTTGATGGCGAATTTATCGAATGTTTGGAGACCATAGAGTTACAAGAATCATCATTGCAGACTTTTCATGAGGACATTTCTGATGAGGACATGTTACTAGTTCTTTCAAATTTAGAAAATTCTGAAGAATAAATTTATATTTAGAAATCAAAAATTGTTTGAGACATTATTCATTTTTATTTTTAATTTATGAGGTTGTAGCGAAGTGATTGTAGTATAAAATGAGACTTATAGTATAGAGTGCAACATTTTTATGTTACATGGTAAGTTTACTCATATTTACTTCCCTTCTGCCACTATATTATCTCCAATGTGTATTTGACATCTCTTCTTCATCTCCGGCCTCCTTTCTCTCACTGTGGGGCATATTATCAAGGGGGTTTATCTCCGCTTTTTTGGCTTTAAAAGCCAAGAAAGCGGAGATAAAATTATCTCCCTATTACCAAGCTGTCGCTAACACCAGTTAGTGACAGCTAATAGGAGATAGCGACCATCTTGGGCCCCGCTTTGCATGTCAGTGATATTTATCACTAATGACATGCAAAGTGGGCGTGCCAAGATGTTAGCGACTGGAAACAGTCGCTAACATCGCTATCTCCTATTACCAACTTTTGGAGATATTCGCGCTAAGCGCGAAATCTCCAAAAGCTAACACCTGCCCTGAGCAGTTCTTCACCATGTTATCCAATGGGAGGTGGATAACATGGCTAAGAGCATTTGCTCGATAATGCATGAATATCGCTGACTTTTCAGCGATATTCATGCATTGCGGCCGTTTTTATCGCATTTGCGATAAACCTTGCTAATAGCAAGGTTTATCTGCGATAAAAATCGCCGATGTGCGGCGATAATTTTTGTCTCTAAACAAGTTAGAGACAAAAATTTTCGCTAGTTGTTGGTAATATGCCCCTGTGTGTCTCCGATGCATCTTATCGCTGCTATTTTGTGTAATTACAGAAGAGAGTAAAATAAAATAGTTCGGAACGTGAAAAGGGGGCAAAGTAGAGTACTCCTCACCCCCTAGGCCTTTTTAGGCGGTCCCAAAAGGATCAGTTTCTGCTTTCCTGAGAGATTATGGTATGAGTTCCATATACCACAATAACTTGCATTACAACATGCAAGATATCTATCTCCTTTTGGAGATATTCGCGCTAAGCGCGAATATCTCCAAAAAGTAACACCTGCCCTGAGCAGTTCTTAGCCATGTTATCCAATGGGAGGTGGATAACATGGCTAAGAGCATTAGCTCGGTAATGCATGAATATCGCTGAGTTTTTAGCGATATTGATGCATTGCGGCCGTTTATTATCGCATTTGCGATAAACCTTGATAATAGCAAGGTTTATCTTCGATAATTTCTGACGATGCTTAGCGGTAAAAAATTCGTTGGTAAGCATCGTTAGCGATAAATATCGCTTAACTTTGGTAATATGCCCCAACGTCTGTTAACGTTCGATTCGAAGGAAATGAGGAAGTGTTGAAAAACATTGTTTGCGCCATCTTGCCTTTTTTGAAATGCCACACTTTTGTGGTGCACGGCAGCCATTTTAGATGTCTTGACCAGACCCACTCTCTGCACGCTGTCGATTCGTAGCATGGCTCCTCACTCTCGCAAGCATCTTCCCCAGGCACTGGTCACCCCCGCTCTCTGTCTTATGCATGGGCAATAAACCTCCCCCCATCTGCGCTGCTCTTCCCTGAGAATCACACTCTGTGCCCGCCCGACACCTCCCTTTCGCCCTATTCACTACCGCACCCTCTGACACTCCTCTTCCTCTGTGTCCGATTGTCCAGGCTATCAGCTAGCCCTGCAGATGTAGTTTATGGCCCCAGCTGTAAAGAATCACCCCTCTTCAAAGGAGTTATAGTAGATCAAGGCCCACACCCGATGAGATCCGTCACACCACACGTGTTCCTACTATCTGAAAACCATCCTGTATTGTGATTGGGGAGGGGACCGAGCCTGAAGCGGAAGATTCCAGGAATGACTCTTGGTACATCAAAGTTTTTACAATTATGTGTCACATTAAAAATATGTAGCACTCCAACAAAGTAGTAGGAATATAAAACTTTAATAACATATAAATATATACAACAAAACAAAAACAGTAAAAACATTTAAACAACGAAGAGACCGTCGCAATTTCTTTTGAATTATCCAATAGATTTATTGAAATTGACAGCACCAATAATGAAATATTCTTGTCAGTAGCGGTCTGTTGTGCGAATAGTTCCAAGGCAGCAGAACGCGCTGAAATCTAGATGGCACGAAAGTGATGTCTAGTAAGTTGCCGCCCAGCAAATAACGGCGTGGGGCGCCGCGGGGGTGAGTGAGTCCAGTAGGCACCACAGCTATTCTTACCGGCATCGCAGAATTACTGCTGGGGACAATGCCTGTGCTGTAGCAGGGTCACAGCAGAAACAAAAAGGATTTTGTTGAAGATGTTGTTGGTTTTAAATTTGAAAACAGTTCTGGTGTCAACTGCTATGCTAATGTAGTGGTTAATGTTTTGTTTTCTCTAGAAAATGTAAAAGAGGGGGAGGCAGTCCAAAGTTCCGTTAAAAGGGCAAAGGAAAGGATCAGTGGTTTGAACTATCAGTGAAAAAGGGGAGGGGGTGCAACAATTTTTCCTACCGGGTCACACTGTGCTTTCACCGGAACTGAGGTCTGCAGGATTCTAGTAATTCAAAGTGAGGCTGGCGCCAGCATGGGAGCGCCGACGTCCCGCGGATACAGTTCGTCACTCCACGGGCGATCATGGCAGTCATTCCCCATCGGGGGTCGGAGACTCCCGCGGCTCCTCTAGAATCTTCAAGGTCGTGGAGGACTACGGTGGTGGAGTCAAGCAGTGACCGGGCCATTTCTTTATGCTGGGCCCGCTCTTGCCAGGTCGACCGCCATTTTGAGAGTTCGGTAGCTACTGGCGATCGCGGGGTCAAATGAGCGGATGGGCTCCACCCTGCCGGGCGAGACGTTGCAGCATGGCCACAGTGGAAGAACCCTTTTCCGGGAGCCTGGAGCGCTGAGGGTGCAGCTGGGAAGCCTCCACCTGGGGAGGCGGGAGAGGCCTGTTCGCACCGTCTCTCCCTCCCAGTGCACCCCACGGCGTCTCGCTTGAGATTTGTTATGGCCGGACCAGGCGATGAGGACGAGGGGGGGGGGTCGGAGGCATGTGCAAGACATCCCCCCCCAGTGTTGTCGCAGCCATTATTCATGAAAGAAGAAGTGTCCCGTCCGTCTTCGGGCCGGGCTTCCGGTAGATGTCGGCCGGACGCCCCTGGCTCTGGCCCCATGAACGGGTTTCTTGGTTTATCGGCTGCAGCCGGATCCCGTCGTCCTCGGCCCCCCGACCGTTGGTGGCCGGACCGGAAGAGCATGTGGCGGGAGTACCTGCAACTCTCAAGGGCCACCGCGGCCGGACTGGGAGAGAGAGGGGAGGGTCGAGGAGACATTCCCCCCCCCTGCAACTGTTCAGCGTTGTAAAGGCAATCCCCTGGCCGGGTCCCGCTGGCCTCGGCCTCTCCTCCGGCTACACCCTACGTTAGGATCTCCTGGCCGAGGCGTGGCAGCAGGACCTGCCTTATATGGGCTGCTCCCGGCTGGGCGTAGCCGCAACCCTGCCCCACCTTGGAAGTTTCCAGAGTGGGGGCGGATGTTCTACTGACTTGCATTTTCCCTAGTCTATCGATTTTTTGGGCGTGGCAGGCGGTGGGACAGCAAGGGGTGATTTGGTTTCTCTTACTGTTTTTCTGGTCTCTCACCACTGGCATATTTTAACGTTTTCTTGTTTCTAGGACATTAATAGGTTTTATCGTTACGTTATGTTATCGTTTCTTTGTTCGTTGTTTAATAAAAGTTCATGTTCATCAGTGGCCTACTGATTTTCGTTTTCCTATTCTTTTCTTTCCAGGTTGTTTCATGCTAAAGTTTCTGTTAACAGGATACAGTGATCACTTCGTTATTATTGCATATGTCCTTTTCACTAGGGGTGCTCTCTGGTCGGGCCAGATGACGTATCTCTAGTAAATGGTCCGGGTGAAACAGGTGCATCAATCAGTGGGGAGTAGATAGGCATGACAGATTACAACGGGGGAGAAAGGTCCGCATTACGTACCCTTTCACTACTTGCAAAGATTTTCCTACGTTTATTTGCAAACAGGGAATACCTCCAAAAAGAACTAATTCCCAAACAGTCAATGTTCGGACAATCAATCAATCAATGAGGAATGAAATAGGTACGACGTGTTAAAGGCTTGCGTTACCTACCCTTCACTATCTGCAAAGGGAGAGAGAATATTCCTATTCTTCCTCGTTTGCAGGCAGAGAAGATCCTTAAGAGAACCAACTTCGAACAATTCAATGCTCGATTGAAACAATCAACAAGGGGTACTGTGAACACAAATGAACGCCGCTTATGTACATACGCATTGCTATTTTCAACAGGTTGTTCCTAATGTTTCTATTTTAGCGAGGTCAAAAAGAGATCCCATTAGTGGCCTACTGATTTTGTTCGATTCCTTTTGTTTTTTTACACGATTTTTCGCTATCTGCAAAGACTAAACAGAGTATTGCGAGTCTGTGCTTGTTTGTAAATAGAGAATGAACCAAAGAGAACAATCAATCAAATGGAGAGAGAAGCAGGCACGACGGATTACAAAGGGGGCAAAGGGCTGCGTTATTTACCCTTCACTATCTGCAAAGAGAGAGTACTCCTAATAGAAATGAGGGGTGGGGGGCAGCATTCAAAGCAGATCAGTGTGCATAAACACGAAAATGTTTTTACTTACCACGTACTTGACATTCGACAGCTTATGATATTTGCTATTAAAAAACCATTGAAATTCACTGAAAAAAACCATAGGTTATAGACCATATATAGTTAGGAATTAGCATTTACAAAACCTTGAAAATTCACTGAAAAAACCATAGGTTATAGACCATATATAGTTAGGAATTAGCATTTACAAAACCTTGAAAATTCACTGCAAAAACCATAGGTTAGAGACCATATATAGTTAGCTGGACATTTTATTGACATAAAACCAATGAAATTCCATATATAGTTAGTTGCACTAACTATATATCGCGCACCCGCAATCCACTGCTGATGATGTCACATATTACATCATTCATGACATGGTCAGTGACATCACTGATGACATCACTGATGACATCTCAAATGACATCACTGATGACATCACTGATGACATCTCATTTGACATCAATGACCACATCACTGATGATATAATTCATGTGACAATACAATGCATCTCCTCACATTTTAATATAACCTCTGTTTCACCCAGTGTTAAAAAGAGTATAATTTTTGAAACCATTGACACACCAATACTAGTTACTACATACGCACTCACTGATTGCTACGTCTACACACACCTTCACTCATTCACCCATACAATCATTCATACATACAATCACTCATCTTTACAACACTATCATATGCACTCATACACCTATACAGACACTCACAGTCTGCCACTCATCCATGGAGTTACTCACACACCTAGTCAGTCCTGTAAAGAATCAATGAGACTTCCATTTTCTTGTCTATACAGTTAAACATAGAGCACCTTACATTTTCAAACATATACTAACACATACTTACCTTCTTATACAATCATTGATACAAGTACAGATTGATCTGCACAGAGTCACACACCTCCCAGCTAGCCACACACACACTCAGTCTCCCATACAAATACTTGGGCAATCAATCAATAACCCATATAGTTAATCATATAGCTACTGATCAACACATGCAGCAGTTTACAGAACAACAGACATAATGATGCACAAATTAAGACAGTTTAGTCACTAACCCATGCACTCAGTGAGACACATTTAATCACTCACTCATACATTCAGTCATGCACCTACTAAATCCTTTGTCCAGACACTTATACTTCCACTCATTCTTCAATATGTAAGACACATTTTAACTTTACAGAAACATACAGTCACTGGATGTTGTCATCAGTGATGTCATCAGTGATGTCATTTGAGATGTCATCAGTGATGGCATCAGTGATGTCACTGACCATGTCATGAATGATGTAATATGTGACATCATCAGCAGTGGATTGCGGGTGCGCGATATATAGTTAGTGCAACTAACTATATATGGAATTTCATTGGTTTTATGTCAATAAAATGTCCAGCTAACTATATATGGTCTCTAACCTATGGTTTTTGCAGTGAATTTTCAAGGTTTTGTAAATGCTAATTCCTAACTATATATGGTCTATAACCTATGGTTTTTTCAGTGAATTTTCAAGGTTTTGTAAATGCTAATTCCTAACTATATATGGTCTATAACCTATGGTTTTTTCAGTGAATATATATATACGTAAAATTATAGAGCATAGAAAAGGTCTTGGATAATGCATGCCCCGTAGAAATTGGCTCACAGGGTCTTTCAACCAGTCATAGTAGTCCCAGGCACTGTAGGAAGCTACTTTATGTATGGATGTGGTTCGTGTGAAAGTGAACAATGCTCCTGACTCATAACAAAGTTAGCTAATAGCTAAAGTAGGCTGAAACATTGCTCCATGGTGTATGCTGTAGTGGGTGGAAGAAAAATGTGAATCACACAACAACAGCCCAATAGATGAAGAAGGCTGCCTGAGAGCCCTTCTAAGTATATTATACATGACGTTTTAGTAAAATCAAAAGATTTTGGCTAATGCCAGACCTTAAAAATGGCTGCTGACACTTTCCATTCCCTGGACAGGAGGCTGTCTATAAATGTATTCCCCCTTGAGGGGTGGGAGTGGGCAGCCAGATTTCCCTAGAGACCTAGTAGGATTTCTGCTAGGGAATCACCATTCCCAAACACAATTCCATGGTAGAAGGACATGGAAAGGCAGATACTCTTTCCTTTCCAGTGATGACCATTGTGCCACTCTTCCTCTCCAGGGGCGGCAAAGAGAGTCCTTTGGCAGGAGCACTCATAAACGAAATTGCAGTTGGCATTTTCAATTTTAAGGAGGAGTGAAGCATCCAACCAAAGAGGGTATTCTCTTTTTACTCTGCCCCATCTGATTTAGATACAAGACTAGATTACTACTTTTTTGGTGACAAAGTTTGTATAGCATGTCTGAAAGAAAATATTGTTGTTGAACACTTTCACATTCACTGGTCAATTGTGACCTGTAGGTGTGGTCACTATCAAGCTTTTATCCCTACCCTTCATCTACAGGTGGAAGCATTGCAAACTACCTGTTCTATGCTAATATACATTCTGCCTTTACAGATTATACAACGTACAACCGAATTATTGTATTAAAAAGGGAGGTACAGTGTGAGGCTCTAAGGGTGGTATTCGGAAATGTATGTACTATTTGGGCCATGCAGGCCAGCCTTTCTCCAAGAGTAGTTGATGAAGAACTATACTTTCCCCCTTTGCAAAATTTCCCTGAGTAACCTGTCTGATGAGGAAACCAGTAGCATAGATCATTCTGATTGCCCAATTTTAAAGGACACATCCCTGGTTTCTCATTCTATTAGAGCGTGGACCGCCAGACTCGTAATAGGGCCCTAATTGGCCTCACAGCAAGAAGAGGTAGTTCTACAGGGTTCATGAATGTTTTTGTGCTGTACTGGATGGCTATTGGTTCATGCTATCCCCACAAGGGAGTTGTAGTTTTATTTCCTACAAACTATGGGCATTGTAGTTCTTTTCTTCTGTTTTTCATGTTTCATTGTCACACATGTTGGCTGCTGTTAAATAAAAGCGAGAATGAGAATGCCTAATCCTTGCATCCGTGCACTCAATATAACTCAAAATTCTTGTTCACCAAAGTTAGAAAATGAGGAAGTATGTCACAGTAGCAGAGATTGCAGTGAAGGACCACTAATCACAGTACTCCATTAGTATTAATTATGTAATACTTCCAATTATTATTAGGAAGTATTAGTATTTCTTCTTCTATAGTATGTTGCATAATCCTATATTGGTCTGGACTGTAATTGCATTTATATAGTGCTCACCAGCATTAATTTGTAAACGAAAGAGTGCTGGTGCTGGAACATCTTCTCAGAAGCTTGCAGCCTGTGCAATTAAACATCAGCGTGCTGAATACCAATGCTTGCTGTCTTCAATCCACCTCATGCCTCTTTAATCCACTGCCAGACACTCCCTGCCTCTTTACCTTTTTCTTGCAGATTCCTGCTTTCTCTGTTTGAGAGGATTTTGCCGTCTTTCTCTTACTCTGTCTTTCCGATCTGTGTGGTTTTTCCCGTCTTATGCTGGTTAAATACCTTAGTGATGGCTCCGGACAATAGGTGACGGTGGTGCCCACCAGCTCAAATTAAGCACTGGCGGTTACTTCCACTACTCCTGATGAGGCATTTAAATGTTTCATGCCAGGCAGCATGCTGCTTCGGAACCCAAGGGTAGTGGTTATTCAGATTAGTCTTGCCTTGCAAGGAAAATATGCCCTGCATTTACTACAATGCCTTTACAATGGATTAAATTAGTAGGAGAGGAACATGCAAAGAAAAAAGAAAAGGCGACTATTGGATGCTTTTGAGATAGTATGCACTCAGGATGCAAAACTCAAGAAAGAAGCATATGTTTTTGCCTAGGGCATAGCTTAGTTAGTGAGATTCGGGGGGTGTGAATAGCAAACTTACCAACTAAAAAACAGTACACTGCAGAGAGGGGGTGTAAGATGACCGTGGTTTGGTGTGAACTGTTCCCATAAGGAACAAGGTACATATGGATTTTGCATTAGGTATGCCTCTCACTAGAGTGGCATGCTTGGCGAACAACGATGTGTTGGAATGATACACCAAGAGATTGCCAATGGGTAGACATTTGCAAGCATTTTTTTGCATCACATTTTGGGTGTTTGATTGCCATTATTATGCCTGGAAAACTGAGAATAGTGTAGTGTGTGGGTTTTTATGTATGTATATATTAAAACCTCTTAGAAAGACATTGAGAACAACCAACAGAGCCATAGCAGGGCCAAATCAATGCCCCTAGGAAGAACTCTCGAGCCAAGAAAGCGTTTATTTGGCAGTTGTGACACCCCAAACTCCCCCCTGAAGCTATGCTCTCCATAGTTGCATTTGAAATTGTACTGTATTAGGTACTTTTGATAGTCCCTAGAAACAGGTGAACAGTCTGCCTGCTGCTAGGCTACCACTAGACCACTGCTAAAGCGAGGACAATGATTAGAAGAATAAAGTAAATGCAGGATGCCTAGGAAGGAAAACACCAAGAACTTTAAGCTGCACTTAAATGAAGCAGTAGCCTCATGACAAAAGCAGTGTGAGAGAGCATATATGGTATATAATGCAAACGTTTAAAGCAAATATTGAAAAGGAGATTTTGGAGGAGCGAATGTCTAGATATAAAGATGTAGCTATATCATTAATAATAATATAATTATTCTCTTACATGACCTACCCTTGCTTTGCAGCGTGAAATTCTAGAAGTGAAAGTAGCTGTTGGTTCGACCGGTACCTGTTCTCCTCTACGCGGACTCAGCAGGGTGCGGTACTAGTCTGGTATACCAGTGCATTAATCTCTTCACCTGGCCCTTCTCAAATAGACGCCCTGCTGTAAACCTGGGTGGAATATCATTTCGCTGAAACCATGTGATTTAAATCCTTTAGGCAGGTAAGTCCAAAGTCCATCTCTGTTGCTAAGAAGGCGATACTGCTGTTAGTTTGAGTGCTCCAGGTGTCAGCCTTTGCAAGAAGAGAAATGTTTTATGCAAAGGAGGCATCATAGCTCACTTCTAAAGGTGCCATTTGTTGCGGGCTGCTTTTTCTTTTGGGCTTTTCATTCCATTTTAGGTCGAAACCTATCAGACAGCGCAGCTATCCAGTTTGCTAACGACATCTTGGGAACATTCGGAAAGCTTCCCTGTGAATGCATTCTGCCTATTGCTTACCATTGACTTTGTGGTTTGTAACTCACATTTGCTTGCTTTCTATTTCCTGGCTCTATTTGTTTTATGCTGTCCAGCTTGAGTTTGACCCTTCTGTTTGGCCAAACCTATTAACTGTATTCCTCAACTAGTGCTGGATTTCTGTAAATATGTCTTTAAATCTTGCTCTTATCTTGTCATATTTGCTGTCATGCTCTGTCTTCCAGTGAGGCGATTTATGCCACAATCATGCCTGCTATTGCGGGTGTACTTGAGAAAGGTTGTACGATGTTAATATTTTTGTTTTCCAGCACACAACAAAATCTACATGTCTGTAAATGAACAGTGCAGATATTTCAGAACATATCAGAATTAGAAAAGCACGAATGGGGGCGTGGTTTGGACGCCGAAGTAAGACACTGCTTTTTAATCCTCTAGCAGCATTATTGAGCCCAGGAGCCACGGTGGTGCCTATCCCCCCAGAGAAACACGAGTGCCCGCCATTTTGTATCGCGGCGTTCGCGCTTTGTTTTTTCTCCTCAGCTGTGCTCCCATGATATATTGCAATGCCATCTGTTATTTTTATGTTACCAGCTCTATAATTTTTTATGCAGCCCTCTGTTTTGGGACGTGTTATCAACATTTTATGAGCTAAAAAATGTATTTGTGGACTTCCTCATTTACTTCTTTGGAAGTTTTACACTGCAGTACAGGATGTTTCCACTTTACTATTGTATGCTGAAGAAGTTTTTTTGTCTCTATGTTTTGGATGGGGTAACCTACTAGTTTTATGCTGATACTGGACATTTGCTATAGTTCTGGTTTCTTGAACTATTTTGGATTATCCATTTTACTGAGTGCTCCCACTTCATTATTACGCACTGAATAGCCTTTTTTCTTTTTGGCTTTGATGGGGAAATTTCTTTTACGTAAGCTGGTACTGGTTACTCTCTGAGGTAGCGTGTCTGTTCCTTATTGGGGTATATATTGTAAGTCACCTTCCAGTGACTCATAAATTTTACTTATACCTCTCTGCTTTATCCTCAATCTGGTGACCTGCTATTGATTGTTTATTGTTCCTGCTGTCCTCTTTGTTCATCTTTGGGCTGGATCCGCCCTATTCTACTTACTACTCATCGCCCTATTCAGCAATCTAAGATGGCCAGCGACCCTCATATCACTCCTAAACCAGCCTCTTCAGGCACAAAGTCAAAAAGACACAAACATGGTCCACCTTCTCCTATTCTCTCCTTGCAAAATCCAGTTCTTGACTCTATTTTAGACGAGGTATGTGGTCTTCAACCATTTATGTCCACTACCAATGAAAAATTAAAACAAATAGACGACCGATTGATTATCATGGAAAGGTGTTGGAACTCGAGCAACGTGTGGGAGACCTTCAAGATATTTCTGTTAAAATCCTTTATTAGAGCAAGAGATCCACAAGCTGAAACTCCACATTGAAGACCATGAAAATCATAATCGAAGGAACAACCTTCGCCTTTGGTCTTCCACAAAATATAGAGGGCCCAGACATGTTATCTTTTCTGCAGAAATTCCTTCCAGATCTCTTAGGTCTTCAAACCTCTGCACCTCTCAATATACAACGTGCGCATTGTCTGGGTCGCATCCATCCTAATTCAAACAAGCCATGTGGTATTATAATGCTCTACCTGGAATTTACTGTACTTATGCATGTTCTGAAGGCTGTAAAACTGAAACAACGTCTTACTTGGTTGGGACATAATAATTTTATTTCCCAAGACACCTCCAACGCAACGAATGCTCGACGTAAAGAATTTCTGGCTCTTTGTCCTCAGATGAGACATTTGAACATTCAGTATGGCATTCTTCATCCTTGCCTGTGCAAAATTACCCATGGAGGAAAGTCATGCTCATTCGAAGATCCTGAGAAACTCAGACTCTTTCTAAGCACTATCTCCTCTCGTAACAGGGATACTAATGTTTGATTTACTCTTACTTAACGGATTGATATTGTTGTTCTAAAGGCTTATCTATTTTGATGTTTTACTATTTTGTTCCTCTCCCTTATTTTTCTAATGCACTCTCATCCTTTACTCTTTTTATCTCTCCTATTTCTTAAATTACTCTATTTCTCTTACTATCTGTTCTCATTCATTATTTTCTATTCTTTGCTATTTCTTTATTTCTTAGGAGGCCTCTTCTTACCTATTCTCTCCTTCCGGCGTTCTTTGTTTTTTTCTGTGTCACCATGCTCCTCTCATACCGATTGCTTATTTCTCTTCAGATCTGGATTCTTTTCCTTGATCTGTTTACTCAATCTGTTTCTATATCTCTCTCTCCTTCTTTCTTACCGTTTCTCTTTGTTCCCTGGTTACTTTCCCTGACGGTTTATTCTCATTACTACTTTATTATCTCTTTGAGTGTATTTCTGGGATCATTCGATAAATGTTGTCTCTTTTTCTTTTTTATTGGTCTTGCAACTTACCGTTCCAATTTCCATATGTTCCCCCCACCCATTTATTTAAGCAATTTGTAGAGCACGCAAATACCCGTGGGTGTCTCTGCGCTGAGGACTGAAAAGAGGATGTAATCAGATTGTATGGTGCTTATTGGTTGAAGAGCCATGTTTTCATTAGTTTCCTGAAAGCGGGTAGATTTGGGCAGGATTTGATTTGCTGAGGGAGGGTGTTCCATAGTTTGGCAGGGACGACAGTGAATTTTTTGTCCCCCCCCAGGAGACCTTTTTTGTGCGCAGGACTGTCAGGAGGTTGTCCGGTGAGGAACGTAATGTTCTATTTGGCACGTGAACACAGAAGGCTCTTCAGAAAGTCAGGTCTGGTTTTGTGAATGGCCTTGAAGGCAATACAGAGGGCTTTGAATTTGATACGGCTTGTTATGGGTAGCTAGTGCAATTTCTGAACCACCAATGAGATTAATTTATACTTGGGTGTACCTGTTATTAATCTAGCTGCAGCATTCTGCACCATCTGTAGTTTGTTGGTGATCTTTTTCTGAGCGTTAATGAACAGGCCGTTGCAACAGTCAACTTTAGACATAACTAGGGTGCTGACCAGGGTTTTTCCTGCACTTGACGGGAGAAAGTGTAGGAGTTTTTTAATCATTCTGAGAGTGTAGAAGGATGATGAAACAGTGGTGTTGGTGTGTGCTGTGAAGGCCAGTTTGTCATCGAACAAGACCCCTAGATTTCCTATTTTTGATACTGGAGGGGGCGGTGGTCCCAGAGTGGTGGGCCACTAAGTAGGGGACCATACTGGGTGTAATTTATCAAAAATCAATACCTCCATTTTGTCGGAGTTTAACTTTAAGCATTTATCATCAACATGTTTAACGTTGTCTCATGGAATTTACGTGGCTTAGGTCATCCTGTCAAATGTCAAAAGGTACTGTCTCACTTATCTAAACTTAATACCCATGTTGCCTTTTTACAGGAAACTCATTGTAATGATGCTGAATCTCTTAAGCTTAAATGCCAATGGGTTAATCAAATTGTTTTCTCCCCTGCTCTTGATCGTCATGGTGGTGTTGCTATTTTATTTCATAAATCGATTAATGTACAAATTATATCAACAGAATGTGATTCTAATGGACGATGGATTATGGTTGACGCAATCATTTGTAAAACACAAGTCACTTTCTTTAATATTTATGGTCCTGTCAAACCTGACCCACAATTTTGTAACTGTATTAAATTGAAACTATCTTCTATTTCTAATCCCAATATAATTGTTGGTGGCAATTTCAATAATTGGCTGTATCCCTTCTCTGATAGAAAATCTAAATGCAAATTTAAGCCTGATAAAACTCATAAATCATTTCAATCTGCCATCACCTCTCGTCCTTCTTATGACGTATGGAAAATATGTAATCCAGACACTTCAGAATTTACTTCCTTTTCACCTGTACACCTTAGTATGTCACATATTGATTATATTCTGGTCTCTAAATCATTACTCCCCTGTATCCTTTCCTCCCAAATTGGTTCTATTTTTATTTCTGACCATGCCCCCATCTCTGCCTCTTTTGATCTGTCACTTACCACATGCAAACAAGTCTTTTTAAAAATCACCTACTCTCAGATCAAACCTTTATATCAGAAGCAATATTCATTATTTTTTTCAATTCAACAAACCTTCAGATACCTCAATTCATAATAATTGGGATGCCTTTAAAGCATAATTTAAAGCCTTTACTATTGCTAATTCTGCAAAGAAAAAGAAATTACTTAATGCTAAATATCAGGAAACTCTTCTAAAAATTAAAACCCTGGAACACAATTAGTTTTACTCTAAATCTTCCTCCACTTTGCAAAAATTTATGACAGCCAAATCTACATTAAATAAAATTGCCACTGTTGATTCTTTTAATATCCTTCTTAAAATTAAAACTAAATTTCATTGTGACCAAAATAAGGCAGGGAAAATGTTAGCAAACTATTTAAAAATTCAATCAGAGAGTAAAAGTATTGGTAGCATCCATTCAGAAACAACCTCCGATTCAGACATTGTCGATACATTCCAATCCTATTATAAAGTTTTTTAAACATAGGACACAAGTCCTCCTGAAAAATATCTTGAAACTTTTTTTCCAAGGTATCCCCAAACCATATTCTCTTCCAGATACGGTAAGCAGGAGTAAACACAAAGGGGCCCATTAGGATTTACCTATTCAGAAGGATCACTCCCTTCAAGAAATAACCAAGGCTCATAAATCTTTAAAAAAGGCCAAAGTACCCGGTCCAGATTGTTTTTCAGTTGAACTATTCTTAGCTTTTTCCTCAATTTTTGCACCCAAATAATTAGACCTATTTAATTCATTCCTCTCAAATTCTAAAGCATGCCTACCTGCTGCCCGCTGCCTTCCTGGTTTCTCTGCTGCCGCTGCCCCAGACGCCGCAGGGCCGCCCTCCAAGCCTCTGCCTCCTGGTTTTTCGCCACTGCCCCAGTCGCCGCAGGGCCGCCCACCAAGCCCGACTTCATTTTCCCGCCGCTGCCAGCCCGCGGCCCCGCCCCCGCCAGCCGATTGGTCGGCCCGCTCCCGCCTCCCCGCAGACCCTCCCTACCGGCTCCCTTCTTATGACGCCCCCGGAGCGACCGCGCAGCGGGCGCGCGCAGCGGGAGCACCGATTGAGCGCCGAAGGTGCGCCAAAGGTAAGCCCGTCTGCGCCCGTCCGCGCCTGGCCCGCGCCTTGCGCCAGGACCCCTGGGTCCCGCAGACACCAGCCCACCCGCCGGACCTACGACGCCGCCACCCTCAACGCACTCAACACCGACCGAATCCCGGGATGCTACCGAGCCACCCCGAGACGAACCCACGGACCCTTCAGCTGCCACGCCTGCAAGTTCACCTGCTTCCGGACCTGGCCCGCACCAACACCCACCAAGCCGAACACCAGCAGCAACCACCTGAAGTGCATCCTCCTCAACACCCGCTCCGTCCACAGACACGCCATCGAACTCTGGAACCTCCTCGACACCACAGCCCCTGACGTCGCCTTCCTCACGGAAACCTGGATGAACGACTCCTCAGCGCCCGACATCGCCATCGCCATCCCAGAGGGCTACAAGATCACCCGAAGAGACCGCGACAACCAGACTGGAGGAGGCCTCGCCATCATCTACAGGGACACCATCCGCATCAAGACCAACACCGACGACACCCTGACAACCGCCGAACACCTGCACTTCCAGATCCACACGGACCCCAAAACCACCCTCAGAGGCACCCTGATCTACCGACCCCCGGGACCACGCACACAATTCAGCGAGGACATCGCCGACTTCATCAGCCCGCATGCCCTCCCCTCCGCCGACTACATCCTCCTGGGGGACATCAACTTCCACCTGGAGAACAACAACGACCGCAACACCATCACCCTGCTCGACAACCTCGCCATCCTCGGTCTCAAGCAGCTGGTGTCCACCCCCACCCACCTCGCCGGACACACACTCGACGCCGTCTTCTCATCCAGCAAAGACATCACCTTCAGCCACACCACCGGACTCCACTGGACGGACCCCAGCTGCGTCCACTTCACCTTCAAAAGAACGACGATCCACCACCACCAGCAACAGGTTGCTCGAAGAAGCTGGAACAAGATCACAGCCGACCAGCTCGCCGCTTCCCTGAGCCAGCACCCTCCCGCAAGCTCAGCGAACCCCAGCCAGGCCGCCGACAACCTCACGAAGTGGATCAGCAACTGCGCGGACGAACTCGCCCCACTGAGGACCCCGCCCAACAGACCCGGCAGCAAGAAGGCCCCATGGTTCACCGACGAACTCATGAGCTCCAAGAAGAACGGCCGAGCCCTAGCGAAAGCTTGGAGAAGAGAACCAACTCCGGACAACATGACCACCCTCAAGCTTGCCACCCGGAAGCACCACCAACTGATCCGCGCCACCAAGAAAACTGCATTCAAGGACCGGCTGGACAACAACGCACACAACTGCAAGGAACTCTTCAACATCGTGAAAGAGCTCTCCAACCCCAACGCCGGAAACAACGACATCACCCCTTCGCAAGACCTCTGCAACTCCCTCGCCTCCTACTTCCACAACAAGATCGCGGACATACACAACAGCTTCAGCACTCAACCGACGCACGCCACGACCGAACCACTGCCCCCCACCACCACCCTCCGCGCCTGGACCCCGATCAGCACCGAAGACACCATCCGCACGATGAACTCCATCCACTCCGGATCTCCGACAGACCCCTGAACTCACCACGTCTTCAACAAGGCCGACACTGTCATCGCACCCCACCTGCGGGACATCATCAACACCTCCTTCGACACCGCCACCTTCCCGGAGAGCTGGAAGCACGCCGAACTCAACGCCCTACTCAAGAAACCTACAGCGGACCCCAACGAACTCAAGAATTACCGCCCCATCTCGCTCCTCCCGTTTCCAGCCAAAGTCATCGAGAAGAACGTCAACAAACAGCTGGCCGCCTTCCTCGAGACGAATGGATCCCTCGACCCCTCACAGTCTGGCTTCCGAGCCAACCACAGCACCGAGACCGCCCTCATCGCTGCCACCGATGACATCCGAACCCTGATGGACAACGGAGAAACAGCGGCCCTCATCCTCCTAGACCTCTCCGCGGCATTCGACACTGTCTGCCACCGCACCCTAGTGCAGCGCCTCAGCAACGTCGGAATCCAGGAGAAGGCACTGGAATGGATCATCTCCTTCCTCGACGGAAGAACACAGAGAGTCCGCCTACCACCGTACAAGTCAGAGGCCACCGGAGTCATCTGCGGCGTCCCTCAAGGATCCTCGCTGAGCCCCACCCTCTTCAACGTCTACATGAGCCCCCTCGCGGCCATCGCTCGCCAACACAGCCTCAACATCATCTCCTACGCTGACGACACTCAGCTGATTCTCTCCCTCACCAACGACCCGGCCACCGCCAGAGCCAACCTTCACGAAGGGATGAAAGACGTAGCCGAGTGGATGACAACCAGCCGCCTGAAACTGAACTCAGACAAGACGGAAGTCCTCATCCTGGGCTCCTCGCCCTCCGCCTGGGACGACTCCTGGTGGCCCCCCGCCCTGGGCACCGCACCCAAACCGACGGACCACGCACGCAACCTGGGCTTCATCCTGGACTCCTCCCTCTCCATGACCAGACAAGTCAACGCCGTCTCCGCATCCTGTTTTCACATCCTGCGCATGCTACGGAAGATCTTCCGGTGGATCCCCACTGAGACCAGGAAGACGGTCACCCAGGCCCTCGTTACCAGCCGACTGGACTACGGCAACGCCCTCTACGCCGGAACCACCGCCAAGCTCCAGAAGAGACTCCAGCGGATCCAGAACGCCTCAGCCAGACTCATCCTCGACATCCCCCGTCGCAGCCACATCTCCGGACATCTAAGAGACCTGCACTGGCTCCCCGTCAACAAGAGAATCACCTTCCGTCTCCTCACCCACGCACACAAAGCCCTACACGACCAAGGCCCAAGCTACCTCAACAACCGCCTCAACTTCTACTTTCCCAAACGCCACCTCCGATCGACCAACCACGCCCTCGCCGCCGTCCGCCGCATCCGAAGAGCGACAACAGGAGGAAGGTCCTTCTCCTACCTGGCCGCCAAGACCTGGAACTCCCTCCCGTCCGACCTGCGCCTGACCCAAGACCACCTCTCCTTCAGGAAGAAGCTCAAGACCTGGCTGTTCGAGCAGTAGCAGCACCCCCCCCACCCCCAAGCGCCTTGAGACCCTCCGGGTAAGTAGTGCGCTCTATAAATGTCTTTGATTGATTGATTGATTGATTGATTGTGGTTCTTTTTTTAGAAGCCCTGATTATTGTTAATCCCAAACCACACATGGACTCTTCCTTTTGTAAAAGTTTTCGATCCATCTCCCTAATTAATTATGATTGTAAAATGTTTGCAAAGATTTTAGCTTCACGTTTAGAAAAGATTATCCTGCTTCTTATCAAACCTGATCAGTCTGGCTTTGTTAAAGGGCAACTTGCCTCTGACAGTGCAAGAATGTTCTCAAATATTCTTGCCCTTGAAAAAATTTACTCTTCTGCTTTGGCTGCCCTATCACTTGATGCTGAAAAAGCCTTTGACCGAATCAATTGGCAATTTATTCTCTATACTCTTCAATGGTTTGGCTTTGGCCAAAGGTTTATTTCTTATATCAAAATACTATATACTACCCCTTGAGCTTGTGTATTTGTCAATGGTCTTTTTTCCTCATACTTCCATCTGCAACGAGGTACCCGTCAGGATTGCCCTCTCTCTCCATTGCTTTTTCTCCTCTGTCTAGAACCCATTGTCAAACGTATTAGACATAACCCTAATATTACTGACTTTAATCTTAATTCCCATCAAATTAAACTCTCTGTTTATGCAGATAATATCCTTATTTACATGTCCAATCCTTGCACATCTCTTCCCCTTTTTTTTACAAGAGATTGGTTTATTTTCCACTGTCTCTGGTTATAAACTTAATTTGTCTAAAACTGAGATTTTACCTTTAAATTCATCATGTTATCGATGCATGTTTGATACAACCAATTTCACTTGGTGTCCTTTTCTGAATTAAAACTTAAATTTACTAATTTGCTGTCTTCCTGGTCCCCATTATTTTGATCTTGGTGGGACAGACTAGATATGATTAAAATGATGATTATTCCCCAGGTGCTTTTCATACTCTCAATGTTATCTTTTAAAATTCATAATTATAATTTTTCCCAGATTAATTCTATTTGTACCACATTTTTATGGAGCAATAAACGTGCTGGTACTGCCCTATCTAAATTAACTCGTCCTAAATCAGAGGGAGGTGTTCGCTTTCCCGATTTTAAACTATACCACAATGCTTTTTTGTTTCGTCAATGTTATGCCATGTCTAAAGATTATCAAGATCTACCTATGCCAACATGGGTTGTTGTTGAACGATCATTGTTACGTGACTTTTCTTTTCAGGATATTATGTTCATGACCAACCGCACTTTCATTTCCAAATACTCTATCTTAAAATATTCTCACCATTTAATACACACACAGTTTTTCAAAGTTTTTGACCTTATTCATTCCTTTCTATCCTCTTCATTATGGTTTAATAAGCACATTAAATTCCTTCACAAATCCATTTACTACAAGCACTGGGAGGAAATGGGCATTTTCTATATACATCAGTTGATACTCAACAATTTGATCTTGCCCTTCCTCCAACCACAAAAAAAATGTTGCTGTCCTGACTCTTACCTTCAGCAATATAACAAATTGTCTCCTGTTCTCCAAACCTTTTAACAAAAATGTAACTCCAACCCTACTCCTATTTCGTTTACGCCTAGTACACCACTATTTCACATTCCTCATGTCCCTACTCTTTACTAATGTGTGGGTACCAGGTGAACTTTTACTAACACCTCCCCATATCAGCCTGCTAAGTTTCTGGAAGACTTGTCTTTAATGTGCCTTTAGGGAGCTGACTGTGCTAATTCCAACTCATTCCACTGTGTGGTAGTAAGTTAGAGGGTGTCTGAGGATACCTTGTGGATATATTTATTGGAAAATATGAGCATATTTAAATTTGAAAACATGGGTACAATTCCTAGGGCAGACTCTCCCAAGTTCCCCAAATTGCACTCCATGAAAGGTTAAGGACCTTAGGGTTTGGCAGGCATGATACTCACTTGTTATGTGCAGTACATTTACTGTAACACACTTGTAACGTGGAAGATGAAACATTTGCCACGTTTACAGGGCGCATAAAGGTAGCAATGAGGCTACATGTATGACCTATATTACCTATTTACTAATATTATTTATGACATCACTGATGACATCTCAAACGGCATCATTGATTCTCATGGAACATATCATGAGTGATGTAGTATCTGGGTTCATAAGCGGTGCATGGCGGGGGTGCAAGTTATTGTTAACTGTGCTAAGTATAACTGGTAAATTTCTGTGTTTTTTTAAGTTCAAAATGGTAATGTTGTCACTGACATATTCACCTAACTATAATGTTATCCCCCTGGGCCCTTATTTTACTTTAAAAGGCTGGTGCGCAACCCCCCTTTCCCCAAGTCTTGTTAGGCTCTGCGGACCCCATCCTAGGGCGATTTGTTTATTGAAAGGGGCGGGGTGGAGCGTGCCCCATCTCCGAGCCTTGTTAGGCCACGGGAAACTCCTTCCCTCAGGGTCCTTTTTTTTAAATTTAAAGGGAGGGGTACCCCCTAAAGGCTTGTTAGGTCCTGGGAACCCCATCCCCCAGGGCCACTACTAAAAAAAAAGGGGAGGGGGTGTCACATCCCCCTGGGCCCACACTGTAAAAGGTTGATGCTCACCGAGGGGCTATCACTACATGCTAGTTGGGGGCTGTACGAGGAGACCCAAGCCCCGTGCACCCAGCCAGCTGTCCGCATGCAGCAGGAGCCAGCACTGCTCCCATCCGGAGGGAGCAGCTGTTAAAGCTGCTCCCTCTGGGCAAGATCAATATTTTTATCTGTTTACCTGTCCGCATCAGTGCAGACAGGAAAACAGATCAAAAGTCAGCTCACAGCCGGCGGGAGCATTTTTAAAGCTTCTGCTGACCTAGGAACAGACTTTGGGGCCTATTAGGATGACGGGCGGACTTTGTCTGCCCGTCATCCTACCGGGGTTTGGGACCGCCCGCCATAAGGTCGGGGGTTCCGTGGGGGGTATTAGGAAGTGGCGGGCACATCCTGCATGTTTAGCATTGTGGCGGGTGGTGCTCTCTGCACCGTCCGCCACAATGCTAAAAATGCATTAATGCATTTGCATAGACAAAGCGGCAGGCACCGCGCGGTGCCTGGCGCTTTGTTTATGCAAATGAAGGGGGTACCAAAGGTACCCTCCCATGTGCACCCCCCACCTCTCCTTCACTCTGGGGGCCCGCAGGATACCCCAGAGTGAAGACCGCATGCCTTTCCTTGGCGGCATCGCCGCCGCAGAAAGGCATCTAAACAAGCCCACCATAATATGGCTGGCGGTGTCTATTAGACCCCGCCACCATATTAAACCTTTTCCGCCCCAGTCGCAAAAGTGGCGGATGGTCTTTCTGTCCGCCGCGGTCCACTCCGCCATCCTAATATGGCGGGGGGAATTCAGGTGCGGATGGTGGGAGGATTGCCCCCCCCAGGCTAGCGGTGGCTACCGCCAGCCTGGCGGGGGCAATCTGCCCGCCATCCTAATGGGCCCCTTTGTGTTTACTCCTGCTTACCAGTAGATAGAAAACATTCTCCCGCCAAGCGGGCACAAATACAGGCTTCCCAGTCTGTGCAGGCAGGCAAACCGCTATGTTCCGGGAGTGGGCTCCCCGGGACATAGCATGTGAGCCAGACCTGGGGAATGGGATCACCGGGCCATTAATAGCTCAGGGAGGGGGGCCATGCAGCCTTCTGCCCAGTTACAATAATTTAGTCTGTCTAGGCTCAGGGAGGGGAGCCGCGTTGACCCCCTTCCCTTATTCAATGATTTTCGACCCCAGGGGTGGGCTCCCTGAGTTCTCTGATGGCTCACGGAGGGGGTGCCGTGTCCCCCCTTCCATATATATTAATTTCGACCCGGGGCTTATAAAGGCTTCGGAAGGGGGCCCCGCACCCCTCCCATTATTAAAACAAAGCAGCCCGGCTGGCAATTTGTTTTTTGTTTACTATCATGCAGTAGTTCCGCTGGATTACAAGCATTGCCCCCTCATATTTTTGATTTTAAACATATTCAGGACAGGGGACTAAATCCCCGAGTCCTGTAATGGCTGCCAGCAAATATTTCTACTGTACCTGGTAGCCAATCAGAGCACTCGCTCCACTGGGAGTCTGACCCCCAGGTGAGCAAGATGGCCCAATGGAAATAATGCTCCCTGGGCCAATCAGAATGCTCTATTTTTAAATTGACTCTTGCATACCCAACTGTCCAGATATACAATTATTTTTTTACCTAAATTTCTCAAAAGCTACTGAACTAATTTATACCAAATCACAAAAAGCAGAATCTGCAGACCAAGATCTAGCTTCCTACCCAATTTGGTGCAATTCCTTTCAGCTGTTTTTGCTGCAGCCCATCTATAGATGTCTCTGGAAAATGCATGGGGATTTTGTGTTTTGGGACCCCCCTGTTTTTCTCAACCCCTGCTTGACAGATCACACTGAAACTTTCTGTGCACAACCTAATCAAACAGTGGCATCTTTTTGAAAATGTCGTGGGGATTCGTTAAATGTTGCCAAAGTTATTTAGCAACACAAAAAATGCTTTTCTTATAGAACTGTTGATCTAACTATAACTACATAGTGGTGACTTCTGTTAGGTAATATATACATACATAAAATTATAGAGCATAAAAAAGGTCTTGGATAATGTAAAAATTGGCTTACGGGGTCTTTCAACCAGTCATAGTAGTCCCAGGCACTGTAGGAAGCTACTTGTCTGTATGTATGGATGTGCTTCGTGTGAAAGAGAACAATGCTCCTGACTCATAACAAAGTTAGCTAATGGCTAAAGTAGGCTGAAACATTGCCCCATGGTGTATGCTGTAGTGGAAGTAAATGTGAATCACACAACAACAGCCCAATAGATGAAGAAGGCCGGCTGAGAGCCCTTCTAAGTATATTATACATAGAGGTTTGGTAAAATCAAAATATTTTGGCTAATGCCAGACCTTAAAAATGGCTGCTGACACTTTCCATTCCCTGAGAAGGAGGCTGTCTATAAATGTATTCCCCCTTGAGGGGTTGGAGTGGGCATCCTCTCCAGCAAAAAATTTCCCTAGTGACCTAGTAGGATTTCTGCTTGGGAATCCCCATTCCCAAACACAATTCCATGGTAAAAGGGCATGGAAAGGAGATATTCTTCCTTTCCAGTGATGACCATTGTGCCACTGTTCCTCTCCAGGGGCGGCACAAAGTCCCTTGGCAGGAGCACCCATAAACAAAATTACAGTTGACATTTTCAATTTCCAGGAGGAGTGGGGCATCCAACCAAAGATCCCCGAGTCCCCCAGGGTATTCTCTTTTTAGTCTACCCCATCTGATTTAGATACAAGACTAAGCGCCAGATGTAGGTGGCCAATTACCGGTCGGTAACGGCCGAATTCGGCCGTTACCGACCGGTAATTGGATTTTGAGATGTAGGGCCAGATGTAGGTGGCCAATTACCGGTCGGTAACGGCCGAATTCGGCCGTTACCGACCGGTAATTGGATTTTGAGATGTAGGAGCATGCTTTACAGAATCGGTATTTTACCGAATCTGTATTTACAGATTCGGTAAAATTACCGAATCGGTAAATACAGACTCGGTAAAAACACCGAGTCTGTAAAAGCATATGTAGGTAGCACATCTTTGAGTGCCGCAGGCCTTTCAGATTCGGTATTTTAACACCCAATCCAATTGGGTGTTAAAATACCGAATTCAGGTGTGCATGCACATGTGTGCATGCACACCTAGCCATGTGACAGACAGACATGCCCTTAGGGCATGTCTGTGTGCCACATGGCGCACATGCCTATTTTTGGGGTGCCAGAGGGTGTCAAAGTGACACCCCCTGCACCCTTGCAAAATTCGGTATTTACCGATTCTGTAATTACAGAATCGGTATTGCCCATTGATTCCTATGGGCTTCAAGGCCCATAGGAATCAATGGGCAATACCGATTCGGTATTTACAGATTCTGTAAATACTGAATCTTAACGATTCGGTATTTACAGAATCTGTAATACCTACATCTCCCCCCTTCATATTTACCGACTCTTAAATACCGAATCGGTAAAATTCGGTATTTAAGAGTCGGTAAATATGAATTACCTACATCTGGCCCTAGATTACTACTTTTTTGGTGACAAAGTTTGTATAGCATGTCTGAAAGAAAATATTGTTGTTGAACACTTTCACATTTACTGGTCAATTTGTGACATGCAGGTGTGGTAACTATCAAGCTTTTATCCCTACATCTACAGGTGGAAGCATTGCAAAATACGTGTTCTATGCTGATATACATGTTGCCGTTAGAGATTATATAACATACAACCGACTTTTTGTATTAAAAAGGGAGGTACAGTGTGAGGCTCTAAGGGTGGTATTCAGAAATGTATGTACGATTTGGGCCATGCAGACCAGCCTTTCTACAAGAGTGGTTGAGGAATAACTATACTTTCCCCCCTTTGCAAAATTTCCCTGAGTAACCTGTTTGATGAGGAAACCAGTAGCATAGGTCATTCTGATTGCCAAATTTTTAGAGGACACATAGCTTTTTTCCCCATTCTATTAGAGCGCGAACTGCCAGACTCGTAATAGGCCCCTACGAAGAGGTAGTTCTACAGGGTTCATCAATGTTTATGTGTTGTACTGGATGGCTATTGGTTCATGCTATCCCCACAAGGGAGTTGTAGTTTTATTTCCTACAAACTATGGGCATTGTAGTTCTTTTCTTCTGTTTTTTTCATGTTTCATTGTCACACATGTTGGCTGCTGTTGAATAAAAGCGGGAATGAGAATGCATAATCCTTGCATCCGTGCACTCAATATAACTCAAAATTCTTGTTCACCAAAGTTAGAAAATGAGGAAGTATGTCACAGTAGCAGAGATTGCAGTGAAGGACCACTAATCACAGTACTCCAATTAGTATTAATTATGTAATACTTCCAATTATTATTACGAAGTATTAGTATTTCTTCTTCTATAGTATGTTGCATAATCCTATATTGGTCTGTATTGTAATTGCATTCATATAGTGCTCACCAGCGCTTGATTTGTAAAAGAAAGTGCTGGTGCTCGAACCTCTTCTCAGAAGCTCGGGCCTGTGCAATTAAACGTCAGCATGTTAAATACCAATGCTGGCTGTCTTCAATCCACCTCATGCCTCTTTAATCCACTGCCAGACACTCCCTGCCTCTTTACCGTACTCTTGCAGGTTCCTGCTTTATCTCTTTGAGAGGATTTTGCCATCTTTCTTTTCCTCTGTCTTTCCGATCTGTGTGGTTTTTCCTACCTTGTGCTGGTTAAATACCTCAGTGATGGCTCCGGACAATAGGTGACAGTGGTGCCCACCGGCTCAAATTAAGCTCTGGCGGTTACTTTCACTACTCCTGATGAGGCATTTAAGTGCTTCATGCCAGGCAGCATGCTGCTTTGGAAAGCAAGGGTAGTGGTTGATCCAGTGGTTATTCGGATTAGTCTTGCCTTGCAAGGAAACTATGCCCTGCATTTACTCCAATGCCTTTACGATGGATTAAATTAGTAGGAGAAGGACATTCAAAGAAAAAAGAAGAGGCAACTATTGGATGCTTTTGAGATAGTATGCACTCAGGATGCAAAACTCAAGAAAGAAGCATATGTATTTGCCTAGGGCATAGCTTAGTTAGTGAGATTCGGGGGTGTGGATAGCAAATTTACCAATTAAAAAACAGAACACTACAGAGAGGAGGTGTAAGATGACCGTGGTTTGGTATGAACTGTTCCCATGAGGAACAAGGTACATATGGATTTTGCATTAGGTATGCCTCTCACTAGAGTGGCATGCTTGGCGTACAACAATGTGTTGGAATGATACACCAAGAGATTGCCAGTGGGTAGACATTTGTGTGTGTTTTTATGTATGTATGTGTTAAAACCTCTTAGAAAGACGTTGAGAACAACCAACAGAGCCATAGCAGACCCAAATCAACGCCCCCAGAAAGAACTCTCGAGCCAAGCGTTTATTTGGGGGAGGGGGCGTGACACCCCAAACACCCCCCTGAAGCTATGCCCTCTATAGTTCCATTTGAGATTGTACTATATTGGGTACTTTTGATAGGCCCTAGAATCAGGTGAACAGTCTGCCTGCTGGTAGGCTACTGCTAGACCACTGCTTAAGCAAGGACAGTGATTATCTCATGGTTTAGAAGAATAAAGTAAAGGCAGGATGCCTATGAAGGGAAACACCCAGAGCTTTAGGCTGCACTTTTAATGTAGCAGTAACTGCATGACAAAAGCAGTGTGAGCGAGTACATATGGTATATAATGCAAACGTGTAAAGCAAATATTGAAAAGGAGATTTTGGAGGAGCGGATGTCTAGATATAAAGATGTAGCTATATTATCTATACTAATATAATAAAGATAGAGCCTAAACCTTTGAGGCGGGTAATCTCAGGAACCACAGCACCAATCACAACACCCAATACAGCGTTGGAAAGGGCAGTTGCAGCAGAAGGACATAGGCTATGCAGATGCCCACCATATACATTTAAAAGGTAAAAGAACCGTGCCAGTAAAGTAGTCCTTTGTGGGCGTGTCTGCATTGTGCTGTGGGCGTGTGCTGGGGGTGTGACAAACGCTGGGGGCGTGTGGTACGTTCCGCCCTTCATGCCATGTCTCATATCGTGTGCTAATCCCACCCTGCTCCCTTTAAATACCCCTGCACCCCATAATCATAATCCACCCTTACTCCTTAAAGTACCCCAACACCCTTAAACACTAACCCATCTTAACCCTATAAATATACCCTGTACCCCAAAACCCAAACCTATCCCTAAACCCTGAAAATACCCCTGTACTCCAAAACCCAAACCTAGCCCTGAACCCTATAAATACCCCTGTACCTCAAAACCCAAACTTACCCCTGAACCCTAAAAATACCCCTGTACCCCAAAACCCAAACCTAGCCCTGAACCCTAAAAATACCACTGTACCCCAAAACCAGCCCTGAACCCTAAAATACCACTGTACCCCAAAATCAAGCCTAGCCCTGAACCCTTAAAATACCCCTGTACCCCAAAACCTAAACCTATCCCTGAACCCTAAAAATACGCCTGTACCCCAAAACCCAAACCTAGCCCTGAACCCTAAAAATAACCCTGTACCCCAAAACCCAAACCTACCCCTGAACCCTAAAATACCCCTGTACCCCAAAACCCAAACCTAGCCCTGAACCCTAAAATAGCCCTGTACCCCAAAATCCAAACCTAGCCCTGAACCCTAAAACTACCCCTGTACCCCATAACCCAAAACTATATCTGAACCCTTAAAATACCCAAACACCCCAAAACATATACCTCAGTACCCTAAAACATATACCCTTATACCCATACTTACCTTATCTAAACATTAAAAAAAACATGCTTTTACCATTCATGCATTTACAACGAATTTCGTTGTAAATGTATGCGTGGTAAAAGCATATAAAATGTAATGCATGCGTTATAATGGCATTGCGGAGTCATGGTACTTTCGTAATGAAAGTATGCGGAGTGATGGTACGCGGAAAGAAAGTTGCGGAATAATGGGTGTTTCCCCTCCCCCGGTAAGTACATTGGTGGCACGGCGGCCCACATCCGCAGCAACATACTCATATTTTTTCACCACCCATTTGAAAAATGCACAGGTCTCTCTCATTGATGGCCAGCACCGTCATACACTTTTAGACATACCTCCCGCCACAAGTTCTAGAATTGCGAACATTAGAGCTGGGGAGCTACGTTCGAATCTCGGCATCAGCTCAACATCCTGTGATTCCAGGCAAATCGCTTTGTCTCCCCGTGCCTACCACAAATGAATGTGTTCTTCTTTAATATAAATTGTGCTCATGCAATGTTGTCGAGTTCGCGCTATATAATATTGCAAGGAAAAAGTGCATCAGCAGTGCACTGTGAATCAGAGCGTTTCAAAGACCTGTCACAGATAAGAAATGCTATCAAAACGAAATCCTACAAAACAATATACTACTGGCCGGCAGCAATTCATACCCAGACAACGTCGGGACGGGCTGCTAGTTAATAATAAGATTTTTATTCTCTTACATGACCTACCCTTGCTTTGCAGCGTGAAATCGTAGAAGTGAAAGTAGCTGTTGGTTCGACCGGTATCTGTTCTCCTCTACGCGGACTCAGCAGAGTGCGGTACCAGTCTGGTATACCAGAGCATTAATCTCTTCACCTGGCCCATCTCAAATAGACGCCCTGCTGTAAACCTGGGTGGAGTATCATTTTGCTGAAACCATGTGATTTAAAATCTTTAGGCAGGTATGTCCAAAGTCCATCTCTGTTGCTAAGAAGGAGATATTGCTGTTAGTTTGAGTGCTCCCGGTGTCAGCCTTTGCAAGAAGAGAAATGTTTCATGCCAAGGAGGCATCATAGCTCTCATTTAGAGGTGTCATTTGCTGTGGGCTGCTTTTCCTTTTGGGCTTTTCATTCCGTTTAGGTCTAAACAGTGCAGCTATCTGGTTTGCTAACGACATCTTGGGGACATTCGGAAAGCTTCCCTGTGAATGCATTCTGCCTATTACTTACCATTGGCTTTATGGTTTGTAACTCACATTTTCTTGCTTTCTATTTCCTGGCTCTATTTTTTTAGGCAGTCCAGCTTGAGTTCGCCCCACCTGTTTGCCCAATCCTATTTACTGTATTCCTCCACTAGTACTGGATTTCTGTAAACATGCCTTTAAATCGTGTTCTTATCTTGTCATATTTACTGTGCATTCAAAGACAGAGGTCAAATGTCAGGCTCTGTCTTCCAGTGAGACGATTTATGTCACAATCATGCTGGCTATTGCGGGTGTACTTGAGAAAGATTGTATGATGTTCGTTTTTGTGTTTTCCAGCATACAACAAAATGTACCTGTCTGTAAATGAACTGTGCAGATATTTCAGAACATATCAGAATTAGAAAAGCAGAAATGAAGCACTTTTTTTTGGCAATTCTAAGGTGTGGTAGAAACAAATATTTTAATGCGATCAAAACAAATCAATAGACAAAGTGATATTTCCACATGTATGTCAGTGCAAATGTAATGTTGTCTGCCATGGCAGTGAGCTACCACACAATGCATAATCCACCTTTGCCCACTCCACTCTACCACTCGACACTATGCCACTCCACTCCGTTCCACACTGCGTCAATGCACTCTTCTCTGCATCACTGCACTTTACTCCACTTCATTGTATTCCATTTCACTCTATGTCTCTCTACTCTACACCTCTCTACTGTATACCAAGGAACTCTACCCCACACTACTCTACTATGCACCACTGCGCTCTTTGCAAGCGCACTCCAAACCACTCCGCTCTGCGCCGCCCCACTCTATGCAACCCTACTCTGAAACACTGCACTCTACGCAAATGCACTTTACGCCAATGCACTTTACTCTGTACCACTCCACTCGAAGCAAGGGCACTCTGTGCCAATCAACTCAACTCCATTCTACCATGCACCACTCAACTCTACTCTATGGCACTGCACTCAGCACCACTGCCCTCGGGGCCAGTGCCAATGCTTACTTTTTAAAGTGCAAGTGCTCACAAATTTTCTTCCACCACTGACATGGCTGAACACCAGGTGTAATACCTGATCTGAATTTCTGTGATAGAGTCTTCTTAAAGTAAAGGAGATTCTCACACAGATTACATTTTGGGAAAAAATTAAAGCAAAAAGTACATTTATAGCACAATTTTGACAAAAAGGTGGTTTGGTGAAATAAAGCACTTATATATGATCACATGATTTGGGTAAGACGGGTAGCTGTATTTGACCTCAGGTTCTCAAGTTTTTTTTTTTTAAATGATTTTTATTCTATCATATACAAAAGGCGCATTAATAGATTAGCATAGTTTGAATTCTTTACATGCAGTTGGTTTGTACGATCGATAGTTTAGGATTTCTTTCATAACATTACATTAATGCTCAAGAAATATTTCCGTGTGGGCTTATCACAATACAGCATAACTAACAATCTCTTTACAGTTCTTCTGAATCTTGGAGTATTGTTGGTAAGGTACACAGTCCTCCTCTATATATTTTCCATCCCTCCAGAGTCTTATCCATTTTCTCGGGCACCCCATACATACATATACATCAGGTTCTCAAGTTTCATACTTTTTCCTTATTTCATATCGGTTGGGATTAGGCAAAGGTGTTAACCGCTTCGCTGCGGCAGGAATTCCCCGGTGGTGCGGAAGAATTCCACGCGTGCGAAGTTCGGACCGCCCCCGGCTGTCCTCCCCACATGCCCACCGTGACGTCAGATGGCCCAGAAGCGGATAAGCAGAATCGGCATTTTAATTCTGGCAGTTTTACATGGTGTAATCCTGGAATGAGACCAGACAAGCACTTCTCAACACTTGAGACTACATTATACTTATTTTCATGCAAAGGGAGATTTGTCGGATCACAATGTGTTGAGCCCAGGGATTCAATCCTGATTCCTTGTGTTTTATGGTGGGCAGCTGCAATCACTAGGCCACATGATCCCCTCTCGTGGAAGCTTGCCCTGTTTTGTGTGAGCTTTGAATAAATAAAAAAAACACCAATGCACAATTTATGCAGAAAAATATCAAAACCCTTTGCCATAACAAAAATGTAGTGAAAGTTAAATTTATTTGGAAATTCACCTGTCCTGGGTTACATAGATTTTTATATTTTAAACTAAAACTGAATCTGCAGAGACAATTCAGCAACTAGGTGGAATTCATATGTAGAAATACTTTCCTGCCATTAGCTAACCTCCTTGAGCCCATTTAAATCAAAAAGCACATCCATTTCATTCTGGATAGAGGGTGGCATTTTTATAAGCTTTTCTTTTCTTTTGGTTCTCATCACCCCATCAGCCCATCTTCTCACTTCAATAAAATTGAAAGCAACTGGAACATTAGAAACGGCCTTTTCATATAGATATCTGCTATTGCTTTTGGCTTTTTCTTCTAATAAATGTGGCCTTGTGCCATTGAAATCCTGTTTCCCCCACCTGAAGACAGCAGACAGTGTGAATTAGTAGCAAAGAAAAGAAAACACTACAAAAATGCACACAGTTCTCTTTTTCAAGGAAAAGACGCATGAATACACGACACACACATCCGCCCCACCCCTCCTCATCCAACCCCAACAATGATTTGCTCTACTTACCTGATCCATGAGGGGTGATTGCTGGTCACAGTGGGTCCCAGTTATGCTGATCATATAGGTGCTCCAATAAGGGGTTGAGGGGCAGCCGACAGGAAGGAGGTCTGCCCCTCTGGCAGATTGGGAGGGTGGTGCAGTCCAGGGGACTGCCATTTTGAGATTAGGTTGGGCTACATAGGTGTAGCTAAAAATAGCCCAAAGGCTATATAGGGAATGGGTTTTGGGTTCCCAGCCATTATGTTAGGTTCTGGTGGCTGGTGTCAGGGAGTAGTAGTAGCGAAATATTTTGTGGTTGATTTGTGCAGCAGGTATTTGAGAGTAGCTTTCAAGAGCAGTGTAGAGTGTATAGTTAACAAGGTTATATCTGTGCTTACCTGAGGATAAAAGACAAGAGGGTTCGTGAGGCGATGCGTCTCCTGCGAGAAGCAGGCTGTATAGACCTGGTCGTTGCGGAAGCTGCGGGGCCAGCGTGCCCAGCACGAATGTCTTCAGCGGGGGTGGCCGCTGCGGTAGTGGCTGCTGTGAAGGGCTGCATGCTCCCCGCCGAAGAAAGTTCAAGCAGCGAGTAGGACTCATGATGCCGGGGTAAGTGAGAGGGGCTGCACGTATGGGAAGAGAGCGCCTTAGGGCTTGAGGTGGGCTTGAGTTGGGACGTGTCCTGTGGCTCCGGCCTTGAGTCTGGAGGTGGGGGCATGGTCGGGCCCTTGCCGTCAGCAGAAGAGGCAGCGTCTGGCCATGCAGCCGGGAGAGCGGTGACCACGCCCCTAGGCCACGGTACACGCATGTATGGGGCCGCGCAGGTTAGGAAGGACGGTCACAGAGCAGCGCTGGCTGTAACGCTGACCCGGGGAGGGGTCGGTGGAGAGGGAAGAGTCAGCAGGGGGGCGAAGGAAATTGCTGGGACTTTAATAAGAGGCTGTGCACGCGTGAGTATTGTAAGTTCCGCCATGAATGTTCAAGGTGTGGAGGGCGGCACCCCCATGTCAATTGCTTTGGGGCTGGAGGTGGAAACCATTGGCAGCAGCCCTGGGGGAATTCAGGGAGACACAAGCAGCAGTTTATGGGTGCTTAGGGTGATAAGGGAACGCAAGGGGATGGGCGGAAGGGCTCATATTCCGGTTAAGTTAGACAGGTTGGAGTTTTGGCAGGAGCGCTACGAGCATCGGGAAGAAGCAAGGGTTTTACTAGAGGGGTTTCGGACGGGTTTTCAGTTGGGTTACACAGGGTCGCGGGTCCAGAGGTGGGCGGATAATCTGTGCTTAACCAAACAACACATACAGGCGGTGCAGGCCAAACTTGACAAAGAGGTGAGGTAAAGTAGGATGGCGGCTCCCTTCTATTATTGGCCCACGGAGAATTTGATTGGGTCTCCAATTGGTTTAGTCCCAAAGGAAGAGGCGGACCAATTCAGACTGATCCAACATTTGTCTTGGCCGGAAAGAGGATCAGTTAATGATTTCATTGCCGAGGATGTGGCTGCGGTGTCCTATTTCTCAGTTGACGTGGCCATGTCACTAGTGGTGACAGCGGGCACAGGGGCAACAATGGCAAAATGCAACTTGAAATCTGTGTTTCGTCTGCTTCCAGTTCACCCAGACGATTCTCAGCTCTTGGGTATTCACTTTGATGGAAAGTGGTATGTGGACAAAGCATTGCCGATGTGATGCTTTATCTCGTGCGCACTGCTTGAATGTTTCAGCACATTTCTGCAGTGGCTTTTTTCCTGGTGCACAGGGCACCAGTTGGTTTTGCACTACTTGGACGATTTCTTCTTTGTGGGTCTATCCGGCTCCACGAGCTGCCAGAAAGCACTGGAAAGTTTCCAAGAGCTGATTGAAGATCTCGGGTGCCATTGGCACTGGAGAAGATGATGGGACCTAGCACAGAGCTGTCTTTCTGGGAATTGAGATTGATTCTGTAAGAATGGAGGCGCGATTGCCTCAGGAGAAGAAGGTCAAGATGCTGGCATTGTTGGGGGACATCCTGCTAGGCGAGAAATGCAAGGTCAAGGCAATACAGGTTCTGTTGCACCTTATCTTACTGTGTAGAGTAGTCAGGGCAGGGAGGACATTCAGCAGGAGGTTGGGACGAGCATTGTTGTTGAAACAGTTACTTCACCATCACGTCCGGTTATCAGCCGGGGTCAAAGAAGACATGCGGATGTAGGGTGTGTTTTTGCAGTCTTTCAATGGCGTTGTGTTGGAACACGATGGAGACATGGAGTGGGACATTCAGATTTTTTCTGATGCGGTGGGTAGCTTAGGTTTTGGTCTTTACTGGCAAGGGATGTAGTGCTCTGAACCCTGGCTGGTCCAGTGGCTCAATGTGGCATGATTATTGCATTTTTGGAGCTTTTCCCCCTGGTGGTCATGGTAATGCTCTGGGGGGAGGAACTGGCACACAAGAGAGTGCTGTCAATCGCCAGTCCGCCAGGGATGAGCAAGGTCTGAAATTGATGAGAGTATTTGTGCTGTGTTGTTTGCGTTACGAAATTGCTTACAAAGCTTTGCATGTACCAAGTGTGGACAATGGCATCGCGGATGCTTTGTCTCATTCACAGTGGGGGAGATTCCGATGGCTGGCAAAGGATGCCGACAGGACCCCGACGCCCATGCCTCAGCATCTGTAGTACGTAGGCAACGCCGGATGTTAAAATTGGTGGTTGGGTCACTTGCTGAATCCACTAGGGTTACTTATATCCTGGTCTGGAGAGTGTTTTTGCGTTTGGGTGCCCAGCGGTGGGATGAATGGTGGTTTCAGGCCAAGGGCGTCATACAGTACATACTAGCCCTGATTGAGAGGGGTCTGACGAGGGTTACCATTGCAGGGAAGTTAGCAGGAATTGCATTTATGGGTAAATTGTTATGGGGCTATGCCCCATCAGCAGGGGAATTGGGACATACACTTCTGGAAGGCTGGGTGCGGTAACAGGGCTCGCCGGCGAAGGCCACAAAGCCAATTTCGTGGCTGTTATTGTGCCGTATGATATGTATTGCTGGAGGTGTGCAGGGACGAGGAAGAAGCATGCTTTTTCTCCACACTGATGGTGTAGATGTTTTTCAGGGCATTTTGGGTGTCAGAATTTCTGGGGAAAAAAGGGCCATGGGGAGTGTCTTGGGAGGATGTGGTCACACTCGAAGGGTGTTTGCAAATATGGCTGAGTCTGTCGAAAAAAGGCCAGCTGGGCATGGGTAGATGTTTTTTTTACAAGCAGTGGAGGCACCAGGCCCATGTCCACTTTGGTGGGCGTCACAGTGGTCAGGTTTTTGTGGAACATTGAGGGGAGTGGGATCCAGGCATAGGGCAGGGGGTAGAGTGACGGCATATCAGCTGTTAGCAGTTGTCCGAAAAGCTCTGCAGCGCTTGGGAGTGGATGGGGTAGAATATGGGACACATTCTTTCTGCATCAGTGCGGCCTCAGTGGCAGGCCATAGAGGTTGGGCTCAGGATGAAATTATGCGGCTAGGCCGCTGGTCGTCACAGTGCTATAAGCGTTTTGTGAGGGGGTTGGGGGATGAAATGCGCACAGTAGACAGTAATATGTGAAATTTACTGCCTATTGTGTTTTGCAGGTTCTGTGTCCGACCCAGAGATGACCATTTGGGTGGTTGGACACTCATTTGTTAAATGGGCCTAAGGGCAAGCTCGGCAGAGTTACTTTGGTCTGAATTTAGGTTTCAACAAGCGTTTGTTTAAGATCACATGAAAAGGGAAAGGAGGTATGTGCTTGACAGAGCTGATCCCCTGTCTGAACAGTATGCTAGTGGATGGACGGTGCCCGGATATATTGTTCTGCATTTGGAGGAGTATGTTCTTTAAAAGTAGAAAGGGGTTGTGCTGATGCGTAGCATGAAGAAAGATTTAGCCCTCATTAGAGAAAAGTGGTCAGTGGAATTTTTGCCCAGGAGGGCTTGGAGAGGTGCAGGAAAGCCGAGAGCGGTAGATAGAGCACATAGAAAGGTTAATAGCGTAATGTCTCGTGTTTGTAGGGGGATTGGGTTTGGCAGGATCTGTCATTCTGACATTCAGTTTGGCAAGGTGGAGTTTTTTCGGGTTGACGGAGTTGAACTATCCAGATTGTGTATGGACCTTTCTTGTTGGAAATCAGGGAGGTGTTAGCTAGAACTTAGAATATGTGAATTCTAGCATCAGTTGGGGGCAGAAAAACGTTGTGTGCCACACCCTTTTTTCTGGTTGGCGGGAGCATGCAAAGTTTGCCAGGGGTTGGCAGGTGTTTGGTTGGTGTTGAAATTTAGTGAAACATGTGCAGGGAAAGGTTAGGCAGGTAATTCAAGGTTCAGTTACGGACGTTTGGTTATTTACAGTTTCAAACTTGCAGGCATAGGTAGTAGGGTTAATATAATTTGGTAATTTTAAATTCAATACATTGTAATGTTTGTAATGTGTTAATTGCAGGGTGGGACAGGTTGGGGGGATCATAGGGGTGGGGTGGGGGTCCGGTCAGGTAATAGTCTGACAGATGTATAGCGAGGTTTTAGTTTTGTAAGGCAGTTGCCAGATTATTTAAGTGGTCTGTGTCATGGCTGCACACTTTCTCCCAATTAACTTGTGCAGGCCAGGCAGGTGTCTACAGTTCAGAATTCTCTGTAGTGCCTGCGTCCCAGCAGTTCCCAGTAATGCTGCCATGCTCATGCAGCACAGCAATTATAGCGCTGGCAGTTTTTATAGTGTGCAGAACAACACGTGCACATCCGATAATGACTGCAGTTGGTAGTGGGCCCTGACCACAAGGACGTCAAATGCTAAATTTCAGTTCAGTGCGAGCTCATTAAAGAAAGCATATATTGCACTTTAAATCTGCTATACGACGTTGTGGAACGTTTAGTCTGGGCTTTCCCAGCCTGCCTCAACCCAGCTCAGTCATGAGCCCGCCCTCAGCCACGATTATCCAATGGAAATGACACGTAAAGGGCAGGCGCGCACTGCTGACCCCACAAACGTGATGATGATGCACATTCAACATGCCTGGACCAGGGTGGGCCAGCATGCGAAGACATAATAGGCAAACACCACGGAGGACAGGTACATTTATTGTTAATAGTTACTAGGCCTGCCGCCCAGGGGTGAACATTCTTATAGACTTGGACTTGTGAAATAAGTGCCAGTGCTGAGCACTGGAAACCACAGGCACAAATTAAGCATTGGGCACTGCATTCCACTCTACTCTGCGCCATTCAACTCTACTCTGCACCACCACTGCACTTTATAAGACTTTACTCCAAACTAATGTACTCTACGCCACTGCACTCTATGCCAATCTACTCTGCACCACTGGACTCTACACCACTATACTCTACTATGCAACACTTTACACCACTGCACTCTATGTCATTTTACTCTACATCACTCTATTCTACTCTGCACCACCAAGCTCTACGCCACTGCTTTCTACACCACTCTGCAGGACTCTATGCCACTGCACTCCACGCCAATGCACTCTACACTACTTTACTATACACCACTGCACTCTACGCCACTGCACTCTGCACCAAATACACTACGCCACTGCATTCTTCACCAATCTAGTCTGCACCACTGCACTATACACCACTGTACTCTACTCTGCAACACTCTACTCTATGCCCCTGCTCTCTACACCACTCTACTCTACACAATGCCCTCTATGCGACTCTACTCTACACCACTGCACTCTATAGCACTCTACTTTGAAACACTGCACTCTCCGCCACTGAACTCTTCAAGACTCTACTCTGCACCACTGGACTCTACACCACTGTACTCTACTCTGTATTACTCTACTACCGCCACTCTACAGTACTCTACACCAATGCACTCTATGCCACTCTATTCTACTGTATAGCACTGCACTCTATGGTAATGCACTCTATGCCACGTCACTACGCTGCTCTACTCTACTGTGCACCACTCTGCTCCATACTATTTCACTCTATCCCACTCTACTATGCACCACTGCATTCTTTGCCATTGCACTCTATACCTCTCCTGTGTAGGCCATTCCACTCCACTCTATGCCAATACACTCTACACTACTACTCTATGCAACTATACTCTACCCTGCACCACTCCACACCACATCACTCTACTCTGAAACAATCTACTCCACTCCATTGCACTATAAGCCATTGCACTCTATGCATCTGTGTGTGACTGCAGTCTATGCCACTCTACTCTATGTTACTACTCTTTATGCCTCTGCACTCCACACTGCACCACTCTACTCTTTGTCACTGCCCTCTATGCCACTATACTTTAGACCACTGCGCTCTAAGCCTATGCACTCTATGCCAACTACTCTTCATCACTGCACTCTGCGCCACTATATTCTACTCTGCAAAACTCTACGCCACTGCACGCTATGCCACTCTGTTCTCCTTTGCACAACTATACTCTACTTCACTAACTCTCCACCACTGTACTCTGTATCACTCTACTCGGCACTACTCGACTCTGTGCCACTGCACTCTATGCCACTCTACTCTGCAAGACTACACTCTCCACCACTCTACACCACTGCACTCTACTCCACTCTACACCATCGTGCTTTACATCACTGCACTCTTTGCCAGTCTATTCTACTCTGCACCACACTGCCTCACTGCACTCTACTCTGCACAACTGCGCTCTACGTCACTTCATTGTATGCCACTTCACTCTATGCCTCTCTACTCTACACTTCTGTACTCTATGCCAAGGCACTCGAACCCACACTACTATACTATGCACCACTGCACTCTTTTTCAGTGCACTCTACACCACTCCGCTCCATGCCACTCCAATCTATGCCATCAGACTCTGAAAAACTGCACTCTATGCCACTGCACTTTACGTCAATGCACTTTACTCTGTACTACTCCACTCTACACCAGTGCACTCCGAGCTAATCCACTCTATGCCACTCTAATGTACTCTGCACTCTATGCTACTCTACTATATACCACTTTACTCTACCATGCACCAATACACTCTACTCTGAAAACATCTGCTCTATGCACTGCACTCAGCCCCACCGCTTTCAGTGCCACTGCACTCCACTGTATCCTGCACCTCTCAACTCTACTCTACATCACTTCACTTTACATCACTTCACTCAAAACTAATGCACTCTACGCCACTGCACTCTATGCCAATCTACTCTGCATCACTACACTCTATTCTACTATACGATGCAACACTTTACACCAATGCACTCTACGCCATTGTAGTCTATGTCACTCTATTCCATTCTGCACCACTGTACTCTATGCCACTACTCTCTACACCACTATGCACCACTCTATGCCACTGCACTCCATGCCAGAGCACTCTATGCCACTCTACTATACACCACTGCACCCTACGTCACTACACTCTGCGCCACTCTGCACCAATGCACGCTACGCCACTACACTCTGCATCACTTCACCCTACACCGCTCCACTCTACCATGCACCACTCCTCTCTGCACCACTTCACACAATTTCACTCTACACCACTCTACTCTATAACACTGCACTCTCTGTCACTGAACTCTACTTAACACTTTTCTGCACCACTGCACTCTACTCTGCACCACTCTAATCTACGCCACTCTATGCCAATGCACTGAACGCCGCTCTATTCTGCATCGCTCCACACTCGCCACTGCACTCTAACCCAATCGACTCTAATCTACTTTGTACCACTGCACTCTACGACACTGCTCTCATCTACACTTCAATCTTTGTCAGTGCACTCTACTCAGGAACAATCTACTCTACAGCACTCTGTTCCATTCCACTCTACACCATTGAAATCTATTCTGTGCCATTCCACTCTATGTCACTCTATTCTACTCTCCTGCACTCTACGCCAATGCAGCCTACACTACTATACTCCAAACTAAAACACTACCCGACTGCACTCTTCACCAATTTAGACCGCACCACTGTACTATAAACAAATATAATCTACTCTGCAACACCCTACTCTATGCACTCTACGATAACACACTATCTATGCCATGTCACTACGCCTCTCTACCCTACTATGCACCACTCAACTCTATGAATTTAACTCTATCCCACTCTACTATGCAGCACTGCATTCTTCGCTGCTGCACTGTATACCACTCCTGCGTATGCCATTCCACTTTACTCTATGACCCCTCCACTCTATGCCACTCTACTCTGAGACACTGCACTCTATGCCAATGCACTCTACACCACTACTCTATGCTAGTGCACTCTACCACATTCCACGCCACATCACCCTATTCTGAAACAATCTACTCTACGCCATTGCACTTTATGTCACTACACTGTACAACACTCTGTGCCACTCCAGTCTATGCCACTCTACTCAATGCCACTGCACTCCACGCTGCACCACTCTACTCTCTGTCACTGCCCTCTATGCCACTCTACTCGAGACCACTGCACACTATGCCAATGCACTCTATGCCAACTACTCTGCACCACTGCACTCTACGCCACTATATTCTACTCTGCAATACTCTACGCCACTGCACGCTATGCCACTCTCATATACTTAGCACCACTATCCCCTATGTCACTATTCTCCACCACTGTACTCTGCACCACCCTAATATGCACCACTGCACTCTACATCACTCTACACCACGGCGCTCTATATTACTGCACTCTATGCCACTCTATTCTACTCTACACCACTGTACTCTACGCCACTGTTCTCTACACCATGCTACTTTATACCATTGCATTCTACACCACTGGACTCTACTCTGCACCTCTGAACTCAATGCCAATGAACTCTTTGCCACTACACACTGTATCACTCCACGCCACTCAAATGTATTCAGCACCACTGCACTCTACACCTCTCTACTCTATGCCACTCTACTTTGCAGTTCTGCACTCTACCATGCACCACTCCACTCTACCCAGAACCACTACAATCTACGCCACTACAATCTACTGTGCCCCACTCTCCTCTACGTCATTGCACCCTACGCCAATGCACTCTACACCACTTTACTCAAAACCAATGCACTCTATGCAACTGCACTCTACGCCAATCTACTTTGCACCACTGTACTTGACAACACCTCACTCTAGGCTACGCTACTTCACTCTACAGCACTACACTCTACGATACTTCACTCCAAGATGCTCTACTCCATTAACTCTACTCCAGTCTATAACACCTTGCTCCACTCTATGCCACTCCACAAACCTCTACTCCACTCTACAACACTCAATTCCACTCTACAACACTACTCCTCTCAACAACACTATATGCAACTCGTTCTATGCCACTGCACTCCACTCTATTCTATGACACACTACTCCACTCTAAGCCACTCCTCTCCCTTCGATGCCACTCCAATCTACTCTACGCCATTCAACTCTACAACTCTCTGCTCCACTGTATACCATTCTACTCTCCCACACTACCCCACTCTATGACATTCCACTCAACAACAATCTATTCCGTTCCATGCTACTCTACTCACCAACACTCTACTCCACTCTTTGCAGCACCCTACGACACGCCGCTCTACTCTAATCACTCCACAACACTCTATGCCACTCTGACACTCCACTCCACTCTATACCTCTCTACGCCCTTCTGCTCCATTCAACTTCACTCCACGTCACTGAACTCTCCAGCACTATATGCCACTCCATGATACTCCACTTTACAACACTCCACACCACTCTCCTTTACCCTACTAACATTTTGCCATGCTGACCAGCAGCCACACTGGTGTACAACATGGCTAAAGCATATTGGCAAAGCCAATAGCTCTTGCATATGCGAGACCTATTAACTTTGCTAATGCTTGTTTCTGCTGTGGTCTCTTCTTTTGTCTGTGTCGACCAACAGGACACTGCTTAGATGTTGACAGTGGCATGCCTGAGCCCTAAAATGCACATGACAACCAGTTGCGCACGATGTGTGCAGGGCCGGCTCTAGGCTCACGGAGGCCCTGAGCAGGGAGTGTAGGTAGGGGGCCCGAGGCCGCCAAATCCCTGCCAGGGGCCGCCACGCAAATATGCATCTAAGGATATATATTGGTGTGGTGGCCCCTGGGGTTTGGCGGCCCTGTGCAGGTGCACAGCTTGCACATGCCTTAGGCCGGCCCTGATGTGTGGATAGAGTGGTGGGTGGGGAATGGACGGACAAGGCAAATAAAAATTTTTTAAAACACTTACCTGCCGCATTGTGCTCCGAGGCACAGGTTACCAGAGTCCACTGCGGCCAATCCTGATGCCGCTTTCATGCTACTGAAAACAGCATCAGGATTGGCCTGAGCACCAATGATTTGCACTCCCAGTCAGCATGGGAGCCTGTGCCTGCTCTCTCCAACCTGGCAACGCAGCTTGGGTTGGAGAGAGCTTTAGTGTCAATGACAGTTTAGCCATCCTGACGGCCGGCCAAACCGTCATGCGCACTGAATAGCAGTACAACCACTCCTCCGCCAGCCTGTCATTCCCCTGGCCCCGCCCCACAAGCCTCGGCTCTGAGAGCAAAAATAAAATGAAAATAAACAAGGGTTTATTATTGTTTTATTTTTCATTTTTTGGCTACTGACAGGAGGCGCGATGCTCCTGTGCCATAGCGGAGGAGCTGCCACTGGTCACAACGTAACAACCAGATCCCACTTTCCACATATTGCTTCCTTGCCAAGTGCTTCTCTGGTAAGAAGACGGTGTGGATTTCTGAACTGCTGCCTACCCATGTAATTCTGACCGCCATAAACTAGCGAAAGTGTGTAATTCGTTTTTGGTCACTCTTCTGGGACCTAGTCAGAGGAACATAGCTGCCAAGGGTTCATTGCAGCGTCGGATTGGTAACGCGGGCACTCGGGCAATGCAAGAGGGGCCGGTATGTGGATTCCAGCTGTGGGCTGCTTTTTTTTATCAGAATTGGGGGGCCGATTTGTGCGGTTTCTACATTGTTCGGATGCCGCCAGTGGCCCAGTGGGTGACTGAGTGGCCTTTCTGGATGTAGATGGGCATCAATTACCTCCCTTTCATCAACAGGCAGAGGTGTCACTCCCTTTCTGTGGCTGATGGGCCGGCCCATTAATGTATGCATATTGAGCGGGGGCAGGAGGCCTGACCACAGGAGGCCTCACTTGTTTTCAGGTGTTTTTCAGCAGTTTGAACTAATCCGCGCATTCTCCCTCCCCCCTCTTTTAATGAAATTTTGCGGAAGCATTGTTTTGCAGAAAGGCAATATGCAAGTGGGGGCCACTTTTTTTTAGAGTGCCCGGGCCGATTTTTAATCCCAATCCAACCCTGGTTCATTGTACATATGTGTGACATTTCACAGTTTTTATTGTGATTATGTATGATATTTCAGTGACCCCTGGGGGGGTGGGGTGGAGAGGGGAAAGCAACACGGAGACGATGAAGGAGAAGCATGGGAAGAAATGCAATGGTATCTCAATGACAGCGCGAGCAGCGAACAGGCATTAATCAACAGGAATCAATCTGTCCTTCGTCCATTCACTTAGTCGAAACAGGAAGTGATGTATGGCATGAGCTGGGCAATCAGGAGGAAGCAAAGAAGAGGGACACTGGAGCCTATAAATGGGAAGCAAAGTGCGGGTTCCAAGCCCTTTATTGCAAACAATGCCCCTCACAAGCGCATGACAGTATGTACTGGGAGACTGAATGCACCTGGCAACGAAAGTCCCAAAGCCCCAGCACAGGTGATTAGGAGAAGTAGTTGGGGTGGGGACAATCTAGCTTTGATGTCCTCAATGCAGACTGGGTGGTGCGAGGGATGGACGGGGGCAGCAGCCTCATAAGAAACATTTTGGGCACCTGCTCTTATATATTTCTTTTACACACATTGAGCACTGATTCCCTCTAATCCTGCTAGTTTGACCACAGAACTCAAGGCTGGATGGCTGATATATCTGTTTGGTAAAGTTATCTATCGCAGGGGCCTTACTTTTGTACAAATGAGGAGGGTGCTGCATTACATCCCTAGGATTTCTACAGGCTGGACATAAAGGGAAATGAGCACACACCAAAATACTTCTCATATAATAATTGTTTGCCACTGCATTGAAAGTGATGATTGTAGCAACTACTGTCATACTTGCACATATTTTAAAAGATTGGAAAGCCATTCATGTCAAAATTACAGCTCCCCTTACAGGACACCACCTGTGCTTCGAGCTCCCTCAACCCCGATGGCGGGAGGCGCAGTAGTAATAACCCCCATAAAATCAGTATGGTACATAGCGGTCCCCGCGTACTGCTGTATATACTTTCTGATGGTCGATATCGAGCAAACATTCGACTCGGTGGAGTGGGAATATGTCTGGTTGGTTCTTCAAAGACTGGTAGTGGGGCGGGGGTTCCTCAGATGGGTCCAGCTGCTGCATATATTATCTGATGGTCGATATCGAGCAAGCATTCGACTCGGTGGAGTGGGTATATGGCTGGTCGGTTCTTCAAAGACTGGTAGTGGGGCGGGGGTTGTTCAAATGGGTCCAACTGCTGTATAACAACCCAGTAGCTTCAAGGAATGGTGTTGGGGCTGTTTGCACTGGCACAAGGTACCCAACAGGGTTTACCCTTGTCGTTGCTCCTCTTCGTGGTGGCGATGGATCCCCTGACGGCAGCTCTGAGGGAAAAGATGAGGCATTTTCTTTGGGCAACACCACTCACGTAGTCTTCTTATATTCTGATGATACATTGGTACTCATATGGTAACCAGCCAGGGAGGTACTGGCGCTTCTCACAGAGTTGGAGAAATTTGGGGCAGTATACGGACTCCGTATAAACCAGGAAAAATCTAGTCTGATTCCTTTTGGGAGACTGGCAAGAAGGTCAAAAGACGAACCACCAGAGGTTGGCCTCCCGTGGGTGAGTGACGGAACAAAATACTTAGGAATTCACCTGATGCACGCTGCCCCTTCCTACTAGAAGAATGAAATAGGGAAAGTAGTAGAGGGTACAAGTGGCTCCATAGGATTTTGTAAGGACCTACCTCTGTCCCTAATGGGGTGAGTAGCAGTTATAAAAATGATTATTTTACCCCGAAGCCTCTACGCCCTTTAGCACTCCCTGTACCCGATCCCCAGACCGTATTTTTTAATACTGGATAGCCTGCTGGTGGAACTCCGATGGGGAAACAAGCGTAAACGAATACGGTTGATAACACTTCAACGAAAATGGGAAGATGAAGGTTAAGAGGTACCTCGATTAGAGGTGTATTAAATAGCCCCACAACTCCAACATGCAGTCCACTGGTTGGATGCAAATGATAATTGGGAAAAGCAACTCTTGGCTGGCACGTATGGTGATCATTCCCTGCCGGAACTTCTAATGCTTGGTGCTGGAATTCCCAAGACTTACTCATACATCATACAACACGTGGCTACAGTGTGGGAGGCCGCAGTTAGGAAGGTGATAGGCATGTGCCCTGCGCCCCGGACATGCTGCTATGGGTGGTGAAACCCTTCAAGTGTATAGCGGACTCTATGTCAATCGGGAAGTGGAAGGACGGAGTGTCCGGGAAAGGCGGGGCAGACATCGGCCCCATCGCAGGTATGATGGGGCGCACCGGCCCCCACCCGCTACCCGCTCTAGCTTTTGGGGCGCGCCCCCATCGTGTCACCATGACGTGGCCTCAACGTAGATTGGACCCCGGGTCCCGGAGTGAACCGGAAGTGATTGAATCACTTCCGGGTCACTATGGAACAAAGGCCAGGCCGGTTAGATCCGGCCTGGCCGAGGAGGGGTTAAAAGGCCGTAGAGCGCGGGAATCTGCCTCTCTGACTCCGCGCGCCACGGCCTGCCCCTCCAGCCTCTAAGAGGCTGTAATTCCTTTTCTTTTGTTTCCCTCCAGGTTTTGTGGCCGGGGGATTGGGGGTTCCCTCAGGAGGCTATCGTTTGGCAGGGAGCTGTGGATCGAGGGCGGCGCGTGGGGAAGAACCGGCAACAATGGCTTCGGAGCAACACCGGTGAACTGCTCTCTTAAGGTGTGGTGGGCGGAAGAGGTCGGGCAAGGAATTCCTGGCGCGCCATGTGAGACTTGCGCTGGAGGGCGTGCCACGGTCTCAACTCCATGCTTGCCGGCCTGGGCCATCGGAGTTTCGGCCACCGGCGAAATCTGAAGATTTCATGTTCGCAGGGTGATCACCCGGCTCGGCACCGGAAGGGTGAGTGTGGTAATGCTCCTAGTAGCATTATTCAGCATGGTAAAAAATGTTTGTCTCAGTGTGCGCATAGCTCTGCATAACATTTGCAATATTGAATTTGTGTCTTTGCCCGGCAGAAAAACGAAGTCAGAATTTAGGGCAGCTTCCCCACGTACAAGTGACCGATAGCTACATACATCTTCATAAAAGCAACTCCACGTTCAATGCCCGGCGTGCTTTTTATTTAGCAGCAGCTCCTATTGTTGAAAGAACACATTTAGGGGCTGTCACGTAGCATGGCAGAAGTCAGAGTCCATTGCCTCTTATTTGGTAAGTGGCATGTCTAGTGTTTGGCAAAACATGGCGGGTGATGATAAATCATAGCACTGTCTTTTCGGTTTAGCATAACATACTAATTAGGGATGGGCGTGATTCGTGTGATTGCATGTAGATTAATCAAGTACAATTACCTACAAATTCCACGAGATTACGTGTAATTACAAGGGAGAGGTAATTCTGCATTTACTACTATTTTATTGGCACAACAACGGCCATACTACCCTGAGTGCGCCCGATCTCGGAGGCTAAGCAGAGTCGGACCGGGTTAGTACTCGGATGTGAGATCGCCCAGGAATACCAGCTGCTGGGTCCACGATATAGGCTGTGGCGTGTTAGTCCGAATGTGTTCCAACAGTGAGTACAAGCCAATACACTGTACGGTAATTTTATTTGGACAGGTTAAAACAGGGCATGATGCACATACTGCACGTTGTAGAGTCTGTAGGGTGCACTGAGGATACAGGAACATACATTATCCTTGTGTACACCAGGCACAATAACACAGAAATATTTTGTAGGCTGGGTATACACTAGACACAGCATTCAGTAATACATACCACCATTTTTTTGTCTGGATGAGCCTTATTTATATCGTACCCTTAGGGTCATATTTACAGACTGTGCGTGCAGAAGGTGTATGACGATTTCATCGCATGTATAGATCTGAAGGCAATAAAGTGGTTACACTGAGAGGACCCCCTCCCCATGCGCACGAACATGGGGTCGGAATCTTTAATAAGGGCACTGTAAGAGACCTTAAGTAAACATGAATGCGCTATTTCACTCCAATTTATACTCCGTACCTTCCTTAAGTAACCATGAAGGCGCTACTGATTCGTCCTTGATACGGCATATGCCCTCGGTGGACATTGCAACAGTAACTAAGTTTACGTTTTTTTCTGGAATTATAAGGGGGGGGTGCCATGGCCTGTAAGTCAAATGCTGCTAATGGGCTTGCACCACCGGTGGTGCCAACCGCAGGGGTGTCCCTGTTAAATGTGTTTTCAGACCTGTGACTGTAGGGTCAGCTCACAAAGTTAGTGAATTGCCAAGATGGCCCAAATCTTCTTTTCTGTACATATAGGTTACCTCTGGGGTGGGCTCCAGGTTTCTACATGGGGTCATTACTTACTGAGGGATGTATGCTTAGCATATTACAGCGATTTCTTTACATGGTGGGGAGGTCAGGCCTACTTGGCAATGGCCTCGGGGAGGGTCACTCAGGTACACTCTCAACACTGATTACGTCAAAACAGTACACCCCAGGCCCTGTTGTCACACCTTCAAGGGTATCCCTGCGCGCAGTTGCGGCGGTACATGGGAATTTGGGGCCTGTGGCTAAAGCCCTAGGCAGCATGTGCTGGTACACGTAAGCTTTTCGGGGGGTTGTTATGTCACACCGGGATGCTCATACACGTATGTGTTGACAGACTTCGGGAATACCAATAGCATCGGCCTGGCAAGAAATGTGCTTGGCTGCAGCATACCTTTTAGTAACCATGAATGCGCTATTTCACTGCACTTCACACTCCGTACTGTCCTTAAGTAATCATGAAGGTGCTATTTCATTCACTGTATACTCCAGGTCTATTCTTTAATAAAGGTCATACTACCAGGCACCCGCACTGTAAGCCTAATTTAAATGGTCCGCATGTGACACAAACTGATGCTGTGCTAAACACTCGCAGTTGCAAGTCTGATGGGAAGGCATCTGGTGCTAATCTTAGCCAAGGCTTAGAATGTTACAGCAACGTAATACAAGGTGAGGTCACGGGAGTACATTATCAACACGTAGGGTGTCAAAAAATGCAGAACATTCTGGGCACGTACATTTTGGGCAAAGGGTACAGGTGTATTATCATGCAGTGTCGACACAGCCTTTGGCCGGCATATTAGATGTCGGGGTTGTGTCGGAACAGTACCTATGCACCCTAGGTTGGGGGATGAGTGAAAAGAGGGGATCAGTCTCAAGACGTAGGGCTGGCATGTGTACTGCATCTTTCGTCAGAAAGCCAGAAACACTAATCATTGGTGTTTGTTTTTTCATTTATGTATGACCGGATCCATGGCGGATACCTGGGAGGTGTTCCACACCGCAACAACTGCAAGAGGTGGACAGCCAAGGGGACCAGTACATCCGGAACGTGAGTGGCAAGCAACGGCATCAAGTGCAATGGCGATCAATCAAGGGCTCAAGAGGTGCCGACACTGGGTTGATTGTTTATAGGTGTGTTAACCATAGGTTGTGCTAGCCGCTGTAACGTAGCAGTATGTTGCTTCACATAATGTGGCAGTATGTCCCTTATCAGGAAACAATATGTGGTCATCATGGTCATGGTGGTATATCGCTACGTTACCAATTGGTTGTGCCAGTCGTAGTAATGTGGCAGTACACAGGGGTGTGCCTTGCCAGCTTGGCCAATCCCAGGAGTAATAGGCGTATGCAACATCCTCAGCCCCCCTTGTCGGGAAGCAGTACTCTGCCCTTACGGCGCCCGAGCTCCCAGTTGCCATCGTAGATGACACAGCGTGGTGGGGATATTCCATAGTAGGAAGATAGGCATACACTGAACATTTTCCCAGAGCATAGGGGTCAGGTGTAGGTGGCTCACGGACTTCACGATATGCCAGTGGGAGATTTTGGGGCCGGTGGTTCCCCGGGTAGCCTTCCAATTGCACCAACAACGAGTGTCAGCGTCTGGAGTGCCGTGCCTTAGCAGGCGCAGCGTGATGCCATCAATTGGGCCCATCTGGTGGCCCCATGGCGCAGGTCTAATTTCCCTGAATCAGACAGCCCTAGCATATCTATCACACACTTGGGAGGGTGTGTGAAAGGACCAGGTACACCAGGACGCCTGGGTAGAAGTGGTCAGGTATAGGTGGTACACGGACTTCACGATATGCCAGTGGGAGATTTTGGGGAATGTGGTTTACCGGGTAGCCTTCCAATTGCACCAGCAATGAGTGTCAGCGTTTGAAGTGCTGTGCCTTAGCAGGCACAGCATGATGCCATCTGGTGGCCCCATGGCGGCAGGTCCAATTTCCCTGAATCAGACAGCCCTAGCATATCTATCCCTCACTTGGGAGGGGGTGTGAAAGGACCTGGTACACCAGGACGCCTGGGTAGAAGTATAAGTCGACATGTCTGTGCCCGAGGTACACCCTGGCGCAGACATTCCTGACCTTCCAATAGGGGAATCGTGTCTGTGAGGCCATTGGGCCACTGGAAGCAAATACCTAGTAATGAAAATTGTGAGGCTAGTTAGGGCTTGATACTTACACACCATTGCCCAGGGGTGCATCTGGGGGGAGTCGTGCTTCTTAAAAGACGGCGTCCATTTGTCCACAACGGGGGATGAAACAATCGCAGAGACTCTTCTTGCCTAGTTAGTGATGTATAGGGACAAGGCATGACCTTGCAGTGAGTTGGTGGGGCCTGATAGTCGGGCTACAAAATATAATGACTAGATTTATGAATTTTAGGGATAGGCCATGACCTTTCAGTGTAGGAGGGTGGGGGGGCCAGATAGTCGGTCAACTACGCTGGCCTGTGGCGGTAAGGTCATGATTGGTGAGCAGTTAATTCAAGGTCCTTAGGGGGCGGCACCATTCTTCAATGGGGTCACCCAAAGGGAGGGACAAGTGGTTTCTCCTAGAATTCCAGGGGCAGTTACAGCCTGTTGGCTACATTGGTGCAGGGGAGGGGAGAGTCACGCCTTCTTTAGGCTGGTTGGCCACCCCGCACGTTCACAATGACACCAGTAAGTGGCACAGAGATGCAAGGGCCCCTTTTAATGGAGTTAATAGGGCGTACGGGGGTAACCGGGGGGCGGAAGTACCCTCACGGTAAGCGGGCCCTCTGCACATGCGCACTTCTATGGAAGGGCGTGGTTCAAAGGGCGTACGGGGGTAACCATGGGGAGAAGTACCCTCACGGTAAACGGGCCCTCTGCGCATGCGCACTCCGACAGGAGGGCGTGGTTTTAGTGATAGGGATCTGACACCAGTTAGTGACCTTGCCGTAGGCCCAAATAGTATACGCATAAAAGAAATATTGTATAAAGTGATTGCTATGTTAGAGTCGGATCGGAAATACCTTGTACTAGAAGTATGTTAAGGTTAGCCTTCTGATATCTGTATATATCAATTGTAATTGAATGTCATGGAACTTTTTCTGCGTAATTGTATAAATATTGTTTATTTCAATTTTTGATTTATTTGTACGTTTTAATAAATACGGCCAGGGGGTGGTACGACCCCCCGCCTTTAAAGAAATCCCTCTCATGTCCTGGTTAATAATGTTTGTTAACATAAGGGGGGGTCCTCCTGCAGTCCCTAGCCATACTCATGATTGAAGACCTTTACGACAATGGACAGTTTGTACCGCGGGAGGCAGCGGAAGCCGCCTTTGACCTGGGAACATGGCTGTTCCTGCAATATGGAAAGATTTCAGCGGTTGCCCAAGAACTATGGCACTCCTTCCCTGAAGGGTGCCCTAGTACCTTGGTGTTAACAGTGTTATTATACACAGTGCAGGCAGGGCACAAGTCATAAAAAAAGAAGTGGGGGGACGCTGTCACCGGAAGTGACGTCACGATAGGAAGTGACATAACGAAAGGTGCCGAGCTCCTCGTCCCAGAGAGGCCAAAGAGTGAAGTCCAGCTGTTTGGCAGGGGGGCGGCATCCCCCCGGTAAAATAAGTGGGGGGACGTCGTCCACCCGCGTGGTTGCCCGACTCAAGCCCTGGGTGCAGGGATGACGTCTAATTTCCCACATCTACAGAGCACTCCGCGCCGATCTCCCTTGGGGGACCCTCCCGGTGCAGAAAAGGTGGAGGAACTCACATTACAGCGAGAGCGGTCAACATTCATGAAGGGGCCCAGTAGGTGAGGTGTAATGCGAAATTTAAACTATACAATAAAGTGGAGTACATCATGCATGTAAAATGTACCCGGACCGCTCAAGCACATGCCCCGGTGAGGGGAGACAAAGGCACATTTCTTACACATGTGCCTCTGGACATGCCTGGCACAAACACAATATTGGGAGAGTACACTGGGGCAACTACATATGGCATCAAGATGGGTAATCCCCAGGGAAATACAGTCAGTGCTGTTGGGACTGCTACCCACTCCCAAGACTAGGAAACTAAGTAGATGGTTTGTCATTCTGGGGTTAGTACTAGCAGAGAGGCGTGTTGCGATCGCGTGGTTGAGTCCGGTCCTCCCCCCCCGCCCCCGAGGACGGATGTGTGGTTGCAGGACATATTTGAATGAGCGTCTGCGGAACTGATTCGTATGAAGCAGGACCGAAGGGATGAAAAGCTTGAAGGCGATCCCCAAGCTGTGCAGCCATGATAACGGACTTGAGAGAGCCGCAAACCTCGGATACAGAGGAGGGTTGATGCAGCGGCAGGAAACATGGCTGGTCTCTGAAACCACTGATGGGGGAAAGCGAATAGGAGGGGAGCTAGATAACAAATCTCTAAGATAATTAAAACCCCCTTAAGACACGGACACTGACAAATGGAAACCACGACACGGGAAGAGAGGGAGGAGGAGGGGCGTTATCATTGTTTCTTTGGCATTGCAATCACGGCACGGAACCTGACAAGGTGATCCCACCAAGAGTGGACATGGATGTGATGGAGCAAGGTGGAGAAACAACATTTTGTGTACCCCTTGTGAAATCACACTTCGATAACATGTAATCTGAACTAATGGAGTGGTGTATGAGACTAATCAACCTAGAATAAGAAGTTGGACATACACGTGGGAATCAATCTCTGTCCATGTATTTGTGGCCAGAAAATTGGACCTAAGTGAGTATATTACGCATAACTGTCGCTTATTTGCTAGGTAATTACTAACAGGGAAAACCTTAGTAAGGGGGAGGTAAACAGAAAGGCAATTTTTCTTAAATTAACGTTTATTTGTGTTTTTTTCTATGATAGTTCCCATTCAGACTCGAGAGGCCTGTGACAAAATGGAGTCACTGGTTTACTGTGACAGCCAAAGGCAGAGCGCGATTTTCCACACTTTCACCTAGGAGCAGCAAGCACCGGTATAAGCACAACAACCCACAAGCAAGCCAAGGGCTAGGGATAGGCGGCCACAGGGGACCACAGATTTCGAGACCACACAGATCGCCAAATGCACATCACCATAAATGACACACAACAACCATACCAACCTCTCAACTGATATCAAGATAGTATCCCTAAACGTCAAAGGTCTCAATAGCCCGGTGAAAAGAAGGAAAGTACTAGAACACCTGAGGAAACTTAAAAGCGACATCTATGTACTGCAAGAGACAAGACTAGACGCCGATGACATAGAGCGCCTCAAGGCTAGCTGGATAGGCGAAGTAAGAGGGTCAGCAGCACAGAACAAAACAAACGGGATAGTGACTTTAACCAGCAAGAAATCAAAGCTAACACTGGTCTGGGTCCCCTTCCTGCCGCCGGTTTCCCTGCCGGCACTCTGTATGCTTTTTGTACTTCGAACCGCCTGTCAAAATTGATGACTGTGAGCTTTGGAATCATGTCTTCAAGCATGGCTATGCATGAGCCTGCTGTATCCTCTGCTCCTTCCGGCACCCCTAGGATCCTCACGTTGCCTCTTCTGGCCCTGTCGTCCTGCTCCGCTAGCTGTCTTTGTATGGCTTTTGTGGCTTTCTGACATTCTGCTATTACCTTGGTGTTCTCTGCAGTTGCATCCTCCACAGAGCTTATGCGGCCTTCTGCTGCTTCTATTCGAGTGTTGGTGCTGTGCAGGTCGGCCCTAATTGCCGCCAATTCTAGTTGCATGTTGTCTATCTTTAGTTTTGTTTCCTTCGCCACCGCATTCCCTTCATTGATCTTTCTGAGGATAGTCTCTAGGGTCGCCGTTTCGCTTTTTGTCTTCAGCGGGGAGTCGGGGATGTCTTTTATAACCTTTTTTTGGTCTCCTGCTGTTTTGCCTTCGTTGTTTGCCATTGTTCTGATGCCTCTTCTCGATAGAATGCTGCCCAGGCGCCCCTCTTTTTGAGCAGATGTTAGGTTGCTTGTTGGGATTGCTTTTGGGGGCTGGGCTGTTGCGTGGGTTCTGTACCTACTTGGTTCTCTAATGTGTCTTGTTCGTGTCTTGGCTTTTGGTCCTGCCAGCGTGTGCCTTGTCTCGTTCGCAGCCTAGACCGGCTGCTTTTAATGAGTGGCTGGTTGAGGGAGGTATCGGTTGAGGCTCTGGCTTGCTTGGCTCTTGACTCTTTTTGCTGGTTGCGGATTATATCAGTTAAGGCTCTGGCTCGCTCAGCCCTTTGGTCTTTTTGTTTGGTTGGCGGGTGGGCTAGATCGAACACGAGCGAAAGCGCGTGCTCGTACCTTGGTGTCACCCCCCTCTGGAGTCCGTGTTCGCTTCTCGCCTTGGCCCCCGTTAGGCGCGCTTCCACACGCTCCCCACGTCCTCCGGCGGCGGGTATAGCTCTGGTTCTTGATTGCCCCCTTCGTTAGGCTCTTTAGGGCTTGTGTTGCCTCTCCGGTTGGCCCCTGGCGTTCCCCTTGGCATGTCCGTGTAGTGGTCAGCCTTCGCCGTGTTCCGCTTCCACCTCTCCCACCTTGGAAAGCCTGCACTGTTTGCGTTCCACTTGTTTAGTGAGCGTTAGGCTGCCGAGATTGAAACCAGCACTGAATTTTACCTCAGCGCTTGCTTTTCCGCTTGGGCGTTTTCCGTTTCCTGTCGCTTGTTGTTGACCGGCTGCGCGGTTTCCGGTAATGGCGGCGCCCATGCGTGAGGCTGGTTTCACTTTCGCTGGTTCCCGTTGGTCTGATGGTCTTTCCTAAGCGGCGAAAACAAGCCCGCTTGGAGCCCTCACGCTGCTTTAAAAAAAAAAACTCTGCGAGCCTTCAGGGGGGATGCTCTGCGCTTTCACCTGCCCTCAATGCGCCTTTGTTCTCCGTCGCCCCTCTCTGCCTCTCTTGCTATCGCGCTCGGCTGGCCGATGTGCCTGAGAGTCTGCCGGGGGGACAGGGAGGGTGGGTGCAGGCGCTTAGCTCACCTCTTCTCTCTGACTCGCTCGGTTCGATGCCCGTAGTAGGTTCTCTCTTTCCTACCCTCTGGGCGCCATTTTGTCCTACGCTCAGTTACTGGGTCCTCGGAGCTTCGTGGTCTAATATCTCGGTTTTAGCACTGCTCCTGTCGTGCGATTCTCGGCTCTTCATGTAGCCTCGCTCTTCCCATGCTTAATTCTTGTTCTTTTAATCAGAACAAACTTGTTTGGCGGGTAGTTATCGCCGTAGTTGGCCTCAAGGGTGCGGAGCGAGTGAACATTGCCGTCCAAGCCACGCCCCCAGCCTGGAAGTTTAGATGGCTGCTAAGTGATGAGAGCAATGGTTCTGCACGTGAGAACTTTCCTTGAAGTTGCAAATTAAGGAAACTCGACTGGGCCGGACTATGAAAGACAATAGGGGCATTAAAAAAACCCTGACAGGAAGAAAATGTATAATGTGATGATGAGGTTATGCTCATCCAACCCCAAACTGACCAATGAGGACCCGTCTTTTCTCTAAAAGTTACTCTTTTAGATAGATAGAACTAGTGAAAAAGGTAAAAAAGTGCTGATTTTACAGAGTAAAAAGCTTCTTATTAATTTCTACCAGAGATGCTGCATTGCTGATGTTCCTGTGATGTAAGATCCTTTCTGACTTATAATTTTCTTTGCAGGAATGGTACTTTAGAGAGGGATTTTAGTTAGGGAGTTAGGAGAATGGATTTTGGGAACTATCTGTCTTTTGCTAATACTTGCGTTCGGAACTAAAAATGTTAACGTTATTTCTGAAATGTTCTAAAATAAATGAAATTAACTGTTTTGAACTAAGTTTTCGTTTAAATGTCATTTGAAGAATAAATAAATAAAGAGAAAAACTTTTAGACATGTTAAATTTGCTTTAATAAAAGTTAGATAAATGGAGAATTAAGCTGGTCTTGAGTTTTCCTACGCCTGATTTTTTTACTAGCAGACCCATCGACCGTTATGGCGATATGTCTAATTGTATATTTTCTGATGATAAAACCATGGTATATTCTCTAAACTTCAGATGTAAATAGTATAAACGTTTAGTTTTAATTTAGACATTTCGCTATGATACAGCAGCTCTCCATTTTATTTATTTATTTATTTATTTTTGACATTTTTAAAGCGCACTGTTACCCGAGGGTGTCCTGGCGCTGACTGATCGCTAGCGGGCTTGGCCTGGGGAGTTAGCGTGTAAAGAGCCACGTTTTGAGGGCCTTCCTAAATTTGAGAAAATCGGGGATCTGTCTGAGGCTCGAAGGCAGCGCATTCCATGCCTTGGCGGCACCCAGGGATAAACGTCTGCCTCCCCAGCGGGCTTTCCTTACTCTGGGGACTACAACCAGCCCCTGCTCGGCTGATCTAAGAGCTCGTACTGGCTTGTACCACTGGAAGAGAGGGGTCATGCATTGGGGGCCCAGGTCATGCAGCGCCTTGAAAATCACGCAGAGTGCCTTAAACACAATTCTTTTGCGCACTGGCAGCCAATGCAACTTTACAAGGTCCTGAGAGACAGAGGCAAACTTGGGGGTGCCTGTAATCAGACGTGTAGCTGCATTCTGCAAGATTTGAAGTTTATCTAAAAGTCCCTGCTGGGCATTCAGTAGCAGAGCGTTGCAGTAATCCAGCCGGGGCATCACCAGTCCGGTCACTACAGTCTTTTTAAGTTCCACCGGCAGAAATGGCAGGACTTTCCGGATAGTTCTAAGCACGTAGTGGGTAGCCGAGGACAATGCATTGATATGTGGCCTGAAGGACAGGGAGTCGTCCATCAAGACACCCAAGTTTTTTACCTTTGCCACTGGAGAGGGGGGAGACCCCGTTTTCTCTGGCCACCAGCGAGGGGACCAGAAATTGTCTCTTGACCCAAACAGCAGCACTTCTGTTTTTGCAGAATTAAGCTTGAGGCAGTTTCCTGCCATCCAGTTGCTCACCTTCCGCATGCAACATCTAAACTGATCTGCTGTGCTGTCCAATTCTCCCGGACGCAGCGACACAAACAACAATCTGTGTGTCGTCAGCGTAGGATGTGAGATTAAATCCGAAGGATCTAATCACTGGCGCCAAGGTGGAGAGGTACACTTAAGAGTCGGACTCAGGGATGAACCCTGTGGGACTCCGCAGGGGAGCACAAATGGCTCAGATTCGAAGTCCCCCAAGGCCACGGACTGAGTCCTGCCGGATAAGAAGGCTTCCAAGATGTTGAGTGCCTTTCCCTGGATCCCGCTGGACCTCAATCGGTGGTGGACCGTATCGAAGGCCGCTGATAGATCCAGCAGGAGCAGGGCGGCTCTGCCCCCCGCATCGAGCACCCTTCGAATGTCTTCAGCTGATTTAATCAGCGCCGATTCTGTGCTATGTCCCACCCTGAATCCGTGTTGGGAAGAGTCCAGCATCTCTCCTGATCCCAGGAAGGTGCTAAGCTGTTTGTTTAGTATGCCCTCCATGATTTTAGCAGGAAGGGGTAGTCTGGCGATGGGACGGAAGTTGTTCAGGTCGGTTACGTCTAGGTTGGATTTTTTTAGAAGAGGCAAGATGGAGGCTTGTTTCCAGCGCAGGGGAAATTCCCCCCTGTCCAGCATGACATTGAACAGGGGGGTAAGTCCCGCAGCGATGGTGGCGGGGGCTAGTTTAGCAATCATGGCAGGGCAGGGGTCGTGAGGGGAGCCTGATTTTATCCTCATTAGCCGACTTGATACCTCCATTGAGATTCACTGATCCCTAGAGTGAGGTAGAAGATTGTGTGTATGTAGCTCACAGTGATATGGGCCCCACTGGCGAGTGAATGTATGTTCTGGTGTGTCAGGGATAAGTGATATGGTTTCAGAAATTATTTTTGGAGTAGCGCTGCATCAGATGCATATGGATTATATTTATAGATGCGGTAGACAATGGGAGGGTGGGGAAACAGAGGTCAACGCGATATTAATCCTGATGCTGTATTTTGCTTATATGAATTAAAAATGCCAATAAAGTTGTTTTAAAAAATATGATTTCTTTCAGAGCACAAGGCTTAAACCAACAATAGGCAATAACGAATGGATTAACCCCTAACCTTGAGCTTTTGGAGTAGTGTACAACTCACCACAAACGCTTCAGAATACCATCACAGGTAGTAAGTGCTACATAAATGCATTTACAACAGAATAAAATGTTAGTGGTCCCTCAATGCCTCTGTAAAACTAGCCCTACCCTTTAACAATGGCCTAGCAACTACCCTTATTCTCTATCTGTGCCCTTTGCCGTTTGCCCTGCCCCCACAACCGCTGATGAACTGCTCCACCTCCAAAAACACTGCATGCACTGACGTTGCTGTATGCATCGGAGTACTGGCATTATATAAAAGTGAAACCTATTGGTTTTGTCAATACCTGCGACAATACTGAATTAATTGAAGCTGATAACTGCAAGTGGATGATTATTAGACACAGAGCCGATAGTTTTTTCAGTTTATTCTTAACGGTGTTAAAAGTTAAACTCCACGCCCCAGAATGCAATACGAAGTTGCCAAAACAGCTGAAGCTGTCAAACACGTAATGCGGACACGTCACGTGGCAGGTAGGCTTGTGGGTTCATTCCATCGTTCAAGTGTTGCTTGGGACAAAGCTGCGGTGCGGTCACAAGTGATTATGGGGCAGGGGCTACGTGCCAACATAAAAGGAAACATATAGTCTGCAGGTGACGCTCACCATCTGACTCTGGTAAGAGGAACTTTGCCTTCCAGTTTATAGTGCGCTCGCGTGATTTGTAATGCTCAGCACTTCCAGGTGGTGGAAAGTGCAACGTAGGGCTTCATCATATCAAATCATATCATATATCAAATCATAGAAGTGTTACTGGCGTGCAGCACCCATAAAATGCGTAAACAGCAGAAAATAACAACGCACCTTTGCATGTGCTTTGCAGAGTGTTTCCCTGGGGATCAGACACGCCAAATTTCCAAACTGTATGTTTATGTAATTCTCACTTCACCCTGAACTAAGGGAATAAAGAAAAGAAAGTTTATATGCATGAACACCTGATCACTGCTTTGGGCCTGCTCTGAGGCAGAGTGGGGTTGTGCAATTGTCTCAATGAGATGTGCTCCATTAATCTCACACATCTTAACTTGCAAATAATTCTGAAGTGCTCCAACAGGCTCAAGTTTTCTAACGTGAATTAAACCAAAATGGTGAACCTGCTCTTGAAGTAATCTGCAAATCATCCTTAACTCACCAGAAACCATTTAATCTTGTTTATGCTTCAAATCATCAGGAAAAATCTCCCCCATTTTCAAGTTTTCTTTAAATCATCAGGAGGTGCCCCAGGAAGTTCAGGTGTTGATAGACCAACAAGAAACATAAGGACATATTTACAAACCTGTGTCGCTCTTGCACCAAGCAAGAGAGATGCAATTTCAAAATGAGATTTATGTAGTCACACAAGGCCACCATGCGTGGCCCTGAGTGACTTCATAAATCGAGTAATGCAAAGAAGCACAAAGGGAGACGTTTCCATGGGTGTTGTTCCCACGGAAAATCCATAGATTTTGATGCATTCCCAGATTTTACAGAAGTGGTATACCTGGGAATGCGCCAAACGCTATTGCCCCCCAGGTGAGGTGTAACGAAGAGAAATAACTTTATTTCTCGTGTTTTACTCTTTCTATGTGTGCTGCATTCTGCCTCACACATGGAAGGCGGAACAAGTTTAAGGGGGTTGTTTTTGTGCAGGAAGGTGCTCCTTCCTGCACAAAAACAATCCTCCTTTCAACGGAGGCATGGATGCATCATGGTGCCTGGGTGCTTGCACTGGTGGTAGGCAGACACAATTGCACCAGGGCAGGGGAAAAGGCAGGAATGTGCTGTATTGGCTCAAATACGGCGCTTTAATGTTTTTGCCTGTAACGCAGTGCAGAGCAGCACAGTGACTTTCTGTGCAGCACTGCATGACCTGGCCACAAATAGGGCCCTAACTTTCTTCTTCCTATTCTGAAAGGGCACCAGGGGTTGTATTACAAGTGATGTCTACAATAAGGTGCGGTTTTAACTGGGTGTGCTGTGTGCAGACTGGAACAGTGTACCTTCAGTGGCGGCTGCTAGCAGGGAAAAGTGGTGAGGCAGGGCTAGGAATAATAATCAACAAAAATAAAAGAAAATGTACCTGCCGCCAGCCACCTCAGTGCTCTTCAGCTCCTGATGCGCAGGCTCCAAGACTCCCCAGTGCCAATCTGAACCCTGCTGTCATGCTGGTATTGCCCAGCATGAGAGATGCACCGGGATTGGGAGCAGGCTGCTTTTACTCTCCAACAGGGAGTGGTCTCCATGCAACAGCCTGGAGATATCTAAGTGCGCATGTTGGTTTGGTCGTCCTAAGACAGCCAGCCAAACCGACAAAAGCACGTGCAGTGCCCTGTGCCCAACACTGCTCCTGCTGCTGTCAGAGGATGGGCCCTCCCTGAAGACTCAGCTCTGGCTCGTGTAGAGCCATATCACAGAAGAGGCCGTGGAAGCACCTGTGGCTCATTCAGTAATACATAGTGCCCTAGGTGAGCAAAAATCGGCGCACATGCCCATTGCACCTCTGGCACTTTGTATAATGCAGCCTCAGATGTTAAATCTGTTCCAGCACATGATGGCTCAGTAACAGCTTCAGAATTGGGCAAGATATCTTTTGGGACCATCTATTTAGTGTATAGAAGTTACACAAATGGAGAAAGCAACTAAAATGTCAGCCTAGTTATTTTGGGAAAATACTCAAATGCAACACAGCTCCTGCAGTGCGCCATGTGGGGTACCGCCCCATTGGAGTGATAGGAGAAGGAAATTAGTAGGGCTGTGCGAAATTAGAATTAGAGGCGGTCGTCCATGTAACAAAGCACCCTGGACAGGGCCCGCAGGCCTGGGGAGGTCTTCCCTGCTTGGCTGGGTTAAAAAGCTCAGACCGGGGCCTTGGTCAGAGCTCCGGCTGACTATGTGGTGTAAGCTCCTGACCCTGGGCTACGTTCTTTGGCCCACCATGTCTCAAAGTACCCGGGACAGGGTCTCTCAGTCCTGAGGAGCTCTCTCGTGCTTGGCTGAGTTAAGAAGCCCTTATCAGGCCTTGGGTCAGAGCCCTTATCATGGCCCTGTGATGGAAGCCCCCATCTCAGGCCCACCCCATATCAAAGCGCCATGGAGATCTCTCCTGCTTGGCCTGGATAAGAAGCTCTGACTGGGAAACCGGTCAGAGTCCAGATGGCCATGGAAGGAAAGCCACCAGCCTGGGCTCAGTTCTCCCGCCTGCATATCTCAAACTGCACGGGATGAGAGTCCTGTAGGCCCTGGTAGGTCTCCCCTGCTTGGCCTCGATAAAAACATTTAACTGGGTCTGAGTCAGAACTCCGATTGGCCTTGGGTAGAGGCCCTCGGCTATGGTTCTGTTCTCTGACCCACTGACTCTCAAAATACCCAGGACGAGGTCTCCCCTGCTAGGCTCAGAAGTTTGACCAGGCCTTGGGTTAGAGTTCCATGAGGCCCCCCCTACAGCCTCGTACCTGAGGCCCAACTAAGGTTCTAAGAACCCATCCTACAGAGTCCATGACCCCTACAAGGGCAGGTGGAGTCTGTATCATAAAGTCTGGATCTCTGTTACAAAAAAACATGCAATGTTGCTTTGATTTTATTGTTTACATTAGGAGAACTGACACAGTCTTTGATGTTTTAATGGAATCAGTATTTGAATGTTATTTTCGTTGTGGATGTCGACCCTACTTTTTGCACTAAGAGAACCTGAGATCTGTTTTTATACTGCAACATTTATTTTAAATTCAATTAATGCCAAGAAGAGTATGTTGTTCTAATGTAACTAACCATCTCCCCTATGGCCGGGGATGGTCCCACTAATTAAGCACCTTGCACTTTATACTTCGCACTTTCTGAAGTCACGTGCCCTGGATCTCTGTCACAAAAAAACATGTAATGCTGCTACGAGTTTATTGTTTACATTAGGAGAACTGACGCAGTCTATGATGTTTTAATGGAATCAGTATTTGAATGTTATTTTCATTATGGATGTCGACCTTTTTTAATTGTTCTTTTATGTAATGTGATTATATATTGTGCTTTTATGGTTGTTTGTTTCAACCGAATAAAGCTTATTGAATTGAAGAATTGAATTGAATTGTGTCACAATACACGTGTAACCAGATGGCTGATATTCAAGTCCAGCCATCAGGTCATTCCAAGCCGAGCCATCTGGTCCCACCGTAGGCCTGCATGGCACACCCGAACAGCTAGGTAGCCATGCCAGCCACTATGAGGGCTCATCTGACTCACCTTTGTGAAGAGCAGGGTGCCCAGGAATGGGTACACGCCAAGTGAGTCCCAAGCTTTGGAAAAGTTGTGGATCTGGTCTTATGTTAGAATTTGTAGAGCGTGACCAGTTAGGCTTGATGCGGAGGAAGAGATCATGCCTGTTTCGTCTGGTAGAGCCATGTCTTGAGGTGCCTTCAGAAGTCCATGAGGGAGAGGGAGGTTCTGAGTTATTGCGGGAAGTTGTTCTAGGTCTTGGCTGCAAGGTATGAGAAATATCATCCTCTGATTCTGGTCTTCTTGATGCTAGGGAGGTGTGCTCTTGCCTGGGAAACTGATTAAAGGTGTCTGTAGGGTTGGTAGAAGTTGAGGCAATGGTTGAAGTAAGCTGGACCGGTGTTGTGGAGAGTTTTGTAGATGAGGGTGAGTAGCTTGAACTTGTATCTTTCCTGGACTGGAAGCCAGTGGATGTTGTTGAGGTGTGTAGAGATGTGGATAGTTCGTGGAATTTTCAGGCTGAGTGTGGCGCCGGCATTCTTGGTTGTTTGTACTTGGAGTATGACATTGGCAGGGATTCTCATATAGAGGGTCGTAAGGCTGCTCACGATCCTCACTGTTGCATAATATTGCCATGGACTGTCCATTATGCAACTGCAAGGGCTTTACATTTGACGCAGATGGACTTATTCAACAAATCACTGCTTTAGCCGTTGCAGATGATGTAGCCGTAATCAGTAACACATGGGATGGCTTGAATATTAACTTTAACATCATTGAAAAATTCAGCAAAAACAACAGGCCTAAAACTAAGGGGCCATAATTATGGCTAAATCACGCAGCGCAGCAAGTCATCTTGCTGCGCTGCACTGTGTGACGGAAAGGGCAGGAATGCGCCATATTTAAAAGAGTAAAGCACATTCATGTATTTTCCCCTGCACTGGCGCAGTTTTGGTTTCTTAGCGCCAACGCAGGCACTAATGTTGCATGCAGAATTATTTTTGTGCAGGATGTTGCCCCTTCCTGCACAAAAACAGTCCTGCACAAACAAATCCTGAGAAGCATATTCTTCTGTCTATGTCTGCTATATAATGCAGCACGCAGAGAATGAGAAAGTAACGAGGAGAAATCAAAGTATTTCTCCTCATTACGCCTCTCCTGGGAAGGCATATCTTTTTAGCCCAGTCCCAGGTTTACTAATTCTGGTAAAACCATGGGCGTTGCGTGGGAACACCCATGGAACGCCTCCCTAGGGCAGAGTAAGGCAATGCAGAGATTTGTGCTGCGTTGCTTTATTTGAGATTTATGAAGCCACTCAGGGCCATGCAAAGTGGCCTTGCAAAGATTCATAAATCTAATTTTCAGTTGGGTCACTTATGTACAACATTGCGTGGTGCAAGTGTGACGCAACTGGGGTCATAATATAATGGCCCTAAATGTCAAAAAGACAAGTGGGATTTTCATAAGTCATCACAAAGACAACATTCTGGTGAATAATTGCAAACCATGGCAATTTGAAAAAACAGACTTAGATTACATACACTCTGGTGACAGTGAGTGGTACCTCAGATCGAACATTGATTCTCACACAGGTCATATAAAAATAGAAAAATAAATTAGGTGCTAACAGAATGGGCTCCACAACTTGCCAATCTACCACTCAAACCCAAACTTTGTCACTACCTGTTCCCAACAAGCCATTCAAACTGGAATGTGTAGGAACAGAAGGAAAAACTCACTGAACTAGACAAGACAATGAAGAAATATGTTAAGGACTATCTCTACCTGCCTGCTTTCACATGTGATGGTCTGTTGCACTCAAAAAGATCAATTAATGGCTTAGGTATTCCAAGATGTGTACAACTATGGAAATGAACAAAGTGACTAATCTATTGTGTCTTAGAGAGACTTGTACATTGCTCACTCTTCTATGTACACTGGATATATTATAAACAGTAACATTGATAACATTATCAAAACTTACAACCTAAGCCTCACTGTGTGAAAAATATTTGTTAAATTGATTCATAATCTAGATACCTATAATCAGTACAGCTCATATTACCTTATACTAATCATTGCTAATGAAGCTCTGCTCTGCACAGGACATTTATAATCGGAAGATCCAGAAGTGCAGTAAGAAATAGAAAACATTAAATTGCTAGACAGGTACTTAAGAGTGAAATGTGATTCATGTTTGTGTGACGGCAACTTGAAGTGTAGTTGCACTCTGGATCAATCTTTGCATTATTGGAAGCAGGACTGATTTTACTCTGATGGGCATTAATAACACAGAATGAGCCACCATGCAGTTGTCATCTAATTAGTGACACACACAAATGGATGAAGAAATATTGTTTTTTCACTTACCCAGTGAAGCAAGGGGTTAACGCTACTGGCTCCAAGTGCCTTGTTCCTGGAGGGGGCAACCTGCTTGGGGACAGTGGGAGGTGGGGTGTTTGACTGGAGCACTACACCAGTCAAATGATATTGCAGGTGAGTTAAGGGAGGAAAGAAACCTCCCACAAAGCAGAAGGGTAAAAGCTCGCTAGATCTTGACCTCACGATTCTTCTGACATTTTGGGCTTCATGTGTCAGAAAAGTTAACTCAGGGATAACTGGTTTGTGCGGGCCAAGCACTATGAAAGAGAGTGAGCAGGGTTTAGACCATTGTGAGACACAGTAATTTTACCCTTCGCATGATGTGTAAAGCCATGTCTTTAGACCTAGGAGTTCCAGTCCCTACAGGCTGAATTGTCAGGCAGGTGCAGGGCCTCTAAAGAGTAGGGTGGTGTCCGACCCACAAGGAATTGGCAGGTTTTAAGATGTCCACCAGCAGTTTGCAGGTACTTTGTGAAGAATATTGCTTATACCTGAAATGTACTTTAATGTACCCAAGCAGGAGCCCACACACTACACATCTGAGCGTCAATAACCCCTCCACCCAGAGACCAGTGGCCGAGAACCCCGAGATAGGCTCCTATCATGCAAGGACCAAACCAATGACCATATACATGCAGGTAAGCTTTTCTAAAGGAGTAGAATAATAAACACATAATGAAATTGTATCCGTCCCAAAAGTGCAACTGTAAGTTGTGCATTCAAGCAAGAAATAGATAGAAATAAAAACTTAAAAAGAAAAAAAAGTCTCATTCTAAGTAATGTCGGTAGTACAACCCAGTCTCTTCCCATCATTAACTGATCCTGACAATATAGGGGGGAGGAGACAGGCACCTGGGTGACACGCCGACCATGCGGCATCCTTAGCAAACTGTACTTGTCTCTGACCATACAGCTGCCTCCACCTGGGAATTACATTTTGAAGCACTCTGCCTCCAAACACATGGGAGAACTAACAACAGCCATGCGTTGGACAACTGTCTGCTGAACCTGGAACCGGCCCTGAGGTGCTCCCAAAGAGGAAGTGAAGCTCTCGCAAGACATTGATATAAACTGGTAGGACTACAGATTAGGGATTTTGCGTGTGTATGTGAGCTTGTGGATAACGTGTGTATATTGTGGTGGTATCCCTAACGCTATGCTGGAACTAATTGGCTAATCTTGTGATTGGATGGGTAGAGGTGGCTCATAACTGGCAATCACTTTTCCACTGATTTTTATGCCGCTTTTGCTGAGTTGGGTGTTGTTGAGAGTTATGTTTTTTTTTCTTCTTCAGTCTATCCCTAGCGCCGGGAAACCCACTGCGGGTAGCTGTGCGCATTATAAATTCAAATAAATAAATAAATAAAATAATCACTCTTGCCAAATCTCCCCAGATCTTGCACTATTGTTACTCTTTATGTCATAAAGTAATTTGGCAAGCACAAGGAGATTATGGACAGACACTCACCCCCAGTCACAGATCTGGGTTGAATCCATCATCATTCTTTAGCTCACTTCGCCACCTCAGTTCAGACCCAGCTATATGCAAATCAGTCTTGAACCTGTGCCTCATGGGAACAGGCCAGACCGAACTGCAAAGCCAGACCTTCCCTGAACCGGAAACAAGCATCCTGGGACCGGTTTCTGAGTAACACCCTTCATCAGCCAGGCTCACTTGAATTAGGCAGGCCCAGACAGCAGCGGCACGAACCCCAGGGACCAAAAGGCGAACCACCACCGGGAAACAAACCAGAGGGGGAAGGGCAGGACGTCAGGGAAAAGAAGAGCAAGCGCCCAACCACACCAGCCAGAAAAAACCTCCACCAGACACCCCCAGCCAGGAAAAACCAGGCAGGAATTAAAACAGAACCAGGAGGGGCGGCCAGGAACACCAGAAGCTAGCCAAAGGCAAGCACAGGGAGAGCCAGGGCAGAAGCAGCCAGACCACTCGGCCAACCGGACTGTGGCCCGACCAACCAAGCAGACGCCAGGAAGCAGAGGTGAAGAACCAGGACACCCAAGCGGAGCAGAGACCACAACAGCCAGCTCACAGCGGAGGGAAGGGCACCAGAAAAAAAGGTGCACGCAGCACACCCAGGGCCAAGACACCCGCACCCATGATACCCCAAGAAGCAGGGATGCAGAGGGGCTGCAAAGAAAAGTGGAGAAAACCGCGGCAGGCCAACAGGAACCCATGGAAAACCATGACAGCAGCGCCACACCCCACCACCTGCGAGCATGAACAAGAAACACCCGGAGGCAGACTTCCAGCTCCAAGACACGGGCAGGGCGGCACCACACGAACATACGCAGCCACCGAAGGGGTGGGCGGGGGCAGAGAGCCCCACAGAGCACCAGGAGGGAGTCCACACAGGAAGTACAGACCCAACCGAAGGCACAGCCGACCAGGGCATCCAACCCCCGGGAGCAGCGGGGGAGCGGAGGCAGCAGTGATCAAGAGCAAGTGAAAATAGAAAACAATCCCAAGCCACACTCGAGGTGCCGGCGGCCACAGGAGACAACCAACCCCGGCCACATGGAGACCGCCAGCGTGGGGGAGCGAACCATGAGAACAGAGCACCAGGAGGCAGCCGCGTGGGCCGACGCGCCACAGCTCACCACGGAGGACAGAAGCGGGGACGTAGCTCAGTGGCAGAGCGCATGCATTACATGTATGAGGCCCCGGGTTCAAATCCCGGCATCCCCTGGAGGTACTGACGCCCCAACACAGCAAGGATCAGAAGGCCAGACTGCTACCATTCAAGGACCGGCATACCTAGTAGAAAAAGGAGCGAAAACAGCCAGAGCGGGGGCCAACAGCACAACAAGGCCCCCACCGGCACAGGGAGAAACATCATAAGTGCACCCTTCACTACCCCAGCCCGCCACCACAGCAGTACGCCAGAAATGCAAGGCATCCAAGGGCCAAAAAACCCCACGACACCCATCCGGCAGAGTGTGCAAAGACCAGGACAGACATAAACGCTGGATGGGCCACACAACATCCCCATAGCAAATACCATAGTGAATGCGAAGAGGAACTGCAATCTCCATGTGCCGTAACTCATTAGACTTGTGCCGCAGTCTCCGACTGCAGAACACCTCGGAGCAACCGTTGCATCCCATAATAATCGCACATCGGTTAAACCTCATTTTCAATACTGCCACTGTAAACATCAGCAGAAGAGAAAACACATGACGGCTCACACAAAGCAGACGCCAACACATTCACAAAACAGGCACGGAGAAAACTACACACTAGCCAGCCGAGCTGCAGGGGAAGGCGAGAAGGAAACAAAAACCCTGCAAGCGGGACTCACCCGAAGTGGGGGCCAACCCAAGGAACCAGGCTCCCACTCCAAACGCCAGCACATCCAGGAGACCGGCAGGAGCCCATCCAGCGCGGCACATCCCACCCGGCCAAGCTCGGGAAGACGAGCCTGCGACCCGGAAGAAATCCAGCCCCAGCCGCAAAGGGCCGGGAGGCCACGAACTGCAAGCAGAACACCGGCTTCAACAGAGACTGACGCCCAGCAAGCCCGGCAGGCCAGAAGACAGTCAAGGTAACCCCGCGCCCGCACAGCCAGGCAGCCGGGCGAGGGGGAGAAGAGAAGCACTGCCACTCCAGCCCAGCAGGAGCAGCACACCATCCAATCTGTCGACAGACAGAAAAAAAGAACAGGCGGGATGCTGGGTAAGAACTGCTTATGTACTCCCGGTGGGAGGGGCAGTATTAGGGTCCCAGCATTCCTCTTGTTTTTGTCTGTAGGGAGATGGTCATCTCCACATAGTAATGAATGGGACGAGGACAAAGGGACCTGGGGGTAATCTGCGTATTTTGTAAAGTGGAGTTTCTCCCTAGATTGGGTTTGTTTCTTGTTCTTGGCAATGACCCTTCATTAGCTGAATGCGACCTATTGCTTTTGTGAACTTAGCTTTCGATGCCAGCTTATGCATTCTGTCGCAACATTTGATTTTCTTCCTAGAGGTTCTTTGCTGTTGTATGTGGTGCTCTGTTCCTCTACTGGCCATATCACTGTTCGGGCCTGCAAGGACATTATAATTTCCTGAGGAAGATGACCGCTGTTTTTATTTGCCCCCAATTGAAAATCGGCTATTTTGCAAAGCAGAGGAAGTGTTACAAAAGTGTAGTCTATTGTAGTACTGAATGCAGCAGGGTGAAAAGTTGCTGCAGGGGGGTGACATTAAACAGCCATTTAATGCACAAAAGTTAAGATGTTCGACCTCCCTCAGTAGATTTTTTACTAGATTTGTTTGCTTTCCTCACTTATTTATTTCCTGAGCCAGGATGTTCCATGAAAATTAAAGGTCTTCCATGGAGCTATCATCATTCAGTGAACCCAGGAGATGTAGATCTACCGGAGTTAGACTGATGAGCAGTAGGTAGTCAGCGTAAAGCAGATTCAAAAGAACTAGGTCGCCCATCTTTGGGGCATGTGAATTGCAGTTGTCCAGTTTAGCTGGTAGATGTGACATAAAAAGATTGAACAACGTTGGGGCTAGCACACAGCCCTGGTTCAGACCATTTGTAGTTGGAATTATCCCAGCAGATGCATATTAAAGTCTTCTTTTAGTATGAAAAGTGGTGTTTGCTCCCCTGCTGTCGCAGGGATTCTGCTCATACACAGAACTGTCCATAGAGACCTAGAACCTCAGTGAATTAGGGTGTACCAAAACTCACCTCAGTATCCAAAATCCCCTACCAGACTAGCAATCAGTGTCTCATTGGTTCTTCCATACCCCCAATGATTTAGACAACCCAGAACATGGACTTAGAACGCCTCAGGTAACGTGGAACACATGAACACTCTTTCGTTAAGTTTGAAATGTTTATTTCTAATGCCGTGTTCTCAGGCGCAGTATCTTAGCTAATACAAGCAAACATATTATAAGCAACAAGGTTATCAGCATGTTAAAAGGCTAAAGGGAAGAAGGCTAAATGGCACCTAAGTCTTACCCTCCCTTGCTAGTATATTATATTATGTCTAAAGAAGGTCTCTTTGGGTTTTAGAAGGGCGGCCCCATACCTCTGATCTTAGTGGAAAGGGATCACATCATCTTCCACCAGCTCTCTGCATGCGAATATTCATCAAGTGTGTGTGCATGCTCTGCGCAGTGCATTATTAAACGCGCCTAAAGCCAGAGTTGGCCGCAGCTGCATTGGTGTTATGTCTAGAACGTGCGCAGATCAGACCTCACAACAACCACTGTGTTGAAATAACCTTGAAGGCCTCGGCACTCACTGTTCAGACATAGCTTATCAAGCAAAGCTGATACAATAGCAAAACATATTCTCGTGAGAAGCAAAATATTCTACTATGCTCAAAGCTCTAATAAAAATATGTGCCGTGTGCAGAAGCAGCGGAAAGGTAAAATGGCGTTTAAACTTCTAATAAGCTCATGCTAACTTAACACAGTGTGAAGGCAAAGCATATCTATATGACACCCTCCTTTGATCCGAGCACGGATAAGAAAAGATAAGATAAGGGGAAAATTTTTGGAATGCATAGTTCGGAGTTCAAGAACGACAGTCAGTTCAAATTTGCGCAAGTGAAAAAAATTAAAAAGGAAAAAAATGTTTGTCTTTTAAAATTCTTATAGTCAATTAAATTTAGTCATAGGCCGTAGCAAAGTCAATAGGCCTGGGGCAGAGAAAGTTTTCATATGCCAGAAAAAATAATAATAATAAAAAAAAATGTTCGATGTCCAATAAATGACGATGACACTCCTCATCCTAACATTGAATATGCAAAATATGCAGCAACAGCCTCCAATAGGAAGTCACTGTTCTAATCCGAAAACAGTTCAGCCATCCAATTTAACAGTGGGAAAAAACATACATGCTCTTCAATTACCGGAGCATCTAGCACCATCAGAGGACAACTCGGTGGGTTCTCTATGAAGCTGTGTGCCAAGAAATCTTGCGCCGCTGCGAACACATTCCAACGATCCAGTATTCCATGCATCGCTGCAAAGGCCATAATCCCTTCATCAGAACAAAGCAATTCATGAGCAACTAAGGGGCTCATAAGCTGAATATAATCCACATCGGGAGACACCGTATTGCAGAGACACAAATCCAAGGCCCAGTTGAAATCGCAACTCAGGCAATGAAAAACAGGCTGGACACATGTAAAGTAGGAAAACTGAAACGATAATCCATAAGCTGCACTTGAGGTTGCAAGTGGCAGCGCTCCATAGTACTCAAGCATTCTGCTGCGAAACAGCGCCAGACGTGACAGCTCGTCTCGAAACACAGGACGTGCATCCATTTTGAATTAATCAAAACAGCAAAAGAACGCCTGCAGCCAGAGCCAGTAGTATGGGAAATCCACCAAATCGGCTGGAAAAGATCGAATGAAAGAAAGCAGGGAAGACCCAGAATATAGTTTGAAACGAAGTCACAAGGCCACTGCTTACAACTTTAAAAAAGTGTGCCAGCCCCGTTGTGGAGGATGCATTAAAGATTGTGTGAATTAATTCACCCAAATGCAAGGGCAAGTCAGTATTTAATAAAGCATGCACCTCTGTGCGGGTGTTAGCCACGTGAAGGACGAATGTCTCACGAGCAGATGTAAGGGCAACTTCTTTCTGGGACAACAGAGCTCTTATGCGACTCATCTTGTTGAACTCTGCTTTCAAGGTTGGAATCGTAGGCCAGATGGAAACACCAAGCTTCCCATGCAGGGGTGGATACACTCCCACCCACCCACTACGCCATATATGACGACCGCGCAAACGCGCAGCGTGCACGCGCAGCGGTCACGCCGATTGTGCGTCGAAGGCGCGCCAAAGGTAAGCCCGTCTGCGCCCGTCCGCGCCTGGCCCACGCCCAGCGCCTGGACCCCTGTCTCCCACAGTCACCAGCCCTCCCGCCGGACCTACGCCGCCACCGAACTCTACGCACTCAACGCCGGCCGACTCCCGGGTTGCTACCGAGCCACCCCGAGACGCACCCACGGACCCTTCTGCTGCAACTCCTGCAAGTTTACCTGCATCCGGACCTGCACCACTCCAGCAGTGCCCAAGAGCTCGACGAACAACAGCAGCAGCCACCTGAAGTGCATCCTGCTCAACACTCGCTCCGTCCACAGACACGCCGTCGAGCTCTGGAACCTCCTCGACACCACAGCCCCAGACGTCGCCTTCCTCACGGAAACCTGGATGAACGCCTCCTCAGCGCCCGACATCGCCATCGTCATCCGGGATGGCTTCAAGATAATCCGGAGGGACCGCGTCAACCAGACAGGAGGAGGCATCGCCATCATCCACAGGAACTCCATCCGCATCACGACCAACACCGACGACACCCTCGCACCCGCCGAGCACCTGCACTTCCAGATCCACATCAACCCCAAGACCACCCTCAGAGGCACCCTCGTCTACAGACCCCCGGGACCACGCACACAATTCAGCGAGGACATCGCCGACTTCGTCAGCCCGCAGGCCCTCCCCTCCGCTGACTACATCCTCCTCGGGGACCTCAACTTCCACCTGGAGAACAACAACGACCGCAACACCACCACCCTGCTGGACAACCTCGCTAACCTCGGACTCAAGCAACTGGTGACCACCCCCACCCACTACGCCGGACACACACTCGACCCCGTCTTCTCATCCAGCAAGGACATCGCCTTCAGCCACGTCACCGGACTCCACTGGACGCACCACAGCTGCGTCCACTTCAGCTTCAAAAGGACCACGATCCACCACCAACAGCAACAGGTTGCACGCAGAAGCTGGAACAAGATCACAGCCGACCAGCTCGCGACTTCTCTGAGCAAGAACCCACCCACCAGCGCAACGAACCCCAGCCAAGCGGCCACCAACCTCACAAAGTGGATCAGCGACTGCGCAGACGACCTCGCCCCTCTGAGGACCCCGCCTAGCAGACCCTGCAGCAAGAAAGCCCCATGGTTCACCGACGAACTCAAGAGCTCCAAGAAGGACTGCAGAGCCCTTGAGAAAGCCTGGCGCAGAGACCCAACACCGGACAACATGACTGCCCTCAAGCTCGCCACCCGAAAACACCACCAACTGATCCACACCACCAAGAAAACTGCATTTAAGGAACGACTGGACAACAACGCACACAACAGCAAGGAACTCTTCAACATCGTTAAAGAGCTCTCCAACCCCAACGCCGGAAACAACAACATCACCCCTTCGCAAGACCTCTGCAACTCCCTCGCCTCCTACTTCCACAACAAGATCGCGGACATACACAACAGCTTCAGCACTCAACCGATGCACGCCACGACCGAACCACCGCCCCCCACCACCACCCTCCGCGCCTGGACCCCGATCAGCACCGAAGACACCATCCGCACGATGAACTCCATCCACTCCGGATCTCCGACTGACCCTTGCCCTCACTACGCCTTCAACAAGGCCGACGCTGTCATCGCACCCCACCTGCGGGACATCATCAACACCTCCTTCAACACCGCTACCTTCCCGGAGAGCTGGAAGCACGCCGAACTCAGCGCCCTACTAAAGAAGCCATCAGCCGACCCCACCGACCTCAAGAACTACCGACCCATCTCACTGCTCCCGTTTCCCGCAAAAGTCATCGAGAAGACCGTCAACAAGCAGCTGGCCGCCTTCCTCGAGACAAACGGATCCCTCGACCTCTCGCAGTCCGGCTTCCGGGCCAACCACAGCACCGAGACCGCCCTGATCGCAGCAACCGATGACATCCGAGCTCTGCTTGACAACAGAGAAACAGCGGCCCTCATCCTCCTAGACCTCTCCGCGGCCTTCGACACTGTCTGCCACCATACCCTAGTACAGCGCCTCAGCAACGTCGGAATCCTGGAGAAGGCACTGGAGTGGATCACCTCCTTCCTCGCCGGAAGGACACAGAGAGTCCGCCTCCCCGTTTAGATCAGAAGCCACCGAAGTCATCTGCGGCGTTCCTCAAGGCTCCTCGCTCAGCCCAACCCTCTTCAACGTCTACATGAGCCCCCTCGCAGCCATCGCACGCCAGCACAACCTCAACATCATCTCCTACGCCGACGACGCCCAGCTGATCCTCTCCCTCACCAACGACCCCGCCACCGCCAGAGCCAACCTACACGAAGGGATGAAAGAGGTAGCCAAATGGATGAAGAACAGCCGCCTGAAACTGAACTCGGACAAGATGGAAGTCCTCATCCTGGGATCCTCACCCTCCGCCTGGGACGACTCCTGGTGGCCCCCCGCCCTAGGCAGCGCACCCAAACCAACAGACCACGCACGCAACCTGGGCTTCATCCTGGACTCCTCCCTCTCCATGACCAGACAAGTCAACGCCGTCTCCTCGTCGTGCTTCAACATGCTACGCAAGATCTTCCGGTGGATCCCCACCGAGACCAGGAAGACGGTCACCCAGGCCCTCGTCACCAGCCAACTGGACTACGGCAACGCCCTCTACGCCGGAACCACCGCCAAACTCCAGAAGAGACTCCAGCGGATCCAGAACGCCTCAGCACGACTCATCCTGGACATCCCCCGTCGCAACCACATCTCCGGACACCTGAGAGACCTGCACTGGCTCCCGGTCAACAAGAGAATCACCTTCCGTCTCCTCACCCACGCACACAAAGCCCTGCACAACCAAGGCCCAGGATACCTCAACAACCGCCTCAACTTCTACGCTCCCAAACGCCAGCTTCGATCGACCGGCGACACCCTCGCCGCCGTCCCCCGCATCCGAATAGCCACCACAGGGGGAGGGTCCTTCTCCTACCTCGCCACCAAGACTTGGAACTCCCTCCCGACCCACCTCCGCCTGACCCAGGACCTCCTCGCCTTCAGGAAGCAGCTCAAGACCTGGCTGTTCGAGCAGTAGCGGACCCCCCCTCCCCTAGCGCCTTGAAACCCTCCGAGTGAGTAGTGCGCTATACAAATGCTTTGATTGATTGATTGATTGATTGATACCAGTATTTGCTAACTGGAACCAAGTGGATGCCCAAACCCCGATTCCCATTGCATGGTCTGACCATCTCCTCGTCCCCTTTACCATCGAAATTCAGGGACCACGTCCCATTGACCGTCCCGCTGATAAACATCCTAGGCGCAGATGGACAGCGTTCTCCCAGGCCAAATTCAACCTGGCACTCACCGAGAAAGGTCATCCTGGGGGTAACGGGGTTGATGAAATTAATTCCAATCTTGACCATCGCATTTTGGAAGCCCTGAATCAGGTGGCACCTTTGGGTATGGCGAAATTAGGGGGCCGAGTGCAACGATCGGCACCTTGGTACAATGAAGATCTGCGAACGGCCAAAGCAATATGTAAACGTGCCGAAAGGCAATGGAGGATAGCCTATTCCACGCAGGCCAAAACAGTTTACATTGATTGCAGACGTGCCTATCACACGTTGATTAGGAAGGCCAAATCATTGTACTACTGCAATAAGATAGAGGAAGCAAAGCAGTCCACCAAGGAGCTTTTCTCTATCTATAAATCTATTGCAATAGGAAAATCCGCCACAGTGCCTAAGAAACTCTGCACCATGGAGGGCTGCAATCGAATTGCTGAGTTCTTTGCAACTAAGGTCTCCAATATTTACAATTCCTTCCCCCAGAGGACAGACAATGGTCCTATCCCCTCGGAATTCCCAAGAATGAAAGGGGAACATCAGCTAACCACTTTTGCTACTCCTTCCACTACGGAGCTTCTCCGTATTTGTGGATCCATAAAATCTGGTTCCCCTAGAGATCCGACCACTCCCAGTCGGCTAAAGGACAGTCTGCCAGTACTGGAGCCCTATGTGCGTCAGTTACTGGACATCTCCTTTGAGTCTCAGGTGGTCCCGAAGGCCTGGAAACAGGCAGTGGTACTTCCTCTGCAAAAGAAGAGCAACGTTAGCTTCGAAAAGCTGGATAACCTCCGTCCTATTTCTCTCCTTCCCTATATGGCGAAGGTGGCGGAAAAAATAGCCAACATACAACTTATGCAGTTCGTGGGGATGGCGTCGCTACTCCACGACTCGCAATTTGGCTTCCGCCCCCGTCATTCGACGGAGTCTGCTCTCCTCGTGGCAGTGGAAGCACTCAGACAGGGAGTAGATGAGGGCCAAACGATGGCATTGATCCTTCTAGACTTAAGCGCAGCATTCGACACTGTAGCACATTCCACCTTGCTACAGTGTCTGAATGGAGGAGGGGTGACAGGAGCTGCGCTTGGTTGGATCAAGTCCTTCCTTTCTGAGAGGTGCTTCCAAGTCAGACTGGGTGATTGCTACTCTAGGGAGATTGAGTTGGGCCAGGGCGTACCGCAGGGTTCGTCCCTGAGCCCAACTCTATTCAACATCTATGTCTCCCCCCTGGCGACTATCGTGGAGGGGCATGGTCTCCGTTTGGTGTCCTACGCCGATGACACGCAGTTGGTCATCTCCCTATCGCGCGCGCCCGGACTTGCGGCTGACATCTTCAGGAACTGCATGAAAGATCTTGCTGCCTGGATGTCTGCAAACTGTTTAAAGTTGAACGGGAGCAAGACCGAGGTGCTCGTGGTGGGGGGTGCACCGTCTGCCTGGTCGTCGGCGTGGTGGCCACCTTGTCTGGGGGAAGTTCCTGCTCCCTGTCGTGAGGCAAGGAACCTTGGCGTGTGGCTGGACAAGGACCTTACTTTCGGTCCACAGGTCGGTCGGGTGGCAGGGATATGCTTCAGTGTTCTGAGAGCCCTTAGGAAAGTATTAGATCTGCTTCCCATTTCCGCTCGTCAGACACTGGTGCATGCCTTGGTCACCTCCCGACTTGATTATGGGAACCTGCTCTATTTGGGGGCCACAGGTAGGGTCATCGGCCGCCTGCAGGTTCTTCAAAATGCGGCAGCGCGGTTGGTCCTCAGACTCCCTAGGAGGTCATCCGCCAAACCAGCATTACGGGCCCTCCACTGGCTCCCCATAGAGAGGAGAGTGGAGTTTAAGGCCCTTGCCACTTGTCATCGTATCTTGAGCGGCAAAGCACCTTTTCCGCTCCAGAGTCTAGTATCCCATTACGAGCCTGCACGCAGTCTTCGCTCCTCGCAGACCGGGCTGTTGAAAGTTCCAAGAATATTTAAAGCTCGTATGGGAGGTAGATCCTTTAGATACCTTGCTCCTAAATGCTGGAATAATCTTCCGCTGGAACTTCGGCTTGAACCCTCCGAAGTCCAGTTTAGGAAAAAACTTAAAACGCACCTTTTCAGCAAATAGCTTGTTTGGGAGGAGGGGGGACAGTCACTCCACTTGTCATAGCGCGGGGACACGCCAGTGGCGTAACCAGGCGCTTAATAAATGCCCATTAATAATAATAATAATAATACATTACATTCTTACAGCAAACCACACGCTCACTGACGGTAACCACATAAGCAATGCCTTTTAATAGCCGACAGCAATCCTCGTTGTTTAAAAGTAAATAACCCCTGTTTGCCAGTAATGTGAATGTGGGCACAATTGCCAGAACAGGTGTACCTTTCCAAATACAGGCCAAATTCGGCTCATTCTGGTTACAAGAGCCATGAAATTGGATATGTCTGCAAATCAACAAGTGATCTGGTGTTTCAGTGCAATCTTCACCATTCAAATAAACTTTTTTACCCTCCCTAAGGCATCTATAGGTAAATGGAAGTACTTTACACACCCATCGAACTTAAACAGAGGGAACGGCAGTGTTATTAACCCGTGGATAAGCCACGTTGCTGAATTGGCCTCTACTACAGAAAACGGTAATGGTTCTAACCTTTCAATATATAACATAGAAAAGGAGGCATCCTTCATTGACAGTAAACGCTGCTTGTCAGTCAAATTAAACGGGGCAAACAATGATGAGGTGTTCATGCAATGCCATAGCACTTTGCCAGCTTTCAAGTTTTGCAAAGTCCAAGCAAACTGCATAATGGAACGCAATTTATTTTGATCATGGTACAAAACAGACACTTCATCCTGCACAATATCAACAAAAGACGATACAATATTGTCTAATGTGTAAATGCGGGAAGAAAGCGTATTAATGCTATTATCTACAACTGCTAGCACTTTTTCTAAATTAGCCTGATCTATAGCTCTAATGCGGGTAGCCACCTCAATTTGGGAAGTTGTCCAGACTTCGTTGCAAATAGCATATATCCATCTTTTAGATCTACCGTTAGCCGGGCCCTTTATAAAATCATTCAGATCAACATCGTCAGTCAGTTTAGATAAATGCAGCTTAACTGACGCCGAAGTGGAATATTTGCCAATTCTGACATAATTTGCCTACAGAATAGGTAGTAACAGAATGGTCACTTTCAAAACGGGGATCCACCCTGACCTGTGTAAAGCCTTGAGCTAAACCCATAAAACGATGCTGCCAAGAATCAGCACTCCTGTGCCAGAGCAACCAACCCTTAGGATCCAAACTGGATATGTTAAAGGAAGAATTTTGCAACAGAGTTTGTAACTCTCTGGTTGAAAATTTAGTGATATTATTCCAGCCAGAATATTCTTCTAATTCAGGAAAAGAAGGAGCATTTAATTTTTTAGTAGTAGCCAATCCAAAACATGTTGTCTGTGAAATTGTAGAATTCAGGAACAACATATGGTTCGGGATGAGGCATGCTCGGTGCAAAGCCTCAGTGCCTTGCACTTGCCAGCTTTTAGAACCCCAAACTGATTTAAGGTCAATGGTATCCTTCCATAACTTGTAGCCACCTACAGCCAACTGGTCGAGAAAGGACTTCGAGTACAATAATTTAGTATCGGTAAGTCTAAATTTGGATGTGGACTTTTCGGTGATTTTAAAATAAAATGCATTGGGATTTGACTGATTAAAATCAGTAAAATAAGAGAACCTTTTAAAAAATGAAGCAGAACTGCCTTGTATAGGAGCTGGACAATGCTCCCATTGTGTATAATTTACAGTGTTCCTCCTGGTATTAGTTTTATGCAGGTAGTGATTGCCAAAATGTTGGAAACAATATAAATCACCGTAATTAGCAAACTCTAAATACAAATCTTCAGCATCAAAGGCTGCATAATATTTCAAATCAGAAAACAAAGCTTCTACAGCCTGAACATCCCAATCATCAGAACGTATATTTTGTTTAACTACATCCCCCATAGAAACTCTAAGCACATTAGGGACATTTATAACCTCAGTGGGCCCATGAATTTGAAAACAGCATCCCATACAATCCCATCTAAAACAGGCCAAGCAGTGATGTTAACAAAAGCCAAGTCTGTCTTCAATCTGTGTGATGAAGAATGGGGAGCCAATGTTCCATTGATTTGTCGAATGCATGTTCTCTCCTCGACATAGTGTCCATTGACAAGTCGAAAAAAAATGCACCACAAAGCCAATTGACATGAAAAGGTAAATTGAAAAAAGCACCAACCAAATGTAGGTCTAAGGGGGAATCAAAAATGTTTTTTAAACAATTTAGCCAAAACAGAGACCTTCGAAGGTTTCTTCGATGTTTGTCAATCAGTGTCAAATGAAAATCTGGATTCTGTAGCCAACCGAGTTTGCAAATCAGGCATCGATATGTCAGTTGGGTAAGTGTAGTCAGTTTCATCAAGTTGAGTACCAGGCAGTGTACTCAATAAAGGACTAGAAATTTCAGGCATCTCGAGGGCAACCTCAGGCACTGGATTAGAAGCCGGGGCCAAAACAGAATTTCTCACAATCGAAGGACATGAGACTGCCGGTCTCATACTAAGAAGAATCGGCCACTCTGTGTATCTTGACATTGTCAATGGAGATATACCTGTTTTCCTTACGACCTGGAAGTGGTGGTAAAATGACTATTCTTGTGCCCTTCACACCAAGCACTGGAACTGGACCTCGATAAGAGGGACCAAATTCTTTCTTGTTTTTGATCTACTCTCAAACCAGTTCTCAAACTTAGGGTAGCCAGCCAACTACCGGGATCTGCAACGCATCATCCGAGGTGGAGGGCAAATGTTCCTTTGCAAGACTGTCTCTTGTCTCTTGTAGATTCTGTAAAACATTGCAATGTTCATCTACGTCAAAGGAGGCAGCAACAGCCGCCTGGTCTAGACCGTCAAGGTCCGGTACAAACATCTGGATACCAAAGAGCATTTAGTATGGGGTCTGCCCACCCAGAGACCTTCCAGGGAGATTATTTAGAGCACGCTGCACGCTATTGAGGTGGGCCAGCCAGTTCCTGCCATTGCCTATAACTCTAGCTGTCAAACACTGCTTTAAATCTCGGTTCATTCATTCCACAACACTATTACCCTCAGGTCTGTATGGAGACGAAAACTTGACTTGGACCCCCAACGAAGTCATGGCATCCTTATACGCCTTAGAGGCGAAAGCCGGACCCTGATCCGAATGGAAGGTACCACATGCAAAAATCCCTACAAAGACACGCAAGTCTCTTATGACAGTTCGTGAATCAACGCTGCGGTGTGACCACACCCACACAAAGCGTGTGCATGAATCAACTGCTACTAAGATGTACTTATACGCAGTACCAGAAGAAAAAGGACCGCAATGATCTAAGTAAACACAACCAAGTGGTTTATTAGAAATGTACAACTGTGTCTGGGGTGGACGCGTAGCAGTCGTAGGCTTAATCTGCTGGCAAATGTCACATTTAAGGACATAATCACGCGTCTGTTTGTACAGTCCCCGCCACCAGAAACGTTGTTGTAACTGAGATACAGTAGCCGAAACGCCCGCATGCGCAGACGCAACACCTTCATGGGCTGCAGTAATCAGCGCTGGCCTGCGGTCCGCGTTGGGAATCAACCTTTCACCAACGTCAGGTATTTTCACATAAATGTAAATGTGGGATACTTGTAAAGCGCACTGTTACTCTACCCGAGTGTCCTGGCGCTGTAGACCGCTGGGGAACCCGTCCTGGCTTTCCCTGTGAGATGGTCCCTTTTTCTGGGTATCTCCAGGGTGAAACCAGGCATCCCTGGCGTCTGTGGGGGGCCATTGTAGAGATGAGGCAAGCTTAATGCCCAGAGTTACCGAGTGTGTTCCCTGGTTAGAGTAGGCACTGAGGCGAGAATTATCAAGTCCGTTGACCCTGGTCCAAGACCCTGCCGCGTCGGGAATTGAACCCTGGTCCCGGGCCGTTCTCTGCTTAGAGGTCTGCCGCCTCTAACAGGTGAGCCACACCTCTCCATAAGGAACTTTATCAGGACTTAAGTGGTATGAATACTTCGAAGGGAACCCCTTAGGATATTTACTTCCCTTTTCAGTCGCAGCAACAGCTGCCAAGATATCATCATCAATCTTACTTTTGGAACGTGTAACTGCTGCAACCAAATATGTCGATACTGCTGATTTCACGGCCTCATCGGCCAATGAATTGCCAACAGCGTGAACTCCCACACTCTGATGACCTAGAGTATGAATTACTAACACGAGTGGCAACTTCTCTTTAAGCTCAGCCACTCGGACCCAGATCATTTTATGTTTTATTGTGCTACAATTGGAATCACGAAAATCATTCTGAATCCAAAAGAACAGGTTTTCATTGTAAGACTGGACACAGTAGTAAGAATCACTCACAATAAGAGTTGTGACACTAGGATCAGCGTACTCCAATGCAAGCATCAGAGCACAAAGCTCTGCCAATTGTGCGGTGCAGTTCCCTAAAGTCTGCGTCTGCACGACTCTGGACTTGAACTCATCATTCACCATGGCACCTACCACAATGGCGCAAGCTGAAACGTATGTGTGCTTAGACCCATGCGCAACTTGCGCTGAACCATCAGTGTAAATGATACAATGGAAATCCTCCAAAGGCCGCATAGCCAAAGGTGCAGGATGAACAAATTCATACTGCAAAAACTCCTGCGACTGTAGGGAGGCGTCAAAAATAAATGTGACATCCGGAGACGTCAATGATGCTGCCCATTGTATCCACTGTGGGTCTAAAGCTTTAGAATTTGGTACACTGGCTTTCGTCACTGCCTCAAATGCAGTATACGGGGTAACAACCAACATGCGTTTTCCCTGCGACAGTGCACGTTCCTTAAGAATCGCCATCTGCACTGCTGGCAAAACTTTTTCCACAGAGGAAAACCACATTTCAGCTGAAGTGTACAAGTGTGACTTGTAAGCAATAGGTACTGTGTCTCCTTCGTTAAAAGTAAGGTAAGTGAAACCCACCGCCCCAGGGATGATTCTTATCACCAGGCTGAGTGTTCTGGCAGCCAGCACGATTTGGTAAAAGTAGGTTGTATCAAAGCATACAAAGGCTTGATACGCTGGGCATATTCAGGAATGTATGTACGCCCAAAATTCAAAAATCCCAGCAAGGACTGTAATTTTTTCAGAGTTGTAGGAGCGCGCAGTTGTGCGCATTTCTCCAAGAAGTGAGGAGCCAATCCTAGACCTTCATTGTTGAGCTCATAACCCAGGAACAACACTGTGTACTCTGCAATGTGAGACTTTGCAAAGTTGAATTTGTAACCGAAGTCCGCAAAGTTACAAATTATGCGGTCAACGCGACACTGATGCGCTCAAAGGTCATCGTCTGTGAGATATATATCATCCACATACGAACACGCATCCGTGTCCACTCTCTCTAAGAGAGAGACAATGCGGGCAGCAAACACGCCTGGACTATTCTTGTAGCCCATCGGTAAACGTTTGTATTGGCGCTGTTTGCCACCACTTGTAAAAATGGTCCATTGGGAACACAGACCATCTAAATAATGGGCAAAAAAACCATTGGAAATGTCAAGTGTGGTTTTAAACCGTTTACGCACAAGACCATCCACTAAATAGAGCCGTGGGTATTCTGTACTGCACAGGTACGACAATGTGATTAAGATGCCGGTAATCCAATACCAAACGGAACAAGCCATCTGGCTTGGTCACAGTAAAAAGAGGGTTATTCATCGGTGACACACAAGTTTCAATTACACCTTGATATTCCAGTTGTTCAAGGATTCCCGCAACGGAAGCCTTAGCTTCGCGTCGGATAGGATATTGAGGTTGAGGCTGTGGCATAGACCGTAAGGGAATCTCGTGGTGTGGGGAAAATGTATCCCAACCACAGTGTGTACGGTAGAGACCCGGCGCAAGGGCTTTAGCCCACTCTTCTGCAAAATTCAGCGCATGCTCCTTCGAGACAGTGAGCGCGAAACTAGGGAGGATCACCTCCTCCCCTCTCGGAGCTGCGAGAACAAAAGGCGGGGGCCAGTCAGCCTCCGCTAACAAAATGTCATAGGTAATCGTAAGATTTTCCCAAAATACATCTTTTATGGTACGTTGTATGTCACCTTCAACTAAAAGGACTATGTTATAAAGTCTCTCAGGGGGAGCTACTCTGGTATCAGCTGTCTCCACAACAACATACTGGTCAGTCGCTGTCACCTTCAGTAGTGGACGCAGGGCCTCTCGCACAATGGTAATCTCTGCCGTGCTGTCCAGCAATGTCAGAGCCCATGTCAGATTCCGAAGCTGCGTTCTCACGATCTGTGGCATATCTCGCTGTTAAAGCGGCAACTTTATATTTCTGAAACTGGGGTCTTTTCGGTGTTGAATCGTCCTGCTTGCCTTTACCGTCTTTCGGGCGGGGCTGGTCGCGTCCCTGCTGGCACACCGACCTCTGCCTCCTCCTCCACCACCGGTCGATGAGGCCGATGAGTCCTGAAAAGAACGAGGAGAGCGTTGTTCAGAAACCTGAAAACGATCAGGAGATTTTATCGTCGCGCGATCGCGCAAGTCATAAACACGTTCTGTAGGTGTAGGCACTGGTGATGCAGGACGAGAACCCTGTTTCTGTTGCTGTTGTTTACCCTGTTTTTGTTTTTTTGGCCAATTTTGCTACTTAGCTTTGGGCTGGTCGTCTGTTTCCGACTTCTGCCCTTGGGCTTGCTTTTTCTCTTTTGTAGAAAACGGCTTGACATCCAAACTGTTACGGCCCACGGTTTTATAAGCCGCCATAATAATTCTCGGTAACTAGCAGGGTTTATCAGCATTGGGAATCGCCCGCAAAGCATTAGACACCTGAAAGCTTACCGCATCTCCCTTGACATTCGCAAGTACGAGATCGGAAACTACGTCAAAACGGCCGCATAGCCGCAAACCCAATTCAACCGCTGCCTCAGATCCGTGCTCATCTTGAACACGCTTTATGACCGAGGGAAGGACGGTCATTGACGGAGTGCCAAAGCACCTCGTATACACCGCCGCAAAAATCTTACCCCAAGACTCATAGTCACCTGCCTCTGGTATCAAATCTTTAGGCAAACTAATTGTCAGAATCCTGTGTTTTTCAACAGGAGTCGTGTTAGGAAATACTGCTTCCAGTTGGTCAAATTTCTCGGCAAGCCAGAAAGGTATATCATCCTTATCCTGGGGCGCTTGCCCATCACTGCATTAACCATAACAGGACTGAGCTTCATACTGCTCGGTCCAGCTGGATGCACCGCAGCACCCGGGGCCCCGCCCAGGAGATTGCAGGTAATGTATTGCACCAACGACCGAATTACACTAATCGCGACTGTATGTAACAGCCGTAAATCTGCAACGGGAACCACTCCAAGTCTAGGATGCGATATAAATCCAACCAAAACAGGCCAGGTAGCGCCTGGAATGGACAAAGGACTTAACCTTGGAGTTAACAAAGAGTGGGGTAGGGCGCCATTAAATCAAACTCGTGCTGCCAAGCAGTAATCTGAACTTCCTGAGTCCTATATGGAACATATTCCTGAGGCACGGCAGTATCAGGATAAGTGTCGAACACATTAGTATTCACGTTCACAGCCGAGAAGGTCATCCAGGAATAGAATATTTCGTATAGGTAAGCCTCTTTCGCACTCACAACCATAATCACTGCCATGCCCTCCACCCGACGTTATACGCCTGCAAATGATTGCGAACCACAATCCGACTATGCTGCCCTATGTCAACGTCAGCCATAGTGACACAGGAAGAAAGAGGTACAATAAAAACTACGTAGCACAACTGGGTAGTAATTCAAAAGGAAACCGTTTGAAAAGATTCAAGCTTGAAAAGACCTATGTAACTATAGGTAGGTTTGTGCGACACCACTGTCTTCCGGAAACAATAGGGAAGGGGGTTAAGGACTGATAGAAGCACTACTCAAGTGTCATGTAATAAGACCACCAACGATTGGGCACCATGTCGCAGGGATTCTGCTCATACACAGAACTGTGCATAGAGACCTAGAACCTCAGTGAATTAGGGTGTACCAAAACTCACCTCAGTATCCAAAATGCCCTACCAGACTAGCAATCAGTGTCTCATTGGTTCTTCCATACCCCCAATGATTTAGACAACCCAGAACATGGACTTAGAACACCTCAGGTAACGTGTAACACATGAACACTCTTTCGTTATACCAACATATCTACCCAGAACGAGGAGTAAATGAAGACACGTGCAAGTTTGAAATGTTTATTTCTAATGCCGTGTTCTCAGGCGCAGTATCTTAGCTAATACAAGCAAACATATTATAAGCAACAAGGTTATCAGCATAGTTACTAGTCCATAACAATACAAAGGGAGAAAGCATGTTAAAATGCTAAAGGGAAGAAGGCTAAATGGCACCTAAGTCTTACCCTCCATTGCTAGTATATTATATTATATCTAAAGAAGGTCTCTTTGGGTTTTAGAAGGGCGGCCCCACACCTCTGATCTTAGTGGAAAGGGATCACATCATCTTCCACCAGCTCTCTGCATGCGAATATTCATCAAGTGTGTGTGCATGCTCTGCGCAGTGCATTATTAAACGCGCCTAAAAGCCAGAGTTGGCCGCAGCTGCATATGTGTTATGTCTAGAAAGTGCGCAGATCAGACCTCACAACAACCACTGTGTTAAAATAACCTTGAAGGCCTTGGCACTCCATTTCAAATCTTTATTTCGGCTTCACGCCATAAAAGAACAGTACATACATTACAGATCAATAGATAAAATAAACATTCAATTAAAATATTAAACTCATTCTTTAAAACTGTGCAATACATATTGAAAGACACTCGGAGCATGACAATAAAATCATACAACACTGGAGGACACCACAATAATTCTAAGAGCAATTTAAGCTCAGTAGTACTATCAAAAAACAAATTCAAGCCCATGGAATGGTAAAAACTCAGTTACAGCTGATGCCCCATTTTTTTCCTCTGATAGCAAATAGAAAGCAAAAATCTACTAACACTAAATGTTATCTGTTGCGATGTGTTTGTAGTTAAGATTCTCAGAGCCTGAAAACAGGAACTCAAGCCTAATAATAGGCATATTGGTTTAATCCATCTTTTTCTTGCTTGACCATACAAAGGGCAGAAAAAAAGGATATGCTGCTCATTCTCTATCTGATTGTTTTCACATAATGAGCAAACTTCGTCCAATGCTTGAGATGATGGATCACGGTTCCTTGCCCAACGAGCCAAAGTTGATTTTATTAAAAGATTACCATATCTAAATTTTAAAAATAATGTTTTGGCAAGTGGGGGCTCTATTTCATCCATGAAGGTCTCATAGAGTGGTTCATCCTTAAAGTTAAAAAATTTTGAAACTAATGAGCCACTGGTTGTGGTGTTTACAGTCATATTTGCTACAAAGTACCAAAAGGCCCTTTTCAGGGCTAATTTGGGGTTAGGTGGTAACAGCTCAGGGTTCTCCCAAAAATATTTCAGACCTATGTTATTGAACCAAATCCTAACATGTCTAAGCCATGGAATAGTTTTCTGGCTGTCCAGCGCCATGATCTCTATCAGCCCATCTCTATAAGCTTGAAGTTCAGGGACATGCCACAATCTAACCCATAGCATTAGTGGTCTAATAAGAACTTGATGGTCAGTTCTTTTAAAGTTAAGGTCCAATTGCAGGGGTACTAATGGTGTACCTCTCCGAACCCTTACCAAGCTGCGCATAAAATTATTATCTAGGACACTAAAGGTCTCCTTGGACCCAGATCCCCATAATTCTGCACCATAAAGAACTGATGATTGAACTTTGAATTTGAATAGTTCCATTACTGGAGACACCGCTTTACTGGTGCTTAAACTTTGCTCCCTAAGTATTGGTTTGACATTCTGAGCAAATAACAATTTGCTTTTTTCCAATTGAGCTTTCCAGGTAAAGTTGGGATCTAGTGTTACCCCTAGATATGAAAAATGTGGCACGGATTCCAACTTTATTCCTTTTAAAGTTAGGCAACCCTTATCTGGTTTGGTTGGATTTAGGGCCATGTATTTTGTTTTTTTCCCGTTAATCTCCAGCCCCTTTTGACTACAATAATCATTAAAAGTATTCAATAATGCCTGCAGGCCATTTTTTGTTTGAGATATCAAGATGGTATCGTCAGCAAATAATAGAGATGCTACCCTTTCGCCGTTCAGTTTAGGAGAGTCATTTTTACATCTCTCTAAATATGAGGGAATATCATTCACGAAGATGGAAAAAAGCGTGGGGGCCAGGACGCATCCTTGACGGACTCCACGTTCAATTGGAATTTTTCGTGTTAATTCGCCGTTTGGACCCCATCTAATTCTCGCAAAATTCCCTTCATGTAATTTTTTGATCTGAACTACTATATTATTTGGCATACCCGCTGCACTCAAGGTTTTCCACAGAAGATCACGTGGCACTAAATCAAATGCTGCCCTTAAATCAACAAAGGCAACATATAAATGGGCCTTTTTTATCTTAACGTACTTCCAGTAGAGGCAGCAGAATCTAAAGATCTGATCTATAGTGCTGACTTTTGATCTGAACCCGGCTTGAAATTTGGTCAAAATTGAATTTTCCTCCAACCAATTACTCACACGTGATAGAATATGACGTGAGTAGATTTTCTGAAGGATGTCCATTAAGCTGATTGGCCGATAGTTGCAGGGGTCCTTCCTATCACCTTTTTTATATATTAAAACAATTTCTGCTCCCTTTCCTACTTTCAGGGAATTCTAGACTATATGATAATTTATTGCACAGATAGTTGATATAAGGTGCCCATATTTTTGAGTCATGCTTATATAGATCCCCAGGGATTTTATCTAAACCTGGGGCTTTCCCAGATTTTATTTGGCTTATTGCCAACTCTGTTTCCCCTAAACTAAAAACAAGCGGAACTGCTGGAATTTCGTAACTTACTGTATTTGATACCATATGGGGATCATCATATTTTTTATACAAATTTGTAAAATGAGTTACCCAAGTTTGCTCATCTAAAAAGGTATCCTTGAGCACCCTACCTTCATGATTCCCATTTGCTACTAGCCTCCAAAAAGCTACATTATCGCGTAATCTTGCGGCTAACAGCAATTCGGCCCATTTGTCTTCCTCCCATGCTATTTTCGATGTCCTTTGGACAGACTTGTAATTGGTTCTTGCTTTTTGTACATCCAATTGAGACTTGGATTTGATCGCAATTAGTAGTTCCCTCTTTGACTCTCTACAGGATCTGTCATACCAAGGCTTACTATGGGACAGATTCTGAGTTTTTTGCTGGGTTTTTTAGGCATTTTAGTTACCAATAATTTTAGTTTAAGAAAGAACTCCTGATGTATAGACAAGAAGGGAGTTTTTACTTCCTCCTCAGGAGTTAAACCTAAATAGGGAGCAAAGGTCCCAGCAAAGAGTGAGTATATTTCACTAAGAATATCACTGTGATCCAATATAAATGGCCATTTAAGCGATCTCCTATTATTGCTAATATGGATCTCGTTATTATTGCCAACACCTTCCTCAAATGGGAGTGGTAGAGATGGATCATTAAATAGTGCAACATCTAGGGTCAATTTTAAGGGAAAATGATCGCTTTCGACCCTCTCCATTATTTCTAGATCTACAAGATGCGACCAAAGGGGGATGGAAACTATCACAAAATCCAGATTACTTTTGTAGGCGTTCCTACTAAAGGTTGGTTTCTTTAAGATATCGGACGGTAACCGACCGTTACAGGCCCTAAGGAAATGCTCTGTACATAGTTTGATCAGCTGGAGTGCCAAAGTGGAACATTTGACCGATTTAATATTCTCGAGAAAAGGGACTTTATTCGCCTGATCTTCTTCCTCAAAGATCTCACTTAGGCCCAACACAGGTTCATAATTGCAATTTAAATCGCCAGCTAAAATAACAAAGTCCTCCCTGGGATCCAGCCCACTCAAAAAACAATCTAATTTAGAAACGGTTGGTGATTCTTTTGAGGATGAGGCTGGCCTATTGTAGATATTTATTAGGAATAATTTATTCCCATTAGAGGTTGTAATTTTTAGTACTAGGATATCTACAGAATTTACGTCTATCACCTGAATATTAATCTTTAGGTTTATTTTTAAGTCCCCCCGACGACCTTCCGCTTCTGGAAGGGGTTGCCCCAATACCATAGGTCTTGTAGCCTACCCTATGGGGAGTATCAACTGCCCATGTTTCCTGGAGTAAACAAAAATCAAGAGATTCTATGAAATTAGCCCACTCTTGATCCCTCAGGTTGTTTACGACCCCGGCTATATTCCAGCAAACCAAGTTTACCGGCATCCCTAGTACAGATGGCATGGCAGTAATGGCCCTTGGTGTCTCTTCACTAGTGGTTGTCACCAGTTGAGTTGCAAGGGTTTTCCCTCAGAAGACGACTGACTCAGAATGCGTATTGGTGCTACCAGTTCTTCAGGAGTATTTGTGTTATAAGTTACAGTTTTAACCGAAGACAGGGGCACAAGAGTTGCCAATACATCATGCTCATTCCCAGCACCCACAACAGCAGGATTCCTTATATCTCTTCCCTCATCCCCCCCTTTCGGGAAACATCAATCGCAATTATCAAGACCACTAAAAATATCAAATCTATTTGACGTTTCGAGGGGTGTGAAGGATTTTAGATGGTCCATCCTTCTGTTTTGAAAATTTTGTGTTCTGGCCGGAACATAGTTCCATCCCATAGGGTCTGGGGCTGTCGCAGAGCAAGGGGCATAATACGTACTTCTTATACCCTGTTGAATCGGAGGATACTGAACATATTGATTACTCCCAACATGCTGTAGAGGGTAATTAGGTGGCTGGGATTGGGTTATATAGTGTGGAGGGGGATACTTAGATGGAAACACAACTGACCTTGGATAAAAATACGTTAAGGGTCTTGGAATTATAGTATTATTGGAACTGCCTGTCTGCCAATTCAATATAAATTGTACCGCATTGGGGTCCCTAAAATTCACCACCACCACGTCACCATCAATGTCTTTAGATCTACCCCCCAACCATTCAAGACGACGAACATGAATTATTTCCCCGTTAATATGGTTTGCAATTGGCCTATGCATTCTCAGCCAATGCATTATCTTATTTTTTAATTGGAAGAAACCCTCCCTCTTATTTTGTTCAAGCACAGGCACACCTGTTAGGACTACCACATAGGGTACTGCCTCTGGTGGAAGTTCGGGCAACGGAACCCTTCTGGGTTTCCCCCAGGTGTGTCTGGTTTCCCCCACCTCCCTTGATGGTTTTGCCAAAAGTAAGTTGGATGTGTTACCGATAGTTTTAGATGCATTATCAATAGTTATGCTTGTAACATTACCCAACAATTTATCAGCAGTTTTTTGTTGAGGGGGTCTGGGGGATGCATGTTGATGAACAATAGCTGACACTGTATTCCCCATAGGTTTAGAGGTAGATACAGTTGAGGAAGGGATAGAACCAATACTGGGGGAAGTGGTTGAAAGTGGTTGGACTGTTGATGACTTAATTTGTGGTGCATTGTTAGATGCTAAACTAGATGCATTATTAGTACCTGTATAAGTTACAAAATCCTTTTTAACCAATGCATCCTCAATTTTGGACAGTCTACACTCCACTTCCAACAGCCTCTCTAAAATAGATGCAGAGTAGGATTTAATCAAATTCTCAATATCAAGTAAGGACACAGGACCCTTATTCTCAGTATGTACATTGACGATCACACTAGTGTCCATACTGTCCTCCTTGTCTATAGATGAATTTGACAAGACTGGCGGTGTAGATATGGTATGGATCCCCACTATGTCTGATTGCAAGACACAGGGATTAATGACAAATTTTGCCGCCTTTTTGCCAAAATCAGAGCAGCTCAATTTAGGTTGTAGCGGATCCCATCTTTTCCGCCGTTTTTTAGTCGGTGGCGGACCATAATTATTTTGCGTAAATGGCAGTTTTTTTGCCTTATTGCGGACTGTATGCAATTGTGGCAGAGGATCTCCCTTAGATGTAGTTGAGCTACTTGCATGCGATATCGATGGCAAGCCAATCTTATCCGTCCTAGGTAAAGTATCTGGTGAATGTACAACCGTGTCCACTTCCAGGAGTTGGCTATCCGGTATGTTAATCGTCTCATTGGCTATTATACCAGTAACAGTATCAAGAGTTCCAATAACAGGAGTTAGTGACAGTAAAACAGACCCATTCTTTATACTTTCCACAGAACGGCGTCGATCCGCCCGCCGCTCCGCCAAAACAATCTCCCTAGCAATATCAGGTGAGGATTTTGGGAAGTATTTGTCCAAAGTTCCATTTAACAGCAAACCCTGTTTATCCAGCATGGGTTGCTCTGTATGTGTAGTGGCCATCTATAAGCGATAGGTGGAAAGGGCAATGTAATCGACGGTGGTAATGAGCAAAAACAAATACAGTCTGTACCTTAAGGCAAATGGATATGCCCAGTCCGGTCTCCTCGGTTCTCGGAGGGTCTCAGAGGGTCCGCCCTTAGTCCGGGCTTTGTCCCGGGATGAGTCCCGCACACGCGTCCCGCTAACGCGTTGTGACTCCTGATCTTATACGGGACTATATTTAGGGGGCGGAGACACGGGAAGAGGCGGCAGGTGTGCTGGATGCTTCACGCACAGCCTGGTGGGCCTCGCAGTCCCGTCCTCCTGTGGCAGCAACTCTCTCCCCCAACGCGGCTTCTGATACCGGGGCTCCAGGCAGGCAATACAGGCACAACGTCCAAGTCTCCAATGCGAGCGGCTCCCGCGAAGCGGGGGCCGCGAGGAGTTTTCACAGTCACAGAGCAGGGGGGCGGAGACACGGGAAGAGGCGGCAGGTGTGCTGGATGCTTCACGCACAGCCTGGTGGGCCTCGCAGTCCCGTCCTCCTGTGGCAGCAACTCTCTCCCCCAACGCGGCTTCTGATACCGGGGCTCCAGGCAGGCAATACAGGCACAACGTCCAAGTCTCCAATGCGAGCGGCTCCCGCGAAGAGTTTTCACAGTCACAGAGCAGGAGGGCGGAGACACAGGAAGAGGCGGCAGGTGTGCTGGATGCTTCACGCACAGCCTGGTGGGCCTCGCAGTCCCGTCCTCCTGTGGCAGCAACTCTCTCCCCCAACGCGGCTTCTGATACCGGGGCTCCAGGCAGGCAATACAGGCACAACGTCCAAGTCTCCAATGCGAGCGGCTCCCGCGAAGCGGGGGCCGCGAGGAGTTTTCACAGTCACAGAGCAGGAGGGCGGAGACACGGGAAGAGGCGGCAGGTGTGCTGGATGCTTCACGTACAGCCTGGTGGGCCTAGCAGTCCCGTCCTCCTGTGGCAGCAACTCTCTCCCCCAACGCGGCTTCTGATACCGGGGCTCCAGGCAGGCAATACAGGCACAACGTCCAAGTCTCCAATGCGAGCGGCTCCCGCGAAGCGGGGGCCGCGAGGAGTTTTCACAGTCACAGAGCAGGGGGGCGGAGACACGGGAAGAGGCGGCAGGTGTGCTGGATGCTTCACGCACAGCCTGGTGGGCCTCGCAGTCCCGTCCTCCTGTGGCAGCAACTCTCTCCCCCAACGCGGCTTCTGATACCGGGGCTCCAGGCAGCAATACAGGCACAACGTCCAAGTCTCCAATGCGAGCGGCTCCCGCGAAGCGGGGGCCGCGAGGAGTTTTCACAGTCACAGAGCAGGGGTGCGGAGACACGGGAAGAGGCGGCAGGTGTGCTGGATGCTTCACGCACAGCCTGGTGGGCCTCGCAGTCCCGTCCTCCTGTGGCAGCAACTCTCTCCCCCAACGCGGCTTCTGATACCGGGGCTCCAGGCAGGCAATACAGGCACAACGTCCAAGTCTCCAATGCGAGCGGCTCCCGCGAAGCGGGGGCCGCGAGGAGTTTTGACAGTCACAGAGCAGGGGGGCGGAGACACGGGAAGAGGCGGCAGGTGTGCTGGATGCTTCACGCACAGCCTGGTGGGCCTCGCAGTCCCGTCCTCCTGTGGCAGCAACTCTCTCCCCCAACGCGGCTTCTGATACCGGGGCTCCAGGCAGGCAATACAGGCACAACGTCCAAGTCTCCAATGCGAGCGGCCCCCGCGAAGCGGGGGCCGCGAGGAGTTTTCACAGTCACAGAGCAGGGGGGCGGAGACACGGGAAGAGGCGGCAGGTGTGCTGGATGCTTCACGCACAGCCTGGTGGGCCTCGCAGTCCCGTCCTCCTGTGGCAGCAACTCTCTCCCCCAACGCGGCTTCTGATACCGGGGCTCCAGGCAGGCAATACAGGCACAACGTCCAAGTCTCCAATGCGAGCGGCTCCCGCGAAGCGGGGGCCGCGAGGAGTTTTCACAGTCACAGAGCAGGGGGGCCGAGACACGGGAAGAGGCGGCAGGTGTGCTGGATGCTTCACGCACAGCCTGGTGGGCCTCGCAGTCCCGTCCTCCTGTGGCAGCAACTCTCTCCCCCAACGCGGCTTCTGATACCGGGGCTCCAGGCAGGCAATACAGGCACAACGTCCAAGTCTCCAATGCGAGCGGCCGGCCTTGGCACTCACTGTTCAGACATAGCTTACCAAGCAAAGCTGATACAATAGCAAAACATATTATTCTTGTGTGAAGCAAAATATTCTACTAGGCTCAAAACTCTAATAACAATATGTGCCATGTGCAGAAGCAGCAGAAAGGTAAAATGGTGTTTAAACTTCTAATAAGCTCAAGCTAACTTAACACAGTGTGAAGGCAAAGCATATCTATATGACACTGCTAACAGCCTAGTTCGTTCCCCACCTAGCTGTTTTGCAACCGTGGCCTTATCACTAGGGTGCAGACATAAATTTATAAGCAGCAGCTGCTGATCCTTGTTGCCACTTTTAATATCCACCCTGAGTGCTTGCATTGTGTTTATAGTGTAAATTTAGCCTCCAGCTCCTTGACCATGCTGATGTACAATATTGATATGTATATTACGAGTCCTCCTTCTAAATGTCCAAATTTGGCACTTTCTATGACTGAAAGATGATATGTTTAAAAGCCTTGTATAGGCAGTTGCTAATCTAACCAAGTCACTTGTAATAAAATAATATTGAAGGATTGCAAGTATACCAGCAGCTGGAGGTTCAAAAGTGTATTTCCCAGACCATTTACGTTCCAGCAGCATAAACGTGTGTTAGTTTTAACTGTTTTCAAGGAGTTTCTGCTAAGTCAAAAGTTCTGACTCTGGACAAATCTTACTGACCTATGGTTCCGTTCCCAACCAGGCTAGCCCTCAATTGGTTGTATTTTGTATTTCCGATTTCCGAATCGGTAATACCCATTCATCCCTATGGGCCTCCAGGCCCATAGGAATGAATGAGAATTACCAATTCGGTATTTGCCGATTCGGTATTTACCGAATCATTAAATACCGAAACGGAAATACAAAATACAACCAATTAAGCTGCTCAACCAATCAGGTTCCACCACCACACCCCACAACAGAGCAACAGAGGATTCAACCAATCAAGTGGATCTGCCCCACCCCACAACCAGGAAGTGGCCACACCCATGCAGGTGCTGAGTATCTGATCATTCTGGAGAGCTGTGAGACAGTGAGCAACTGGCTGCCCTGAGCCTACCTGAAGTGCACAATGGAATCCCAGGAGTCACAGAGGGAAGGAGCAGAGCGCAAGAGAAAACTGAAATTCAGCACAGCTGAACTGCAGGTGCTGGTGGTGGAGGTTGTGAGACACCACGCCCAGTTATTTGGTAAGCAGTCTCTGCAGGTTGCAGAGTCTGTGAAAAGAAACACCTGGCTGGGGATCCAGTCAAAGGTGAATGCCATCGGGGTCACATAACGGGAAATTGATGAACTTAAAAAACGGTGGTATGATCTTAGGATCATTACCAAAACAAATCTTGCAGCTCAGAAAAAAGAAGCCAGTGCCACCGGGGGAGGAAGGAGCAGGGCACCTGCACTAACAGACCTGGAGCAGATGGTGGAGTCCACCCTGGAGCCAGTGAGTGTCCATGGGATAGGGGATGTCAACAGCTCAGCCAGAGCTGCATCAAAACAAGGTAAGCTGCATGGACTTCAACCCTCCCCCTTCCCTGTCAACCTTCCCCAATGTGGTTGTGTGCTTCACACTCCAGTACAGGTTTTAGGAATTACCTGCAATGCATCATGGGAGATGTAGTCATAGTAACATACATCATTACATTCATCACAGAAAACAGCAAGGCATGCCACACACTACATCCATAAGCAGTTGAGGACTTTGCAAGTGTGTGACAGGAATGTGATTTAATAGTGACACACAGGTGTACAGCACCACTGAGCCAATGTCCATATCTATCCACAGGAGAGTCATCGCGCAGGACAGCGCTGGAAATGGAGAAGAGAGGATCCCAAACTAAAAGGAGTGAGGACGCAAGCACAAGTGCAGGGCAAAGCACAGAGCCGCCACCCGCACCCACAGCATAGGCAGAATCAACACCAGAGCGACCCACCACAGTATAGCCTTGTTCTACTCTACTGTAAGACTCACCACAGCAGGACCCAGCAGCACTCTCTCCCACACCACCTACAGATTCCTCTGAACCGGTAAGGCCAAGGAGGCATGATGTGCCCCCTCTCAGAATCTTTGAGTCGTCCGATGAAGATGAAAGGGAGGGTGACACCGAAAGAAGCTCCACTGGAGGCAGAGAACGCTGGGCAGCAGTCCACATCTGAAGTTGTGCGTACCGGTGCCAGACACTGTAGGGTACGGAAGAGAAGCACAACTCAGGATGGAGAGGGGGTCTTCTGTGGGCTGGAGGCCACAAGGGTCAAGGTGCAGCGCCTTCAGGCAAAAGGAATATCTGCAGTTCAGAGACAGGTGCGCAACTTGAACACCAAGATGGGCAACATAGACCGGGGCATTAGCTCCATGGCAGAGAGTATGAAAGACATGGAAGAGGGAAGGAGGGACATGTCGCAGGCCATGACGGCTCTCTGTGAAACTCTAAAGTCTGACCGCACACAGAGGTGCCATGAGAGGCAGTGCATGCAGCAAAATACAAAAGCAATGAACCATCTTGCAACAGCCACCTCCCTACTATGTCGGCACTCTGTGGCCATGCAAGAGGGCCTTGTTCACTGCTGCACAGATGTGTCTAGGGGGATGGGTAGAGTTACATCTGCCATGGAGCTGCTACTGACAAACCAGTCAGCCAACGCTGGGGACCTAGGTGTGGGGGACACTGAAGACACCACTAGCAGGAGCAGCAGTAGCACACCCACACCAGACATTAGAAGAAGCAGCAGGCGCCAATCTGTTGACCCTGGATCAACAGCCACTGTTGTAACCCAGCCTCGGGCATCCCACACTGTTGTGCATGGGCGCAAACAATAATGCTGCCCACAATCCACTGGACATGTCAGGGTGAAGTAACCTGTGGCCGCCCAGTGAGGTAGTAAGACATTGGAGTACCATGGTGTGCATTTACTAATTTACCGTAGTGCCCATTAAACTACGTCATTCATATCCAATGCCTGGCTGTGTCTCCATACTTACTTAGAAATAGCTGCATATGATCTCTGCCCGTCTCAGTCTCCCATCTGTTGCTGGTGCTGCTCCTGCTGCATAGGGCTCTGGCTGTTCTGTTCCATCATCAATGTCCCCATGATGTGTTTATTTCCACTTCTGTGCCTTTCTTGGTGGTTAAGTTGTTCAGCATGGCACAGGTCGCAATGATTTTATAGCAGATGATAGGAGTGTACTGCTGTGCACCTCCGCTCTTGTGGAGGCAGCGTAACCTGCTTTTTAGAAGTCCAAATGTGCGTTCAACAACGTTGCGTGTTGCTCTGTGTGCCACATTGTAACGCCTCTCACTCCTGTTAGATGGATTCAGGTAGGGGTGAGAACAAAGGACCGCAGAGCATAAGCACTGTCACCTAGGTGGAAAAGAGAGTGCCATTGGTTACATACTCAAAATACATTCATCTGCAGTAACTATCAGGGTGTGTCACAGTTATTTACCTAGCAGGTATCCTTCCTCCCCAAAATCTCCAGCAGCAAGGCGTGTGTAGATACCACTGTTCTGGAATATGTAGGAGTCGTGGGTGCTCCCAAGGAATTTGGCCACAATGTCTGTTATAATGTTCCCAGCGTTGCATATCACCTGCACATTGGTAGAGTGGGTTGACCTTCGGTTCCTGTATATGTGTTCTGTGGCTGCAGGTGGGCAGATTGGGATGTGGGTACCATCTATACAGCCTATGACATGAGGGAAGTGTGCCAGTTGATAAAATTCTGTTTTGGTCTTCAGCAGTTCTGTATGAGTGTCAGGGAAGCTGATGTAATGATGCATTCTCTGCATCATGGCCTCCAGGAACTTCCTGAAGAAACGGGACTGGCAGCTCTGGGACACACCACCTACCGCAGCAATCACACTCTGGTAACTCCCAGATGCAAGCAGGTGTAGGCTACACAGCACCAGCACATGGGGTGGGATGGCGTGCGCCCTCGGTGTTGGGTGCTCCAGGAGTGGGTGCAAGTCCCTGATCAAGTCCAGGATGGTTTGGGTTGTAGCCTGTACCTTTGCAATATCTCTGGCTCAGTGAGTTGGAAGAGCGTAATCCTCTGCCTGTAGACTTGCTCCTCCCTTCTCCAGACCCTCTCTCCTGCTGCCTGTAGCCGTAGCCGCCTTGCGATGACGTAGAATGCCGCCATTCTGGTCACACTGTTGCATTTTGGGGGCTTTTTTATAACCTGCACCTGGTTACCACCTGCTTTCACTCCATGGTAAATACCTACTCTTAAAAACTGAATTTCATGAAATTCTGTATTTTTGAGGTTTCCTACATCTCAAAACGAATTTTTTACCATTTCTTAAATACCGATTCGGTAAATAATAAATCGGTAAATAAGAATTTGGTAAATTCTGATTCGGTAAATTGCCAACTCTTATTTACCGAATCGGTATATTTCAGCCTCCTACATCTCAATAGCCAAATACCGGTCGGTAACGGCCGAAATTCGGTATTTTCGACCGTTACCGACCGGTATTTGGCTACCTACATCTGGCCCTAGGTTTTGAGTCAAAAAAATAATGCCTCCTAAAGCATGTGCTAACAAGAAGCAATTTTTTAATTTCTCCAAACATTTTACATAGTGCATGTGTGGTGCATTGGACAGCACACATACAGGGGCAGATTTACAAGCCCCCAGCACCTCTTTTACGCCGCCGTTGCATCACTTTTGTGACGCAGCGGCGGCGCAAAGCCAGCGCCATGCTGAAGGGTATTAACAACCTGACTCATCTGGGAGATGCGTCACGTTGTAAAGCCCTGCGCCACATGTAGGCATTCCTGCGCAGGCACGCAAGCGCCTCCTAAAAGTGGCTGAGTGAAATCTACAAGATTTCACTCAGTCACTTTTATGGCATGCTGCGTCAAAACCCTGTGCCTGCTTGAAGCAGGCATAAGGATTGACGCAGCATGTTAGGGATAGGGCACCCCCGAGCCTTGCTGGAGCTGCGTCGCGCTTGCAACGCTACTCCAGCAATGCGCCGCCTTTCCAACGGGGGATGTGACACGCATCTGCCCATCCCTGCGCAACGGTGCGGTGCATTAGTGGTAGCGCACGGGTGGGCAGATGCATCGCAACTCTTCTGGCGCAACCCTGCTGATTAGCAGAGATACGCCAGAAGTAGAAAATCTGCCCCACAGTGCCTAAAAAATTTAAGATTTTATCTAGGCATGGAATTTAGTAGTGGAATGGTATGCTTCCAGTACAGGTCCTATGCTAGACTGCACCTATACACCTCTTCACCAGGGTACAAAGGGTGTGCATGGTTCTAGGCAGCACATGTTTATGCCCCAGTGCCAGGAAGGTGCTTTCTCCCTTGTGAAAAGTAATGCAGCACGGCAACTTTGGTTGCTTCACTGGGTTGCACTAAAACATAATACACCTGCTCCAAAATGTTACAAATAGAACTTAAGAATGTCATACAATCGATTCTGGTCGACAAACTCCAATAGACCTGGGAGCTGGTGGTCCTCTTGTTTGCACAAAAGAAACATACTTTCTGTCGTATTGTTTACTTGGCTTTTTCAACATTGTTTTCTGGTAAATCAAAAAAGAAATATATAGGGCTAACTCCCAGGAAACTTTTGAAAACGTTTATTTATGATATTACATACTGTGAAGTAAGCCCTACCTGGCATCAAAGCACCCAATATGAATATGCTCTGCAGGAAGGTGCACACATGCAGCAAATGGCATACGTAGAGCTAACATAACGTTTATTTAACTATGGGCTAGATATCCCAGATGCATACATTGCGATATGAAATCTCTCAAAAGTGGATAGGTAGCGGCAACAGCAAACTCTTTGGTGGCATGAGAGACAACATGGCATGGAACATGACTAAAATGACAGCATGTGCTAATTCGGGGCTCGCTTGTGTTGAAGATAGGTAATAATCTACAAAGGGCTCATTCATGCACAATGACATATTCGGAGACTGATGAAACTAGTTTCTGATACATCCCATCAGGCGTAAACATCAGGTCCCTTTCTAGGAAGAGGACGGGGGATCCATCACAGATAGTGGATTCTGGCATATAGGTAACTGTCACCCTGAGGCATGAGAGGCCACCCCGAGATTCTCGATACAAAATCTACTTTGGCAAAATTCAGTCAAACGTTGATGGTTCCTGTTGGCTGTCCCCTATGACAGGAGGGCAGAGCGCAATAAAGCAGGCAGCTAAATATGTTTCAACTAGTTCTTAATTTTTTTTAACCTTGGCAGTTTTTACATTTTGAATTTGTTGGTACAGGGTCGGAGGAACGAGGGGCTAATTTTAAATTGAGGTTCTTTTCAAAGTGTTTTCATTTGTGCTCCATACCGCAACGCCATTTTGGGTGTTGCACACACCAATGGTTGGAGTCTGTGCGGGGTTACTAGAACTCCCTTCCCCCATTTAATACCTGGATCAGCACGGACGTGCTGTGGCAAGAAAGTAGGCAGCTAAAATACTTTTCACATAGTTGTCCTTAATATCTTTTTTAACCAGGTCTGTTTTTAAATTTGGAATCTGTGGGTACAGGGTCGGAGGGACTGAGGAGGCTAATTTGATATTGGAGGTCTTTTTTTCCAGTGTTTTTCATTAGTGCTACACAAAGGAACCATTTTGGGTGCTTCATGCTCTAGTGGTTTGAGCCTGGGCAGGGTTCATAGAAATCCACTCCCCATTTAATGCCTGGATCAGTGCGGACGCCCAGCAGGCACACAAAGGTACACCAAAGGAAAGCACGTCTGCGCTCTTCAGCAACCGTAATGTGACTTCTTTTTTATCATACGCAAAATACAGTTGACGGTTGAGGAATGAATTAACACTTATTTCTTAACAAACAACAGCCTATTAATTGATTGCTATTGCAAAATGTATAAGTACTTCTACTAATTTGAAAAAAGAATTACTCAAAACTCCTTGTTAGCTATATATAATTTTTTTTATTTGCATCTTGCAAGGTAGAATGCAGAGTACCTCCGGGTGTGTCTCTGAGCCCAACTCTATTATAGTCTTATAGCCCGCTGTGTACAAAGAAACATTGGAATGTTGGACCTCTAGGTTTATACCAGCCATTATAAGCCCAGAGCACTCCATGGTTTTCAATGGAGCTTCCAACATTCTCACTAATTAATGTTTATATGAGGTCACTTGCCAATATCATCCATCCCTTTGGGATATCGATTGTATCTTAAGTGGACGATACTCAATTGGTCTTTTCTCTCACTGAAAGTCAGAATTCCCCTGTCTCCGCAGTAGGACCCTGCCTAGAGAAGTTGGCAGGCTGGATGAACAGCTCCTACCTTAGACTTAACGGAGGAAAAACTGAGCTCATGATGATGGGCAAAGAGTTGACCTCCTCGTGTAATCTGAGCTGGCCAATACTCTAGGTCCCCCTCCCAACCCAAAAACTGACAAAGAGCCTAGGAATGTGGCTGGACAAATACCTTAACTTCAACACCCAACAAGTGAAGCTCTCTGCCTTGTTCTTTTGGACTACTGAGAATGTCCTGAAAAATTCTCCCCCTCCTTCCTCCCACTTCAAAGAGGCTGCTGGTCCTTGCTATTCTTTCCCATCTGGATTATGGCAATTCCCTTTACTTGGGAGCCCCAAAGGCCACAATGGGAAAACAGAAGGTGATACAGAACTCTGCCGGTCAGACCTTGTGGGAAATACCTAGACATCAGTCTGCCTGACTAACTCTTGCTTACCTGCATTGGCTTCCAGTAGCTGAGAGGATTAAGTTTAAATCACTATGTATCACCCATAGGCTACTCCTTGACAAAGGGCCTCTGATCTCCTGCACTTTGATAACCCCATACCTCCCCAGGAAAACCTTACACTCCTCCATGGCCACCAAGCCATAGTCGCTAGGGTCATAAAAGTAAAATGTGGAGGACACTCCTTTGCTACAATGCCGATAAATTATATTAAAAAAGATTCACACTCAAATCCTCGTGTACTCATTTCTCAAAATATGGCAGCCCACTTTGTACTTTATATCCTAGGTCTGCTTTTCAGGTAATCCACCACTGTATACAAACAACACACTACTTGCATTTCCCTAGATTTATATGTGTGTAGTGTGCTTCAACTATTGGTTCTTATCCGAATATGTCTTAATCAATATTATGGACTCCTGTTGTAAAGTAGTAGATGCGTTTCAGCAGTGGTGGCTCCTCCGCTAAAGCGGAAGAGCGTGGCTCCACTGCTCCGCAACAGGAAACATAAAATGATAATAATTCACGTTATTATCATTTTATATTTCCTTCTGCTGCAGCAGCTTTCTGGGTGGGTCAAAGCTGCTCCGAGGGAAGAGGAGATGGTGGTGAGGGGTTTGCCCACAACTAAGTGCACATGACTGTTTGGTCACCAGTCTCAGGCCGCCCAAAACAGTCATTCGTACTTCCATATTCTCCATGCAGGCTACATGACAACCTGCCTGGAGAACAATCCCAGGCCCCCATTCCCTGGCTGAGCGCCGATCCACGGTGCTCAGCCCAAGCACAATGCTGCATTGCAGTGTTGTGATTGGCTATCAGGACCCTGGGAGTCGGGTGCTTTCTGCTGCCTCCTGTATCCTGCTGCAGGACTGGAGCAGGAAGAAGAGGACGAAGGAGAGGCAGCGGCTCACTGTCACAGGTAAGTGTAATTTTTTTTACGTTTTTTTCGCCCTCACCAACCCCCTGCCCCTGCCACCACCTGAGCCGATAGCAGCTGCTACTGCGTTTTGGCCTGGGTACTTCCGGCCTCTTCAGGACTGTACAAGATGAGTAAGTTTTACATATTGACAAATAGAGAGATTAAACTAAATTAATCATCTGTTTATATGTTCATTATTTACAATATGTAGTTTTTATATTTACACATGCCATTTTCATTGTCAAAATATCTTACTTACAATAGTGGGGTGCCGCAATTCCTAGTGAAAAAGTTAAAATTTAAAAAAAATTCCAACAGCCAAGGTCTCATAGTGCTATGACACGAGGCGGGGTGGTTTAGGTGATTGTTAAGGTTATTGGTACTCACATCAAGTCACTAGGGTAAGAAATTAAAAGCGCTGCACGAGATCTAGACAGAAGATATTCAGATGATGGAGCCGCAATCAGTCTGGCAACGATCCTTAAAGACTGTTTATAAGGTGGTTAAATCTGCAAATTTGAAAATAACACATTTCTATACAATAAATAGGCTGTATTGGACCCCAAAGAAACTCGCCAAGTTTGTAACAGCACCTACCCCAAGATCCCGCAGATGTGGTTTGTTAAGTGCTGATGATATCCATATGGTTTATGAGTGCCATAAATTACAGGTCTACTGGAATCCTGTTGAGAATGTTGTCAATGATATGTTTCAGACAAATATAACAATGAACTCAACATTGGTACTGATGGGATTGGATGAAGAATTCAGTCAGCTTCTCTCGGCAAATAGCAGAGATCTCCTTTTTTATATGATTCTTTTAGCCAGAAGAGAGATCTGTAAGGCTCTTGTGGTCCGATTTGGGAAGATTTTCTGAACTTGCTAGAAATAACAAGGGCTTAAGCTGATGTCCAATGATTATCCCTGCATGAATTCAGACAGTGAACCCCTTTATACAACTGTTCAGTCCTGAAGAAGGTGTACCCGTATCCAGGGGGCCAACACCGAAACGCGTCAACGCCTTTTTTTGATTTAATATAGAATCCAAGTGGAGCCTAGGGAACAAACAGATATTCATGAACTTCTGATACTGTGATTCCCAGTGTAATTGATAAAGGCAATTGGATCATGCAATCTTGTAGTACAAACATTGAAAAGTCACAACTTTTTCTGTGGGGTTTGTTTGTAGAGCAACATTAGGTGTTGTGTGTTTTAAAGATTAGGATTCGTTAATGTTTTTAATCCACTGATGACCAGAGTGTATGAAGTAATGTCGATAATTGTATAAACATGTTATGAATTAAAATTCACCAGGTTTTTTTAAAAAAAAGTATTGTTTTTATTTTAGATATATTGTCAGGAAAAGTTTTGTTGTTGAAATTTTAAAATCATATGTACAGGATAATCCAATTATCCCATTCTTCTTGCCTATTTGTAATAAATAAAAAAGATTGTAAACGTTACATTCTAGTTTGGAAACTTTAAATGAATGTTTTTTTTCAATGATGTATGTGGGACGTATGGGAAGTTGTTAGACCATTACAACTATAGTTTCTCCAGGGACTCTCCTTTGACTTTTGAATTCAGAAGCCAGGGAACTGGTAGGACTGGTACGACAGGGCTGTTAAATTGCAAGTGGCCTGAGGACGGTACAGGTGGTATTTATTGGCACAGCTTTGCAACACTGGTGATATGAGGACAAAAAGAAAAGTCACTATGTATGTGGCCAACCTTTCTGTTTGGTAAAGGATACCGCTTCCAGTTTACATGGGCAAATCAATGTCCTGTGTGTATTATTAATTTGTCCGTCATTCGTTGGCGGGATGCACAGGAGAGAGGCAGTGTTTATACTCTCTATTGGTGCTCCAAAACATGACCCTGTGTGGAAAGGAAAACAATCTTTTTTATCAGACAAACCACTGAGGTTAACTTACGGTAAGGAGACCTTGATGCCCTCGCCTGCCCTGCTGTTGTCATATTATTGTTAAATACCAGCGAGGTTGGGTTGTTTCAGCACTGCACTAATTGCAACTTTGCATTTCAAAATATGCCAGGCCCTCTTCAGCTAGATCTTAGGGAACATAACATGATGTACCCCATGTCATTTTACAGGGAGCCTACCAAGGTTAGATCTGAGGTAAGAGTATGTCTAATAAACACCAGATCCCGACCCAAACATTAAATTGAGATATGTTAAATGATAATGTTTGGGATGTTGCATTTTTAATAGAAACTTGCCTAAATGCCAATTCCTGGCCCAATATTGCTCTGGCAATAGCCGAGGGCTACTCTATATCCTATTTGGATAGGGTGAGAGGGCTTGGTGGTGGGATTGCCAAATTTATTGGTCAAAATGTATGTGCTTCACCACAAAATTAGAGGACTTGGAATTAGCCAAGGGATTTGCCTTTTCCCTTAAAATATCAGACAACTTATCCTTTATGGGTGCTTTAATTTACATCCCCCCTAAATTGTCTTCAAAGTCTAATAAAGTGTATGCAAATGTAATTGCTCGATTGGTGCCAGATGGCGTAACAAGTGTTCTACAAAGCTAGAGGTTGTCCCAAAAAGGGGGAGAAGGTGTGGGGGGTTTGGTGAGAGTACAGGAGATACCGGTGAAAGAGGGGTTAGGGGACAACCTCCTGGACGGAGCAGGGAGGGCGATCAGGTAAATAAATGTGTGGAATCCAAATGTTACTGGGCTGTAAGAGCGCCATTTTTGCATTGATGGAGACGCCTATCCTGACATGTACGGAATCAAAGATCTATAGAAGTGCAACAAATGTCGACTCACTCTCTATTATACGCTATATGGAGCTTATGTCTTTCAATAAAAAGTTAAAGAAAAAAACAAATGTAATTGCTCTTTTTTACAATATTCCAATTTTACAGTACTAGGGCACTTCAATATACACATGGAGGACCCTACATATAGATTGGCTGAGCAGTTAATGGAAGCCATGTCAGACCGAAATTTAGAAAAAGAGTCAAATGCCCTACTCATACAGGTGGGCATACTCTCGAGCTGATCTTTTCTAACCATTGTTCTCTTGTCACGGGACAACCCTTTCAGTTAGTTTGGACTGATCATTTTTTCGTACCTGTTCATTTGTCTTGTACTGTAGCGCAGACCGATACAACATGGCCAGTGGGAGTTTCCAGGTCATGGCATTCTATTCCTGACTCAAGCCTCATCAACTTGTGTTTGCAAATTGCGGTAAACTTGTCTGAGGGAATAGATGATGCAATACATTCCTTCAATTCAATAATCTGGCTCTCCTTAAACAAAGGTACAAAGAAGAAAAATGTGCACTTTGTGGCATGGTTCTCTCCCAGTTTTTAGGAGGAAAACCAAAGATGTAAACAGCTTGAAAGAAAATGGCGGCTGAATTAATACAGAGAATAAGCAGACCTATAAAGCTGCTCTTAAGCAGTTCTATAAAAAATATTAAAAGAGCTAAAACAGATGTATTTGCTTAACAAATAGTTGCCTCTGAGAATGCGCAAATATTTTTTTAAATAATTGTTAAAGCATTGCTAAATCCTGAGGCTGATAAACAGATAAGTCCTGCCTCTCCTCTCAGACTCTGCCCGACGATTTATCTGTGTTTCTTCATGACGAAGTGGAAAAAATGTACTCCAAGTTTCCGAATGCTCAGGTGGATCCCCCTTTAAGATCGAGCGATGACGTTGTAATGCCCACAGCGCTCTAGTCGCTGCACGCACTCACGCATCCCTACATCCGCAGGCCAGGCGTGGCCTGCGGGGTTCAATAAAAGGATGACGTCCGCTCGGGGACGTCACTTCCGACTGTTACCCAGTGTCGGTGTGGGTTACTGGTCGCAGCGCGCTCTGCCCCCGCGCTACCTCCCATGCCTAAGGGAGGCCTAGGTTACCCCCACAATGTAACCCACAACATTGGCGACGAGCGGAGGAGGCCCAACCCTCGCCCGTACACCGGCAGCTGAAGCGGAGCTGCCCGATCCTCTCCGCAGCTCCACCGCATACCTCCCTGCCACGGCTTGGCCCCGCCTGACCTCCCCAGCCTCCCCGCGCCTGGGCGCTGGTGACCTCCTGTGGCGGCGGTGTGTCCCTGTGCGGCACCGTTTGATCCGGACCGGCGACACGAAGCCATTCCTCACGCATCTCGCGTGAGCTGCGCACACACGCGGCACCCTGCTAATGCTCATGCATTGCGCGTGAGGTGCGGAAATCGCTTCCTGACGGCATACACTGCGCCCTGGAGGGGGTGTAAGCCACATTTGGACCAAGGGAAGAAGCCCCGGAAAAGCCAAACACCCCACGCCACCAGAAGCCTGCGACACGCTCGACGGAACGGAGGTAGGCCGCACAGCTACCACGTGGCGTCGCACGGCTAGCGGGTAATGGATACGCGATCAACGTGACCACGCCCAGCACACGTGCAGATCAGGGGAGAAGGGTAGGAAAGCGGATCTACCCCGGCGAGCTGCCACCATGGCGGACGAAGAGTCGCCAGCGGCCACCATCAATATCCCATTTCAACACGCTGCATCCGGGGTATTACCACCATTTAGTGAAACGGAGGACCCAGCCACAGCGTCACCTAGGTGGAAGATATGGATTGAGAGACTGGAAAACTATTTCGTAGTCACAAGAGAGACAACCAAAGCTGTGAAGCGGTCGCTCTTATTACACTATGCAGGGGACGAGATATTTAGACTATTCAAACACCTGCCCAACACGGGGGCGGCGGGTGATTATGATGCCGCAGTGGCTGCCCTCAACGGTCATTTTGACCCACAACTGAACTTAGACTTTGAAGTTTTCAAATTGGGACAGGCACGCCAGAGGGAAGGCAAGACCATGGACCAGCTCTATGCCCGTGTAAGGGAACTAGCCAGTTCCTGTACCGACGAGGATCAACCGAAAGCCATATGGAGGCAGATCATACAAGGGTGTAGAGACAAGGCGTTGAGAGGGTCGATACTACGCAAACCAGGGATCTCACTAGAAGATATACTAATCTTGGCCAGGTCCCATGACCTCTCGAATGTAAGGGCTACAGCCATGGAACAAGCCATCCACAAACCCCAAATCAAATCAGAGGCTGTCAAGAGCGAGCAGATGCGGTAAAGACTCAGCCACGCGGACCACCCCAGAGAGACTACCGGAAGGACCAGTCCCGGGCACGGTGTGAATATTGTGGACATGAGCCCCATGCGGCCAAGGATTGCCCAGCACAGGGCAAAGCCTGCTCGAATTGTGGAATTCCAAACCACTTCGCGATAGTGTGCCGGAAGAGGAATACGACGAAGACCTTCAAAAGGTCACGCCTGCCTACCAAAGCCATTCGGCATCTGTCAATAGCAGAACCGTCACCATCAAAGACAGAGAGACACCTACCCACGGTGGATGACGACTCGGAATCAGAGGACGAAGAAGCTTACATCGTGTCATTCGCGCGAGAGCTCAAACAGCGGCGGCGGCCACAGCCCACGTGCATTGTACAGATGGCGGGAAACGAAGTCAAGGCGATAATCGACAGCGGAGCCACTGTAAATGTAATGGGTCTGCAACAATTCCGAAAACTGCGCCCACGGCCCAAGATACTGCCATCCAAGACAAGGATCTTCGCCTATGGAGCGGACACACCATTACCCCTCAAAGGAAAAGTCACAATACCCATCCAGGCCGACGAGTCGGAGGTAACAGCGACAATTCACATAATCAACAGAGAGGCTGACACGTTGCTAAGAAGTCACACGGCTGAGGACCTGAAACTGATAGCGTTTGCCAACCGCATCAGGGCACACCAGGTAGAGGAGCTACTGGGACGTTTCCCCGAACTATTCCGAGGCTTGGGCTGTATAAAATGTAAACCAATCAAGCTACACATCGACAGGTCGATCACCCCCACTGCCCTGCGGCACCGCCGGGTACCTTTCCATCTACGCCCACTGGTGGAGAAAGAACTTGAAAAGTTAGAAGGCTTGGGCGTCATAGAAAAGGTCACGGGGCCCACTCCGTGGGTATCACTGATGGTGATTGTAGAGAAGCCCAAGCAACCGGGTGAAATACGCCTGTGCATCGACATGCGGTTACCAAATGCTGCAATCCGGAGAGAGAGACACCTGACCCCCACGATGGATGACATCATTGCTGATGTGAACGGGTCGAAGTGGTTTTCGAAGATTGATTTAAACGCTGGGTACCACCAGTTACCACTAGCGGAGGAGAGCCGGTTCATTACCACGTTCAGCACCCATCTTGGCCTATGACGGTATAAGCGATTGAACTTTGGTATTTCCTCAGCGGCGGAGGTGTTTCAAAACACCATCAGAGAACTCCTGTCCGGGCTGCCTGGGGTAATAAATGTCAGTGATGACATCCTGATACACTCCGCCACCGCATCGGAACATCACAAACACCTTTGGGATGTCTTGAAGAGACTGAGTGCCCATGGAGCAACCCTCCATAAGGAAAAGTGTCAATTTTTCCAACCATCCATCAAGTTCTTTGGATACGTTTTCAACCAGGAGGGCATCCAGGTAGACCCAAGGAAGTCCAAAGCAATCAAGGATGCCCTAGCGCCAAAATCCCCGACGGAAATCCGAAGCTTCCTCGGGATGGCCACTTACTGTGGCCGATTCATACCGGGCCTGGCCACTCGCAGCGAACCTCTACGAGCACTGACCAAATCCGATGCCATCTGGCAGTGGGGCCCGAAGGAAGACGAGGCATTCCAGGGAATCAAAGACGCTCTACTGGAGAAGGCCACCCTCTCATACTTTGACCCCACGAAGCGCACGGAAGTGATAGTGGATGCCAGCCCAGTGGGCCTTGGAGCAGTGTTGACCCAAGAACATGAACCCGGCCAGTGGACAGCGCTAGCGTTCGCCAGTAAGGCCCTCACTCCAACCGAAACCAGGTACGCTCAGATCGAGAGGGAGGCCCTGGCTATCAAGTGGGCCTGTGGCCACTTTCACCTATACCTGCGAGGACACTCCTTTGTCATGGTCACTGACCACCAACCGTTGGTGCCCCTTTTCAAACGGACGGCTCCACACCCGCCACCTCGCATAGAACGATGGGTGATACAACTCTAACCGTATGAGATGGAAGTCGTATATCGGCCGGGGGCCAAAAACCCTGCAGATTTCTTATCGCGAGATCCGTCTACACCAGAACCAGAGGCAGAAGACGACGGTTGTGAGGAATATGCACAGTGGGTAGCACTCACGTCGTGCCCCCAGAGCATGACGATAGAGGAAGTGAAGGAAGCAGCCGCCAACGACAACATCTATCTGAGGTCACTGCAGGCGGTTCAAGAAGGGTCGTGGGCTGACTACCTCCGCCCACCCAACTCCTGGTCAGCGGGAGACAGAGAGTCGCTCACGAAGATGTGGCGGATTCAGCATGAATTGAGCGCTACTGAAGAAGGGGTGCTGTTAAGAGGATCACGCCTGGTCATTCCCCAGAGCCTGAGACACAGAGCCGTGCAGCTGGCCCATGGGGGCCACCAGGGGATGACGAAGATGAAGACACGAATGAGGGAAAAGGTGTGGTTCCCGGAATTAGAGAGCATGGTGGAGGAATATGTGAGGAACTGCATGGCCTGTCAGCTAACCAGTGACCCTGAAAGACCACTACCCGTGATCACTGAAGAAGCCTGTACTTCTTCCTGGACCAAGATCAGCATAGACTTTGGGAGTTTCCCAGGGGAAGGACACACGTTAGTGGCCATCGACGCCTACTCGAATTACCCACTAGTGGAGAAGGTGGCGTCCACGGCATTCTCACACGTGGGGCCGGCACTAGAGAAGATGTTCTCTATGTTTGGGTATCCATCAGAAGTACGGAGCGACAACGGACCACCCTTCCAAGGGACTGATTTTGCCACGTTCCTTCGACAAAGGGGAATCCAGCACCGCCGCATCACGCCCCAATGGCCCCAAGCCAATGGGGACGTTGAAAGATTTATGCGGACCTTAAACAAAGTCTTCCGGATAGCAGTGGTGGAGCAGGCTGATCCGGAGCAGAGGCTACACGAATTCCTACAGGAGTATAGGAGTACCCCTCACTGCACCACCCAGAGCAGCCCATGGGCCCTTATGTTTCAAGGACCACGAAGAGACCTTCTTCCCAGTGCCCCGGGGTGGACACCACCACCAGGTGCCGTTGGTGAATCTCAGGAACGGAGGCGCAAAGGGAACCAACGAGCCAGCCATCTCAGAAAAGCTATACCCAGAAGGGTAATCCCAGGGACTCGGGTGCTCATTCGGAACAGACGTCCAGGGGGAAAATTCCAAACCTGATACGAGCCAGGCTCCTGGACAGTTACATCGACAAGAGGAACCATGGTCACAGCACAGAAAGAAGGTGAGGAAGTATCCAGGAACACCTCCTGGTTCAAAGCCATCCCGCCAAGGGACAGACAACCATCCGAGGACGGCGCAAGGGAAACCGACTCGAACGTGGCCGCAGCTCCCGAAGAAGGAGAAGACAACCCGATGGTTGGGAGCCAGACAGAAGGACACGAATCAGCGTTGGTGCCACCGACACCTCCCGTCATGGCCAGAAATACGCGCCAAGATGTCGAAAGTGGGAGGGCCAACTCCCAGCGTTACAGCCTGCGGCCCAATCCACCACCCAGTCAGAGACTAAGAGACTATGCTTGCCTGCTGAAATCTTGAAGATATCACCAATGGACACGCAAGTACCTGAGTGTCATTTTCTCCAAATGTTTGCATTACGAGACTCTTGTTCGTTAAACAAAAATATATAGTTGGATAGGGATGTAATGCCCACAGCGCTCTAGTCGCTGCACACACTCACGCATCCCTACATCCGCAGGCCAGGCGTGGCCTGCGGGGTTCAATAAAAGGATGACGTCCGCCCGGGGACGTCACTTCCGACTGTTACCCAGTGTCGGTGTGGGTTACTGGTCGCAGCGCGCTCTGCCCCCGCGCTACCTCCCATGCCTAAGGGAGGCCTAGGTTACCCCCACACGTAACCCACAACAGACGTCAGGCTCGAGAAGGAAGGTTCCCTTCAAGCCTCCTTTGAGAGGATCGCTCTTTGGAGTCTGAACTAATCATCCAAAAAGTTACATCTCCCCTCCGCCCCTCCTTGATGTATGCCCATCCCATTCTTTAACTTGGGCAGCTGTCTCCATTAATCCGCATATTAACATCCTATTCAATTTATCTCTGAAACTGGGTACTGTGCCAGCAGCCTGGAAAAAGATGTTGGTTGTGCCACTTTTGGAGAAAAAAACAATGCTGACCCTTTAATCCTGAGCAACTATAGGCCTACCATGCACTGGGAAAAATACTGGCCACTTTGGTAAATGCCCAGATCACCAGGTATATTGAAAGGAATAAAATTCTTCACTCATCTCAATCAGTTCGGGCTGAAGCACAGAGGCTGCTCTCTTGGAGCTCACTGAGTATATATCAGATGTAATCTGGACCTTGGAAGAAAATCAGTGTTCATTTTATTAGATATTTCCACTGCATTTCGTACGGTGTCCCACGGAATACTCCTGCGGAGACTCGATAAGGCACGGATAGTAGACAAAGCTTGGAAGTGGCTCAGATCTTAATTCTCAGACCGGCATCAAGCAGTTTTACTATCACCTTGTACCTCACAGTTCAGAGAGATGCGCTGTGGGGTCTCGCAGGGTTCGGCATTAAGCCCAACTTAGTTTAACATCTATATGGGCCCACTAGCACCCATCATTATATGCTAAGGTTTTAGCATTGATTCTTAGGCAGTGACACATAGCTTATGCTGGAATTCCAACTCGATAGTACCATGGTCAGTAGCTTCCAAGGGTGTCTCCATGCAGTTGCCAACTGGATTCATAAAAGTTGTTTGAAACAAAAATCAGATAAATCAGAAATCCTAGTCTTTGGTGCATCTTCCCATTTAAACTACACAAGACTGTGGCCTACGGAGTTAGGGCCACTCCTAGACCTATATCCGTTGGTTATAATCTTAGGGTTCAATGAGACACAGCCTTATCATTTATACCACATGTGCAAGCCACCGCCATCAATGGTTCTCGCTTTTAAAATCTTTAACGAAGACCTTGAAATATCTCGCAATGGCTACCTGGAAAGACATTGTGCATGCATTAATTACGGCTCATTTGAAGACTTCTCTATTTTGTGAGATGTAAATTTATTCTTGCTCTCATTATCCCAAACCCATCTCCTTGTATTAGTCTTAATTGGCACAAAGTAGAAGACAAGATTAAATTATGTTTGTGTCTAGTGAACAAGCCCCCTTTAGTAAGGGTCAGGAAAAACACAATAATAACCCTCACAAACTGGAAGAAAACAAAATCTTGCGTTGGGAACAAAAAAAGTTTGAAAAGTCTGACAGCTGGCCATCAAACTGATGGTACCATCTATCATTCTTCTCCTACACTGCCAGGAATTGCCATGATGGCAGTTACCTTCAATATAGAGAGCTGTCTGCCAGGCCGGCTGACAACTCTAAATTTGGCATACGGAGGTCCCTCGGGATGGCGCCAAACTGTAAATTAGCCTTTATTCTGAACTGAACATGATAATTTATATAAGTGAAATAAATCAGTAGCTTGCTAGAATACATGAGAACCAGCAATCCCTGTATAAAATCCAATCTCTAATTTCCTTATTACACAGTGGCGGCTGGCAGGGAACAGGGTTGGGGGAACAAAATATATATCTTTTTTCAAACACTTTCCTCAACACAGCCGCCATCTCTCCTACGTTGTTGCTTCACTTCCTGACAAGTCCCTGAAGCAGGAAGTACACAGGCTTCCCTAAGCCAATCACAAAGCTGCAATGCAGCATTGTGATTGGTCTGAGTGCCGTGGTACCGCGCTCAGACGGGAACTGAGACCCTGTGCATGTTCTCCACCCAGGCTGTGTATTACAGCCCGTTGTAGAACATGCTAAGTGCGCATGTCTGTTTGGCCAGCCCAATACGGCCGGCCTACTGTCATGCACACTTAAGTGCATGAACCACTCCTCCCCCTCTGACATCAGCCCGCTTGCCCTAACCCAGACCCGTAGCTAAGAAAAAGAAATGATAATTAGAAAGCTGTTATAATTGTATTCTTCCTTTTTCCTGCGCTGAGAGCAGTAGGGCGATGTTCCTCTGCCTTAGCGGAGGAGCCGTCCCTCTTATTACATCTCTAATCACCGGTAATAAAAAAATGCTGTATATACTTAACTGTTATAGGTTATTTCAGTTAAATTTTGTCGTCATAATGCCTGCTGCCAGCAGACAACAGAGCATAATTACAGGTACAGTTTAAACAGTGTAAATAAGAACTGGCTTTTCATACTTCAGTCAGTTATCAGCAGAAAGATGATGTTTATGGCAACATTATTTTGCGCAATGGGTAAGTACAGGAAAGACAGTCTCTCAGCATGTTTCTACACATTCTGCGATAATTAAATCTGAATTACAATAAACATATTTTGAGATCTTTTTGCAACAAGTTACTGACTGCTTTTTTATGTGTTTGCTGTCACACTGCAGATTATGCTTTTACTCTTCATGTCTGCAACCATACCATCTATTACATATGAAAGAGCAAGACATTAATGATTTAAGAGGGTTGGTGGATGGTGATGGCGTGACCATGCATTATAAGGAATAAAATACCTTCTGCTATACGTTAAAAGGATATTGAAAATTACCTGGAGTTCCACAACCATATAACGAACTCTGTCTTCTGCCACGTTCTGATATAAGGTCATGGAATTCCTTAGTGACTTGCAATATCCCTATTATGTACAAGTGGGGTACTTTTCCTATGTATAATATAGGGATACCAGTAAAAAAAATCTCCTAGGCAATCAATCAGTGGAAACAGGTAAATAAGGGAAAAATCAGGAAACAGAATATATATAAAAAACATTCATTTTAATGATATCATATTGTAGAATAATGTTAAAAATTGTTATGCTGACCACATAACATGTAATTATACAGTGAAATACATTGTTTAAAAAATGATTTTTTTTCATAAAAGACAAACTGTCAATACATTAATACAAATCGTGGCATAAATCAATATAGGGATACCTACAATCCCAGTATAAACACCTGAATTAAATGTCCTTATCACAGCAGAGTTATGATGTCTCTAGACACCTCTATTAACAAAAATGAACTGGCAGGTCAGTTCTAGTAACTAACTACAGTTGAGTTATAATGTCATAATGCTTGCTGCCAGAATCAACAGTCAAGTAAAAGTCAGGCCACGGAGCAGTTCAAACAACGAAAACAAGATCTGGCTTAATGTTCTTACTATTGTTTTTCTATAACAAACAGTGATCTGCTGATATTAGAGATTTTAAGCAACATGTTTAATTTTTGCATATAGTTCATTACAAGAAAGAAAGACCTCTCCCCCCTCCACCCCCAATTTTGCTACGCATTCTGAGATACAGCCCTTAATTAATCTGATTTGATAGGATGGTGTGACCATGTAAGAAATAAAATACCCTCTGCAATACATTGACGGGATATTGCAAGTCATCTCAAAGTTCCATGATCTTCAAAAGGAACATGGCCATTAACCTTGTTCCTCTATATGGCCACATAGGTCCTCAATGATTTTTAATATAATTATGATATATGTCAGGGGCTATTCAATTTATTTATTATGTTTTGGCTCTCGGAAGAGGGCCACATAAAATGTACAGAAATAAAGAAAATAAAACAAGATACATAGATTTACATATAAACAAGGAGAATATACCATTACATCAACAAAGGTTTAGATACCGAGCTAACATACAAATCACTACTGCAAAAGATCGGAAGGTCAGAACATCATCCAGGACATATTAATAAATAGCTAAAAAACCTTTAAAAAAATTAAAAATATGGAAGCAGAACATTTCATTAGGTGGGCAATAAAGTGCATGCAAAAAAACGTTTAAGGTGACAATGCCGAGACGAAGGCAAATAACTTTTAACCATCTAGCGCGCAGTTTACGAAGCACAGGACAAATCAATAAGACATGCATGCAGTCCTAAATATTCAATTTACATAAATTGCACAAGGAAGAGGAACCATACCACTTGGATAGCAGAAGATTTAGAGGAATTAAATCATACCGTAAAAGAAACCAAAATCTCCGGATACCATGCGGTAGGTTCCATGTAGCATAGGTTTGAGGTTGCTTCCTCACATATGAATCAAGAAGAAAATCTACCTTCCTTTTACCACAGATAAACGTTTTGTCTGAATGGAAACTTAAGTCCCAGGAGGCAACTTTTAACGCAAGCTTTAACTGTGGGGGAGAGTATGAAAACAAAACGTTTTCATCTAATTTTAGTAGAGCTACAGCTTTTCTAAAGTTACATACAAGTTGGGAAAACTCATTAAAATTACCCAGTAGTTCACTACGGATAAGAGCTCTTATTGTCCCTTCTTTTGCTCTAGCAAGGCAGGCCACCCATCTCACCAGGGCACATAATCCCTGTACCCAGCTGCTCCTAATACCAAAATCAAGTCTACAGGCGGCCAGAGAGCATGCAGTGTTAAGAGAAGAGAGAGCTCTAAGAAGTTTCCCCTCAACCTTATGGCAAAAGGCCCAATTTTTCACTTCTATAAGTTCGATACCATACAATATTGTTGCGGGGATTTTAGATCTGTACACCTCCAATAAAATCTGGAAGTGTCGCATCCCCGTTGCCAGGTATAGAGACTTTAGACCATTGCCATGGGATAGAGCTTTGCGCGTGCAATGCTCAATATGGAGCCTCTCACTTAGATTAGCCATGATGATTTTTCCCAGGAAAGTATAGGACTTCACAACCTCCAGTTTATTGCCCCCAATGTGCCAATCATAATCTACCGAGCGGCACTTCTTTTTACCAGCTATACACATCACCTTACTTTTGGCAATGTTGATTTTCATGCAATGGGCTACAGCGAAAGCATGAAGAGCGTGTAACCGATTTGCAAGTCCTTTAGGGGTCAGATCACAAATGAGGACATCGTCAGCATACATCAGACACGATATGGAGGTCCCCCCCACCACCGGAGCGATGCCCTCACTAACTGACACAACGGCAGGTAAATCTGCCGTGTACAGGGAGAACAAAAGGGGCGCCAATAAGCAACCTTGCTTAAGGCCATTCATAGATGGAATTACAGAAGAGATTCCCCTCTCGCCCCCCATCAGGACCCTGCACCAGGTCTCTGTATGCAGGGCCCGCACCAACTCCAACAGATAGGAAGGGAGACCAAACGCAGCCAATTTTCTCCACAGCGTTCCGCGGTCAACTTTGTCGAACGCTGTGGAGAAGTCAATAAAGGCCGCATACACAACCCCTCCTCTCACCTGGACATATTTGTCTGTCACCACATGCAGAACGGTGAGATTGTCCAACGTACCGTGATCCCTACGGAAGCCCGTCTGTTCAAGAGGTAGAATATTATGCTCCTCTACCCAATCGGAGAGGGATTGCAAAAGACATTTCGCAAAAACCTTTCCGATAGAGTCGAGGAGCGCAATCAACCGGTAATTGCTAGGGCTATCCCTTGTTCCCTTCTTAAAAATAGGGACCAGGATACTTCCCCTCCAAGAGGCGGGTACCATATTGGACAAAAAACAGGCTCTAAACAGGGGATACAAAATTTTACTCCACCTTGCAGGATCCTGTTTCAGGACCGTCATGGGGAGTTCGTCAGGGCCCATTGCCCCAGAGACGCGCATCTTTTTTATTGCCAATTCAATTTCTCCTTCTGTGGGATAACTAATGAGACCTTCAGGGGTGGCATCTAGGACGATATCGTCACCTTGGATCCCGTTCCCCGCATACAGGTCACGAATATAAGAAATCCATACCTCTTCTGCTATAGGTATAGGGGAGGGACTTAGTCTCGATCCACATCCCTTACCAATTATTTCCCAAAATTCTCTGATCCTACCCTGAGTAACAGATTCCCTCAAATTAATCCAGACCTCGTCCTGACTTGCCTTTTTAATTTTTAACTTAAGTCTCGATCTCTTTCTCTTTAGCCTGGAAATTTCAATTCCACGTTCCGGGACTCTATCTACATATTGTTGGCGGACTAGCTTGTTTATTTCCTTGTTCAGGTTACACAGAGTACTAGGGACCACAACCCTTTTACTAGATCGGGGAGATTTTTTAGCAAGGGTGATAATATTTCGCATAAATTCCTCAAAATATTCTATTTCATTCCCACTCCACTCATTTAAAACCACTAGAGTATCGGATAAAAACTCCTGTAACCCATAAATGGCGGAAGGATTCCATACACACCTTCCCGAGGAAGTATGGAAGGCAACATCACTGCCATTAAGAGACCAGTGTGCAGTGGACATGGGATTTAAGGAAATAGTTATACACATTATGCTATGGTCACTCATAGAGGTAGAAATGATCTTAAGATCCTGAATAAAAGGAACCAAACCATAATCCGCGATAGCATAGTCCAAGATGGAAGACCCAAAAGGGGATTTGTGTGTAAATTTAGCGGGCACGTCGGAGGGAAATCTCCCATTTAATATTAGGCCATCTACTGCCGCTAATTCTTTTAACAAGATCTTCCCTCTTTTGTTTGTCACTAGTTTATCAGGAAAGAGTATTTGAGGTACCAAATGCACCTCTTCTTTGAATTTATTCCTAAATAATTTTAGGCTGGCGTTAGAGATTTTACAATTCAAATCTCCCACAAGTAAAATTTCAGGAGGCAATGCAACATTTTTGATTTTATCAATATAACCAAATAACTGCTTCAATATCACATTAAAACGCTCTTCTGGAGGAATGTACACATTTATAATGACGATAGGAGATTTGATACCGTTGTTAAACAGGTTTTCAATGGTTATCGCCTGGAAGAGTTTACTAGGATCACTATAGTGGGAAAATCTCCATTGCAATTTGTTAGATAATAAACAAGCGATCCCCCCCCTAGCATGGCCTTTCTTAGAAGGGGCGGCAGGCACTTCCAGGACATAAAAATCCTTAGAGCCGACCAACATACCAGTACACCATGTTTCCTGTAAACAAATCACATTCGCTCCAAATGAGGATAGGAGCGCAAATTTCTCCGGACTACTGTGAATCCCTGCCACGTTCCAAGAGATGATTTTTAATGAGGTGTTAAAGATGATAAAACAATCTGGGATTATCCCTAGTTTTAGTAACTAGGGCGCTGTGGAGCCAATTCCACTGATTATTATCCTCCAGAGACGGATTCTGAATCAGCGGGAGAGGCCTCACTTGCGAGACCGAACGTTTTCCCTTAGAGACCCAGATCTTCAGGTCTGTAAGGGGAAAAGAAGTACCCTTTTGCTCATCCCTACTACATACCTCCCCATAAGAAGGATTTGTATTACAAAGGTTATACAACGGGAGAATATCAATGCCTATACGTTGGAAATTCTCCGCTTGCTGCAGTATCAAATTTACAATAATTTGGGAATAAAATTTCACCCTTATACTTGAGACCCTAACTTCACCCAACAGGGACACTAACTCAATGTCCCTAGTTTGGATATGGCGAAGACTTTCAATCTCGCTAAAACACTTGAGAAGCCAGGCTCTATTTAGGGGAAATCAACATCAAACAATGGTACAAATTCTAGCACAAAAGTGTCCACTGATGTTTTTAAAGATGATAAGCGACGATCCGAAAAAGGGCGATCACCCATCTCCAAGGCTGCCAGAAACGGGGGTGCCAAAGGGTTAAGCACCCCATTTGGGTATTGAGTAGAAACTCCAGTTGCAGTCGGTGGTAGGGAACCTGGAGGGGGACCCCCCGTTTGTGACACAACTTCCGAAGGCATTAGAGGACGTAACACATTTGTGCCCTCTAGTGGTGTGGAAATAGTCAAATTCAGTTCAATTTCAGCCTTAGGAGATGTGGGATTTGGGTCCAAGACATTTTCTTCATTCTCCAGAGCAGCCAGAGAATTTTGAAAGATTATCCGGCGCTGCCTTTTTTTCATATATTTTCGGATTGTTTTCCTTTTATTCCCTTTCTTGTTTCTGAGCTTACCATTTTTTACCTTTACCTCATGTTTATGATCCAGAAGTTCTTGTTTATTTTCAGACATAAAGATAGGGAATAATTCTTGCACCACTTTTGGGCCGGGAGTAGAGGTGTTGTCCTCCTCGATCACTAGAACTGAGTTCTTGATACAGTTGGGCGCTGCAGTTAAGGGGATAGATGTGATATGAGAATTCGGCCCTGTTGTTACAGCCTTCCTGACAGAATCCGCTGGTTGCTCATTTATTTTCCCCTTAAACAAACTGGGTTCCATCACAGAGGAAGGAACGTTCCTTGTGTCAGGCAACTTTTGTAGCAGTGCCTTTAGTATTTGCGTAACTGACTCTAGAATACAGTCCGAGTTGCCTACAAATTTCCCCAAAAGTGCTAAAATGGAAGCTAACAATTGTTCCAAGGCAATCATGGATTCAGAGATTGGCTTTTCACACGCTTCCACAGGACAGCAAATCCCAGAGAGGATAAGACCCGGACTCCCAGAGACATCTAACAGGTCGGACATATCCTGTCCGTTTAAAGAAGGGGTGCTACTATACAACATTAGCCCAGAAGGGGTAGCGCCCCCTGAAGGCTTGATAGGGTCAAGAGGCTCTGCTTTAGCTGTATCCACATAACGGCCACAAAGTTCAAGATCAATAGACAGAGATGACTGATCACCCCCCAACCTATCCGTCACCGCCACTTGGGGCAGAGATGGTTGACTCAAGCATTTCCTGTCATCTACCAGCGGGTCGGAGTTATTGACTTCCTTCCCTTTAGGAGAAGCACGGGAAGGCGACACCGCTGCCGCAGGTTGAGGCGATATAGGCTGCACGGGGGAAGACAAAAGATCTATAGTGGCTTGTGTGTGAGGCTCTTGACCCATAGCTCCAAGTGATTTATTTACAGCAATGTTAGATTTCTTGGAAGAGGACATGTCCCAAAGCTCAAAAAGCTGACATTGACCCTTCAGCGGGGGATTATTTACAGATTTATTCCTTATACGGGTTATATCCTTTTCAGCACCAGGAGTGCCTCCTACTTCCCTTCCTGAACGTAGTTTTTTTGACATCTTCTATTGGGGGATTCAACAGCAGTTTAATAAACAAAAGGAAACTTAAGACCAGAAGAGTTATGACTAAAAAAGATGCAACCGAGCTACTAAATTGCAAGTAAAACAATAAATAATGATTATAGACCTGGATGAACAGGAATGACTAGCCGATAGTAGAGTGAGAGGGGTCGACCGGTAAGCACCAGTAGATCGATCTTCCTCCGACTGACAAACGAATCAAAGTTAGCTGGATATGAAAAAATGTCACTGATAAGTAACCGAAAATAACCGGGCCCAGCCCAGCCTACCTCAGCCACTGAGGGCCACAGAGGGCCCGCCCTTTGCCCGGGCTTAGCCCGGCGTCGCCCGCGCGCGTCCCGCGATGCGCGTTCCTCCTCCTCAATTATCGCCAGGTGAGGGGGGCGTGTCAGGGCGGTGCTCCAGGGCCAAGAGGTTTGTGGTTCCTGAAGTCCTGTAGTTGTCACAGTCCGCCGACCAGGAGATGCGAGCTGTAATGATGCGGGCACTTAAATAGAACAAAGAGCACAGCTCAGTAGCGCTTCAGGCGCTCCAGGCGCTTCAGGCAAAAAGCGCTAAACAGCCCTTTCCACGAACAAGGGCTCTGCCAGAACAAACAGCAGAAGTTGAATAAAGAGCACAGCTCAGTAGCGCTTCAGGCGCTCCAGGCGCTTCAGGCAAAAAGCGCTAAACAGCCCTTTCCACGAACAAGGGCTCTGCCAGAACAAACAGCAGAACGCAGGACGCACAGCAGCAAGTTATTCAGCATTCCATGTCAGGGGCTACTTTATCCCAGTTTGAAAACTAAATGGGTACTATATCCTTTAGCTAGTCAGGTCAGAGCTGTCTGTTAAGTACCATGAGAACTTCGGGTGATATGTACGCTCAATAAATATCCCATGATTTGATATATAATGTGTGCTGAGTGAATAACAACCAAGAAGCACAATTAAAATGTTTGTTGCAGGAAGTGCAGTTTGTATATATGAGTGCCTTAAATAACGTATAAGTATAAACAGGCTATCAGTTCTCTAGTTCGAAACACTTGAAATTTCTCACAGCGATTCTAAATTGGTACTTAGTTGAAACATAGAACATCTGATCCATAAGTGAATAACTGTTCATTTAAGGTAATGCATCTTCTCTCCAGGGATTACGATAATACAGAATAGCAGTCATTTTTCCCTCAAAGGTTGGCAAAATAAGCAATAAGACACTTGTGGCTGTACATTGAAGCAGTTCCTAATAACATTACTACAGATTACAATGGAAATGTGCCCCGATTTCCTGCCACTCATTGCTTCCTTAAACTTCTGATCCAAACATTGACCTTTTCAGTACTCTCTGCGCATCTTCAGCGAGATCATTCAAAAATTTATTTAACATGTAGTACGTAGTTCCAAAGGAAATACCCCCTGCTGCCAATGAACCAAGTACAGGTATAAACCTCATCACTTCTTCGGCTGCTGTGGCAACAGCAAGCACTGAGTAGCGAGCAAGCAATTTGATCAGCAAATCATTTGTAATTTCTTTAGCAAGAGGTGACTTGATGACAGATTTCAGATCAGCCACAGGAATATCTACCTTCCTGGCAAGTTTCTCTAGGGACTCGTCATCGAGACCAAAGCTCCTGCAATATTTTAAGAGGCAGTTCTTCAATATTAAAAGGTCACATGCAATGGAGAGACCTGGGATGGGAACAGCAGCCACAGCACAAGACGCACTAGCTACCATCCATAGCTGCTTCTTCATCATTTCTTTTTTCTTCTCCAATATCTTTATGGAGATGGTTGGTAGGGAGAGGAGCAAGGCATGTCGTTTGTGGGTTGGGAGCTCCTTCTCCAAGGTTTCCTCTAAGAGATGAAAGTCAAATTGATCAAGCTTAAAGCTTGACACGAGGTAGACACGTGGGTTCTCCACACCAGCTTTCTTCAGACATTCAGTGCAGTTGTTCCTGATCTCCTTCATGATCTTCTCCTCATCATAAGTAGACTTTCGACGTGTCTTAGATGAATCCAAATCCTGATCAACCTTTGAACGCACAAAGTAGAACTTTTTCCCCATGTTATGGATTTCACGGGCAAGGTTAGCATGGTTAGATTTAAAACGCTCTGTGGCAATGATTATGAAGAAATCGTAGCGCTCAAAACAAACTTGCTTCAGATATTCAGATGATTGGAAGGTTTCAGTTCCAATTCCTGGCAAGTCCCACACAGTCACATTTGGGTACAAAGGATGCCGAAAGGGAGTTGGTTCCATTGTTGTCTCTACTACACCAGTCACAGCCGAAAATTCTTCCTCGTCCTCTAGGCCCCTTATAGCATTGACAAATGTTGACTTCCCAGAACCGGACTCTCCAGTGATGGCGATGTCAAGCCCTGAATTGTCTACTGAATCCAAGGAATTCATGAAATTTGCAGCTGCTTCAGGAAGGTCACCTTCCTCTATGGCATTCTGGAACCTTTCAAGTTCCTCTCCAGAAATTATGTCAAAAGCCTCATGTTCATCAGCCGGATTGCTATTTGCCATCTCTAGTTACCTTTTTCTTCTCAAGTGCTTGATCAGCTACCTCAGTCGTGCTGACAAATAGAACAAAAACATGTCTACTGTTAGCTGTGGCATTTGCTTTAGCTTATAGAGTAGAAAATAAATCATTTACCATGAAAATGTAAAAGAAAGTTTCTAGACTACAACACAAGGCCATTATAATCACTAAAGTATTAGGCAGCTGGAGAATTGCAGCATTTTCAGCATTTATTTAAAAGTTTATTTTATCGCTTCTAATGTGGGCGTAGTTACTTCTTTCAGATCCGATGGCTGCAATATTGGGTGGCAACTATTTTGGACGGGGGCCTCTGGAGTGATGCATAAGTTCCAAGATGTTGGTTTCAGGTCTTGTAAAAGCAGCCATCATTTCTGAGAGCTACTACTTTTTAGAGCACAAAAACATGACAGGTGGAATGTTTGAATTAATCTCATACAATAATTACTCGCATTCCAGTCTATCATTTTTGCGCCTGGCATTCCACTTCAGGCAGGACCCAGCCATATAGAAATCCACCTTGGTCCTGCTCCATTAGAAACATTTCAGCACAACGTGCCGAGCCAGGTCTCCCATGAATGGGAAAACAATCAATATTTTTTGGGGTCAAAATTTGTCTCGTCTGTGCCCATGTTGTGTCCTCTTTTGCCAGTTTTCGTTGCCCTCTCCAATTGCTGCTGCCCCTGCCACCTCCCGCCTCACAGATGCGCTTCTCGCCCCCCTTCCCCATTTAATGGCGGCCACTGCTCGGGTGTGCGATCAAGACCTCTGATTTCCTGGTCAGGGACTCTGCCTAAGGGTTCGAGACCTGTTCCACTTGTTTTTTGCCTGGTGAGCGTTTTTAATAATAACTGTGCCTATACAGGTTTTCTGCCTGTAGTGTTATTTTTTTGTCAACGTTTGCCTCTTCTGTGCCCTCCTCTTGTTGTGTTCCCCGTTTTCGTTGCCCTCTCCTGCTGCTGCTCCTTCCACGGGCCCCTCCCACCTTCCGACCACGACCTAGCCAGGGAACCTGGTTCTCTGACCACCCTCCACTACGACTCAGCTGCCGTCCTCGCACTCAACCATTGAAAGGAAGAACAATTGCCAGCTGTCCACGCCGAGCACCACTCACGGCCAGTTCTCTTGCCATCTCTGCCGTCAGACCTTCACCACCGTCTGCACCCACACGGCCACTGCCCACAATCCGAATGCCAACACCTCCGAAGCCCTAAGGTGCATCCTCCTCAACGTGCGCTCCCTACACAGACATGCCGTAGAGATCTGGGTACTCCTCGACACCCTCTCACCAGACGTCGCCTTCTTCACAGAACCTTAGACCAACTCAACCCCCGTCCCCGACATCGCCACCGCCATCTTGGACGGATACAAGATCCAGAGGAAGGACCACTCGAACCGCCCAGGAGGAGGACTTGCCATCGCACACAAGAGCCCCCTCCAATTCACGACCTCCAGCTCAAGCCACAGCCCGCCCACCACCTAATACCTCCATTTCCAGATCCAGACCAGCCCCAAAATGACCTTAAGAGGCACCCTCGCCTACAGACCTCCTGGACCTCGAACTAAGTTCACCACTTCCATCACCGACCTCATCGCTCCCCACGCCATTGCCTTCATGGACTACATACTCATCGGAGACCTCAACTTCCACCTCAACAACCTCAGCGACCCCAACTCCACCAGCCTCCTGGACAACCTCACCAGCCTCGGACTGAAACAACTCGTCATCGCCCCCACCCACAAGACAGGACACACCCTCAACCCCATCTTCGCAGGAGGTTACAACATCCGCTTTAGCCACACCACGCAACCCCCATGGACAGACCACTGCGTACACTTCCACGTCTACAAACCCATGGCACCCAAACCCTCACCCCACCCTCCATGAAGCAACTGGAGCAAATCACTGAAGAGCAGCTCAACTCCACCCTCATCTGTGATGCCCCCGCCAGCCCGACCGACGCCAACCTCGCAGCCAAAGAACTCCACAGATGGATCTCCAACTGCGCAGACAATCTCGCACCCCTCTGCAACCCCGACAGACAATGCCCCAGGATGGCCACATGGTTCACCGCTGAAATCCAAGAATCCAGATGCGCCTGGAGATGTCACGAGAAGAAATAGAGACACAGCAAATCCTCGGAAGACCGCACTTCCTACAAAAGCGCAATGACAGACTACCACCAACGCATCAAATCCACCAAAAGGACCTTCATCCAGAACAAGATCCTCGCCAACGCCAGCAACTCCAAGGAACTCTTCAGCATCATCCAGGAATTCATCAAGACCCCCAGCAAAACCGCACACATCACTCCCTCACAGGACCTCTCCAACAAGCTTGGATCCTACTTCCATCTGAAGATCAAGGGCCTCTACGACAATTTCAACGACCAGACACCTGACTCCGAAACCACCCCATCCTCCAGCAACGCTAGCCAGCCCACCTTCTCCTCACGGACCCCAGTTACCAACGAAGGCACCGCATCGACCATGAAAGGCATCCACTCAGGTGCCCCATCAGACATCTGCCTCCTGAACATCTTCCACAGAACATCGCTCCCGAACTACGACGCACCATCAACACCACCTTCGAAACCGGCACCTTTCCTGATGACTGGAAACGCGCAGAAGTCAGACCCCTACTCAAGAAGCCCTCAGCAGATCCCACGGACCTAAAAAACTACCGACCCATCTCCCTCCTCCCCTTCGCAGCCAAAGTCACAGAGAAAACCATCAACATTCAACTAACGGAATTCATTGAAGAGAACTCTATCTTCGACCCGTCCCAATCCGAATTTTACAGCAACCACAGCACTGAGACCACTCTACTCACCGCTACAGACGACATCCGCAACCTCCTCGACCAGGGACACACCGCAGCCCTGATCCTCCTTGACACCTCTGCAGCCTTCGTCACTGTCTCCCACCACACACGCACCACCAGACTCCATGAATCCGGCATACAGGGAACCGCCGTCGACTGGCTCTGCGCCTTCCTCGCTGGTAGAACACAAAAAAATCAGACTTCCACCCTTCCTCTCCGAACCCAGGGAAATCAACTGCGGAGTACCCCAAGATTCGTCGCTCAGCCCCACACTCTTCAACATCTACATGGCCCCCCTCGCCTCAATCGTCAGACAGCATGGCCTCAGCATAGTATCCTACGCCAACAACACCCAGCTCATCATGTCCCTCACCTAGGACCCCATCACCACCAGACTCAGGTTCCAGGAAGGAATGAAATTTGTCGCATCCTGGATGAGCAGCAGCTGCCTGAAGCTTATCTCAGAGAAGACAGACGTTCTTGTCCTCGGACACTCCCCCTCTGCATGGTGCAACTCCTGGTGGTCCACCATCCTCAGCAGCCCACCCACCCCCAAGGACCACACCCGAAACCTCAGCATCATACTCGACTCCTCCCTCTCCATGACTGACAGGTCAACGCCGTCGCCTCCACCTCCTTCAACACCCTCCGCATCCTCCGAAAGACCTTCAAATGGATATCCCCCAAATCAAGGAAGACCTTCACCAACGTACTCATAACCAGCAGATTGGACTACGGAAACATCCTCTACACCGGGATCAACAAGGCCCTGCTCTGCAAACTCCAGACAATACAGAACACCGCAGCCAGACTCGTCCTCGGCATCCCTCGACACAAACACATCACCCAGCACTTGCAAGACCTCCACTGGCTCTCCGTTGAGAAGAGAGTAACCTTCAAGATACCCACACCTACAAATGCCCCCACAACACCAGACCCCAATACCTCAACGACAGAATCTCCTTCCACGTACCCAAGAGGAACCTCCGATCCGCCGAACCCGCGCGCATCCGCAGAGCAAGAACGGGTGGAAGAACTTTCTCCTGCATTGCTACCGAGACCTGGAACCAACTGCCGATCAACATCAGACAAGCCTCCACCCTGTACATCTTCAAGAGGACCCTCAAGGCCTGGCTCTTCGACTGAGTAGCCTGCTTTAAAAACTCCTTGATTGATTGAATCAACCCCAGACCAGTTTCTTTTTGGGCCTAATCAGTAGGGTACACATAGTCCAATCTCACAGTGAACACATGAACTATGACTGAGGATATGGGACACACCTACAACATTGCACTGAGAAAAACAAAAAGTGATAGGGGGACATTTTCTGACAAGGTCTTCATAGGATGAAACAGGTTTGGGGTTACTTGTGGTCTTGTCTCACAGAAGGCAGAATGGAACTAATAAATAGACTAAGAGGAAAGTGGCTGTGGAGGGTTTGGACAACATGTGATAGGGTGCTAGAGCATCTGCGACTTTATATCCAGAGAATCAGACATAAATGAAAGACCCTAAAATACCCAGATAATGAATATGTGATGAGTTTGATCTCAGCCACACCATAATTAGATTTCAGCTCGTACTGACTGGTCTAGAATTGTGTTATAATAGCAGTAGTCTCTGACCAAATCTTCAAAAAAACAAGATTATACAGTTTGGTAAATGCAACAGAACTAGTACTTCTAGCCAAATAAATTTGATGAGTATAACTAACTGGGTCTTATTACAAATAAAAAGGTGCCCTAGAGACCCTTCGTAACACCTGAAAAGGATACAACGGAAACTATGACGGGCTTGTTAAAATTCAGTCATCAGTTGGGGCATTGGATTGGATTGGATTTGAGACTTGTTGAGCGCTCGATTACCCGAAGGTGTCTTGGCGCTAATGTCCAGCTGATGAAAAGAAAACCACGATTGCTTTGTTAATGTATGGTTTCTTCTATTTATTGAATAGCCATGTTTTTAGCTGTTTCCTAAATTCAAGTAGTGATTTGCAGTTTTTTAGTTGTAGCTGCAGGGAGTTCCAGATTCTCGTTGCCCCTAATATGAAACTCCTGCCTGCCCAACGAACCTGCCTGTGTCTGGGAGTACTCAGTAAAAGTGCCTGGGAGGATCTCAAGTTTCTGGCAGGGGTGTATTTTTTTAGTTGGGTTCTCAAATAGAGGGGATCTAATCCCTGTCCTGCTTTGAATGCTAGACACTGGGACTTGAACGCTATCCTCTTGTCCACAGAGAGCCAGTGGAGTTCCTTCAGCCGATGTGATACTGATTGATGGTTTGGTATATTGAAGATCAATCTTACGGCTGCGTTCTGCATCCTCTGGAGCTTAGTCAGCAGCTGGAATTGTATGCCGACATATAAGGCATTGCCATAATAGAGTTGTGAAAGGGCCAAAGCTGTGACGACTGTTTTCACGGAATCGGGTGGAATAAAACGCTGAATTGTTTTGAACATTTTGAGGATGCCCTAAAAGGTCGATGTGAGTTTGTTAATTTGGTGCTCAAAGGTTAATCCGTCATCAAAATTTACCCCTAAGTTCTTAGCTTTTTTTACTGGTTCAGGACAATCTCCCATTTCACTGGGCCACCATCTGGGGGACCAGAAAGAGGTCTTTGCGCCCAGAAGGAGGACTTCCGTTTTTTGCCCGTTCAGTTTTAAGCAGTTGTTTTGCATCCACCTATTGATGTTCGTTATGCAGGCATTAAAGCGGTCATCAGTTACATCGATATTATCTGAGACTGAGACTACTATTTGTGTGTCATCGGCGTATGAAATGGCCGAGAAACCTCTTTGTCTAAAATCTCTGCCAGTGGGGTCACATAGATGTTAAAAAGTGTGGGACTCAGGGAGGAGCCCCGAGGTACCCCCCATGGCAGGTCAAAAGATTTGGAGGTGGATCCTTCCAGTTCGACTACAAATGTCCTACTGCTCAGGTATGACTGCATAAGGCGGATAGAGGTGTCATGGAATCCTAGATTCTTTAGTCGGTCTGATAAGATTTCGTGGCTTATTGTATCGAAGGCGCCGATAGATCTAATAATATCAAGGCGGCCTTCTTTCCAGCATCCAGGGATTTTCTAAGTTCTTCTGTGACTGTAATTAGTGCAGTTCCAGTTCCATGTGCCTCTCTAAAGTCATACTGTGAGTGGTCAAGGAGATTGTTCTGTAGGATATACTTAGAGATTTGTTTGTTAAGTATTCTGTCCAGTACTTTAGAGAGGAAGGGCAATCTGGAGATCGGCCGTTAGTTACCGGGTTCTGTTGGGTCCAGATTTGGTTTTTTAATCAAAGGCCGTACTGATGCAGTCTTCCAAGATTTAGGGAAGAGTCCTGATTCTATTATCTCGGAGTACAGTAAACGGAGTTGTTCCAATATTAGATCTATAATAAGATGATATACTTTTGGGGGGGCATGGATCGGCAGGGGCTCCCGATTTGGTATTTTTAATTTTCTGCTTAATTTCTTCCATCGTCGGTGGGGAGAAGCTGAAATTCACACCGTGTGATGTATATGGTGTCTCTGACTTGTGTTGATGCGAGGGATTATTGGGAATATTTAAGAAAGTTTGAAAGACTGAATCGACTTTGTAGATGAAGAATTTTCCGAATATATTACAAATACCTGGATCTAGCGATTTGTTTGGGTTTCCGGGAAGGGTGGCTAAATGGTTTACTGTTTTAAATAGCTCTCTACTTGAGTTTCCTGCCTCGAGAATCTTATTAGTAAAATATTTACTTTTTTCCTGAAGAATCAGCCCTTTATACATAGCTAGAGTTTGTGCATATTCGGATTTCATGGATTCATCGTAGCATGATCTCCATTTCCTTTCTGCCCTTTTGCATGCTTTCTTTTGTTCTCTGAGTAGTTCTGAGTACCAAGGTTTCACGAGTCTCCTCCTTTTAGGTAGTAAGTCTCTTTTTTTTGGTAGAGCTATGTCGACTGCGTCCCTAATCCAGCTGTCTAATTTTGAAACCACAGCATTGGCGTCTGATTGCAAATCTGGTTTAGTATCTAAACGTCTTGTCTGTATGTCATCTGTATCTATCTTTGACCAGGCCTGATAGGTGTTAGTAGACTTGATGTTATTTTGTATAATTGCGTGTTCATGGTCCTGAAGGCTAAATAGTATAGCTTTGTGATCTGACCACGGAACGGGCAGTACCTCTAAGATGGCTATCCTTGGACTGGAGGTGAATAGTCCGTCCAATGTGTGGCCTGCTTTATGCATTTCTTGACCAATTAGCTGATTGAGAGAAAAGCTTGACATAATATCGATAAAGTCTTTGGTATTTTTGTCATCTATATTTTCTAAGTGTAAGTTGAAGTCTCCCAATATGGTATAATTGGGGACATTTATGCTCGCTTCGAGAAGAGGGCTTAATATATCCTGTAGTGATAATTTGGCTTTTAGAGGCCGGTATAAAAGTATACCTCTAAGGGTATCTTTACAGTTAAGTGTTATTTGAAAAGATAGTATCTCGCAATTCGGGGAGCTCTCGGTTGGGTTCCCCTCCACTCTAAGCCCTTCCCGGGAAATAATAGCTATTCCTCCTCCTTTCTTATGCTCTCGGTCTACTCTAGTTATTGTGTAGCCTGTAGGGAGTGCCAAGGATAGATCTAGATCAGAGTCTGAGGTGGCCCATGTTTCGGTTATAAATGCGAGATCTAAATTGTGGCTCTCAATAAACTCGCATGTCTCTGCGTTGTGTTTTACAAGAGAGCGAGCATTTATCAGCATTGCTTTAGTATTCTTGTTTTGTTTGCTGAGTAAGACCGTTTCTTGTATCCTGAGTTTATTCAACTCCAAGTTGGTGAGTTTTAAATTACATTTAATACAGTTCAGAGGCCCTTTTATAGGGTCGTGTTTAATACAGGACAGTGAGCGAGAGGTTGCCAAATTAAACAAGTCATCTCTTGAATAAGATAAAAGACTTGGATTTGATGGGGTTTGACCAGGGGGACTGGCGCTAGGCGCGGCACGAGCGTGGACGGGCGCAGACGGGCTTGCGTTTGGCACGCCATTGGCACGTAGGCGGCGCGCCCACTGCGCGCCCGGCACATCCCCTTTTTTTTAAAGCTTACCCACATGACTATGCCTGTCAGCTGACCCTCCTCTGTCCCCTGATTGGTGGTCCCGACCGTCGGACCCCGGTGGCACTGCTGCTTTTCCCTAATCTGTCCCTCAAGCAGAGATAGCGGTGCAGGTGAGCAAGTATTACTTTTTAAAACAATTTAACAAAGTGCACTGTAAATTTAAAACAAATAATCTCCCGGCACAAAATAATCTCCTGGCTGTGCCTCAGGAGCAATTCTAGACAGTACGCTTGAGCTTTCACGGCATTTTTAAAGCTTACCCACATGACTCTGCCTGTCAGCTGACCCTCCTCTGTCCCCTGATTGGTAGTCCCGACTGTCGGACCCCGGTGGCACTGCTGCTTCTCCCTAATCTGTCCCTCGAGCAGAGATAGCGGTGCAGGTGAGCAAGTATTACTTTTTAAAACAATTTAACAAAGTGCAATGTGCGTTTAAAACAAATAATCTCCCGGCTGTGCCATAGAAGCAACTGCAACACCTGTTATAGGCACACAAAGCAAATGTCCTGCCCTTTTTAGGTTTCAGCTAGACAGCACATGTGCTGTCTAGCTGAAACCTAAAAAGGGCAGGTCTCTTCGAGACATTTGTTTTCAATCAGTAGGCTTACTGCCTGCCCATAGCCTACCATCAGTAAGCTTCAGCGTTACTCTTGTTCGCTTTGTTGCCATTCGTTATGGTATGCGGGAGTCATGTCTTCTTCTTGTATTTGGCCCTCCCATTGAGCATGGACCAAGTACATGCCTCCTTCCACTGCTCCGGTTTTTTAAAACAATTTTTTTGTCTTCAATCACTCCAGAGGAATAATTGTGTTTTTAGGCCATCTCTCCTATCCGTGTTGCTGCTTTTCTCTTTCAACCCTCTGCCCACCACTCTTTCTTATCTACCCACCCTTCCCCACCACTGACCTCTATCGTGCTCCGCTTTTCCCCGCTTGCTGCCTTCTATTACACTTATCGCTGCTGCGTAATTTAAAATAGATCAGCTGAAGTGAACCAGCACTTCTCCGCCGCCGTGCGCAGCGCTGGCCCACAGCATGTTATATATTGGGAATGCAACTTTGAACAAGCACTAGGCATCTCACCGACTCCAGAACTCTCCCGGTATTTACCAGCTAAATTGCTCTCTGTACGAAGCTACACAAAATCAGTCGTTCTAGGTCACTGCTCTTTCAGTGACGTAATTTCTGGTAAAGAGTATACTACACCGCCACCTGGTGGCTGGAGGCACCTGTGAACATTACAAATACATTGAGCCTGAGGAAAATACTGGAAAATGCCCAGTAAAAAAAGGATCTTGCAGAGAAATGTAACAAGTACACCTCTCCATCCCCCAAACAAAACAAAAAATATTGACCCAAAAACGTTGAAGAAAAGTGAAAATGTAAAATCTGATAAACAGTCTGCTGGGTCAATGCAGAAGAGCAACCATTTAAGCAACAACTCAGTTTTTATCAACACACAGCAAAAGGACCTCTCTTCAGGTCTGTAGTGGTTTGTCATAAACCGTATCAATTATTTTCTTTAGAACTATAGTTCAATAAATAAGACAGTACTGTGCCATCTTTTCTAACAATATTTCAATGACCAAAGTAGTACTAATCTTTCTCTGCAGGACTGCAGTGCTTTGTACTGTACAGTACCATCTCCCCTCGGCTGGTCAATATATCTGCAGGGACTGCATTGTTATAAATAGACAGTACCAAAATGTACGTTTTGTTGCTACTGCAAGGGGTGTTCCTGGTTTGTTTGCAGGAGATGTGACAGGCTGAATTACGTTTTATTTACCTCAAAAATCCACTAGCGTACCCTGAAGTACAAGAAGCTCGATAGAGATTGAGCCGCAAGCCCTATTGGACCACTCCGCGGTTTGTATTGAGCTGCCTCTCCCGAGGGATGAAACCCAGGCTCAACCCTGGAGTCTACGGAAGACTCTCCTTGATATCAAAAGACACAAATGGGGAGTGGAGAGGTACTGCTTAGCACGAGCAGTGGAGGTGGGTACACCCTCCCAAAGTCAAGTTAACAAACATAGGGATCCACCTTCAGATATATATGTACGCCAAAACCTTCCCAGACTACAGTGGTGGAAAGTGCACACAAGTTGTTTAAATACCCCTCACACACCAAAAGGGCCCTTAGTGTCATGCTTCATCATAGTGGTCTTCCCGCCCCTCTATGGGACGGGACGTGCTACTGCCTTAGTGGGAGCACTGTTGTTGTGCGACAGCTATGTGTCGTGTAGGAGTGTGAGTGGAAGGGTCAGGAGTGAATGGGAACGTTAATTAAAAAATACCTGGCTCTTTGGTCAAAAAACTTTAATATACCTTAGAGCTGGTATTTTTAAAAAGTGGGGAAGGAGGTATATTTTCCTCAATGAGCTATGCCTCCTATGTCTGCCGACATGTTTCGATCCCCCCTTAGCTTCTTTAGGACCATAAGGATCCCTTCCTACACTCACTTGTTATCATGGTGCGTGATCTATTAATCCTAATCCTAATGGTGGTATGTGTCAAGTGTAAAAAATGTGGTGCAAGTGAATTTACTGCACTAAGTCATAAAGCCTCACTAGGTCATTGTAGCCGTTAACTTGACAGTTATGGGGATAGTTCCATAGCCGCGGGGAGGCCGCACAAGGCGGGGCAGTGTCCCAGGAGTAAGAGTAATTGCTTATACAGGCACCCCTCCCACCCGTTCAAGGCTCATGGTGCATTATCCCTATAACGAAAAGTAATTACATTTGGTGGCGATTTTAAAATGCAATTTGTAGTTTGTAGCTGATTATAAAAGGACTTGTCCGGGAGTTAACTTGAACTGTGTAGCAGAAACTGTTCAAAGTCTTTCATAATTAGGATGGGAGTGTATTTTGGGCAAACTTAGATTGCCACCACAAAGCCAGTGCACAAAGCACCACACTGGTAACAACAACATACAGTACATAACATGGGTAAGCACACACCAGTCCCTGGTTAGATTCACTCTCAAATAGGTTCTACGTGCAAGACAGGAGCGGAATGAGCGCAAAATGTACTGCTTCAATCACCAGGTCAAAGGACACTAACCATGGCAGTGAGCACTATTAATTAAGGAAATCGCGAGTGCCAATTATGCATCCTATCCAGTCCATGGATTCTTGAGGGTTGTGCTACATACCGGGATTGCGACGCACATGCAGAGCACGTCATGTTCCAGCATTGAATCATGGGCAATGTGGCAGGCGTATAGGACGCACCACAGTTATGCAAGGAACGTCTGGGATCACAGTAAAAGCAAGCTTCTCTGGTGTTTACACAAATGGTGATTACAGGGCAATAAAACAGTCAATGATGCTAACCCGTTGGGTTTTAAACATCATTATTAGTATTTTGCCGCCAGGATCCATGGGAACTGCAAGCGCGTTGTTGTCGGCAATGAAAACGCGCTGAAAGGTACAAAAAATAAGCGTGTTGTTGTCGAGCAATGAAAACACGCTGAAAGTTTTTTAAAAGCGTGTTGTTGTCGGGCAATGAAAACGCGCTGAAAGTAAAAAAAAAAAAACACAATGAATGCGTGTGAGAAAGAGGGGGAGCATGAGGTGAGCCCGGGAGTGGTGCTTGGGTGCGTGCGCAGTCTGCTCATTTTCAAGCACTGAACTCGTGCTTGTGGTGCGCCCCTGCTCATTCCCGCAAGGTGGATGCTGCCACAAGCATGAGTGTGTACTTCCAAAAAGAGCAGAGCGATGGCTAAAGGTCCTTCTATGCAGCGCATGTGCGCTGCGTAGGCGAGACCTACAAAGTAAGGGTTGTTGATGCAAGAACGTAAATACAAACATTTATAGTGGGCTGTATGTGTATAAGTGCATGCAGTATTATATATGGTCCTTCCAGATCTGCTACCACATGGAGTCGATGAACTGGGGCATTCTGCCTCACGAGGATGGCTACTCCTCAGATGTATGATGAGTATGTGGCCTTATATTTGTGTATGATCTATTTAGCGTCAGTTCGCTGTATAAGGTAAGTCTCTTGCAAAAGGCTTATATCTATGTCTTGTCGCTGTAGATATGCTAGTATAGATCTCGGTTTAAGGAAATGATTGAGACCTCTAACATTCCACGTCATTGGTTTAATGACTCTCATTGCTTTGTCGTTGCATATATTCCTTGAGTAGTGTAGTGTCTTTATATAGGTGGGTGTTGCATGCATGCGTCCAACGCACCAGGCCGTAGTTGCCAATAACAACCTCTCATAGCCCTAGAATGTGCCTTTTGTTTTCCTGACTTGCACTTCTCCTTTGCCACCTCAACTTGCCAGACAACCTTGCATACACCTTCCCCAACCCCACCAACTTCAATTTACATTTACGTTAAACAATGAGTAGCGGAGGCTAAACAGCCTCCAAATAGTGCACATTATGCATGCATTTTTCCATACACATCCTGAACATGGGACAACCATCTTCAACTGAACAAAAATTCCCTGTTTTACTTGAGTGGGTGCCGGGATTCAGGTTATATCCTAGTAGTTATGTATGACTGGTGGCGGCGTGAACTAATGCTTGCAGTCCGCATCATTGTACTTCTGTCCAATTTATAGTTCGTCCCAATGTGAAGTTGAATGTAGACCACTCAATTTGTATCTGCTGCATTTGTACCGCTGTAGAGCTGCTTCTAGGATCATGGTTGTCATAAGTGTCAACTATAACCCAAGTGGCGAGTCCCAGTGAGCATTTTGCAGTCATTATCATTTAGTGTGTCCATGTTGTTATGCAAGAGGTTTTGCTCTAGGCCAGTGGTTCCCAAACTTTTGACTCCAGAGGACCCTTATTGAGTCACCACTGGAAGCCGGGGACCCCCAAGCACTTTGTATGAGTTAAATTTCAAATATTAAAACAGTAATTCGAAGAAAAAGCACACGTGTGCACACAAAACAAATACTCAAAGTACTAAGGATTTTGGGGCCAGATGTACGACCATTTCATTTAGCGCCTCGCAATTGGCGACACATTGTGAGTGGCAAATTGCGAGTCGCTAAATGAAATGTACAACAGTGTGTTTAACACTGTTTGGGATTTCCAAGGGGGTCGCAAATTGCGAGGCTCATTAATATAAATGAGCCTCTCGCAATTTGTGAGCCCATTGGGAATGCCAGCCCTCCCAGGGATGGTGGCTTGCTGGGCTCAGCAGACCACCATGTCTAGGACTGCTTTTAAATAAAAGAGTTTTTGTTTTTTAATGCAGCCCGTTTTCCATGCATTTAAAAAAAAAAAGAAAATGAAACGTTTTCGTTTCATTTTTTAAGGGCAGGCAGTAGACCCTGGGACCACTGCCTGCCCTTAAAAAATACATTTGCATGCATTTGCAAAGGGGAATGGGTCCCTCCAGGGACCCTTCCCATTTGCGAATGAATTACCATCTACTTGAAGTAGGTGGTAATTGCGAGTGTTTTGCGACCGCAATTGCAGTCGCAAAACATTTGTACATGGTTTTGAGACTCCATATTTGGAAGGGAATGCCCCTTGCAAATAGCAAGATGCAAAACATATTTAGCGAGTCGCAAAAACATTGTGACTCACTAAATAGGCTATATACATGGCCAAATAGGTTTTTGCATGTGCAAACGGGTTCGCGAACCCGTTTGCGCATATAAAAATGGGTCGTACATCTGGCCCTTAGTATTTTATATTGAAGGAACAGCCCCTCTGTCACATGTATTTCATTTGTTTTATAGCATCTCTCATACCATTGTAGGATGTCAGAGCACTTTACATTACACACATATAGAGACGATGAATCATACATCTAAATCAGTGTATAGAAAATGTTACATAAGGTAACAAGTATTCACATGTCATTCATACTGGTAGGCATTTTAAAGAGTGCTTGGTCTGGAAAAGCACAAACTCAGGATTCAGAACATAACACAGTGGCTAGCACTGACTTTAACATTAAAAATTTATTTCCAACCAAATAAATCTTTTTAGCAGCATCAGGATAATGAATGACTGGGGAAAAACATAAGTTACTATTTGGTACCATGCAGTTTGCAAGCAGCTCTTTGATGACAGTTCATCGGTCCCTATGCTAGATTACGATTGTCACTTATGAAGTGCACATGAAACAAAAGAATCTCTGTGACAAAAGCAGTAACCTATGCACATAAAATACTGCTTTTTAAAATGCATGTTATATGTTCTTTGCAGTAGGCACATTAACCTTCTGTGCTACATTAGTTCTGCCACTGAACAAAACCCTCATCTCTCTCCAGCAGGTACATTAATCACTGGCATTATCTTGACACTTTTATTGTTGCTCGAAAGCTGCTAATTAGACAAGAAACTTTGCTGTGCTTTTAAAACTGCTGCCTTCGGACCCCCTGGGAATGTGTCACGGACCCCAGTTTGGGAAACAGTTTGGGAAACACTGCTCAAGGCGACAGCAAGCGTCCGCCAGAGAGAGCTTAAAACAAAATGTGTTTTTTTATTTTTTAGGAGCTGTAATATGATGAAGTATAGTAGGCTGTATTGTATCTGTCAGGAGATGAATCTGGTTCGGATGTGCGCCTGCCTAAGAACTAAGAACTACTGGGTCCAGGGATCCGTGCGGCTGTAGGCGGAGACTATATGTACTCACTAAACCCGGAAGTCGGGTTGTATTGGATTCCGTATACTTTCTGTTGATGCAGTGGTGTTCGTAGTAATGTGGGCGTTGTGTGCGTGGTGCTTCGCTAGGATCAGCGAAGACACGTACACTCGCAGCATGCTGTTGGTGTTGGCAGAGGAAGGACATTCTCTTCGAGCATTGTCGGCGGTGTGAGTCGGCTGACTCACTGGAACGGGTTCTGTGGTGCTTCGCCGGTGCTCATTTAGCAAAGACACAGACCCGTGTGGTTTCAGGCTTTCGTGAGTCTAGTGGGGGTGGATCGGCTGATCCATCCGGCGGGTGCGGTGGTGCTTCGCGGACGTTGCGCGAAGACACAGACACCCGGCAAGCTTTCCCGGCCAGAAGAGGTGACTCAACGTTTGCTTGATTCCGGTACTGTTTATCCCTGCTGGGAGAGCGGGTTACATTGGGAGGACGCCACGATAACGGAGAAGCCCAAATACCTTGTTGACTTCATTTCCGTTGGCGGTAAGACTTCGGAGGGCCTCGGCCTTCCAGGAGTACTTCTTCTATTACTTTCTTTTTGGTTGTTGGAGGGGTATAACACTTGACTATTCATTTTGCTTCTGTGAAGTTAACAGAAGGCGGGTTGGTTGCTAGACTATTAAGGGATGACTCCGGAACACTGACATAACTTTCTTTCACGGTGCTTGATATAAACGACAAGGTATGTACCGAGATTGTAACCATCGGACCACTGAGTGACAGGGGGATTGGAGGAGAGGATTAATCTGTGTTTGTGTCTCGTAAGCTCTGTATACGTTCCTGGAGATCCGAAATAGGAGTGATTCCAGAGTACGTCGCCATCCTTGTCTTACATGCTGGGAGAAGAAACACCGGCAGGTATTAATGCTTGTCCTTTATCATTGCAGATAGCACCAGCCCGCGGAGCTACTACCCGGCCCCCTCCATTTATTCCCTCGCCGGATCACCTCTTGGCTCTGGGTGTTATACAGACCAGGCTTGGGGAGATCCGGAGGTGGACCCTCTAGAGCAGTGGTTCCCAAACTTTTCACTCCTGTGGACCCCCATTGATTCACCACCGGAAGCCGGGGACCCCCAAGCAATTTGTAGGATTTAAATTTCAAACATTAAAACAGTAATTCGAACAAAATAAACACAGGTGTACACAAAAGAAAAACTCGAATTACTAACAATTTTTGGGGCATATTTACAAGCCCCTCCCCCCATGGGAACGTCACTTTTTGTTCCCGTGGCGATATGGGCTTCGCCTTATGTACAAGGCAGCGTTGAGCCACTTACTGTGGCTGAACGCTGCTTTGCAAATAAGACCCCCTTTCATGCAATACTTAACGTGAAAGAGGTGGACAGTGGGTGTTGCGATGGGCGTTCCACTGCAACACCCATTGATTTTTTAACGCTGCCTCCTATTTACAAGTGCAGCGTAAATAGGAGGCTGCGCCAAAATTAAAACCAGGAAACACCTGGACTTAACTTGACGAAACGAGGAGAAATGCTTTATTTCTCCTCGATTTTGCTTTTTCCATGTGTGCTGCCTTATGCAGTACACATGGAAAAAGCAAAACGCCTTGGGTTTTTTATGTTCAGGAAGGAGGATCTTCCTGTACATAAACAATTTTTCCCTGCACGCAGTCACACTTGCACTATGGTGCAAGGGTGCCTGCATTGGCGCTACCCTGCTAAGTGTAGCGCAGAGGGAAACGCATTGCTGCACCATATTCTTGTAAATATGGTGCAGCCCTACGTTTCCGAAGTGGTGGACCGTGTCATTAAGCTAAGGAGGCTAACGACATGCTCCTCCACTTCTGATGTAAATATCCCTCTTAAAATTTTATATTGAAATAATTTGCAAAAAACTAAATAATTTAATGGGAAGATTGGTGCTGCATCCTAGTGACAAACTTTTACATGGCTGTTTTTATTTTGCAGTACGAGGCTCCTGCTCCTGCCAGGGCCAGACTGGAAACCAAAAGCAGCCCTAGAAAATGTTTTCAGACCAGTCCCCATACGGTGCATACCAAGTGCAATGAGTGAGCCTGGCCACTACAGAGGGGGCTTTGGAATGCTCTCCCCCAAAAGTTTTTGGATAACAATGGTGCAGTCTACAACACAGTTATCATTACATATTGAATTTTATTAGCTTTTAAAGACTAGTAAATGAAGACCTTGTTATACAGCAGGATACGACAATCTGGGAAGAAAAATAAGTTACTGACAAAAGCAGTAAGTAACCAACTGACCTATGCTCATAAAATTTTTAAAAACTTAAATGCATGGTACATGTTTTTTGCAGTGGCATATTAACCCTCTGTGCTACATTAGATAAGTTAAAGCTGCCACTGGACAAAACTCTCTCCTCTCTCTCTCCAGCAGGTACATTAATCACTGGTGTTATCTTGACAATTTTATTGTTGCTCGAAAACTGCTAATTCTGCAAGGAACTTTGAAGTGCTTTTAAAACTGCTGCTTGCGGACCCCATGGGAATGTGTCAAGGACCCCTGGGGGTCCGCGGACCACAGTTTGGGAAACACTGCTCTAGAGCATCACCCGGCTCCCGAAGAGCATCTGGAACCTTGACAGAATCCAATACCCACGAAACGCTGCTCTTCCTGGTCCGGGTGTTCCCTCAAGATGGCTACCATGGATGATGTGTTACAGGCATTAGTGATGGTTCAGCAGGAGTTGGCGGATTCCAAAGCGGAAACCGCGGCTCTGAGGGAAAAGGTAGATAGACAAGCACGAAACCCGTTCGATGCATCATCATCCAACCCCCATATTCATGTCACAGTACCACCTCCTGTTCCGTTGGCAACCCCAGAACGATACTCGGGCGACCCCCATAAAATTCAAACATTTCTCACCCAAATAGCATTACACTTCTCGTGTAGACCAGCATCCTTCCCTAACAATTTGTCTAGGGTCACTTTTGCGATCTCGTATCTCTCAGGGGATGCCGCTGATTGGCGGTTCTGCTGGTACGGAATGACAGCCCTCTGCTCTCTGATTGGGATGGATTCAGAACGGAACTTGAAAGAGTATTTGATCGTAGGGCTACTACGTTTAGCGCCGACAAGGAGCTGTTAACATTGAGACAGGGAAAAAGAGATCTGGTGTCTTACATGACGACGTTCAACAGGTTGAATGAATGAATGAAAAGGATCTTATCTTGCGCAGACTTAGCCCCAAGGGCGTCAAGGCGCCTAAATCAAATATATCAGCTACGCCCCCTACAGTAACACTCAGCAGCATGCTCTCATTGGTAGGCCCTCTTAAAGAGACAGGTTTTAAGAGCTTTTTTAAATAGCTCAATTGTGGGAAGGGTTTTTATATCAAGAGGGATAGAATTCCAAAGCTGAGGGGCAACCACGGAAAACGCTCTGGCTCCCCATCTGGCTAGTTTGAAACGCGGAACAACCAATTGACAGAGTCCCGCAGACCGAAGGACTCTTGTAGGGACGTAGCGCGTAAAGAGAGAGCCAATGGCACTGGAGGAACCTTCCGTAACAGCTCTGTAGGCTAAGCACAGAATTTTAAAAGAGATTCTGTACTGCACCGGTAGCCAGTGGAGTTCTTTCCTAGCTGCAGTGGCAGAGGAGGTTTTAGGAAGGGCCAAGACAAAACGAGCTGCAGCGTTCTGCACAACCTGCAATCGATGCAAAAGGCTTTTATTGACTTCCGTATAAAGGGAATTGCAATAATCCAATCTCGATCCTACCAAGGCAACTGCAACCTGCTTACGAGCCTGAAGGGAAAGATACCCACGGATTTTATTGAGTATCCTAATCACACCCCAGCAAGTGGCCACGGTCCTGTTGACTTGGAGGGAAAGGGAAAGCGAGGTGTCGAAAATTACGCCAAGGTTTCTGGCAAATTGGGAGGGGGTGGGGCAGATGCCAAGAGAAGATGGCCACCACTCACTTGACCAAACATCTTGGTCCTTCCCAAAAATCAACACCTCCGTCTTTTCGCCGTTCAGTTTCAGGGAATTTATAGTCATCCAGTCTGCCACATACTGCATGCATACCCTGAAACAGGCGGCTGATGTCCTAACAGAAGAGTGAGTCAGTGACACCATGATCTGAGTGTCATCTGCATAGGATACCACCTCCATCCCCTGCGATCTTACTAGTCTTGCCAAGGGAGCCACATAGATGTTGAATAGGGTCGGACTTAAAGCCGACCCTTGTGGCACCCCACACTGCAATGACTTGGCAGGGGAGAGGTGGTTCCCCAGCATCACTCTCTGCTCCCTGTCCAACAGAAAAGAGTTGAGGAGACTCAAGGCCGTTCCCCTGACACCAACTTCCCTAAGCCGAGATGTCAGAATGGCCGGGGAGAGGGTGTCGAACGCGGCCGTGAGGTCCAACAAAACCAGGACCGTGGTTTGACCTGAGTCCACTTTAAGTCGGATGTTATTCACCACACAAGTGAGAGCGGACTCAGTGCTGTGGTGCTTTCTGAAGCCATGTTGCGTGTTGTCAAGGTATTTGGATGATTCAAGGAAGGAGGACAGATGAAAATTCAGATGCGCCTCAAGCATCTTGGCAGGGGCAGGGAGGAGGGAGATAGGCCTAAAGTTCTTCAATAAGGCCGGATCTAGGGACGGCTTCTTGAGGAGCGGTTTTACAATCGCCTTCTTCCACACAGCAGGGAAGGAACCCTGAGTAATAGCCATGTTCATTACCTCAAGCATAGGAGGAAGAAGGCTATTCCTATACTCTTTAAGTTTTTTCAGAGGTAGGGGGTCCAGAGGGGAAGCAGATTTAGTCCTGTCAAGCAACAGGTTCAGTCCTTCCAGGGATAAAGATGGAAAATCCATAAGAAAGGAGGAGGGAACTGTACCTAAGGAATCAAGACTAGAAATAGCAGAACATACGCTTTGATCCAGGTCATGACAGTGAGCTTCCAAGGATAAGTGAATGCCAAGAATTTTATTGTGGAAGAAGTCAGAGATATTGTCGCAGAGTTCTTGCGAACTGACTACGCGGTCTGGGAGTTGCAGGGAGCATAAGGTGTCAGCAATTTTAAAAAGCTCCCTGGAGGAGGAGAGTGAGCTGGTAAGGTTGGAAAAATAGTCCTGCTTCACTATCACTACACTCCGTTTATACTCCCGCAGTGAGGACTTGTGAGCCTCCCGATCATTGGCGTCCCAAGATTTCCTCCAATTTCTCTCACTACTCCTACATCTCTGCCTCATGAGACGCAGCTGATCAGTAAACCAAGGTGCTGTAGGCTTTTGACGTGCGACATAGCGCAGAGAAGGAGGAGCAAGTTGTTCCACTGCCCTAGATATAGAATCCGTCAGGTGTTGAGCTGCCACCGCTACGTCTTTAGATGATAGAGATTCGGGAGTGGAGACAAGCGGGATAAGGGCCTCATCCGATATCGTCCTGAGGTTTCTCCTAAGGATAAATGGGGAAGTTCCCACATTAATAATCCCTAGGGCAGGAAGGGAAAGTTCTAATGGCACGGCACAGTGATCAGACCAAACCAGTGGTAACGGAGGGCCAGTAGAAATCCTGACGTCGTTGGAAAATACTCCGTCAAGTATGTGCCCAGCCTTATGGGTGGGACTACTCACAAGTTGGGCTAGGTCACATGCACCTAGAGAATCAACCAGCGATATTGTATCCTTTGAGTAGACCTCATCCAAGTGAAAATTAAAGTCACCCAAAATAGTGAAAGCCGTTTTCCCAAAGTAAGGTTCCAAGAGTGTCAATAGTTCAGAAGGGAAACTAGCTCTGGGACCGGGAGGCCTATAAATCAAAATACCAGTGAAAGAGGCTGATGGAGAGAGGGTAATACAAAAATATAGGGCTTCGAATCGATCTGACGGCGTCGATAGAGATTTAGTGCAGCAATAAAGAAAGGATTTAAGAAGGATGGCAATGCCACCTCCTCTGTGAAGGGATCTGTCCTGTCTATAAAGAGAATAACCATCAGGAATGGCCAGAATCAGGTCATGTCCTGAGGTATCGGAGGCCCAAGTCTCCGTGATAAACACCCAATCCGGCTGTCGCTCATCCACGAAATCGTGAAAGGCGACGTTGTGCTTAATAAGCGAACGGGCATTAATCAGAAAGCCAGATCTAGAGGGAGCATCAGGTTGTTTAAGCGGAAGAGAAGATGTTACACAACCAGTGCCGGAAAAAGCAAAAGGGGCCGTACAGGCCCTGCACCTATAATAGTGCAGGATCCCCTCAGGCGAATAACGATGTAGACAGGGCTGGGATACAGGTCTAAGTGACAGAAAATCAGATCTTGAATATCGCCTAGTTATCCTGTCAGGAGAGGAAGGAGTAGAAACAGAGTCCAGCCCGACCTGCTGCCCGTCCTCAGCGCGGACGGGCGCAGACGGGCTGAACTCTGGCGTAACTCCGGCTTCAGTACGGCGTCCCCGCTGCGCGTTACCGCTGCGCGCAGACATGGCTGCCTATATACTCGCCTTTAGACACAGAGAGCGGACTGGGACGCGCAAAATCTGCCCCTCCCCAGTATGGCCGCCGTCGAGACTGTGGAAAGGACCCGCGAAATGCGGTGAGTTTACAATTATGTTGCAGGTGAGATGACAGAGGTGGGGGTGTGCGTGGCCAGATATTTAAAAACAGGGGAAAAGTGCAAAAAATAACTTTAGCAAATAAAAAGACCAAAACGGGTATTTTAAAATAGACAAGCGCTACGAATGAGGGCGCTGCAACCAGTGAAGCGCGGGAGCAACTAAGAGCGCGCCATGCAGTTTACCTGCATATATACTCGCCTTTAGACACAGAGAGCGGACTGGGACGCGCAAAATCTGCCCCTCCCCAGTATGGCCGCCGTCGGGACTGTGGAAAGGACCCGCGAAATGCGGTGAGTTTACAATTATGTTGCAGGTGAGATGACAGAGGTGGGGGTGTGCATGGCCAGATATTTAAAAACAGGGGAAAAGTGCAAAAAATAACTTTAGCAAATAAAAAGACCAAAACGGGTATTTTAAAATAGACAAGCGCTACGAATGAGGGCGCTGCAACCAGTGAAGCGCGGGAGCAACTAAGAGCGCGCAATGCAGTTTACCTGCATATATACTCGCCTTTAGACACAGAGAGCGGACTGGGACGCGCAAAATCTGCCCCTCCCCAGTATGGCCGCCGTCGAGACTGTGGAAAGGACCCGCGAAATGCGGTGAGTTTACAATTATGTTGCAGGTGAGATGACAGAGGTGGGGGTGTGCGTGGCCAGATATTTAAAAACAGGGGAAAAGTGCAAAAAGTAACTTTAGCAAATAAAAAGACCAAAACGGGTATTTTAAAATAGACAAGCGCTACGAATGAGGGCGCTGCAACCAGTGAAGCGCGGGAGCAACTAAGAGCGCGCCATGCAGTTTACCTGCATATACATGGACAGCAGCAGTGCCCACAAGCAGAAGGGAAGATTTCCACACGCACCTGGTTAAGGAGATAAAGGTGAGCCTTCCGAGACGACTTCGAGCGGCACGACTGTTTCAATGCTCATGCAACCCAAGCTGTGTTCTGTATTAAATAAAGAACAAAGTGATATCTCACCAATTCCACTGTGAAAAGTCTCCTTGATGATGAAAAGCATGAAGCAGGAGACAATAATTCCCTGCTGTACTCAAAATCCCATCATGCAACTGCCTTCTATAAGCAAAGTCTTAATAAGGATCTAGGGGAAAAAACTCTTGTATCATCAGAGAAAAACCCCTCTCAGTATGGGTATTAAATATATTGAAACCCACTTTCTTCTGTTATAGTGGCCACTATAACAAGCTCAAGGTTGATAACAAGGTTGATAGCGGAGACAGCTTGGCCTGAAGAAAAGAGGATGTCACTCTATTACCAAGGTTTGTGTGACGAGATGAAAGATGTATTGGCGCAGATAGACTCACAGCCAACATCCTGCATTGATCTTATTAATCTTACGCTGCGGTTGGACCATCGCATGGCCGATAGGCACGGAGGTGGTCGACGAGGAGAAAGGGCTCCTCCGGTAACCGAGACAGAGACCAGGACCTTGTCATCCTCTAAGGAAACCGGGCCCGAACCCATGGATGTCGGAGCGGTTCGACCTCCCTTGTCTAGAACGGAAAGGGAGACCAGGAGGGCTCAGGGCTTATGTATGTACTGCGGACGAAAGGGACATTACGCTAGGGACTGTCCATCGAAACCGAAGCGTAAAACTACCTATTTCCCGGGGAAGAAAGTGGCCATAAGCACCGTAGGAGAAATCGCCAGTGAGCCCTCATCTTCTTCGGCGGATGGAGGGAAGGAGATACTGGACGGCGGATCCCATCTCTGGATGTATCGGAACAAAAGACCTCTGAATCACATATAGTGTTAGACATGTTGTTGGCTGTTCACCATAAAACGCATCCCGTTCGTTCCATGATAGACTCAGGGGCAACGGGGAACTTCATTGATCAGGGATTGGTACAACGGCTGGGGTTGAGAAGGGTGCGCAGTAAGCAACCCGAGCCAAAATTGGCGGTGGATGGCACCCCTCTGAAGTCAGGCCCTATTGTCGAACACACAGAAACCTTAGAACTCTCCTTTCCGGGGATTTCGTATGATCATGTGGAAGACTTCATCCTCAATATTATAGAGGCCCCTCATTACGAGCTCATCCTGGGCATGCCGTGGTTGTGGCGTCATAGCCCTTTCATGGGCTGGAGACAGAAGACCCTTAGTTTTCAGTCCAGTGAGTGCCAAAAGCAATGCATGAGAGAACACAGTTCGGTAGCCCTGACTCTTGCAATGGTGCATCTTGTGGCTACTGCCGCTGAGAAAGCGGTTATCCTACCACCGGAGTACACAATGTATAGCGAGGTGTTCAGCGAGGAGAAGGCTGCATCTCTGCCACCACATCGCGAGTATGACTGCAGGATAGATCTGGTGGAGGGAGCGGTTCTTCCGTCTTGTAGGGTATACGCTCTGTCCGAGCCGGAGAACCAGCACTTGAGAGATTATTTGGATCATTATTGTGCCATAGGATTTATTCGTCCTTCACGCTCCCCTGCAGCCTCCCCTTTTTCCTTTACCGCAAAAGCCAGTGGTGAACTCAGGGCTTGCATTGACTATCGCGTCCTGAATAAGAACACGGTGAGGAACCGGTATCCGCTTCCGCTAATTCCGGTGTTATTAGATCAGGTGCGAGGAGCGGCCGTTTACACTCATCTCGATCTTCGAGGAGCTTACCGTCTGGTCCGAATACGAGGGGGAGACGAGTGGAAAACGGCCTTCAAGACTCGTTACGGTCTATACGAATATCTGGTGATGCCGTTTGGGCTGTGCAATGCCCCTGCGGCATTTCAGTACTTTTTGAACGATGTTCTTAAGGAATACCTGGATCGCATAGCGATCGTGTATATAGATGATATCCTCATCTAATCGGAATCATCAGCCCAGCATACGGAGCATGTGAGTACGATACTCCAGCGTTTGCAGGAGAACCATTTATACTGCAAACTGAGCAAGTGCGAGTTCAACGTCAAGCAAGTGGAGTTTTTGGGGGTAATCTTGAGTCCACAGGGGTTCAGTATGGCAGAGAGGAAAGTGGCAGCGGTGCAGGAGTGGCCGGTCCCAAGAACAGTACGCGAGGTCCAATGTTTCCTTGGATTCGCTAATTATTACAGGCGCTTCATTGCACATTTCTCGCAGATGGCAGCCCCTATAACCCGACTACTGAGGAAAGGCGTTACTTATGCCTGGACTACTGAGGCTGCCGCAGCTTTTAAGCAGCTCAAGGAGGCTTTCTGTTCTGCACCAATACTGAGACATCCTCAGGTCGACGTTCCCTTCATTGTCGGAGCTGATGCCCCAGACGTGGCTCTTGGTGCGGTGTTGTCGCAAAGAGACAGAGAGACAGGCCAGTTACATCCGGTAGCTTTCATGTCGAAAAAATTGTCCCCGGCCGAAACCAGTTATACAGTGGCGGAGAAAGAGCTCCTAGCTGTCAAGCGGGCCTTTCAGGAATGGAGGCATTACCTATGGGGGGCTCAACATCCCGTCACCGTGTATACGGACCATCGCAATCTGCAGTACATGAAAACCGCTCGACACCTAACACAGAGGCAGATGCGATGGACTCTGTTCTTTGCCGAATATAACTTTCTAATCACTTTCCGTCCTGGTTCCGACAACAGGAAGGCTGACTCCCTCTCAAGGCAGAACGATGCTGAGACCCCGCGTTTAACTGTACCTGAGGCCATTGTCTCCCCTGAGAGGGTCCTGTGTGTTGTTACTGTGGATAACTTCATGAATCAGGTAAAAGAACAACGTTCCCTAGCACAGTGGCAGGAATGGGCTGCAGAGGACCAACAACGCTCTTTACAGCACGGCATTCCTTTGTATCGCAATCAGCTGTTTTTGCCAAACCATGAGATCGACAGAAGGCATTTAACTGGTGCCACAATGCAGTACTAGCAGGTCATCTGGGGTGCAAGAAGACTCTTTCGTCCTTGCAACGCTCACTTTTGGTGGGGGAATATGGCGAAGGATGTGAAGACATGGGTTTCCCAATGTGATACTTGCGCCAGGGCCAAAAGCGAAACTTGTAGGGCGAAGGGGGTCTTGATGCCGCTGCCTACACCGTCCAGCCCCTGGCAGAACATTAGTCTTGATTTCGTGGTAGGGTTACCCATGGACCAGGGGTGTAATGCTATCCTGGTGGTGGTGGGTAGTCTGACTATAGCAGGTCACTTCCTCCCATGCAAGAACCTACCTACCGCTGCCCAAACCGCGCAAATGTTGCTCCAGCAAGTAGTTCGTTTGCACGGCCTCCCCAAGGTTATCGTCTCGGACAGAGGTCCGCAGTTTGTTGCCAGGTTTTGGAAGGCATGGTGTGCAGCACTGCGGGTGGAGGTGGCCTTATCCACGAGTTTCCATCCTCAGACGGATGGCCAGACCGAGAGAATAAACCAGTCCCTAAAACAGTTCCTGAGATGTTATGCGGAAGAGGCTTCGGAATCCTGGGTGTCGATGTTATGGTTGGCGGAATTGACATACAACAACTCCTGGCATAGTTCCATCAAAGAAACACCTTTCAGGGCTAATACCGGTTTCTATGCCAACACACTGCCGCTAACGGTACCGAGCGAGACCACGAACCACCCTTCGGTACATGCCCAAGTCAAGGAGTTGCTGAAGATCCATCAACGGATACAGACGGAGTTAGTCCGGGCTAAGGTGACCTACAAGAAATAGGCGGACGCCCATAGGCAGGTTGGACCGCAATATGAGGTGGGGGATCGGATGTGGTTATCCACCAAAAACATTCGTTTCAGGTACCGCGGCATATTTCACCCGCGATACATAGGTCCATATCCTGTTCTTCGACAGGTGAATCCTGTGGCGTATCGCTTGAAGCTACCTGCATCCCTCAGGATCCATCCAGTGTTTCACTGTAGCCTGCTGAAGCCGGCTCGTGGTCGCCGTCGGGTGGCGCCTCCTCCCGCGGCGAGGGACGGCCAGTTGGAGTATGAGGTGCGCCGAATCCTGGATTCCCGTTTTTGGCGGGGGCGCCTTTGGTACCTTGTTTCGTGGAAGGGGTACTCGGCGGAGGAGGACTCGTGGGAACCGTGCACAGGAGTACATGCCCCGACGGCGGTGCGTTTGTTCCATTCTCGTTACCCGGGTAAGCCAGGTCCCAGGAGGCGCTTGGGAGGAGGACGTACTGTCAGGAGATGAATCCGGTTCGGATGTGCTCCTGCCTAAGAACTAAGAACTACTGGGTCCAGGGATCCGTGCGGCTGTAGGCGGAGACTATATGTACTCACTTAACCCGGAAGTTGGGTTGTATTGGATTCCGTATACTTTCTGTTTATGCAGTGGTGTTCGTAGTAATGTGGGCGTTGAGTGCGTGGTGCTTCGCTAGGACCAGCGAAGACACATACACTCGCTGCATGCTGTTGGTGTTGGCAGAGGAAGGACATTATCTTCGAGCATTGTCGGCGCTGTGAGTCGGCTGACTCACTGGAACGGGTTCTGTGGTGCTTCGCCGGTGCTCATTTAGCGAAGACACAGACCCGTGTGGTTTCAGGCTCTCGTGAGTCTAGTGGGGGTGGTTCGGTTGATCCATCCGGCGGGTGCGGAGGTGCTTCGCGGACGTTGCGCGAAGACACAGACACCCGGCAAGCTTTCCCGGCCAGAGGAGGTGACTCAACGTTTGCTTGATTCCGGTACTTTTGTTCCCTGCTGGGAGAGCGGGTTACATTGATAGGACGCCACGATAATGGAGAAGCCCAAATACCTTGTTGACTTCATTTCCGTTGGCGGTAAGACTTCGGAGGGCCTCGGCCTTCCAGGAGTACTTCTTCTATTACTTTCTTTTTGGTTGTTGGAGGGGTATAACACTTGACTATTCATTTTGCTTCTGTGAAGTTAACAGAAGGCGGGTTGGTTGCTAGACTATTAAGGGATGACTCCGGAACACTGACATACCTTTCTTTCACGGTGCTTGATATAAACGACAAGGTATGTACCGAGATAGTAACCATCGGACCACTGAGTGACAGGGGGATTGGAGGAGAGGATTAATCTGTGTTTGTGTCTCGTAGGCTCTGTATACGTTCCTGGAGATCCGAAATAGGAGTGATTCCAGAGTACGTCGCCATCCTTCTCCCTAGTAGTAGATCACCGAGGTAGGTGAAGGTTCTACGGGAGGCTTACAGGCTGGGAGAAGAAACACCGGCAGGTATTAATGCTTGTCCTTTATCATTGCAGATAGCACCAGCCCGCGGAGCTACTACCCGGCCCCCTCCATTTTTTCCCTCGCCGGATCAACTCTTGGCTCTGGGTGTTATACAGACCAGGCTTGGGGAGATCCTGATGTGGACCCTCTAGAGCATCACCCGGATCCCGAAGAGCATCTGGAACCTTGACAGTATCCCTTCTTTCTACAAAGTCCACTTTATTGGTGGAATTCTCTTTCTGCCATATCTGTACAGCAATTGTACAGTCTGGATATATGGGTATATTATTGTCACCAAATTGCATGTCCCTGTGCTCTCTAGCCAACTTGAGCACTGCATCTTGGTCTTTTAAAATTGAACAGACATGTTATGCTTTAGGGGACTGGAGTCCTGGGTGGAGTAAATGAGTTGTCCCCTAAGAGATGTGTCAGTGTTTTGTCAAGGGCCAGTTTTGGATATTTCTGCTACACCCAAAATTAGCAAATTGTTATGTCACAATCTAGCTTTAAGCTCTTTAGTTTTTGCTTTGATCATTTCCAGCACTCTTTCCATCTGCAGTAGTTTTTCATTGTGCCCTTTCGTTGTACCTTTGATATCAGACGTAAGCTTAAGCTGTTCTATACAATCATTGTGTATTTCTACTCTCTCTTTAATTAGGTCTAATCAATCTATAAGGCTAATCTATCTTCTCAAAGCTTTGTCTCATGTCGAACAGTAAGTGTCTGAGGGATGAGTCTTTGTCAGTGGCTGAGCCTTGTTTCTCAGTGGCTGCATCCTCAAGAACAGTTAGAGAGGTTGCACAGTGAGTTTCAAATGATAACTGATGGCGTTTCAGGCCTCCTTTGGGGTCACGAAGGTTCAGAAGTGTTGGGATTATGGCTGGCGATCAGTCCTCTGTACTAACCTTGCCAGCTGCTTGTGTACTGCAGCTGCGATGAACATGCCTGAACTCATGCACCCACGCACTCATAACTAGCAGAATGGACTATGTAAACACCCTCTACGCCGTAATCAACAAATCCCTGCTACGCAAACTCTAGACCATCCACAACACAGCGGCCAGACTCGTCCTCGGCATCGCACGACATGAGCCCATCGCCCATCACCTGCGAGACCTCCACTGGCTCCCCGTCGAGACGAGAGTAACCTTCAAGCTACTCAACCATACCTACAAATCACTCAGCAACACCGGACACAAATACCTCAACGAAAGAGTGTCCTTCCACGTACCCAAGAGAAACCTCTGCTCCGCCGACGTCGCCCTAGCAGAAACCCCGTGCATCCACAGACCCAGAGGGGGTGGAAGAGCCTTCTCCTACATCGCGGCTAAGGCCTGGAACGAGCTCCCGGTCAACATCAGACGCTCCCCTACTCTGCACACCTTCAGGAAGAGCCTCAAGACCTGTCTTTACGGCTGACCCGGAGCTGTGCCCCCACTCCCCCAAATGCCTTGAGACCCTTACAGCTGAGTAGTGCGCTTTAAACCCCCTGATTGAATGATGCCTGCCTGCACTTCCCGATGGGGTAATTTGGGTGGAACAGAACCAGCCACTTCTCCTTTTGGGGGGTGGGCACAAGCAGATCTGCCTGGCTTTACTGGTGTTCAGGGTGGCCACCGCATGGCTGTCTGCAAGTGGTGCAATATTTAGTCTGTCTCCCCACCTTAAGCACATGTTTAGAATATGCAATGTTCACAGTCTCAGACAACCCTCAGCACAATATACAAGTGGAGCAATGTTTAGTCTGTCTCCCCACCTTAAGAACGTTTAGAATATTCAATGTTTACAGTCTCACACAACCCTCAGCACAACATACAAGTGGTGCAATGTTTAGTCTGTCTCCCCACCTTAAGCACATGATTAGAATATGCAATGTTTACAGTCTTTGATGGCCCTAACTAAATATATGATAGTAACAATGCAATGTTTACTGTCTCTGACAGTCTTAACCACGAAACAGGAGTGCAGTATTTATTCCGTCTGATAACCATAAGCACGAGATACAAATTGTGCAATGTTTACAGTCTGGGTGGCTGAACAGACCTAAGCACATGGTACGAACAGTACACTGTTTACAGTCTGTGACTGGCGGCCATACGCATGTGATACGAACAGATCACTGTTTACAGTCTATGAGCGACAGTCATAATCAAGTGATACAAATAGCGCAATGTTTATAGTCTGGAATCCCAATCCCAAGCACATGGTACAAACAGTGCAGTGTTTACGGTCTGGGTGTCTGATTGTCCTAAGCACATGGTACGAACAGTACACTGTTTACAGTTTGTGACTAACAGCCATACGCATGTGATACGAACAGTGCAATGTTTACAGTCTATGATCGACAGTCATAATCAAGTGATACAAATAGTGCAATGTTTACAGTCCGAGTGTCTGAACAATCCTAAGCACATGATTAGAACAGTGCAATGTTTACAGTATGTGACTGACAGCCATAATCAAGTGACACAAATAGTGCAATGTTTACAGTCTGGGTTGCATTACTTAGCCAGAGTATCCATTTCAAAGAGTCAATGTATTTTGATGAATGCTGTTCGATTCTGTAGATGGCAGCAGCAGCTGTGCCATTAAATACGCTGCCACAAGTCATTAACGTCTTCTGGGAAGGCATTTTACCTCTTTCTTTTGTTTTACAGTAAAAAAAGCAGGATGAATGGGAAAGAGAACAGAAAGTTGAGCAAGCTCACTTAAAAATATATATATATTTATTTGTGTAAAGACTGGATTCCTCTGACTTTCTGACCAACCATAGCACATACTGCCAACTATTTAAAAAACATGTTTGTGTAAAGACTAAATGGCTCTGACTTTTTAATAACCATAGCACATACTGCCAACATGTCTTTTTATATGCCTTTGTGTAAAGACTGGATGCCTCTGATTTTTTAACTAGCCATAGCCCATACTGCCAGTGGGCGTTGTTTTAGGTCAAGCCTGGGCAGCACATGCGCTGCTGGCTGTGCAAAGCATGGTGTATTCAGGTATGGCCTTGAAGCTCCACCCACTCTCCGCCCATATTTTTCATTGGCTTGTGTCATTGTCCTTTGTAAATGTTCGCTTCTGATTTGTTAATAGGCTTTCTAGTCCCTCCTTAGTACCGCCTTAGGTACATTTATAACCTCCCATGAGAACTGACCCTTTCATTTCTGTAGTTTCACATATGTTTTCTTTACAGTGTGTCAACACAATTTTCTTTAATGATTTTCTCCTATCGCACAACACAGGTGGCGTGCTGCGCTGCTTACCAGAATTTTACAATATTCAAGAAAGAGACTTCGGCAAGCTGCAACGAAGAAAAAAACGTCTATCTTTTTCAAAACTGTTAGCTTTAGTAAGCAGCATACCACAGGTGACATGTTGTCCTGCTTACGAAAACCTTACAATATTAAAAAAATAGACTGCCGCGAGCTGCGCCTTTCTTTTTATCAGTGCGGCTCACTGCAGCTGACTGCTCCTCCTGCCCGTTCACTCCCTCTGCAATAGGAAGAAATGCAATAGGTCTCGCATTTGTGAGAGCTAATCTATTGGCTTTGTAAAAACAAACACATAAATAAAATGCATTGTCACTTACAATGCTAATACCTTAAACTCTCGCAAATGCTTGTTTTTATATATTTTGTGCTGCTTTGTATTATGCAAACTCGACACAAAGAATATCTTTGGAAGGACTATTCATTTCACAAAGTCACATCTGTTTATTAGGAACAGGGATATTAAGTGCAAATGGGGGTGGGGTCACACACTACTCACACACCAGCGGTATCACCCCTAAGGACTGTGGTAAGTGTAGTTCGTGTTCCGCGATGCATCTTCTTTCGATTCTCTGCTATCTTCGCCATCCCTGGACACGTGTTTCGGGGTATTTACCCCTCATCAGCAGGGATTAGGCCGTGTTCTGGGGTTGCCGGTGGCTGCCAAATATTGCCAGGTTTAGTACCACTCAGGCGCGCAGGTGCGGGGTCCCAGGCTCGTCAGCCAACTGCTCGAGGGAGCTTTAACAATACAAATGGGGGTGGGGTCGCACACTACTCACACACCAGCGGGATCACCCCTAAGGACTGTGGTAAGTGTAGTTCGTGTTCCGCGATGCATCTTCTTTCGATTCTCTGCTATCTTCGCCATCCCTGGACACGTGTTTCGGGGTATTTACCCCTCATCAGCAGGGATTAGGCCGTGTTCTGGGGTTGCCGGTGGCTGCCAAATATTGCCAGGTTTAGTACCACTCAGGTGCGGGGTCCCAGGCTCGTCAGCCAACTGCTCGAGGGAGCTTTAAAATGGGGGTGGGGTCCCACACTACTCACACACCAGCGGGATCACCCCTAAGGACTGTGGTAAGTGTAGTTCGTGTTCCGCGATGCATCTTCTTTCGATTCTCTGCTATCTTCGCTATCTTCGCCATCCCTGGACACATGTTTCGGGGTATTTACCCCTCATCAGCAGGGATTAGGCCGTGTTCTGGGGTTGCCGGTGGCTGCCAAATATTGCCAGGTTTAGTACCACTAAGGCGTGCAGGTAAGGGGTCCCAGGCTCGTCAGCCAACTGCTCGAGGGAGCTTTAACATTACAAATGGGGGTGGGGTCGCACACTACTCACACACCAGCGGGATCACCCCTAAGGACTGTGGTAAGTGTAGTTTGTGTTCCGCGATGCATCTTCTTTCGATTCTCTGCTATCTTCGCTATCTTCCCCATCCCTGGACATGTGTTTCGGGGTATTTACCCCTCATCAGCAGGGATTAGGCCGTGTTCTGGGGTTGCCGGTGGCTGCCAAATATTGCCAGGTTTAGTACCACTCAGGCGCGCAGGTGCGGGGTCCCAGGCTCGTCAGCCAACTGCTCGAGGGAGCTTTAACTTTACAAATGGGGGTGGGGTCGCACACTACTCACACACCAGCGGGATCACCCCTAAGGACTGTGGTAAGTGTAGTTCGTGTTCCGCGATGCATCTTCTTTCGATTCTCTGCTATCTTCGCTATCTTCGCCATCCCTGGACACATGTTTCGGGGTATTTACCCCTCATCAGCAGGGATTAGGCCGTGTTCTGGGGTTGCCGGTGGCTGCCAAATATTGCCAGGTTTAGTACCACTCAGGCGCGCAGGTGCGGGGTCCCAGGCTCGTCAGCCAACTGCTCGAGGGAGCTTTAACATTACAAATGGGTGTGGGGTCGCACTCTACTCACACACCAGCGGGATCACCCCTAAGGACTGTGGTAAGTGTAGTTCGTGTTCCGCGATGCATCTTCTTTCGATTCTCTGCTATCTTCGCTATCTTCGCCATCCCTGGACACGTGTTTCGGGGTATTTACCCCTCATCAGCAGGGATTAGGCCGTGTTCTGGGGTTGCCGGTGGCTGCCAAATATTGCCAGGTTTAGTACCACTCAGGCGCGCAGGTGCGGGTCCCAGGCTCGTCAGCCAACTGCTCGAGGGAGCTTTAACATTACAAATGGGGGTGGGGTCGCACACTACTCACACACCAGCGGGATCACCCCTAAGGACTGTGGTAAGTGTAGTTCGTGTTCCGCGATGCATCTTCTTTCGATTCTCTGCTATCTTCGCTATCTTCGCCATCCCTGGACACGTGTTTCGGGGTATTTACCCCTCATCAGCAGGGATTAGGCCGTGTTCTGGGGTTGCCGGTGGCTGCCAAATATTGCCAGGTTTAGTACCACTCAGGCACGCAGGTGCGGGGTCCCAGGCTCGTCAGCCAACTGCTCGAGGGAGCTTTAACATTACAAATGGGGGTGGGGTCGCACACTACTCACACACCAGCGGGATCACCCCTAAGGACTGTGGTAAGTGTAGTTCGTGTTCCGCGATGCATCTTCTTTCGATTCTCTGCTATCTTCGCTATCTTCGCCATCCCTGGACACGTGTTTCGGGGTATTTACCCCTCATCAGCAGGGATTAGGCCGTGTTCTGGGGTTGCCGGTGGCTGCCAAATATTGCCAGGTTTAGTACCACTCAGGCGCGCAGGTGCGGGGTCCCAGGTTCGTCAGCCAACTGCTCGAGGGAGCTTTAACATTACAAATGGGGGTGGGGTCGCACACTACTCACACACCAGCGGGATCACCCCTAAGGACTGTGGTAAGTGTAGTTCGTGTTCCGCGATGCATCTTCTTTCGATTCTCTGCTATCTTCGCTATCTTCGCCATCCCTGGACACGTGTTTCGGGGTATTTACCCCTCATCAGCAGGGATTAGGCCGTGTTCTGGGGTTGCCGGTGGCTGCCAAATATTGCCAGGTTTAGTACCACTCAGGCGCGCATGTGAGGGGTCCCAGGTTCGTCAGCCAACTGCTCGAGGGAGCTTTAACATTACAAATGGGGGTGGGGTCGCACACTACTCACACACCAGCGGGATCACCCCTAAGGACTGTGGTAAGTATAGTTCGTGTTCCGCGATGCATCTTCTTTCGATTCTCTGCTATCTTCGCTATCTTCGCCATCCCTAGACACGTGTTTCGGGGTATTTACCCCTCATCAGCAGGGATTAGGCCGTGTTCTGGGGTTGCCGGTGGCTGCCAAAAATTGCCAGGTTTAGTACCACTCAGGCGCGCAGGTGCGGGGTCCCAGGCTCGTCAGCCAACTCCTCGAGGGAGCTTTAACATTACAAATGGGGGTGGGGTCGCACACTACTCACACACCAGTGGGATCACCCCTAAGGACTGTGGTAAGTGTAGTTGGTGTTCCGCGATGCATCTTCTTTCGATTCTCTGCTATCTTCGCTATCTTCGCCATCCCTGGACACGTGTTTCGGGGTATTTACCCCTCATCAGCAGGGATTAGGCCGTGTTCTGGGGTTGCCGGTGGCTGCCAAATATTGCCAGGTTTAGTACCACTCAGGCGCGCAGGTGCGGGGTCCCAGGTTCGTCAGCCAACTGCTCGAGGGAGCTTTAACATTACAAATGGGGGTGGGGTCGCACACTACTCACACACCAGCGGGATCACCCCTAAGGACTGTGGTAAGTGTAGTTCGTGTTCCGCGATACATCTTCTTTCGATTCTCTGCTATCTTCGCTATCTTCGCCATCCCTAGACACGTGTTTCGGGGTATTTACCCCTCATCAGCAGGGATTAGGCCGTGTTCTGGGGTTGCCGGTGGCTGCCAAATATTGCCAGGTTTAGTACCACTCAGGCGCGCAGGTGCGGGGTCCCAGGCTCGTCAGCCAACTGCTCGAGGGAGCTTTAACATTACAAATGGGGGTGGGGTCGCACACTACTCACACACCAGAGGGATCACCCCTAAGGACTGTGGTGAGTGTAGTTCGTGTTCGCAGAGAATGGTACTACAATTACCATGGTCCTTAGGGGCGATCCCGCTGGTGTATTAGCAGTGTGCGACCCCATTTTGGTGAATGTTTATGCTCCTTTGAGCTTTGAGCTGACGAGCTCGGGACCCCGCACCTGCGCGCCTTTGTGTGGTACTATACCTAGTAATATTTGGCAGCACGCAGCAACCCCAGAAGATAAGAAGATAGCCTAATCCCTGCTGATGAGGGGTAAATACCCCGAAACACGTGTACAGGGATGGCGAAGATTTGAAGATACGCGAGAATTCGAAAGAAGATGCATCGCAGAGAACGGTACTACAATTACCATGGTCCTTAGGGGCGATCCCGCTGGTGTATTAGCAGTGTGCGACCCCATTTTGGTGAATGTTTATGCTCCTTTGAGCTTTGAGCTGACGAGCTCGGGACCCCGCACCTGCGCGCCTTTGTGTGGTACTATACCTAGTAATATTTGGCAGCACGCAGCAACCCCAGAAGATAAGAAGATAGCCTAATCCCTGCTGATGAGGGGTAAATACCCCGAAACACGTGTACAGGGATGGCGAAGATTTGAAGATACGCGAGAATTCGAAAGAAGATGCATCGCAGAGAACGGTACTACAATTACCATGGTCCTTAGGGGCGATCCCGCTGGTGTATTAGCAGTATGCAACCCCATTTTGGTGAATATTTATGCTCCTTCGAGCTTTGAGCTGACGAGCTCGGGACCCCGCACCTGCGCGCCTTTGTGTGGTACTATACCTGGTAATATTTGGCAGCACGCAGCAACCCCAGAAGATAAGAAGATAGCCTAATCCCTGCTGATGAGGGGTAAATACCCCGAAACACGTGTACAGGGATGGCGAAGATTTGAAGATACGCGAGAATTCGAAAGAAGATGCATCACAGAGAACGGTACTATAATTACCATGGTCCTTAGAGGCGATCCAGCTGGTGTATTAGCAGTGTGCGACCCCATTTTGGCGAATGTTTATGCTCCTTCGAGCTTTGATCTGAAGAGCTCGGGACCCCGCACCTGCGGGCCTTTGTGTGGTACTATACCTGGTAATATTTGGCAGCACGCAGCTACCCCAGAAGATAAGAAGATAGCCTAATCCCTGCTGATGAGGGGTAAATACCCCGAAACACGTATACAGGGATGGCGAAGATTTGAAGATACGCGAGAATTCGAAAGAAGATGCATCGCAGAGAACGGTACTACAATTACCATGGTCCTTAGGGGCGATCCCGCTGGTGTATTAGCAGTGTGCGACCCCATTTTGGTGAATGTTTATGCTCCTTCGAGCTTTGAGCTGACGAGCTCGGGACCCCACACCTGCGCGCCTTTGTGTGGTACTATACCTGGTAATATTTGGCAGCACGCATCAACCCCAGAAGATAAGAAGATAGCCTAATCCCTGCTGATGAGGGGTAAATACCCCGAAACACGTGTACAGGGATGGCGAAGATTTGAAGATACGCGAGAATTCGAAAGAAGATGCATCGCAGAGAACGGTATTACAATTACCATGGTCCTTAGGGGCGATACCGCTGGTGTATTAGCAGTGTGCGACCCCATTTTGGTTAATGTTTATGCTCCTTCGAGCTTTGAGCTGACGAGCTCGGGACCCCGCACCTGCGCGCCTTTGTGTGGTACTATACCTAGTAATATTTGGCAGCACGCAGCAACCCCAGAAGATAAGAAGATAGCCTAATCCCTGCTGATGAGGGGAAAATACCCCGAAACACGTGTACAGGGATGGCGAAGATTTGAAGATACGAGAGAATTCGAAAGAAGATGCATCGCAGAGAACGGTAATACAATTACCATGGTCCTTAGGGGCGATCCCACTGGTGTATTAGCAGTGTGCGACCCCATTTTGGTGAATGTTTATGCTCCTTTGAGCTTTGAGCTGATGAGCTCGGAACCCCGCACCTGCGCGCCTTTGTGTGGTACTATACCAGGTAATATTTGGCAGCACGCAGCAACCCCAGAAGATAAGAAGATAGCCTAATCCCTGCTGATGAGGGGTAAATACCCCGAAACACGTGTACAGGGATGGCGAAGATTTGAAGATACGCGAGAATTCGAAAGAAGATGCATCGCAGAGAACGGTACTACAATTACCATGGTCCTTAGAGGCGATCCAGCTGGTGTATTAGCAGTGTGCGACCCCATTTTGGCAAATGTTTATGCTCCTTCGAGCTTTGATCTGAAGAGCTCGGGACCCCGCACCTGCGCGCCTTTGTGTGGTACTATACCTGGTAATATTTGGCAGCACGCAGCAACCCCAGAAGATAAGAAGATAGCCTAAACCCTGCTGATGAGGGGTAAATACCCCGAAACACGTGTATAGGGATGGCGAAGATTTGAAGATACGCGAGAATTCGAAAGAATATGCATCGCAGAGACAGTACTACAATTACCATGGTCCTTAGGGGCGATCCCGCTGGTGTATTAGCAGTGTGCGACCCCATGTTGGTGAATGTTTATGCTCCTTCGAGCTTTGAGCTGACGAGTTCGGGACCCCGCACCTGTGCGCCTTTGTGTGGTACTATACCTGGTAATATTTGGCAGCTTGCAGCAACCCCAGAAGATAAGAAGATAGCCTAATCCCTGCTGATGAGGGGTAAATACCCCGAAACACGTGTACAGGGATGGCGAAGATTTGAAGATACGCGAGAATTCGAAAAAAGATGCATCGCAGAGAACGGTACTACAATTACCATGGTCCTTAGGGGCGATCCCGCTGGTGTATTAGCAGTGTGCGACCCCATTTTGGTGAATGTTTATGCTCCTTCGAGCTTTGAGCTGACGAGCTCGGGACCCCGCACCTGCGCGCCTTTGTGTGGTACTATACCTGGTAATATTTGGTAGCACGCAGCAACCCCAGAAGATAAGAAGATAGCCTAATCCCTGCTGATGAGGGGTAAATACCCCGAAACACGTGTACAGGGATGGCGAAGACTTGAAGATACGCGAGAATTCGAAAGAAGATGCATCGCAGAGAACAGTACTACAATTACCATGGTCCTTAGGGGCGATCCCGCTGGTGTATTAGCAGTGTGCGACCCCATTTTGGTGAATGTTTATGCTCCTTCGAGCTTTGAGCTGACGAGCTCGGGACCCCGCACCTGCGCGCCTTTGTGTGGTACTATACCTGGTAATATTTAGCAGCACGCAGCAACCCCAGAAGATAAGAAGATAGCCTAATCCCTGCTGATGAGGGGTAAATACCCCGAAACACGTGTACAGGGATGGCGAAGATTTGAAGATACGCGAGAATTCGAAAGAAGATGCATCGCAGAGAACGGTACTACAATTACCATGGTCCTTAGGGGCGATCCCGCTGGTGTATTAGCAGTGTGCGACCCCATTTTGGTGAATGTTTATGCTCCTTCGAGCTTTGAGCTGACGAGCTCGGGACCCCGCACCTGCGCGCCTTTGTGTGGTACTATACCTGGTAATATTTGGCAGCACGCATCAACCCCAGAAGATAAGAAGATAGCCTAATCCCTGCTGATGAGGGGTAAATACCCCGAAACACGTGTACAGGGATGGCGAAGATTTGAAGATACGCGAGAATTCGAAAGAAGATGCATCGCAGAGAACGGTACTACAATTACCATGGTCCTTAGGGGCGATACCGCTGGTGTATTAGCAGTGTGCGACCCCATTTTGGTTAATGTTTATGCTCCTTCGAGCTTTGAGCTGACGAGCTCGGGACCCCGCACCTGCGCGCCTTTGTGTGGTACTATACCTAGTAATATTTGGCAGCACGCAGCAACCCCAGAAGATAAGAAGATAGCCTAATCCCTGCTGATGAGGGGAAAATACCCCGAAACACGTGTACAGGGATGGCGAAGATTTGAAGATACGAGAGAATTCGAAAGAAGATGCATCGCAGAGAACGGTAATACAATTACCATGGTCCTTAGGGGCGATCCCACTGGTGTATTAGCAGTGTGCGACCCCATTTTGGTGAATGTTTATGCTCCTTCGAGCTTTGAGCTGATGAGCTCGGAACCCCGCACCTGCGCGCCTTTGTGTGGTACTATACCAGGTAATATTTGGCAGCACGCAGCAACCCCAGAAGATAAGAAGATAGCCTAATCCCTGCTGATGAGGGGTAAATACCCCGAAACACGTGTACAGGGATGGCGAAGATTTGAAGATACGCGAGAATTCGAAAGAAGATGCATCGCAGAGAACGGTACTACAATTACCATGGTCCTTAGGGGCGATCCCGCTGGTGTATTAGCAGTGTGCGACCCCATTTTGGTGAATGTTTATGCTCCTTCGAGCTTTGAGCTGACGAGCTCGGGACCCCGCACCTGCGCGCCTTTGTGTGGTACTATACCTGGTAATATTTGGCAGCAACCCCAGAAGATAAGAAGATAGCCTAATCCCTGCTGATGAGGGGTAAATACCCCGAAACACGTGTACAGGGATGGCGAAGATTTGAAGATACGCGAGAATTTGAAAGAAGATGCATCGCAGAGAATAGTACTACAATTACCATGATCCTTAGGGGCGATCGCGCTGGTGTATTAGCAGTGTGCGACCCCATTTTGGTGAATGTTTATGCTCCTTCGAGCTTTGAGCTGACGAGCTCGGTACCCCGCACCTGCGTGCCTTTGTGTGGTACTATACCTGGTAATATTTGGCAGCACGCAGCAACCCCAGAAGATAAGAAGATAGCCTAATCCCTGCTGATGAGGGGTAAATACCCCGAAACACGTGTACAGGGATGGCGAAGATTTGAAGATACGCGAGAATTTGAAAGAAGATGCATCGCAGAGAACGGTACTACAATTACCATGGTCCTTAGGGGCGATCCCGCTGGTGTATTAGCTGTGTGCGACCCCATTTTGGTGAATGTTTATGCTCCTTCGAGCAATGAGCTGACGAGCTCGGGACCCCGCACCTGCGCGCCTTTGTGTGGTACTATACCTGGTAATATTTGGTAGCACGCAGCAACCCCAGAAGATAAGAAGATAGCCTAATCCCTGCTGTTGAGGGGTAAATACTCGAAACACGTGTACAGGGATGGCGAAGATTTGAAGATACGCGAGAATTCGAAAGAAGATGCATCGCAGAGAACGGTACTACAATTACCATGGTCCTTAGGGGCGATCCCGCTGGTGTATTAGCAGTGTGCGACCCCATTTTGGTGAATGTTTATGCTCCTTCGAGCTTTGAGCTGACGAGCTCGGGACCCCGCACCTGCGCGCCTTTGTGTGGTACTATACCTGGTAATATTTGGCAGCACGCAGCAACCCCAGAAGATAAGAAGATAGCCTAATCCCTGCTGATGAGGGGTAAATACCCCGAAACACGTGTACTGGGATGGCGAAGATTTGAAGATACGCGAGAATTCGAAAGAAGATGCATCGCAGAGAACGGTACTACAATTACCATGGTCCTTAGGGGCGATCCCGCTGGTGTATTAGCAGTGTGCAACCCCATTTTGGTGAAGGGATATTAAGTGATTTGCCTAAAATCACAAGATGTTGAGCCAACATCAGGACTCAAACTTGGATCTGTAGTTCCAAATTCGGCTGTGCCTTAGCTCACACACAGTGAGTAGAGCTGCTCTGTGGCATAGGAAGAACCTGGCGCAGAAAAAAACACCTTGGATTCTTCATTCTGAAATTTATGGTAAAATAGCTCAGTAGCTTCTAAGAGCTGACAAAAATCTGTTTGCATGTTAAAATTCTGTCAGGCCTGCTCCGCCTTTAAACTCTCCGAGAGGACAGATGAATGCTGTTGATAATGAATTTTCCATGATGTCTTGTTGTAAATAACATGCACGTCCCAATCAACAGTGATCATTTAACAACATAATGGATTCTATGAATTGTGTTTTTCGTTCTCTTCAATGGCGCACTTCCAGATTGAAGTAGATTCACTTATAATAAATTCATATTTATTGATATTATGCAAAAATAACCCAAAAATATCTGCAAAATTCGAAATTCTTTCTGTGCATGTGTGTGTATGCATGTTTACATGTGTTTTTTATTTGTGGTTGCACACATAAAAGGTAGTTTTTAGACAAGGTCACTTAGCATTCTGGGCTGTTTTTGGCCCCTCCTAAGGCATTATTTTGCACAAAGTGAGTATTTTCTGACGTTTATCTTACTTCAAGGACATACTTGCTTTCTTATATTCACAATAATTATGCCAGTCAAAGTGTCACACATATGGTATTAATGTCACGCATAACGACACTGAAAATATCGAAGTGTAACACTTAAGCAAACTGAAATCTTGGCAGCTATGCTGCGGAGCCCCGTGCCAGAGTCTACGAAGCCGATAAAACCACTTTGCAGTGAGCCTGCCTGTTGTGTCGGAGCGCGTGGCAACTGGCGCTCTGACCGTGATTATTAATGAGCGGGCGGGGTGCGCGGTTGTGAGCGAGCCCGCAAAAGAAAAGACAGGACACGTTGGCTGTGTGCACCGCGATGCTCGCGTGTGTCGGCTCTGACGCCACACGCACCCGCATCACTATTCAGTTCCGCAGTCCTGAGCTATGCAGGACAAACCACACACTGCACGTCAGCAGGGGAACTCACCTCCGACCCCCATGTGCGCTCAACAATAATGGGTATGCCCAGTACTCGATATCGCTAGGAGCGATATAACATTCCTCCCCAAACAAGGAAATTACCATTAACAAACAGTGAACACTTGGCAGAGTCATTAAACAGTGAGTAAGCACCAGTCATCCTGGGACAGTATGACACACATAACACACACTGCCACGGGCTCTAACAGTGAAAGTTCTTGAGCCGTGTCGACGGTGCAGGATTACCCCTTAGTCTATATTGGGTGCGATTTTCACGACACTCACCAGAGCCATTTATGTCCGCAGAGGGCTCAGGAACACTTCGATGACCACTTACCGAGGGACAGGCTCAGTCACTCCTTCAGCTCTTTGGACATCATGACCAGGATCAGACCAAACATCGGAATGACAGTCATCATGAATAGGCTCCACCAAGGTGGGTTGACAGTCAGGAGCTTCGTGATACTTCTTAAACGCCAACATATTTCTAGTGAGCACCTCAACACCTTGAGTGGCCGTAACTTGAGTGCCTCTAATTTGTGTGATACGCCATAGATCTTTCTCAAAACTAAGGCAAAATTTACTGCCAGTATGCTTGTCCTGAACAAGTACCAAGTCCCCAGTCTGAAGCTTCGACGTTGCCGCTCTATGTTTCAGGCTGACCATATCGTTATGGCGTTTTCTCCTACTCTCCACCGTATTATCATTGATACTCTCAGGAGCCCGAATGGGATGATAAGGGATGGAGTCCTGAACTACACGTCCCATGGGCAGGTGACCAGGCGCCTGTCCCATGGTTGTGTAAGGAGTCTGGTGGTAATCGCATAGGAAAGCATATATTGATTGTTCTACTGCATCACCATGGGCCACAGCTATCCTGATGACCTTGTTCAATGTTCGCATGAACCACTCAGCTTCCCCATTCGCCTGTGGCCACTTTGGGGTAATTTTCTTGTGCATGATTCCATAGGAGGCAAGGTATGATGCAAATTCTTGTCCTTGAAAAGGTGGACCATTGTCAGTTAGGATCTCTTTGATGAGACCATGAGTGGCCATTACCTTTTCCAGTTTAGGAATGACGTCTCCAGCACTGAGGGATGACAGCACCTCTACCTCTGGGTACTTGGAGTAGTCATCAATTATCAGCATCGAGTGTTTCCCGTCTGAGAGACTTCCAAAATCCATGCTAGCCCTCAGCCATGGGCCTTCCGGTCGTCGCTCAGTCATTATGGGTGCAGGAGGATTCGGTTCACCAGTAGCTTGACACCACTGACAGGACCGCACCACTTCCTCCACCTCGTTATCCATGAGAGGGAACCAGACTTTGGTTCGCAATCTGTTTTTAGATTTCACCATCCCCTGGTGTCCCGCATGTGCCAGAGTCAAAGAAACCACCAGCTGAGGACCTTGTAGTAGGTATCCATGGGGATGCACGCTCAGCTCATGTTTCACATGGTGCAAACTTAAATTATTTTTTTCACCATAGCAGTGAACATGGACAATTGACTTCTATGGGGATGCTATTTGTTCGTCCTCAACCTCGATCACTTTCTGCAAACATTCATCTTCAGCAGTTGCTCTGCATGATTCCCCTAGGGACATTGGCATCAGTCGTGAACGATCTTAGATATACCTGGCGTATTGTTCTGGTTCTTCGACTTCGTCCACCTCGACACTGGTAGCCTAACAAGGATGGAGAGACAAATAATCAGCAGGATTGGTAGCTCAAGGGTGATATTCAATCTTGCAATCATACTCCTGCAATTGCAACATACACTTTTCTATGCAAGGTGGTGGCTTGGACGCTGTTCCCATGAAAAGAGGTATGAGAGGTTTGTGATCAGTGGTGACCAAGAACAATTTCCCGTATACATACAGATGTAAATGCCTGCTTCCCCAGTGCACCGCTATTGCTTCTATTTCTATCTGTGAATATCTTTCCTCAGTGGCAGTCAACGACCGACTGGGGAACGCCACAGGTTCCTACTCCTCTTCATTTTTCCGCTGTAGCAAGACAGCTCCGAGCCCTTTTGGCCCAGCATCTACCGCAACTTGAGTCTGATGTTTTGGATTGAAGTATCTTAACGTTGTGTTGATCGATAGAGCTTCCTTTGTTGCTTTAAACACAGCCTCTTGTTCTGGGCCCCATATCCACGTCGCTGATGCTCTGGTTAACTCCCGGAGAGGTGTGGTGAGGGAAGTTAGGTCTTTGATAAATCGGCCACAGTAGTTGACCATTCCCAGGAAGCTGCGCACTTCTGTCACATTCATGGGAGCCGGGGCCTCCTTAAGGTCCTTGACTTTCTCAGGGTCGGCAGCAAACCCTTCCACCATAAATGTGTACCCAAAGAATTGCAGCCTCTCCTTGAGGAACTCACATTTGTCTCGATGCAGTGTGAGTCCCGGCTCTTGTATTCTCTGGAGAACCTGCCGCAGCCGATCATTATGTTCAGGTATTGACTTTGCATGTACCAGAATGTCGTCACTTACATTCATCAACCCCTGGAGATCAGCTGGGAGTTCTTTAATTGTATTTTGGAATAGCTATGCTGCGCTGGAGATACTGAACTCAGCCTCTTATATCGCCTCAATCCCACATGAGTGGAGAATATTGTGATAAACCTTTACGGCTCATCAAGGACCAGTTCATAATAACCAGCTCGCTGATCACGCTTCCAGAACAAGTAGGCCTCGCTTGGCTCTCCAATCAGGTCATCAATTGTCGGCGTCAGATGCCATTCTCTCTTGATTGCAGCATTGTGAGCCCTCATGTCCACACATATTCTCACCTCGCCCGGCTGCTTGGGCTCCCTTGCGACCACAATCGGTGACATCCAGGGTGTCGGGCCTTTCATTTTTTCTATTATTCCTGCATCCTCCAGTTTGCGCAGTTGCTTTTCCACGAGGTGTCTCAGATGAAATGCAACCCGTCTGTGGTGCAAGGCTACAGGTTGCACTGAGGGATCAATGTGAAGATGTTATCTGTTTGTCCTTGAGATATCCCATTCCATAAAATACCTTGGGGAATTCCTCTAGTATTTGACTCACACTTTCTCTGTGTATGCCTAAGGCAAACTTGACAATGCTTAAAGCCTCTGCCGACTTGCACCCCAGCAACATACCAGGTCCTTCTTCCATGACATAGATTACTGCATCCAATTATTATGTGTCATAAGCCAGTGTTGTTCTGAACTTTCCTTTGATGGCCAAGGTTTGGACTGTCCATAGGCAAACACGGTGATTTTCGCTGGTGTCATTATGGGAGGAGGTGTCATCCCTTGATGAGTTTCATGAGACATGATGTTTATGGTATCTCCCATATCTACAATTGCTGCTGAGGGTCATCCCCTACCAGAACTTGGCACTGGGGCAAACGATTTTGGGTGCCCGACGCTAGCCCCACCGTGAAGACCGAGTGTACTGTGTGTTCCTCCCGGCCATCAACGTCCATATCACTTCCTGGCTGTTGAGTTTCGGAGATCGCATTCACCTGGGATTTCATTGCACTCCCTCGACTCGACCACCAGACTTTCATAAAGTGGTTAATTTTACCATATGTCAAACACTTCTTCCCTTTCGCAGGGCACTCCGACAGTCTATGTGACGGTTCCTCATAGTAGCCAAATGTGCGTGCTCTCGGGCCTCTTGGATTGACTGGGACCGGGGCGACCGCATTCACTGGTTCAGTTTTCACAGGAGCCTGTAAGGCTGCCTCCATGTGGGCCGCCCTTGCTTTTGAAATTTCTTTAGTCCTCTGCATGGTTAATATCTCTGCCAATGACTGCTTCTTCCAGGATTCTTTGTCTCAGCTTCACTGACGCGCACCCCTGAATGATTTGGCCTCGAATCTCCTCCCTCTCATCCTGAAATCCACATGTGCAGACTAGCTACTTTAACTTGACGTGAAATGTGTCTAGCGACTCCTCAGGCTGTTGCCTGGCTTGCCTGAACACAAAACGCTCCCAGTCACGACTCGCCATGGGCTCAAAATGAGCGCTGAGGGCTGCTATACGCACCCGCATCACTATTTATTTCCGCAGTCCTGAGCTACCCAGGACACACCACACACTGCATGTCAGAGGGGGAACTCGTCCGACCCCCATGTGCGTTCAACAATAATGGGTATACCCCGTACTCGATATCGCTAGGAGCGATAAAACATTCCTTCCCAAACAAGGAAATTACCATTAACAAACAGTGAACACTTGGCAGAGTCATTAAACAGTGAGTATACAGAAGTCATCCTGGGACAGTATGACACACAGAACACACACTGCCACGGGCTCTAACAGTGAAAGTTCTTGCGCTGTGTCGACGGTGCAGGATTTCCCCTTAGTCTATATTGGGTGCGATTTTCACAACACTCACCAGAGCCATTTACGTCCGCAGAGGGCTCAGGAACACTTCGCTGACCACTTACCAAGGGACAGACTCAGTCACTCCTTCAGCTCTTTGGACATCATGACCAGGGTCAGACCAAACATCGGAATGACAGTCATCAGGAATAGGCTCCACCAAGGTGGGTTGACAATCAGGAGCTTCGTGATACTTCTTAAACACCAACACATTTCTAGTTAGCACCTCAACACCTCGAGAGGCCTATCCTTGAGTGCCTCTAATTTGTGTGATACGCCATAGATCTTTCTCAAAACTAAGGCAAAATTTACCGCCAGGATGCCTGTCCCGAACAAGTACCAAGTCCCCAGTCTGAAGCTTCGACGTTGCCGCTCTGTGTTTCAGGCTGACCATATAGTTATGGCGTTTTCTCCTACTCTCCACCGCATTATCATTGATACTCTCAGAAGCCCAAATGGGATGATGAGGGATGGAGTCCTGAACTACGCGTCCCATGGGCAGGTGACCAGGCGCCTGTCCCGTGGTTGTGTAGTTAGTCTGGCGGTAATCGCGTAGGAAAGAATAAATTGATTGTTTTCCTGCATCAGCATGGGCCACAGCTATCCTGATGACCTTGTTCAATGTTCGCATGAACCACTCAGCTTCCCCATTCGCCTGTGGCCACTTTGGGGTAATTTTTGTGTGCACGATTCCATAGGAGGCAAGGTATGATGCAAATTCTTGTGCTTGAAAAGGTGGACCATTGTCTGTTCGGATCTCTTTGATGAGACCAAGAGTGGCCATTACCTTTTCCAGTTTAGGAATGACGTCTCCAGCACTGAGGGATGACAGCACCTCTACTTCTGGGTACTTGGAGTAGTCCTCAATTATCACCATCGAGTGTTTCCCATCTGAGAGACTTCCAAAATCCATGCTAGCCCTCAGTCATGGGCCTTCCGGTCGTCGCTCAGTCATTATGGGTGCAGGAGGATTCGGTTCACCAGTAGCTTGACACCACTGACAGGACCGCACCACTTCCTCCACCTCCTCATCCATGAGAGGGAACCAGACTTTGGTTCGCAATCTGTTTTTAGATTTCACCATCCGTTGGTGTCCCGCATGTGCCAGACTAACAACTCTATCCACCAGAGTCGAAGAAACCACCAGACGATGACCTTGTAGAAGGTATCCATGGGGATGCACTCTCAGCTCATGTATCACATGGTGCAAACTCTAAATTATTTTTTTCGCCTTAGCATTGAACATGGACATTTGACTTCTTAGGGGATGCCATTTGTTCGTCCTCACAGCCTAGATCATTTTCTGCAAACATTCATCTTCAGCAGTTGCTTTGCATAATTCCCCTAGGGACATTGGTAGCAGTCGTGAACGATCTAAGATATAGCTGGCGTATTCTTCTGGTTCTTCGACTTCGTCCACCTCGACACTGGTGGCCTAACAAGGATGGAGAGACAAAAAATCAGCAGGATTGGTAGCTACAGGGTGATATTCAATCTTGCAATCATACTCCTGCAATTGCAACATCCACTTTTCTATGCAAGGTGGTGGCTTGAACGCTGTTCCCATGAAAAGAGGTATGAGAGGTTTGTGATCAGTGGTGACCAAGAACAGTTTCCCGTATACATACAGATGTAAAGGCCTGGTTCCCCATTGCACCGCTATTGCTTCTATTTCTATCTGTGAATATCTTTCCTCAGTGGCAGTCAACGACCGACTGGCGAATGCCACAGGTGCCCACTCCTCTTCAGTTTCCTGCTGTAGCAAGACAGCTCCAAGCCCTTTTGGCCCAGCATCTACCGCAACTTGAGTCTGATGTTTTGGATTGAAGTATCTTAACTTTGGGTTGATCGATAGAGCTTCCTTTGTTGCTTTAAACACAGCCCCTTGTTCCGGACCCCATATCCACGTCGCTGATGCTTTGGTTAACTCCCGGAGAGGTGTGGTGAGGGAAGTTAGGTCTTTGATAAATCGGCCAAAGTAGTTGACCATTCCCAGGAAGCTGTGCACTTCTGCCACATTCATGGGAGCCGGGGCCTCCTTAAGGTCCTTGACTTTCTCAGGGTCGGCAGCAAACCCTTCCACCATAAATGTGTACCCAAAGAATTGCAGCCTCTCCTTGAGGAACTCACATTTGTCTCGATGCAGTGTGAGTCCCGGCTCTTGTCTTCTTTGGAGAACCTGCCACAGCCGATCATTATGTTCAGGTATTGACTTGGCATGTACCAGAATGTCGTCACTTACATTCGTCACCCCCTGGAGATCAGCTAGGAGTTCTTTAATTGTATTTTGGAATAGCTATGCTGCGCTGGAGATACCGAAACTCAGCCTCTTATATCGCCTCAATCCCACATGCGTTGAGAATGTTGTGATATACCTTTACGGCTCATCAAGGACCAGTTCATAATAACCAGCTCGCTGATCAAGCTTCCAGAACCAGTAGGCCTCGCTTAGCTCTCCAATCAGGTCATCAATTGTCAGCGTCAGATGCCATTCTCTCTTGATTGCAGCATTGTGAGCCCTCATGTCCAGACAGATTCTCACCTCGCCCGGCTGCTTGGGCTCCCTTGCGACCACAATCGGTGACATCCAGGGTGTCGGGCCTTTCACTTTTTCTATTATTCCTGTATCCTCCAGTTTGCGCAGTTCCTTTTCCACGAGGTGTCTCAGATGAAATGCAACCCGTCTGTGGTGCAAGGCTATAGGTTGCACTGAGGGATCAATGTGAAGATGTTATCTGTTTGTCCTTGAGACATCCCATTCCATCAAATACCTTGGGGAATGCCTCTACTATTTGACTCACACTTTCTCTGTGTATGTCGAAGGCAAACTTGACAATGCTTAAAGCCTCTGCCGACTTGTACCCCAGCAACATACCAGGTCCTTCTTCCATGACATAGATTACTGCATCCAACTCTTATGTGTCATAAGCCAGTGTTGTTCTGAACTTTCCTTTGATGGTCAACGGTTTGGACTGTCCATAGGCAAACACGGTGATCTTCGCTGGTGTCAGTATGGGAGGAGGTGTCATCCATTGATGAGTTTCATGAGACATGATGTTTATGGTCGCTCCCATATCTAGAATTGCTGCTGAGGGGCATCCCCGTACCAGAACTTGGCAATGGGGCAAACGATTTTGGGTACCCGAAGATAGCCCCACCGTGAAGACAGAGTGTACTGTGTATTCTTCCCGGCCATCATCGTCCATATCACTTCCTGGCTGTTGAGTTTCGGGGATCGCATTCACCTCAGATCTCATTGCACTCCCTCGACTCGACCAACAGACTTTCCTAAAGTGGTGAATGACTTGACCTCGAATCTCCTCCGTCTCATCCTGAAATCCACATGTGCTGGCTAGCTACTTTAACTTGCCGTGAAATGTGTCTAGCGACTCCTCAAGCTGTTGCCTGGCTTGCCTGAACACAAAACGCTCCCAGTCACGACTCGCCATGGGCTCGAAATGAGCGCTGAGGGCCAGTATAAGCGTGAGATGAGTTTTTGGCACTGCTTCTGTCGCCGTCTTGGCTATTTTATATACCTCCTTTTCTCCAAGATGTAACAGCATTTCCCTTTTTTGCTCATCATCTACTTTTGTAGCCTCAAAGAACAGCACCACTCGCTCGACCCATACTCTCCACCTTGGGGCCTGAGCAGATGGGTCCCCATCGATTACAAACAGCTCTATAGCAGGGATATGAGCCATGACTGAGAAGTCTCAATGTCACAGACGCGTCCCTTCCATCAACAAAAGTGATTGTCTACTCTTGTGGACAGCCAGTTGCTAGACCCTTCAGTGCCCTCAGCCAACAGGATACTCACAGTTCCTCTTTGGTGCACACACGACCTCTCACAGCCCCTGTTCAGGCCAGCAACACAGCCTCCAGAACTGTTTCCACGAGCGTGCAGCAGCGAGGGGGTCAGCAACCACCTAGCAGACTTCCTTCCCCCAAATGCAGTCTGCACGTGGTCGCTTGGGACTGGATTCCCAGCAGCACGAGCACCGCGCACAAGATGTTGTTGTGTGCGGCTGCCGCCTGGGAACAAAAGGAACCACCCTGTCGCCAGAAATTTTGTGTCGGAGCTCATGTCAACTGGCGCTCCCTTTTGATTATTGTTGTGAGCTAGGCCGCAAATGAAAAGACAGGACACGTTGGCTGTGGGCAGCGCACAGACTGCCCGTCAGTGGGGGAACTCACTGCCGACCCCCGCGTGTGCTCAACAATAATGGGCATGCCCAGTACTCAATATCGCGAGGAGTGATATAACACTGCCCACTGGTTGCCACCCCAGCCACGAGACGACTCTGCTGGTTTAGTTCTCTCTGCTTGACGCTGTAGAGATGGTGCCTCGCAGCCTGTCTGGCTCACCCCGGTAACTCAGAGCTTGCAGATATGCTTCCCATGTCAACTCAAATTAGATTCTGTGTTTGGCATGCAGCTTTTTCCAAATGTGCGATGAAACCTCGAAATGCAGATATTAGGCGGATTCTTGGCCCAGCAGAGCATCACTATTGTGCGCAGCCATCTTGCTGCTGTGTCTTCTAGTACCCCTGGTTCTTGAGATGTACACAGCTGCCCCAAGTAACACACATCAACCAGTCGAGTCATTGGCTCTGGGAAAGGGCCTCTGGCTCAAAGCTGGTGTTTTAAAAAAAAATATTTTATGCTAACAACAAGTACTTTGAGTGAGGTCCATAACCAAGAAAACCTGTGACGTTGAATGAACTAGGACTGATGAGTCAGGCTGAAAAATATGATCTCAACTTTTCTTAACAAAGCGACCCTAGATTAACGATTGGAAAAAATGTGTACTTAAAAAAAACTATTAAATGACAGCCTCAAATGCTCATTCCAGTTATTTTTCACTGGCAGCATGCCAGGCTGCAGGTTTTTGAGCCCCAGCCTCCACCCACCCCCGAAAATACAACAGTGCCAAATTGGTTTAATTACCCAAGCTTCATAACTGAAGACTGGTGAAGAATGGACGAGCTGCCCAGCCCTCGTGGGCAACAACATTAAATTGCATTCCATGGAGAAAGCCTGCAGGAGGGCCCTTCTAACCTCCAACAAAAGCAACTGCGGGAATTAATGCCTGGGAGCGAACCTCCTATCCAAGTCGTATGCCCTTATTTTTTCATACCATGCGATATTCTGTTTCTTGGTCTTCCATCAAATGAAACTCTAAAATTGTCCCCGACCCAGCTTGTGAATCACTTACTGCATTTTGGGTCTTACCTTTAGTCCCTTTCACTTTCTTTCTACTTGTTGTCCCTTTTTTCATCATTCTTGATATTTCTTTAAATCACTCCATTCCCTAGTTCTCTCAATTAAATCTTTAATGCGGACTATCAAAGTGATTAAATCAATTTCTCTAATTGTGTCATGTGCCAAATCCATTTTGTAACTTTGTTTCACATTTTTCATCCTGCTGATGTCCACTTCACATTCATCAGCTAGTTTTTCTAATTTTCATTCGCACATCTGGTTGCTTCATTAATCAAATATCTAATTAAATCAACATTATAAGTCGGCAGCCTATGTTTTCCTTAACATTTTACCTAAAATGTTCATATAAATGTCACTATGAGCCTTTACAACAACTACTGTCCTTACAGGTGTGCAGCTTTAATCTGCACATCAGTGTGTGTATCTCTGCTTGTGCTAGGCAATGCGGTCATTGTCGTTTCGGTCGATTCACTAGATTGCACAACTGCAACACCATCTCCCCCAGCACCTGAATAAGATCCTGAACTAGTATCACTTGTCCCTTCTGCTTTTGCTGTGTACGGAGGAGTCTGGAATTCAAAAGATCATTCAGAAAATGAACCTCCTCATCAGAATCATTTGTCTGCTTCTTTCTTTTGTTTCTATAATTATGGTAGGGAAGGCTCTTACACCTTCCATTATATCCTCCCTCCAGCATTTATCTTCCCAATCTCATTTACTCTTGAGCCACTGTCTGTAAGCAGATGCAACTGGATGTATGACATTACAACGCATGCTTTTACCATGCATGCCTTTACAATGCTGTTTTTACAACGCATGCCTTTACAACGCATAGTGCTTTGGGGCGCTGGATAGTGAATAGTTTAATTTACTATTCCAACTCCAGTCCCCGTGGATAGTAGGGAAGGTGTTGGATAGTAAATTAAACCTATTCCCTATCCTAGAGTGCCCCCCCAGCGCAATGCGTTGTAATGGTTTGCGTTGTAAAAGTTGCGTCGTAAAGGCACTGCGTGGTAAAAGTTGCGTTGTAAAGGATGTTTCTCGATGCAACTGCTACCAGAAAGGTGTAACCGCTAACAGAAAAATATCCTCGGCAGGAAGGATTTTAAGGGCAACATCTTACAAAGGAAGAGCTTCTAAAGAGCCTTTAGACAAAAGGACGTGCCCAGGTAGGGACCGGGAACGTATTCAAGGACAGGTGAACTCAATACTCATCTAACCCAATCCATCCTCAGGAAGTCTAAAAGCCTAACAGCAGCTAAAAAGTAAGGGACAGAGGGGACAGAATGTCCCAAATTTGAACCGCTGTACAAAAAAAAGAATCAAAAGTCTTAACAGGTAACATGACAGAGGAATCAGACCTCTAGAAGAACACCAACATGTAAATGATATAATATGAGCGTGGAAGGCCTGGTTAGAAAAAGCTACTCCTGAGGAGACCCCTAAATCTGTTAGGTTCCTCTGTTCAATCTCCAAACTGTTAGATCTAACTGTTAGATTGCAGGCTGAGAGAAGATTGGTCACCTGAGAACAGGAGAGATTCAAGGGACATCTTTTAAAGGAGACAAAACCAAGATTTCTGCTTCTAAGCAGGAGCCACTAATATGACCTGGGCTTTCTCTTTCCAAACATTGAGGAAACATTTTTCCATCAGAGGAAAGGGGGGAAACTGAAACAGAACGGAAGGCAAAGGGGCAAACAACGCATCCATTCCAGAGGCACCTTTGCCCTTCACAGAGAAAGATGAGAATCCTTGTGGCGTGCAAAAATATTCATGTGAAGTTCATCCAGTCTCTGACACATGCTCTTAAAATGTTCCACAAGTACACAAAAATTAGTCAAGGAGGAACTAGTCTTGCACGAGGACATATCACATTGTCTATCCCTGGATTAACAAATGGGATTCTACCCTCAACAAAAATTGAGGAGCCATCAGGGTATGATATCTCTCTGCACTGGTGATTGATACATGCCATAGCCACCTGGGTGTCTGCGTTTATAAGACTTCTTGATTCAAAATAGATGGGGAAAATGGAGTGTGTGAAGCACTGACAAAGATCTCACTGCATCCTCTGCATAGGTGTTGTCCTAAGAAAGGAAGCTTAAGGAGAAAGAGTCGTTGTGCTTCTCCTTCCCAATGGGGCAGACAAACGTACATTTCAGTCGCTACAGCTGACACTGTTCCATGGATCAGCCTTTTTCCATGGATGAACCTTTCAAAGTGTTTAATGCAATCTCTGAGAATAATTGAAGCTCTTTCTCTGTGATGTTAATAGGTGCAGCACAGTCCAGGTGCAGAACCATCTTCCAAGGCTGCCAGTAGGTCTTGAAAACCATTCACTGATTCAGAGCAGTCAGCCGCTTGAGCGAGAAAGAAAACAAACAAAAAAGAAACCCAGTGTTCACGCTTGAGGGCATGTTCTATACTTTTTAGGTCTCGCTGGAATAGCATCCGAAGGATGCGTCAAGCTGGAGATGTATAGCTGGCCATCTCGGGGGAATTAGGGACAAGAGGGTGTTACGAGCATTGCCGTGCGGATTTGGGTGCGCGAACGCGCACGTCCAGCCTCGCGCCGCGCCGTGCACATCCCCGGCTCCGATTTCTTCAAGTTGGCACACATGCGCGCGCATATACACACACAGACAGACACTCGTTCGCTCACACACACCCCCTCCCCCCCAATCATCGGCCTCTTTTAAGCACACACGCATACACACACGCATACACACAGACTCCAAGACACATACACACACGCACGCTCACACACATCGCACTGTGTCCCCACCTCCTGGGGCCGCGCCGCACCGCATAAGGGAAGCCGCCCGCTCCGTGCTGCACTGCCGCCCCGGGGATCCTGCTTGCATTAAGGAAATACGGCTAGTAGGTCGCCATCTTACAAGTCAGCCCTTTGATTTGGCCAGCCCGGTGCATACATGTGAAGGCGTACTGTAGCGTACCGTTTCTCCCCTCCCGAGTCCCTGCCGCACTGAGAGCCGCCCTGTACCTTAGAAGACGTCAAGGCCGCACCGCTGCCTCTGGGGTACCTGGTCCGTCACGAAGATCACCTACGACCCGGACCCTCCGCAGCGCCCCCTCAAGGTCCCGCCTAGTTCTGCCTTCCTGCTGCCCTTTGACGTACTCTGGTGTTGGACAACAACACTTCCCAGCATGCTGTGCGGGAGCAGAGGACAGCTGTTATATCGCAGAGCTAAGGCCGCCTGACGTGGAGGATGGGCGGGGAATGCTGCCTAATACTTTCGTTTTCCTGCCTCTTGCTCACTTCCTCCTCTGGGGCCTCGAGGGTTACTGCAAGCTTGCACAGGCTTCCTAGCAGGTGAGGGCTGGAAATTGTTTAGGGTGCGGGACGACTCAGTGGTGTCATAGGGGGTGCACAAGGCATTCTGTGAAGAATCGGGACCGGTGCATGACACACATCAGGTATCTCAGAAAATGTAACGACACAACCCACAGTCTCTTGTTTTTTAATCTCGTGCCTCTCCCGGCCGTGCCGCCCTTGCTCTGCGGGTCACCAAACACTTCACTCACAACCTTCCTTCATCCATAGAGCACTTCTGTGACGAAGACACAAGTGAAAGGCCATTTATTTATTTATATAGAGCTTATTACCCCTGATGAGGCGTCCTGATTCGATTATTTCGACTCTAAATGCACATAGTTGACAGTGTCTACTGTGCCTTTTATTAAGGCGCTCTGACGTCAGCTCGTACTACACGCGTGCCATATAAAAGAAAATAAACATTAACTCAGTGTGAATCCTCTGCCCGCCCCTCAGACAGCCCCGACTCTCTACACATTCCAAGCGAGCACTTAGACACACCAGTATGCAGGCTTCCAGCAGAGAGGCCAAGCAAAGAATGAACAATGCTTTCCCTAACGCTTGCTTTCCCCGCGTTTCCACAGCAGTGTGCCGACCTGCCATTGGTTGTGAAAGGTGTAAAGTGACATGCCATCGAAAAGCACCGGGTAGGTAGACTCCTGGACTGAAAGTACACAAGTAAAAAAACATCAATCGATGTTTTTATTTAATAAGTTATCAATTGCATGACTTTGTAAAACGTAAAAAGTTATTGGTTTTTATGTATATTTTTTGTATGTTTAATTGTACCCGTAGGGACAGTGGTGCAGTAAACTTTGCATTCATTTTTAAATTAAAATGCCCCTATTGATGGATGTTGGTTCGAATGCAGAGTGCATTCTAGATGGATTTAGGCGAGCGTCACGGCATTGTTCACATTGTAACTCATTCTCAGGGGACGGCCATACAGCACCAGGGCATCTGTGGAATTCACAGTGCCCAGTTCAAACTCGGAAGGATGAAACTAAGCCGGCCCAGTAAGAATGTCCGTCTAAGCTGAATGTTGCACACAGCAGCAACAGGCGCGTTGACACCGAGGGCTATCCTGCCTCGCTTTCTAGCCTCTTAAGTCCATTACATTGTTTAGTTTCACACAAGTCTCGACTTTATTTTGATATGCAAAGCTCCCCACTTTGAACCCCATTTACCACTAAACTGCTTCTATGTGTTGATTGTTAAGGAGGAAGGGGGGACGTGCAGAGTAAAATAAAAAGCATTTCCAGTGCAATAGGTCTCGCATTTGTGAGAGTTTGAGCTATTGGCATTGTAAATGACAATGCTTTTTATTTAGGTGTTTTAAAAACGTGCAAGTGGAGTGAATAGTCCTTGCTTACGAGAAGCAAGGCTGGCAGTAACTGCACCTCTTTTACTGCCAGCCTTGCTTCTATAAGTACAAAGTGCGTATTTACACACAGTTTGCAAGTTTCCAAACACATAAATAAAAGGCGTTGTCATTTACATGCCAATAGCTCAAACTTTCGCAAATGCGAGACCTATTGCATTGCAAATGCTTGTTTTTGTGGGAGACGGATCTTCAGAGGCAATTATAGACATGCCAGACACAGGGCCGTCAGAACTTCAGGAAAGGCTTCATCAAAGTCTTGCAGTGGATGCAGCTTAGCCAGAGGACGTGGACAAACACTCGCTCTGGCTTTTTTGTATGAATGCCCCATTGTGGAGGAAGGCGGGGAAATTCTGCTAAAAGATCTCTATCAAGCAAGCCTGGGTTCCAGTAATTCTGAAACTGAACATTCATGGGCAGGTGCCATAGTATCAAGAGCCAGACCTCTCAGAGTGACAGGAAACAAAACAGTTGCAGGAGAAGGGTCACCTGCTTAGACCTAATCATGTGGGCGGAGTTAAAAAAAAAAAGTAATCATGGCTTTTTAGTGTTTGTTCTTAGGAGCTGGATGGGTTACACCTCATTGACCAGAAAGAGCAGAACTAGGCGGAATGAAGATTACTGGTAAGTAATCAGGACAATATTCACAATCTGTGCGAGCAGCCACTAACAGGAGCTTCACATTGGATGCCAGTGTTAAATAGACAATAGTTTGTTGCTTTGCGTAGCGTTTTATGCCACACTTAAGATGGCTGATAGCGTCGAGGGGCGACACAAGAGATGGAGAGAGGGACACGGATATAAGAGATGAGAGGGTGAAGAGGAAGAGGGATGAAGTGCATGAATAACGTCTTTATTGCTTGGTTAACAAAAATCATTGCAATTAAAACATCTTAATAATCAGACGATATATAAAAAAACGAAGTGGTAATGTTGCTTTGGATGCACATTTAACAGACTGGCTTCTCTGTGATGTAACTAACTGCATGGTGTCAATGAATATTTTAATTCTCACAGAGCTCAGCCTAACAGGAAAAACCCATGTCACATCAACAATCTGTGCACCATGAAGCCGTGTTTCACAGCTGCAATAAAAACCATGGTTTAAACAATTGGGGGCTTATTTACAAGCGCCTTACGCCACTTTTGCGCCATCTTTAACATGGGAAAAGTGACGTATGGGTGGCGCAATGGGCTTGTAAATAAGCCCCTTGCTGTTTAGGTCCGACGGACAGTAAGCTTTCGACACAGATGTGTTAAATGCTCAATGTAGCAGGAAACATTAAGCCCTTTAATTGTAGGATGGGCATTTTGTTCTTAAATAGTAATTCTCCTAAATCCTTATTTGGAGGCAATCGGAGGGATTTCTGTTTTTTTCAGAATTCAATTAAAGACAGCTGTTTTGGTCACTGGGAAATCCAGAGAACAGCAGCAGCTAAGCCTGCTTAAGCTTGTCAAGTAGCTAGCTTGTTTTTTGTTTTCGCGGTCAATACCTTACTGACAAATTAGTATGGCGCCTTTTTATTGACTGTGAAAAGAGGATTTATTTGCGGTTTATGTAACTGCTTCGGAGCATTGCTAAAGGTGGGGAACTGCAGGCATAGTAGAGGAAGAGATTGCAAACAAGAAGACATGGGCAGCTAAGATCTATATGCTAGTTGGAAGATGTGAGTTTACAGACCTTTAATGTACCTTCTAAAGTCCACCACAACAAAAGGTATGAGAAGGTTGCAGTGCCATGGAAGATTAGCCTTGAGAATTAAATGAAAAACGTTGGTTTAGTTGTGGAGGCAGCAAACCATGGAGCCCTGCTGAATGAAAAAGACCTTGGTCTCCGTATGTTGCCTGCCAGGGACTACGACTAGTGTCTTGCTGATTGAGGCTTGGTGCTGATAGCAATGAGCTGTAGATCAAGGGTGACCATCGGTGCCCCACTGCCACACCAAGAGTGTAAAATCCATGTTTGTAAAGCGCAAACTACCCACCCTTACGGGCCTCAAGGCGCTGGGGCCATCGTGGAAATTAAGTGAGCTATTGCCCAGAGTCACATGGTGCTGAGCTGAGCTGCCACCGGAGCCGGGGATCGAACCGTGAACCCTGTGCTCCGAAGTCAGCTGCCTTGGCCGCTGCACCACACCTCTCCAGAGTGTTGGTGCCATTTATTCTTCCATCGACCTTGAGATATACATATATAAAACATATTTAATTTTCAGAAAAACACACATCCACTGATGATGTCATCAGTGATGTCATCAGTGATGTCATTTGAGATGTCATCAGTGATGTCATGAGTGATGTCACTGACCATGTCATGAGTGATGTAATATGTGACGTCATCAGCAGTGCATTGCGGGCGTGCGAGTTATAGTTAGCTGAACTAACTATAATGGAAATTTCAATGGTTTAGTACGAGTGAAATGTCCAGCTAACTATAACGCCCCTGAAACCTATGTATTTTTCAGTGAATTTCTAAGGTTTTTTTGAATGCTAATTCCTAACTTTAACGTGTCTAAAACCTATGTTTTTTTCAGTGAATTTCAAAGGTTTTTTAAATGCTAGTTTCTAACTATGCCTACAGAGGTAGGACATTTGAGGAAAGAAGAAAAAACGCACAGAAAGAAGCAAAAGAAATGCAGAAAGAAGCAACAGAAGTCCTCAAAGACGAAGAAAAGTGCAGGAAGAAGCAAGACGTGCAGAAAGAACAAACATGAGCAGAAAGAAGCCTTGTTGCAAAATCATCTTGTACCCTCAACTTTTTCAGACGGGTATTGGTGGTAACTGAGTCTGACTAACCAGTCCTAGAGCCAGTGCTATGTTAAAAGACACTTAGAATACAGTTAAACACCTACATACACTAGGGAACACGCTGCATTGGGGTCCCTCTGTGATTAGCATGACCTCCTCTGTAAGCCCCTAGTATATAATAGGACAGGGGGATTAAAACTACCTCTTAAAACGAGCCACGGTGTGCGTTTGCACACTGGTGAAGGGAGGGGGACAGCCTGAGGTGACGTGTGCACACGCCCTGTGGGCCTTTTAAGTTGGGGGATTAAGTCCCCTTGAATCCTGAGGGTCCCTGGGGTCCAACTAGCCCACTAGGTACCTCCAGTAAGCGCCACAGAGCTCCGTTGCAGAGAGGTAAAAAAAGGGGCACAGCCTAGACCACCTCTCTGCAACGCCGTGCAGTGGCGCTTACTGGAAGCACCTGGTGGGCTAGTTGGCCCCCAGGGTCCCTCAGGATTGAAGGGGAACTATTTCCGCAACTTAAAACGCGCCACAGGGCGTGTTTGCACACGTCACCTCAGGCCCCGTCCCCTCCCTTCACCACTGTATAAACGCGCCCTGTGGCCGTTTTAAGTTGGGAGATTAAGTCCCCTTGAATCCTGAGGGTCCAACTAGCCCACTAGGTACCTCCAGTAAGCGCCACAGAGCTGCGTTGCAGAGAGATGTAAAAAGGGGAATGGCCTAGACCACCTCTCTGCAACGCAGCGCAGTGGTGCTTACTGGAAGCACCTAGTGGGCTAGTTGGCCCCCAAGGACCCTCAGGATTGAAGGGGAATTATTTCCCCAACTTAAAACGCGCCACAGGGCATGTTTGCACACGTCACCTCAGGCCCCGTCCCCTCCCTTCCCCACTGTGTAAACACGCCCTGTGGCCATTTTAAGTTGGGAGATTAAGTCCCCTTGAATCCTGAAGGTCCCTAGGGTCAAACTAGCCCACTAGGTACCTCCAGTAAGCGCCGTTGCAGAGAGGTGGAAAGAGGGGTACGGCCTGCACCACCTTTCTGCCACGCAGCACAGTGTCCCTTACTGGCAGCACCTGGTGGGCTAGTTGGCCCCCAGGGGCCCTGAGGATTGAAGGGGAATTAATTCCCCAACTTAAAACACGCCGAAGGGCATGTTTGCACACGTCACCTCAGGCCCCGTCCCCTCCCTTCACCACTGTGTAAACACGCGCTGTGACGGTTCTAAGTTGGGAGATTAAGTCCCCTTGAATCCTAAGGGTCCCTAGGGTCAAACTAGCCCACTTGGTACCTCCAGTAAGCGCCACGGAGCTGCGTTGCAGAGTGTTGTAAAAAGGGGCGTGCCCTCTGAACACCTGTCTGCAACGCAGCTCCCTGGCGCTTACTGGAAATACCCGGTGGGCTATTTGGCCCTCAGGGACCCTCAGTACTGAAAGAGAATTAATTCCCCAACTTACAACTCGCCACGGGGCGCGTTTGCACAATGGTGAAGGAAGGGGGTGGGGCCTGAGGTGACATGTGTGCAAACACGCCCTGTGGTGCTATTTAATTTGGGGAATTAATTCCTCTTCACTCCTGAGGGTTCCTGAGGGCCAACTAGCCCACCAGGTACCTCCAGTATGTGCAAGAGAGCTGCGTTGCAGAGACATGTTCATAAGCCACGCCCCTTTTTACAACACTCTGCAACGCAATTCCTTGGCGCTTACTGGAGATACCAGGTGGACTAGTTGGCCCCCAGGGACCCTCAGTATTGAAGAGGGATTAATTCCCACAGGGCGCGTTTGCAAACATTTCACCTCAGGCCTCATCCCTTCCCTTCAGCACTGTGTAAACACGCCTGTGGCACTTTTTAAGTTGGGGGATTAACTCCCCTTGAATCCTGAGGGTCCCTGGGGAACAACTAACCCACCAGGTACCTCCATTAAGCGCCATAGAGCTGCATTGCAGAGAGGTGTAAAAAGGGGGTTGGCCTCAGAACACTTCTCTGCAACGCAGCTCCGTGGCGCATACTGGAGGTTCCTGGTCGGCTAGTTGGTCCCCAGGGACCCCCAGTATTGAAGGGGATTTAATTCCCCAATTTATAAAAGCGCCACCAGAGTGGTTCCATGAGGGGAGGGACCTAGGCACGTTCCCGTATCTTTTTTTATTTATTTTTTTGGAAGGGGGGCTGTGTAGCCACCCTTCTTTTTACTTTTTTTGGGCCTTGAGGACCCCATCCCCCACGGCCTGACCCCAATGTTAAAAAAAAAAATTATTAACGGGAAGGGTGCCGCGTGGGCCCCCTTCCTGTGCCCAATTCCGGTCCCCGGGGACCCCATGCCCCAAGGTATGGGCATTTTTTAAAACTATTTTTTTGGAAGGGGGACTGTGTAGCCGTCCTTCCTTTTACTTTTTTTGGGCCCCGGGGACCCCATCCCCCGGGGCCCTCCTTTGCGTTTTTTTTCTGTCTTTTTTAATAATTATTATTGGGGAGGAGGGCCGCGTGGCCCCCCTCCCTAGCCACTTCTGGCCCCGGGGACCCATCCCCCGGGGCCTGGCCACCTCATTGGGGACCGTGGGGGGAGCCCCAATGCCCCCACGGTCCCAGCCGGCACCCCACCTCCTGCGGGAGCCGGCATTGCTTTTCCACATGGGAAGCTGCTAAGATGCAGCTCCCCGTGTGGAAAAGCAATCTGCTTTGGTATTTCGAAGAGAGAGCAGGTTTCCTGGCATTTTCTTCCAAATATCAAAGCAGAGTTTGCTATGGCAGGGCGGGAGCCGCGAGGCTCCCGCCTTGCCAGAGCAAACTGCAGTGTCCCAGGGGTGGGCACCCTGGGACACTACAGGAGTCGGCCCTTGGGGGTGGCGGTCCCCAGGGCCATCACAGGCTCCAGGAGGGGGGCCGTGCGCCCCCTCCCAAAATCTACAGAGCCCCGGGGTCTGGTGGTCCCCAGGGCTTTGGGGGTCCATCTTGGACCCTCTAATTTAAATATTTAGAGCCCCGGGGAGGTGGCGGTCCCCGGGCATGTGGGGGAGCTCGAGCCCCCCACACAAGTTTAAAAAAAAAAAAAAAAACAAGCCCCGGGGGGTGGTGGTCCCCGGGGCTTGGGGTTGCCTTTGAGCCCCCCACGTAAATAATAAGCCCCGGGAGGTGGCGGTCCCCAGGGTAGGGGGGTCTGTGAGCCACCCCCACCAATATGTTTTAAAAGCCCCGGGGAGTGGCGGTCCCTGGGGCTGAGGGGCCCCTTTGGGCCCCCATCCCAATACATATTTTGCCCTCAGGATTTGGCCCACCCGGGGGCTGAATATTAACGAAGGGCGGGAGCCCACACTTCCTTTTTTTTTTTCCTTGGATGGACCCACACACCCTGCGCAGATTTTGCAGTTTTAAAAAAAAAAAGATGAAAAAAAAATTGGGGCCATGGGGGTATATACTTGCAATATTTCCCACAGCCCGTCGAGCTGGAGATGGGACACGGACACCGGTTACATGCTGGTGATTTTATTAAATTATGCTGTACACGGCAAGATGCATTTCGCCCACCTCCTGGGCTTGTTCATAAACCTAGTGGCAGCCATCACTGGTTAGGTAAAGTTAGGTCAGCTGTTCCATAGGAAAAGCATTTTTTATGTTGCTAATACCTTTAACCTAGTTTTGATGAATCTCTATTAGCTTTCCAAAAAGGTGCTACTTTTTAACTAGTTTATGTATGGAAAGTTTCAGGGTGATCCGTGAAGCAGGGGCTGAGAAAAAAGGGGCATTTTCCATAGACTTTTCCATAGACTTCTTTAGGAAGGGCTACTGCAAAAACTGCTGAATGAAATTCTACAAAATTTGCCAGGAAGCTAGGGATTGGTCCGCAGATTGTGTTTTTTGTAATATGGTGTAAACCTGTTCAGTAGTTTTTCAGAAGCTAGGATTAAAAAATAATTGTATATCTGGACGGTGGCGTCTGCGCGAGGCTCAAGAGACCCTTGCGGGAGCGCCTTTTAAAAATAGATTGTTCTGATTTGCCCATGGAGCTTTATTTCCGTGGGCCATCTTGCTCCTGTAGGAGTCATATTCCCATCGGAAGCAAGTGCTCTGATTGGCTACCAATAGCATCATCAGGAGTCCCTGCCAACTGCAGCACTGAGACCGCACTGATCGCTGCCACAAACAACATCAGAACCTTCCTCGACCACAGAGAGATTATGGCCTTGATCCTCCTTGACCTCTCTGCTGTGTTTGACACTGTATACCACCACACCCTCATCAACAGTCTCTACAACATCGGCATTCAGCAAATGCCCTCAAGTGTATAATCTCCTTTCTTACAAGAGGCGCACAGAGTTTTCAGCTGCCTCCCTTCACCTCCAAACCCAGGGACTTCAAATGCGGTGTACCCCAAGGCTCATTCCCAGCTCCACCCTTGTCAACACCTGCAGGACCCTCCTCGCAGACATTGTTAGATCCCACTGCCTCAACATAATCCACACGCTCATTGAAGACCCCTCATCACCACAACTAACTTCTTAGACACCATGACCAACGTAGCCAACTGGATGAGGGACTACAGTCTTCAACTGAACTCCGACAAAACAGAAGTACTGATCTTTAGGAAGAACATTTCCATTTAGGAGCATAGCTGGTGGCCAGCAGAACTCAGACCAACACCCAAACAACAGACCATGCACACAACCTAGGCATCATCATCGACAGTGAACTAACCATGAAACGACAATGAACGCAGTAGTCTACTCCTGCATCCAAACCCTTGGCACATTCTGCAGAATCTTCAGCTGGATCCCAGCCACATCAAAAAGTTTTCCACCCTGGACCTCATCACCAACTGCCTTGACTATGGCAGCGCTCTCTATGCCCACATCTCCACTTAACTCCTCAGAAGTCTCCAGACCATACAGAACACTGCAGGCAGACTTATCCTTAACATCCCGAAAGGGACCCACATCATGCCCCACTTCAGAAACCTCCAGTGGCTCCTCATTCAGAAGAGGTGCCAGTTCAAGATCCTCTCTCACACCTACAAAACTCTACACGATCAAGAACGTGCATACATCAACCACCGATTGAACTTCCATCACCAGCAAGACACCTGCGCTCTTCCTCACTAGCCCTTGCATACACCCTTCGCTTCCGTTGCAGCCGTAACTGTTATGTTATTACATTTTTAAATCACACATATCCCCAGGGGTGTCTAGGCGCTGTATCAGCATGATGAACAGGGAGTTTAAAAGAAGACTAGTTGTTAAAAACCCATGTTTTCAGCAGTTTTCTAAAAATAAGCAGTGTGGGAGCCACTCTAATGTTTATAGGTAGGCTATTCCAGAGTTTAGAGGCTTCTGATGCAAAGAGGAGTCTTTTGAATCTGAGGCGGATGACCATCATGAAGCTTTTAGATCTCAAGTCACTGCTGGGTACATACCATGCTAGGCATTGTTTGAGATGTTCGGTGCCAGAGTTGTGGAGAGCTTTGTTGGTAAGACAAAGTGCCTTAATTTAATTTTATTACCTACTGAAAGCAAATGGAGTGCTTTGATGGCTAAAGAAACTGATTAGAATCTTGGAAGAACAAGAACAAGTCTAGCAGCTGCATTCTGAACACTCTGCTGTTTGTTCAGATATTGCTTTTGGAGTTTTAAGTATAGTCTGTTACAGTAATCAAATTTGGATAAGATTAACAGAGTAATGACTGTTTTCTTGAATTAGGGTTAGTAAAAGGAAGGATTTTCCTGATGATTCTGAGGGTGTTGAAGCTTAAGGAAATGACGGAGTTGATGTGCTTGCTAAATTTTATGTTATCATCTATTAGGACTCGCATATTTTTTACTTTATGCACGGGTGAAGGGAGTCCTCCTAGTTCAGTGGGCCAACAGGTAGGGCTCCAGAATTTTGGCCTATTACCTAAAAGAATGACCACGGTTTTGTCATAGTTCAATTTAAGGCAGTGTTTGCCCATCCAGTTACCTATAGCTCTTATACAGTTGTGAAGTTGGAGGTTAGTATCACTGACATTTTTGGAAGCAGACAAAATGATTTGCGTATAATGGCATATGATGTGGATGAGAGGCGAAAAGGTCTAATAAGGGATGCTAATTCTGTTACATAGATGTTGAAAAGTAAGGGGATGAGTGAGGACACCTGCAGGACCCCACAAGGAAGAGAAAATGGATTGGGCATATGGTTGTCCAGCATCACTGAATGTTCTCTGCCCCTCACTAAGGACTGTAGCACAGCAAGAGCTTTGTTATTAATGCCAAGATGTTTAAGGCGGAGGATCAAAGTGGAATGGTCCACCGTATTGAAAGCCGCCAATAGGTCAAGAAGAATATGGGCTCCCGTACCTCTATCCAAGACGTTTATTAACTTGTCGGTGGTTTTGATTAATGCAGTCTCTATACTATGTTCAGTCCTAAAACCAAATTGTGTGGGTTTCTGTAAATGATTGGATTGAATACTTTGCATCAGTTGGGTATTTATTATTTTTTGACTATTTTAGTAGGTGTTAGATCTGGCACCATTGGCGTAGGTCTCCCTTCCATTTTTCGGTGTTGTCGCCTCTGTTTTTGCTGGTATTAGATGCTCTGGGCGCTGTGCCACTGCCATTCAGTGCCACAGCGCAAATGCTCCCTGTGTAAATATGACTGGGAATTGGTATATCCCTGATTGGCTTATTTGGTTTACCTGTTAGTCCCTAGTAGTGTGGCCTGTGTGTGCCCAGGGCTGGTAACCCAAATGCTGCTGGTGGGCATGCAGCGCTGGTTTGGGCCACCCACAGAAGTAGCTTGTAAAGAGATCCTCAGACCTACCACTGCAGTGTCTGCGTGCAGTCCAGAACTGCCATCTTGGCTGTGAAGTGCCCACACTTCCCTACCCTTATGGTAGGTGCATTTTGTGTGTAAGGTAGGACCTGGCTTGATATGTATAGCATGTCCTGGTAGTGAACTACCCTCCATTTTGTTTTTCACTGCTGCAAGTCTACCTGTTCTCCATAAGCTAGAATGGGCAGACTGGCTATTACATCTTATAGTCCTATCTGACTCAGGGAACATGGTAGAAAGTCGAGTTTAGTATGCCTGAACTCAGAATGATAAAAATACATCTTTTAGTGAAGTTGGTTTTAACATTCTGTGTTTGAAAATACCACTTTTAGAAAGTAGGTATTTTCTTGCCTAAGCCTTCCAGTGTGCTCTGCTGTTATGTGTATTGGCTGTCTGGATTTAGTGGGGCAAGGCAGGCTGAGTCAGACCTGGGTTGACTAGAGAGATCTGCACTGAGTACTGGGGAGGGGTAGCTCATTGGCCTGAATAGGACTGTGCCTGGCAAGGTGAATGCTGGCTCCACCTCCTATGTGCGTCTGATGGCAGACCCCCTCTTTCTGAAAGGAAGGATGCAGCCTGGTAAACAAAGTGCTCTGGGCCTGAGCAGAACTGGTTCTGGCTGGGTTCAGTGACTAGAGACTTTTGGGAACAAAGACTTTTGGGGTATAAATATCTGTGCCCAAACCCCTGATTTTGGTATTGCTCCTGGATGTCAAGAAGAACCTCTGTCCGTTTCACTGAAGGAATTTGCAGGAGAGGACTGTCCTTGAGCTTGTGTGCTATTTCCTGGATTGGCCTGCAGTAGTTCCCCTTGGACTTGAAAGAAGAGGGATAAGGGTCTTTGAGAGACTTTTTATTTTGCTAAAGCAATCACCCAAGGGATAGGAAAGAGCTAGCCTCCTGCTGAAGTCACAGGCACATCTGACTCCCTAACCAGCCTCCTGATTCCTCCCAGTGAGGATTTCTGTCTGCAGGTGAGGCCCCTGTGAGTTCCAGGGCCTCTAGTTGTACTACAGAGAAGAGAGTGCTGAAATCGTCGCTAACGCACGTTTGCGAGCCGCTTCAGCTGAAGAGCGTAAGGAAAATCATCGCGCTGCTGCCGCCGAGCGCTCGCAAACGAAAGATCATTGCATCGCACACTTGCAGACCACAAAGTGCTAGCTAACCCCAGAGATCATCGCATCGCACGTTTGCGGGCTTTTCGAAGGCTCACTAACCCCAGATCATCGCATCACGACATCGCAGAGCGGGCACCATGCGTCCGTCATGTTCCTCGCATCACAGCCGGATCGTCGCTCCCTCGCGGGGCGCCATTTTCTTTCATCGCAACAAGATCGCACACGCAACAGGATCAGCGCTTCATCATCGAAGCAAAGAAGTCTGTCGCTTTGTCCCACACGCATCCGCAGACCGGCGCATCAGCCTCCCTTGGGGCAAAGATTCAACGCATTGCCGGCCTACGTGGGGAAAATCATCGCTACACCTTTTTTCCGACATTTTGCTTGTTTTGCTATGAAATCCAGGTACTTTGTAAGTAAAAGGGTCGCAGATACCCCTGCTTTGAACTGAACCCCTATTTGAACACGTTGAACTCTTTTTCCAGCTTTTTAAGAATACCCCCACTTTTCAGTATTGTGGTTTTTTTCAGTTATTGGTCTTGTGTTAAGTCTATATATAAAGATACTTATTTTAATAACTACTTGTGTGGTGTCCCTTTGTAATGTCCTTCACTGTGTTACTGTGTATGATCATAAATGCTTTACCCACTGCCTCTGATATAAGCCTAGCTGCTCGTGCTACGTTACCACAGTGTTGAGCAGGGGTTATCAAAGGGTGTAGCCCCCTTACTCTGACTTAGGAAGAAGGGTCCCTACTTGGACTGTGTCCAGCCACTGCCAACTAGAGACCCCCATTTCTAACATTGGTTGTCAACGGTGAGGATATGGACTTGCATTTATGATCGAATACAGTAATTATAGTGTACACTACTAGTGAGTGCAAACCATAACACAACCACAGACATTTTTGAGGTTTTTGATTCTATTTTTGATTGATATCGCTAATTATTTCTACAATGTCCAAGCCCAGATCCAATGCCTCGGAGGATCTCTCCTGGGAAGAAGAGAGATTAGATACCTACAATGCCAAGCAGCTCAAGTGTTTTTGCAAAAGATTCACAGTCCCTATCACAGGCCTCACTAAGTGGGAGTAGTTTTACAAAGCACTGAAGGCCTGGCTAGAAGCCAGGGATGCCCCTAAGAATGTGGGAGAGCCTGGGGAGGAGGGAGAGAATACAGGAGAGCAGCAGGTGGAAGTAGAAGATTTGGTAGGTAGTAAAGCGCTTTCCAGCCTGGGCACTAGTGTGACCTCAAGGGGCCTGTCTCCAGAAGAGATGGAGGACAGGGAGAGAGATAGACGGCATAATATGGAGATGGCTAAGCTCAAGATGGAGGGTCAGAGGGACCTAGAGAACAAAAAGTTAGAGGTTGAGATAATGAAGATGAAATTTGAACATGAGAGAGTATTGAGGGAGTTGGAGATTAAGGCAAAGAGTGTAGAGATCTCCCCCTCTGGTGGCAGCATACCTGTAGTGCATACTGAGAGTAGAATGCATATACCCAAAGAGGTTATTAAGGATTTCCACAAAAGTGAAGATATTGGATAGTGGTTTGCAGCATATGAATTAGCCTTGGTGTCACACCCGTTCCCTGAGAAGGGTTGGGGAGCTGGGTTGTGGGGGTGTTTTGTTAGTGAGGGGAGGGATACCTTGTTGGACCTGCCCCAGGAAAGTAGAATGGTTTATGCCCACATGAAGGAAGCTTTGATCACCCGCTATGGTTTAACCCCTGAGATGTATAAGCAGAGGTTTAGGACCTGCAAGAAGTTAGAGGGTACCACATGGGTTGAATATGTGTCTTTTTTTTTGCAGAGCAATGGAGCGCTGGGTAAAAGGTTGCAAGCTTTTGAGCAACTGTATGATTTGATTGCATGGTAGCATTTATCTAGTAACTGTTTTCCTGAGCTACGCCAGCATCTGATTGATTGCAAGCTAACTAACCCTAGGAAGCTTGCTGAGGAGGCGGACCGCTGGGTGAGCACCCGGGTTCGCAAGGGTCCAATGGGAGACTTCGCCAAAGGTGGGTAGGGTCCCCAGCAGAGAAGTGGGGGGGACAGGGGTACACCAAGGGAAGTTCCAAGAGGGACCCAAAGAAATTCCCAAGGGAACCAAGCAGTGGTATCCCAGCCTCCCCAAGAGCAGAGGTCAGTGCCCCCGACAGGAAGACCTGTTAAGAGGGGGCCCCTTACTTGTTTTAGGTGTGGTCAAGTGAATCACCGGTATTTTGATCCCCAGTGTCCCCTGAGGGACCACCCTGCACCAACCCGTGCACCACCCCGCCAGCTTGAATTAACCCTTGTTTCATTAGGAGACTTTGAGATAGTCCTTAAACCTGCACTGCCTGAAAACACTAAAAAGTACAGGAAGTGGGTGACCATTAATGGCCATAGAGTGGAGGCTCTAAGGGACACAGGAGCCAGTGTAACTGCTGTCAGCTCCCGGTTGGTGTCCAAAGAGCAGGTTGTCCCTCATGCATTCTACCCTGTAGTGTCAGCAGACAACTCAGAGAACCAATGTGAGGTGGCTCAGGTTACCTTTGAGTGGGGGGGGGTCTCAGGAACTCTTCAGGTAGCTGTGAGGCCCGCCATGCCTGTAGACTGTCTGTTGGGCAATGATTTAGAGAACTCCCCATGGGCTACGGTGGAGAGGAGAGCTGAAATGTTGGGTCTGCCTGAGTGGGCGTGTGCTACCACTAGGTCCATGGCAGCCAAGGACGGTGTTGAGAAGGATCTGGGACCTCAGAGCATGGCCCAGATCCCTGCCTTAGAGAGAAGGGGCAGGGGCCACGGGAAGCCGACCCCCTTGGTTCCCACGGCCCAGGAGGGAGCAGACCCTGAGGGGGATGCCCTGGAGCCTATCGGGGAGCAGAGTGCCAACGTGGGGAATCTACCTGAGCTGACCCATTGGCAGCAGGAAGGAGGGCCCACCTGGGGGGAATTTTGTGAGTAGCAAAGAGTTTGCCCTACTCTTGCGGGTATGCCGCAACAGGCTGCAGCCCAGGCAGCAAGTGACCAGTCTGGTTTGCATCTGATTTATTGGGAGAACGGTCTCCTCTATAGCGAGCCTAAGGCTGCTGAGCTGGGGTCAGCCCGTGTGCTGGTGGTGCCCGCATGCTTCAGAGCCTTCCTACTGGGGTTGGCTCATGACATTCCATTGGCAGGACATCTGGGGCAGACCAAGACCTTTGAAAGGCTGGTAACCCACTTTTATTGGCCCCAGAGGCGCAAGAGTTCAGACACTCATTGCAGGACATGTGAGACTTGTCAGGCAAGTGGGAAGAGTGGGGGGAAGATCACGGCCCCACTCCAGCCCTTTCCAGTTGTTAGTACCCCATTCGAGCGAGTGGGCATTGACATTGTGGGGACTCTGGATCCTAGGACAGCCATGGGCAACAGGTTTATCATAGTCCTGGTGGACCATGAAGTCATCCCACTCAGGACGGTGACGGCCCCCATGGTAGGACGTGCACTGATGGGGATTTTCTCCCGCATGGGGTTTCCCAGAGAGGTGGTGTCTGACAGGGGAACCAATTTCATCTCCCAGTACATGAAGTCTCTGTGGAAGGAGTGTGGGGTAACTTATAGGTTCGCCACTCCTTACCACCCCCAAGGAAATGTTCTGGTTGAAAGGTTCAACCGGACCTTGAAGGGCATGATTATGGGCTTAGAGGAGCCCCTGAGGCATAATGTTATGTTATGTTATGTTATGTTATTTATTTTTCTATCGCGCACAGCTGCCCCAGCAAAGGGGCGTCCTGGCGCTTTTGACAGGCACTGTAACATAACACATATTAAAAGAAGGGAAGGTTATTAAGAAGCGGGAAACAGGAAGGTTTTGATCGCCTGCCTAAAGGCGAACAGGTCATTAAGAGCTCGGATGCATACCGGGAGCGAATTCCATAGCCCTGCTGCGAGCACCCGGAATGAGCGGCCGCCCATTCTACTCAATTTAAAGCGGGGACAGACTGCCAAGTGGAGGGCCTCTGATCTTAGTGATCTCAGAGGGATGTAGGGAGTAAGTAAATTGGCAAGTGCCGGCGGCGAAGCAGATTTCAAAATTTTAAAGGCCAGACACAGCGCCTTGAACTTGATCCGCTGTCTGACCGGAAGCCAGTGAAGGGCCGAGACGGTACCTGACACCGAGCAGTGTCTGGGGAGGCCCACAATGGCTCGTGCCGCAGAATCTTGTACCCTTTGGAGCCTAGAGGCCTCCGCCTGATTCACCCCCAACATCAGCGAACTGCCGTAGTCCAGTCGGGATAAAATCGACGCCTGGACCACAAGCTGTCTGGTGGGGGGATCAAAATACTTCAGGACCGGCCTTATGCCCCGCAGGATGCCATAGCACGTGGCGGCCGTCTTTTTGGTGTGATCCATAAAGGTGAGCGCGGGGTCCAGCCAGATGCCTAGATTTTTCACTCCGGACGCTGGGATCGGAGTAACGCCCAACTCTGGTGGCCACCACTGCTTTCCCCATAGCTCAGCATGCTTCCCCAACACCAACACCTCAGTTTTGGTGGCATTCAACTGTAGGCAATTGGTGCGAAGCCAGCTTGCTACTGCCACAAGTCCCGCACGGAATCTGGGGGCCTCCACCTCAGGGTCTCCACTAAGTGTCACCGCCAGCTGCGTGTCGTCTGCATATGAGGTCATCACCAAACCCCACTGTTTGACGACCGCAGCTAACGGTTTCACATAGAGGTTGAACATTGTAGGGCTCAACGAGGAGCCCTGTGGGACTCCCAGCTCCAGGGGATAGATGGTAGATTGGCCTGGTGGTATCGCCACTTTAAAGGTTCGATCAGACAAAAATGATCGAAACCACTTAAGAGCGATATCAGTGACTCCAGCTTCCTCTAGGCGTTGGATCAATATATGGTGGGACACAGTATCGAAAGCAGCGCTAAGATCTAATAGTAAAAGCGCTGCTGTACGTCCTGAGTCAAGTACCTGGCGAAGATGTTCAATGATGTAAAGTAGCGCCGTCTCAGTACTGTGTCCTGGCCGGAAGCCATTCTGACTGGGATCCAGTATCTGGTTGCGAGCCAGGTACTCAGCCAGAACTGAGTTGACATGGGCTTCCGTTACTTTAGAGATCCAAGGCAATAGGGAGATAGGTCGATAGTTTTCTAACAGCCGCGGGTCAGAGTTGGCCTTTTTTAGTATAGGAGTAACCACCGCCTGTTTCCAGGCGGTGGGGACCACTCCATTGGACAGCGACATATTGATGAGATACAATATGGGAGCTCGGCACAGCGGGGAAAGCGTGTTAATAAGAGCCGGCTTCAGCGGGTCCAGAGGGGAGCCTGATTTAACCCTAAGGCTGAGTTTGTCAAAGATCTCAATAGACAAATCTGGTATTATAGCCAGGGTCTCATACCCCAAAGGATCGGAGTCAGCTACCTCAAAAGTCGGCTGACAAAAATCAAATCCTCGGTAGATTTTTTGCACTTTCTCCAGGAAAAAGGTGGCAAGATTCTCACAGTGGGAGTCTGTGCAAATCACCTCTGAGGTGGCTCTTTTTTTCATAAGGTCCTTCAGGACCTTAAAGATCAGTTTGGAAGGGTTAGTGCTGGCTGCGAATTCCTGAGCGTAAAATGCGGCCCGAGTTCTGCAGATGGCCCTGTGATAGAGCTTTAGAGCCGCGAAGTACCGGATTTTCAGAGTAGGATCATAAGATCTTCTCCATTCCCTCTCTATTTTCCGGTAGGATTTTTTCAGCTCGGCAAGAGACTCATTATACCAAGGGCTGGCTGTTTTTGCCCTACACTTCGACCACTTCAAAGGTATAAGGGAGTCAAGAGCCTCAGAGATCCAAGTGCAGAACTGTTGGTAACCTTGGTCCACGTTGACAAAGGCGCTCAAAGGTTTCTGTTCCAGTAAATTGTAAAAATCTTCAAGTTTAAGCTTATGCCAAAGCCTTTTTAAGATCGGCCTGTCCACTGATGTAAACGACTTATCGTGGATAGGACAAAAGGCTTCCACTAGCAAATGATCCGTCCATCCCATCTGCATCGGGTCTGACATCTTCACCCCCTCAAGCGTGGAAAAGAAGGGGTCCAAAATATGGCCCCCTGAGTGGGTAGGAAGAGTGACAAGCTGGGTGAGTTGAAGAGCTTCAAGATCCGCCAGCAGAGTGTTCACGTGGGACGTCCTCTTGCCATGCTTGTTGTTTGCCTACCGTGAGGTGCAACAGAGGTCCTTAGGGTTCAGTCCCTTTGAACTGCTCTATGGCCATCCGGTAAGAGGGCCTCTGAGTCTGTTCAAGGAAGGCTGGGAGCAATCTCCCAGGAAACGTCCCCCAAGATGTATTCAACTACATCCTGGCCTTCAGGAACCAGACTCAGCGTTTCAGAAAAATTGCTGAGGCAAATCTGGAAGCCAGTCAGGAGGAAATGAAACGTTGGCATGATCAGAACACCACTCTGGTTGAGTTTCAACCTGGTCAGAAGGTTTGGGGACTGGCCCTAGTGGAGCCTGGTGTGCTCCAAGATAAGTGGACCGGTCCCTTTGAGGTGGTGAAGTGCAAAAGTCCAGTTACCTACTTGGTGGACTTTCAGTCTCCCAGGAACCCCTTGCGGGTCCTGCATGTGAACCGCCTGAAGCCCCACTTTGCGAGGTCTGAAGTGGGCAAGCTTCTTGCCACAGATGCTGGAATGGAGGAGGAGAGTGAGCCTCTTCCTGACCTCCTGTGTGCCGGAGAGAAGGATGGGTCAGTGGAGGGTGTGGTCCTCTCCACCACACTGACCCCTAAGCAGCAGAGAGATTGTCACCAGCTGTTGGGCCCATTTTCTGATTTGTTTTCCTTGGTACCTGGTGCTTCCATGATGTGGACACCGGAGACAGTCCTCCTGTCAAGCACAAGGCTTACCGAGTGACTTACCGGGTCAGGACCTACATTAAGGAGGAGGTCTTTAAAATGTTTGCCCTAGGGGTGATTGAGTCCTCTAGCAGCCCTTGGTCCAGCTCTGTGGTCTTGGTACCAAAAGCTGCAGTGCCTGCTGCCACCCCTGAATTCAGATTCTGTGTGGACTACCGAGGTCTCAATTTGGTCACGAAGACCGACGCGCACCCCATCCCCAGAGCTGATGAGCTCATAGATCGGTTGGGGGCTGCCCAGTACCTTGGCACGTTTGACCTAACGTCTGGGTACTGGCAGATCGCCTTAACTGATGGGGCCAAAGAGAGGGGCGCATTCTCCACACCAGATGGGCACTACCAGTTCGGTGTGATGCCCTTTGGAATGAAGAATGCCCCTGCCACCTTTCAGAGGTGTTGGCTGGGCTGGAGGATTTCAGTGCCGCCTACCTGGATGACATTGCAGTGTTTAGTTCCTCCTGGGAGGACCACTTGCGCCACCTATGGGAAGTGTTGATGGCGCTGCGCAGAGCAGGCCTCACAATCAAGGCCAGTAACTGCTAGATTGGGCAAGATTCTGTGGTGTATTTGGGACACCAGGTTGGGAGTGGACAGGTGGCATCCCTACAGCCAAAGATTGAAACCATCCTGGCATGGGAGCCCCCCAGGACCCAGACCCAGGTGAGAGCCTTCCTAGGTCTCACAGGTTATTACAGGAGGTTTGTCAAGGGGTATGGCAACATTGTTGCCCCCTTGACTGAGCTGACTTCCAAGAAGCAGCCAAAGATTGTGAATTGGACTGACACCTGTCAGAAAGCTTTTGATGCCGTCAAGACTGCCATGTGTACAGCACCCATACTCCAGGCGCCCAACTTTGGTAAGGAATTTCTTGTCCAGACAGATGCTTCAGAGCATGAGGTGGGGGCTTTTCTGTCACAGATCAATGAGAAGGGACTAGCCCAACCTGTAGCCTTCATCAGTAGGAGGTTACTTCCCCAGAAACAGAGGTGGAGTGCAATTGAGCGTGAGGCATTTACTGTGGTCTGGGCACTGAAGAAGCTGAGACCATACCTGTTTGGGACTCACTTCCGGGTTCAGACAGACCACAGGCCCCTCAGATGGCCAATGCAGATGAGGGGTGAGAATCCCAAGTTGTTGAGGTGGTCCATTTCCCTGCAGGGTATGGATTTCACGGTGGAACACCGCCCTGGTACAGAACATGCCAATGCTGATGGTCTGTCCAGATTTTTCCGCCTTAGTGAAGAGAACCCCCAAAGAGATGGGTAGTTCTCCCCACATTTCAGCTGGGGGGGGGACACGTGTTAGACCTGGCACCATTGGCGTGGGTCTCCCTTCCATTTTTCGCTGTTGTCTCCTCTGTTTTTGATGGTATTAAATGCTCAAGCGCTGTGCCACTGCCATTCAGTGCCACAGCGCAAAATGCTCCCTGTGAAAATATAACTGTGAATTGGTATATCCCTGATTGGCTTATTTGGTTTACCTGTTAGTCCCTAGTAACGTGGCCTGTGTGTGCCCAGGGCTGGTAACCCAAATGCTGCTGGTGGGCCTGCAGCGCTGGTTTGCGCCACCCACAGAAGCAGCTTGTAAAGTGTTCCTCAGACCTACCACTGTAGTGTCTGCGTGCAGTCCAGAACTGCCATCTTGGCTGTGAAGTGCCCACACTTCCCAGCCCCTGAACCTTCCCTTAGCATCATGTCAGTCACCCCTATAGTAGGTGCATTGGGTGTGTAAGGTAGGACATGGCTTGATATGTGTAGCATGTCCTGGTAGTGAATTACCCTCCATTTTGTTTTTCACTGCTGCAAGGCTACCTGTTCTCCATAGGCTAGAATGAGCAGACTGGCTATTACATCTCATAGTCCTATCTGACTCAGGGAACATGGTAGAAATTCGAGTTTAGTATGCCTGAACTCCGAATGATAAAACACATCTTTTAGTGAAGTTGGTTTCAACATTCTGTGTTTGAAAATACCACTTTTAGAAAGTAGATATTTTCTTGCCTAAGCTTTCCAGTGTGCTCTGCTGTTATGCGCATTGGCTGTCTGGGTTTAGAGGGGCAAGGCAGGCTGAGTCAGACCTGGGTTGAATAGAGAGATCTGCATTAAGTACTGGGGAGGGGTAGCTCATTGACCTGAATAGGGGTGTGCCTGGCAAGGTGAATGCTGGCTCCACCTCCTAAAGTGCGTCTGATGGCAGACCCCCTCTTTCTGAAAGGAAGGATGCAGCCTGGTAAACAAAGTGCTCCGGGCCTGAGCAGAAATTGTTCTGGCTGGGTTCAGTGACTAGAGACTTTTGAGAACAAAGACTTTTGGGGTATAAATATCTGTGCCCAAACCCCTAATTTTGGTATTGCTCCTGGATGTCAAGAAGAACCTCTGTCCGTTTCACTGACGGAATCTGCAGGAGAGGACTGTCCTTGTGCTTGTGTGCTATTTCTTGGATTGGTCTGCAGTAGTTCCCCTTGGACTTGGAAGAAGAGGGAAAAGGACTTTTGAGAGACTTTTTACTTTTCTAAAGCAATCATCCAAGGGCTAGGAAAGAGCTAGCCTCCTGCTGGAGTCACAGGCACATCTGACTCCCCCACCAGCCTCCTGATTCCTCCCACCGAGGATTTCTATCTGCAGGTGAGGCCCCTGTGAGTTCCAGGGACTCTAGTTCTACTACAGAGAAGAGAGTGCTGAAATCGTCGCTAACGCCCATTTGCGAGCCGCCACAGCTGAAGAGCGTAAGAAAAATCATTGCGCTGCTGCGGCCAAGCGCTCGCAAACCAGAGATCATCGCATCGCACGTTTGCGGGCTTTTCGAAGGCTCGCTAACCCCGGATCATCGCATCGAGATCAACGCTTCACAACATCGCAGAGCGGGCACCGTGCGTCCGCCATTTTCCTCGCGGGGCGCCATTTTCTTTCATCGCAACAAGATCGTACACGCAACAGGATCAGCACATCATCCTCCCGTGCGGCAAGGATTCAACGCATCGCTGGCCTAGCGTGAAGAAGTCTGTCGCTTTGTCCCGCACACATCCGCAGACCGGCACATCATCCTCCCATGCGACAAGGATTCAACGCATCGCTGGCCTAGCGTGGGGAAAATCATCGCTACAGCTCATTGGCGACATTTTGCTTGTTTTGCTACGAAATCCAGGTACTTTGTAAGTAAAAGGGTCACAGAGACCCCTGCTTTGAACTGAACCCGTATTTGAACACTTTGAACTCTTTTTCCAGCTTTTCAAGAGTAACCCCACTTTTCAGTATTGTGGCTTTTTACTGTTATTGGTCTTGTATTAAGTCTATATATAAAGATACTTATTTTTATAGCTAATTGTGTGGTGTCCCTATGTAGTGTCCTTCACTGTGTTACTGTGTATGATCATAAATGCTTTACACACTGCCTCTGAGATAAGCCGAGCTGCTTGTGCTACCTTACCACAGTGTTGAGCAGGGATTATCAAAGGGTGTAGCCCCCTTACTCTGACTTAGGAAGAAGGGTCCCTACTTGGACCGTGGCCAGCCACTGCCAACTAGAGACTCACATTTCTAACAGTAGGGAAGGGCAGTCTGGAGATAGGACGGTAGTTAGCTCGGTTATCTGAGCCTTTATTAGGCTTCTTGAAAAGTGGAAGAATAGAAGCCTTTTTCCACATGTTGGGAAAGATCCCTGTAGCAAACATCCCAATAAAGATGTTTGTCAGGTAAGAGGCTATGGATACAGGGATCTGTTTAAGAATGGAGGTGGGGCATTGGTCGTAGAGTGATCCAGATTTGGTGGATTGGACATTCTTGGGAACGTTCGGCAAGGTGATGGGGTGAAGTAACTGATCTTATTTTGACAGCTGCTGACCGATTTATTAGAATCTTCACTAAGAAGGGGGGCTGTCGCATAGATATTACCAGAATCAACAATGCTTGAAGAGGTGAACTGTTTGTATATTTGACCTACTTTGTCGCAGAAATAGTGGGCAATCTTCCCACCAAAAGATTGACTGTTGTTTGGTCCTTTTAGCTCAGGAGTTTTGGTTAGCATGCTCATGGCCTGAATAATCCCCTTGCAGAGTGCTTAGAGAATTCTATTACCTGCGTAAAAAGGTGGTCTTTTCTTTGATGATAAGGGTCTTGTATCATCAAAGAAAAGATCACCTTTTTTAGATGTCTTTATCATGACAGTCATATTTGATTCTCCATTTCCTCTCATGCCTTCTGCAGTTTTGCTTTTCGAGGCGGAGGGCTTCAGTGAACCAAGGTGCAGATGGTTTCATTCTACCTGAGTTGGAATTCTTGAGGGGGTACAATTTAGAGATGACAGAGCTTAGCCATTTACAATATTCAACTGTGTCCTGATTCGGGTCAGGTAACACTGTGGTCTCGCCCCGCGAGAGTTGTTGTCCCAATATATTATAGTCAGTCTTACTCCAGACTCGATGGGAAGAGGGATTAGGGTCTGTTTTTCTATTTTGGGAAGAATAGAGGATATTTAGTTTGAAAGTGATAGCATTGTGGTCAGACCAGGTAAGAGCAAGGAAGTACTTGATAGCGATAAGCAGGTGATTTGAAAAAATAGCATCTAGTGTATGAGTGGGCTAATTCAGTAGTTTAGGGAGGTCTACGCTATTCATAATCTCTAACATAGCCTCAGTATCTTTTTTCTCCGAGCGTTCCAAATGGAAATTGAAGTCGCCTAGAACAGTGAAATCGCTGTAACAGGCCACGGCCTCGAGAAGAGTGTTTATGGTTTGGAGGAAACTACATCTTAGGCCTGGAGGGGGATAAATAAGTAGCCCTCTGACGGAGTTGTTATTAGTTAGTTCCAAACAATGGGAGAGTGCTTCCCAGTCCAGGTTGGGCATAGGGGCAATTTTGTTCTTAACAGTTTTTATAAACGATCCCTAGCCCTCTTCATCTTTTAACAAGTCTGTCCTCTCCGGCTATAGAGTACCCTTGAGGCATTGCGTTTAAAAGATCAGGCTAGCAGAATGGTTTGCTCATGTTTCTGTGACAAATATGATGTCTAACTGGTGGCTCACTAGGAATTCCGCGAATTCCCGGGCATGTTTCACAATTGATCAGGCATTGATAAGTGCACAGAGCACTTTTACAGGAGTCTTGGCGGGGGCTAGTATCCAGGTAGGAGGTTTGGGCGTTCCGCAGTGTTTTAGTATGAGTGATATATCCACAATTTTTGCATTGAGTGTTAAGCCCTAAAGGTAAAAGGGTCAGTCAGCGTGCAGCCCTGCTTGATATTGTTAAGGAAACAAAGTTTCTTGGCCTGTAAAAGCAATTCTGTTCTCTTTACTTGGGTTAAAAATGGCAGTGTGTCCGGCCCTAGGCGCGATCTGGAGGCAGACGGGCGCAGACTGGCTTACCTTAGGCCTGCTGATGGAGCGCCAGCAGCGTGCCAGCTGTGCGGATGCACCATGCTGTTCTTGAAATAGCCTTTGACTGCAGGGGGCATGGCTAGCGCCGGCAGTGCCGGAGCTCGATGGTCCTAAAAACAGGTGGAGGAATTGTGTCAAACCTGGAGTTCAGCTACCCGGTAGTCCCAACGCATGCTCGCCTGAAAGGGGAAAGTATTGGGAAAGCAGAAAAACAGAAAACAAAGGTGAGAATGTTATAAAACCATAAAAGAATATTAAAATATTGGAAGGACAAATCCTCTCTAAGATGGTGCCCAATATCGGGAGCCAGGCAACTCTAAAACTGGAGGCGGGATCCTAAGGCAACCGCTTCCTACAAGGGAAAAAATAGGCACCTGATGATGCCAACAGTGCATGTTATGCTCTGCTAAGCTGCGCGGACGTGCCATGCTGTTCTTGAAATAGTCTTCGAATGAGGGTGCGAGGCTACCGCCAACAGAGCAAGAGCACGATGGTTCCAAAAACAGGTACCAAAATTAAGGGTGTCAATCCTGGGACTCAGCTACTCCGCAGTCCCAACGCAGGCTCCCCTGCAAGGGAAAATTACTGGGAAAGCAGAAAAACAGAAAACAAAGGTGAAAATGCTATAAACCATAAAAGAATATTTAAAAATTGGAGGGACTAACCCTCTCCAAGATAGCGCCCAATATCGGGAGCCAGGCAAGGCGGGCCCCGCTGTCCTGGGCAGCCCAAGGCCGATATTGGGCGCTGTGCGGAGGAGCGCGGCCCGGAGTAGGAGGCGTGGTGCAGCGGGGCCTGCACAGAGAAAGTGAGCTGAAGTGGGGGAAGGTGCTGGTGGAGGAATCGGCTGCCCCCCACCCCCCGGGATTCACGGCGGAGGTACTGAGGACTGGGCCCTGTGTTACTCGAGCGCCAAGGCCTGCTAGGAACTGCCGGCCCACCCCACCTGCCACAGCGACTGAAACCCCAGGTGAGGAGTGAGGCCCCGGGGCGGAAGGAGGGCTTGTGAAGATACCGAGGCGCTGAGGGAGGTGTGTCACAGAAGCTGCGAACTGAGGCAGCCATCTGCAATCCGGGGAGCTGGCTGTCGCCTGCCTGCTGGCAAGGGGTTGGGACCTGGGGCAGCGAGTGGCACGGGCAGAGGAGGTCAACTTGTTGTCCCAGGAGGTAGCTGCTAACCCTGAGGTCTGAGGCTACAGCGTCAGCAAGTTCAGAGAAGGCCCAGGCCCAGATCCTGAACCACCCTGCTGTGGTGGTGCGGCCCAGAGTGGCTGTGTGAGTAGGGGATCCCCCGAAGTTGGAACTACTACGGAGTCTGTGGGAGCTGTCATGGCTGGTGGACGGTGTGGCGAAGATCCCAGTGAGAGGCCAGGCTGGTGATCGGGGACGATTGCGGTAGACATTCTGCAGGGTGGAATAGATGGGGCCCCCTCTGGTAGGCAAGTAAGTGTGGCGCCTCACTGCGCCTGGTGAGACACTTGGAGGGCAACCTGCTGGTGCGGGGGAATCGTGACTTTGGTGTGTCGGCAGTGCCCGGATGTGTTGAGGTAAACCCGGTTGGCGAGGCCTGAGTGGCTGTGGCCTGCCACACTGAGACTTGGGCGCCATTTTGGAGGCAGCGCCATCTTGGGCACGACTGCAGTCGAAGTGGCATACCCCTAGCGTGAGAGCTGCATCGTGTATGGAGGAGGCCCTGGGCGGACAGAGGTGTCCTGGGTGTGCTGTGCCCATCCTTTTGTGGAATTGAAAAGCCCGCCGGCCGAGAGCACCCGGTGGGGTCGAGCGGCATTAGACGGAAGGGTGAGAGCAGCAGGGTGGAGCCTGGCGAAGACGGCGGAGAAATACCCCTGTGCCACAAGTGGTAGGTGCGCTGCCAACTGGTAGCTACTAAGCCACGACAGGCCCCGCTGATAGCTGTGGCGACCACCCCAGGGAGGGGTTTCCCCCCCTTTTTCTGCTGACAGCGCTACCGCAGGACTGACACTGTGGATTTCTCCTCTGTCCCCAAGAAGAGGCCTAGGTTCAGGTGGCCGGTAGTTGATCGTGCTCGTCCGAGCCAACGACCGTCTGCGGATGCCAACGGCGCAACAATTAGCGATGGGCCGGCTGAGGGACTAACCAAAAAATGGACAGCAGAGGGCTAACAGTCTTGACCCTCCCCCGGGGCACCAGAGTGGAAGCATGGAGCCCCAAGCAGCGCCCCTTGCGGCCAAAATGGACACTGTGCTAGCAGCGGTGGAGCGGATTGGTACCACCCTGGAGCAAACAAAAGAGTCATTAGAGACACGGATCGACAAAGTCACGTCGAATTTCACCCTTCTCCATGCTGATCATCGCAAGTTAGCGGAGTCGGTTGCCTTGCAAAGGCACTTCAAGAGATTCAACCTGTGGTGCAAAACCACACTATAGCGCTCCAAGATATGATCGACCGGGTCCATGCGCTCGAAGACCGCATTGAGGATGCAGAATGACGCTCGGCGCAGCAATGTCCGATTGCGAGGAGGGCAAAAACCCGGAACAGTACGTTGAGAACTGGTTGCGTGATCTCCTGCCCCGGGGGGTGCTATCGCCGCAGTTTGTGGCGGAGAGGGCGCACAGAGTGCCAGCGCAGAAGCCCAAGCCAGGAGCTCGACCTTGTCCGTTCCTCTTCAAAACTCCTTAATTATCGGGACCGCGACGTGGTGCTCTGCGAAACCAGGAAACTGGGTGACATCAGTGTGGGAAGCGGTCAGGTGATGTTCCTCCCAGACTATACAGCAGCGGTTCAGAGACGGAGGAGCACCTATATGGCGGTGAAGCGTCAACTGCGGGAGCTGGAGTTGCCTTACTCTCTGTTATTCCCATCATGCCTCAGAGTGGTCTCGAAGGAGGGTACCTGCTTTTTTGATGCCCCATCGGATGTTTGGGACTGGCTGGAGGAGACGGGGCAGTGGAAAGGAACAAGACCCTCAGGCCCGGAGGACGGTGGGTGGCAGGAGAGGAGATGGAGGTGGCGCAGACGGCGGGGGACTCGCCGAGACATGGGGCTGGGCCCAGTTGCGCCCAGTCCAGAGAAGATTAGACTGGAACGGCAGGAAGCTCTTGAGGCAGTGCCGACTCTTGGGACAGTGAACAATAATAGCCGCGTGGAGACCCATGCACGAAGTGACCCGGAAACCAGTGGTCCGTCATCCCCATCCACTGTGTTCTCCGAAGACTTGAACATGCCAGTAGTGACGCCTCAGACGGCTGACCAGATCGTGTGATCGAGCGGTGCTGTGCTGCATCCCTTCATGGCCCACGCACATGTGTGCACTGTACACTGTATCTCTTTAGTATGTCCACGCCTATGCTACTTAAATGTGTTATCCGCTAGAAGCGCTTCTGTCACTCAATGTAATGCATGTGGATGTCCGAGAGATGCCTTGATAGTCAGAGGGTGGGATACGCTGCGCAGATGTTGATGAAAAGCAGCGAGACTCCCAAGACTTTCGATGCCGCTTGGTGCAAACCACCTCTGATTCACACTAAGATTAGCGATCTAAATAACGAGGCAGGCGCTGGACACTGGATGGCGAAGAACAGGTTTATTTCTCTGGAGGAGAACACATCACATCAGACACCGGGGCTATCGTCAGGAGGTGCTCTAACTGCATCTCTGTGGCACGGCCTTTTATATGCTTTTTTGTCAGCTTATTACATGGTCAAACATTCCTGGCATCAGTTTGTTGCATAGTCAAACATCCTTGGAATCCCCGCCTCAAGCTAGTTCCCACACAAACCCACCAGCAATCTTCCCTCCACCCAGATCTGACAGATGATCGCTATCTCGCAGCTGGACATTCCGACAGGCTCTAAAACATGTGGGATCGGTCAGATCTAAGGGGTCGTGTCACTGATTAAATTCCGGCCCCTTTGATGGTGAAGCAAGTTCTGTCGTATGTGGGTAATAAACTTTGTCCACAGGGGTCGGTTAGTGCCTGGGACCAGATTGAGTGGCCAGGTGCAGGGAAGGAGGTTATCAAAAGGGGGCTTGCCTGTGCATGGAGGATGAAAGGATGAGTGGGTTGGGTGTGAGAAGTGACTCCGGGGCATTGTCATGTTGACAAGGTTTTACGACCCTGGTACATGTGTTCAGGCTTAGTCAGAGCGCGGGGGATGATAGCGAGGTCGGGGTGACTCATAGGTGACCAGCAGAGCATGAAATGGCCGCGATGCCTAAAATGGTTGCCGCTTACGCGCTCGCAGAGGCCTTCGCTAAGCAAGATGGCGCGTGCAATGTTCATATTTGTCATTTTATTTTCTACAGTCCTCCCTTTGAACATAGTCCCGCCAGCTTGCTAGTCTATCTCAATGTCCATAATGTCCTGTATCTCTCTATCGTTTATTACTCTCATCTTCGTGAGATAAGTGTCCATAGTCTTAGGGTGCAAGTAGTTCAGGCAAATAGAACACAAAAGTGGTATACAATGTATCCCCAAACAACAACCACATATTATTAATATTGGAAACAAGAGGATCATCATTATTTTCCAGCCCCATTCTTTCAAAATGCCCCAAAACAAGCTTCCAAGTGTCCAAGTCTCTGACTCCTGATGGATTTCTGACGCCAGCCTGGGGAGGTGTTCAATTGCCTTGAAAACAGAGGGTGAGTTGTCAGGGACGTAAGTACAGCAACTGGCTCAGATGATGCGGCATGCTCCTCCACGATCCGCTAGTACCACATCTAGAACAATGCGGTTCTGTAAAGCCACCAGGCGGACCGCCTGAAGCTCAGCTGTTTTGTTGGTGAGGATGCCAGCAGTGACGTTCAAGGCTGTTTCAACTGCTTGAGTTAGGTGCCGGAGGGCTCGGCTGTCTGCCATCGGACCCCATGGCGGGACGAGTCCTTTTGCCACGTCGAGGAACTGTGATGTGGCGGAGTCTGCTTGTTCTGTGTCTTTGGAACGCCTTTCTCTGTGGCGGTCTGCAGGTGCTGTGTAGGTTGGAGGCAGAACAAAAGCGATGTGGCACGTGCCCTGCCAGCCTTTTGGGATCCAGGTTTAGGCTTTGGTACCACAGATGAAGTACATGTTGGGTGATGCAACAAATGAAGGGGTGTCGGCAGTGTTCAGAGTCTTCGTTATTTGGCAAGAGCTGTGACCTACGATCTTAGTCCCATGGCCTTCGATGCAGACAAGGCCTGAGACATTCACCACCGATAGGGCCACTGTCAGAGTTGCGGCAGTTCATTTCTTTAAATAGGAAAAGGTAGGTCTGGCGGGGTTGTTGTACACTTGCATTTCAATTCGTTCTTTGGTGGGAATGTTCATTGGAAAGTTTGCATTCGAAGTCAGAGGCCAGAAGGGAGCAGATGTTCTTCCCGTTTTGTTCAGCCAGAACTCATTGTAAAATTGTTTGATTTTTCCATCGGATGTGGGGTTGTCTTTGTAGCTCTCTTGCAGGAGCATTAACCAGGCGAGGCTAGATCTATGAACAAAAAAGGGTGAAGGGATGAAAGGAATGGAATGTTCAGTGGCATGAGGTAGCAACCCACAGATCCAACAGTTCATGGCATTTGCGGCAAGAATGTGTTGGTGCAATAAGTGTACGAAAGAATTATTCCAGAATTCTTTGCGTCGTTCTCGGAGGCGTGGTGACAGTGACACCAGATAGTGTTCTTTCTTGGTGGTGGGTTGCATGGTGGGTGACATTGTCCTGTAAGTGGGAGCACTCTCTTCAATGATCCAGACTGTGACCATCAGCAAGAGGCAGGTGATAGATGCTGCCACAAGGGTTATTGTCTTTGTACTGTGCAATTTGGCAAGTTTGGAGTCGTCGCAGTGGTTCTTCGGTCGTCCGGGTTCTTCCATCACCTTCAAGAGGCTCGACGACTGGCAGGACCACATACTTTCGTCTAGCGTTTCTCCTGGTAGCATTTGTAGTGTTAGCTACCGTTCTGAGACTTTTGACTCAGTTAGTGGCCTGCTTGTCGGAGCACTCTCCTTTCGTCGATCTCAAATTGTACCCTTTCTTGGATGGTACCGTGGGGTCGGGAAACTCTGCCAGTTCAAGTGTCTCTGTCTGTTGGTAGCAACTCAGGGCTGGTTGGTCTTTTGTCTGGAGCTCTTCTTGGCTGTTCACTTCTTCGGGAGCCGTCAGTGTCGGAGATATCTTCTTACAGTGGTGCGCATGAAGCCAGTTTCTTTTTTCTTCCACTCGAAGGGCAGTTCGGGTGGTGATCAAGACTTGCCAGGGGCCAGTCAACCTGGGTTCCAGAATCTTCGACCTCTGAAAAGTTCACGTCAGCACAAAGTCCCCAGGCTTGATATCTTGTCTTGGGCCCCTGGATACGTCTGGTATGGCTTGCTGCACCTGTTGGTGGATAAGTGTTAGTTTGCTCGTTAATTTGTACAAATAGTCAGACATTAGTATGTCCGGGACATCATTAATGGAGGTTGGCTTTGGTGCCGCCCAAATGTTCATAGGCCTGCCGAAGACTACTCCGTAAGGGGTCAGTCGGTGTTTGGTTGGGGTGGAGCGCATTGACAGTAATGCCAGTGGGAGGGCGTCGGGCCATTTCAACCCAGTCGTGGCGACTATTTTTGCTAGCTTCAGTTTTAGCGTGGCGTTGTGTCTCTCTACCAGGCCTGCTGATTGGGGGTGGAAAACGGCATGGAACTTTTGCTTTACCCCCAACCCTTTCAGTATGTTCTGTATAACTTCTGCTACGAAGTGGGGGCCATTGTCGCTCCATAAAATTCTACAAAGGCTATATCGAGGGAAGAACTCTTTCAGTAATACCTTCGCAGTAGCTAAGGCGGTGTTGTCACGGGTGGGGTAGGTCTCCACACATTTGCTAAAGGCGCACACGATCACTATTACGTATTTTAGACCATGGCACCTCTCTAGCTGGATGTAATCCATCTGGAGGACTTCGAAGGTGTGATCAGGGAATCCAAACCCTCCCCGTGGTACTACGGTCCCTTTCCCTGGGTTGTGTTGCAGGCATACTATGCATTGATGTACTAGGCGTTTTGCTGATTCTGCTATCTTGCTGTTATGCCATACTCTGGTGATCAGTTTGGTCATGGGGACAGATCCTATGTGTGCTGGTAAATGTGCCATAGTCAATATGGGGCTCAGATAGGCATTAGGTAGCAGCCATTTGTTTCCGTCTTTTGTCCTCAAGCAGCCTTCCTCGTCTCTCAGTCCCACCGAGCCCATTCAGTCAGTTCGTCCTGTGTGCCTGTCGTTTGTATGTCCCTTACAGTCGTTCTAGCGTCAGTCCATTGTTCTGCTTGTGACCTGGTCACGTATATTCGTGTTGTGGTTCTGTCCTGGGCTGTGGTTCGGGCAGTAATGTCGGCTAATGCGTTTCCCTGTCCAATGAGGTTGGTCACATTCTTATGTGCCTGGCATTTAATCACTGCTAGCTGCTTAGGGAGGAGGACTGCTTCTGTCAATGCGGAGACTCGATCTCCATGTAGGATGGGTGTGCTGTGTGAAGTCAGGAACCCTCTTTCTCTCCACAGGAGCCCAAAATGGTGAACCACCCCGAAGGCGTACTGGCTGTCGGTGTATATGTTTACTGTCGTACCAGCTGCTAAAATACATGCTTGTCTGAGGGCAATGAGCTCTGCTGCTTGGGCGGATCGTTGGGCAATGCGGGCTGTCTCTAGGATGGTTCAGGCTGTGATGACGGCATATGCAGCTGAGGTGGTGCCATCGGGAAGTTTGATGCACGAGCCGTCTACCCATAGTTCCCCATCTGGCTCTGGAAAGGCAGTGTCTCGGAGATCTACTCTACTCTTTGTCTGTTCATCAGTGAGGGTTACACAGTCGTGCAGGGGGGTCACACCAGGGTCATTTTCGGGTAGGGGTAACAATGTGGCTGGATTGAGAGTGGCACATCGCTTCAGAGTGATGTGTGGTGCTAGCAGGGTCAACTCATATCCTGTCAGTCGTGCGCTAGTTAAGTTTTGGGTTATGGTCTGGTTTAGTAGCGTGTCGAATGCATGGGGCTCTAACAAAGGGATTGGATTGGAGAGCACTATTCCTTCGCTCTGGCGTATGAATCCTGCTGCAGCTGCCACAGCGCGCAAGCACACTGGCAACGCTCTAGCTACTGGGTCGAGGGTGGCAGAGAAATATGCACAAGGGCAATGTTTGTGACCAATTGATTGTGCTAAGACGGACAATGCACATCCCTCCCTTTCATGTGTTTGGAGTAGTCCGGGGTTCCTAGAACAGGTGCTGAACAAAGGGCATCTCGCAATTATTTGAATGCTGACTGGCATTCAGGTGTCCAGGGGAAAGGTGACGGGGTGTCTTTGGCTAGGAGGGAGAGAATGGGTTTGACAATGAGGCTAAAGTTTGGTAACCACTGTCGGCAGAAGGAGGTGAGACCTATCAGAGAGCGGACTTGCTTCTGATTCTTGGGAACGAAAAGTGTCTAGAATTGCCTGGAGGTGACCTAAATATGTTACATGTGGTATTTCTTTTGTGAAACTTTGTGGCCATTTTCTGCAAGGCAGCGTAGGATTTGGATGGTGGCTGTGACGGCTAGTGGAGTGGTGTCTGGTGCTAGGAGGATATCGTCTACATTATTATTATTATTATTATTATGCGTTCTTATATAGCGCTCGATTACCCGTAGGCATCTCGGCGCTTGCCTTGGGAACCCGTCCTGGCTTTTTCCCTGTGAGATACCCGTACTGGGCATCCCCAAGGTGAAAGCCAGGCATCCCGTCGCGGGGGGGCCGTAGTGGAGATTAAGCAAGCTAATGCCCAGAGCTGCAGAGTGTGAACCCGTGATTCGAGTAGGCACCGAAACGAGAATTATCGAGTCCGTGGATATTTGGGCTCAAGACCCTGCCGCGTCGGGAATTGAACCCTGGTCCCGGGTCTGACCTCTGCTTCAGGGTCTGCCTCCTCTAACCAGTGAGCCACACTTCTCCACTACAGATACATACTGCATCAACACCACCCCGTCTGGTAATTGAACGGCATCTAACTGTCTTCTGAGTGCTTGGCTATAGATGTTCGTGCTCAGGGTGTACCCCTGGGGTGCTCGACAAAATCTATATGAGCGGGATCTTACAGTGAATCCGAAAAGATAGCGACTGACATGGTGAATGGGTATGGAGAAGAAGGCATTTTTGAGATCGATAACGGTGAAAGTGGTAGCAGTTGACGGAATTAGGGTCAGGATGGTGGTGATGACAGAAACTACTGGGTACTGTGGTACTACTATTTTGTTTATCTCCTGCAGGTCGATGATGAAGCGGTAGGCTTTTCCATCTCCCTCTCCGTGTCTCTTTATGATCGGTAAAATAGGACTATTACAAACATTGCTCACTACCTCTTCTACCACTCCTGCCTCTACTAGTGACTGTATGATTTCGGTCAAGGCTTTCTCGCCCTCTGGCGATATCTTATACTGGGGTATTTTCGATAAGGTTGCGTCTTGTCCTATTGTCACGTTGGAGCCTTTTGGGATCCAGGTTTAGGCTTTGGTACCACAGATGAAGTACATGTTGGGTGATGCAACAAATGAAGGGGTGTCGGCAGTGTTCAGAGTCTTCGTTATTTGGCAAGAGCTGTGACCTACGATCTTAGTCCCATGGCCTTCGATGCAGACAAGGCCTGAGACGTTCACCACCGATAGGGCCACTGTCAGAGTTGCGGCAGTTCATTTCTTTAAATAGGAAAAGGTAGGTCTGGCGGGGTTGTTGTACACTTGCATTTCAATTCGTTCTTTGGTGGGAATGTTCATTGGAAAGTTTGCATTCGAAGTCAGAGGCCAGAAGGGAGCAGATGTTCTTCCCGTTTTGTTCAGCCAGAACTCATTGTAAAATTGTTTGATTTTTCCATCGGATGTGGGGTTGTCTTTGTAGCTCTCTTGCAGGAGCATTAACCAGGCGAGGCTAGATCTATGAACAAAAAAGGGTGAAGGGATGAAAGGAATGGAATGTTCAGTGGCATGAGGTAGCAACCCACAGATCCAACAGTTCATGGCATTTGCGGCAAGAATGTGTTGGTGCAATAAGTGTACGAAAGAATTATTCCAGAATTCTTTGCGTCGTTCTCGGAGGCGTGGTGACAGTGACACCAGATAGTGTTCTTTCTTGGTGGTGGGTTGCATGGTGGGTGACATTGTCCTGTAAGTGGGAGCACTCTCTTCAATGATCCAGACTGTGACCATCAGCAAGAGGCAGGTGATAGATGCTGCCACAAGGGTTATTGTCTTTGTACTGTGCAATTTGGCAAGTTTGGAGTCGTCGCAGTGGTTCTTCGGTCGTCCGGGTTCTTCCATCACCTTCAAGAGGCTCGACGACTGGCAGGACCACATACTTTCGTCTAGCGTTTCTCCTGGTAGCATTTGTAGTGTTAGCTACCGTTCTGAGACTTTTGACTCAGTTAGTGGCCTGCTTGTCGGAGCACTCTCCTTTCGTCGATCTCAAATTGTACCCTTTCTTGGATGGTACCGTGGGGTCGGGAAACTCTGCCAGTTCAAGTGTCTCTGTCTGTTGGTAGCAACTCAGGGCTGGTTGGTCTTTTGTCTGGAGCTCTTCTTGGCTGTTCACTTCTTCGGGAGCCGTCAGTGTCGGAGATATCTTCTTACAGTGGTGCGCATGAAGCCAGTTTCTTTTTTCTTCCACTCGAAGGGCAGTTCGGGTGGTGATCAAGACTTGCCAGGGGCCAGTCGACCTGGGTTCCAGAATCTTCGACCTCTGAAAAGTTCACGTCAGCACAAAGTCCCCAGGCTTGATATCTTGTCTTGGGCCCCTGGATACGTCTGGTATGGCTTGCTGCACCTGTTGGTGGATAAGTGTTAGTTTGCTCGTTAATTTGTACAAATAGTCGGACATTAGTATGTCCGGGACATCATTAATGGAGGTTGGCTTTGGTGCCGCCCAAATGTTCATAGGCCTGCCGAAGACTACTCCGTAAGGGGTCAGTCGGTGTTTGGTTGGGGTGGAGCGCATTGACAGTAATGCCAGTGGGAGGGCGTCGGGCCATTTCAACCCAGTCGTGGCGACTATTTTTGCTAGCTTCAGTTTTAGCGTGGCGTTGTGTCTCTCTACCAGGCCTGCTGATTGGGGGTGGAAAACGGCATGGAACTTTTGCTTTACCCCCAACCCTTTCAGTATGTTCTGTATAACTTCTGCTACGAAGTGGGGGCCATTGTCGCTCCATAAAATTCTACAAAGGCTATATCGAGGGAAGAACTCTTTCAGTAATACCTTTGCAGTAGCTAAGGCGGTGTTGTCACGGGTGGGGTAGGTCTCCACACATTTGCTAAAGGCGCACACGATCACTATTACGTATTTTAGACCATGGCACCTCTCTAGCTGGATGTAATCCATCTGGAGGACTTCGAAGGTGTGATCAGGGAATCCAAACCCTCCCCGTGGTACTACGGTCCCTTTCCCTGGGTTGTGTTGCAGGCATACTATGCATTGATGTACTAGGCGTTTTGCTGATTCTGCTATCTTGCTGTTATGCCATACTCTGGTGATCAGTTTGGTCATGGGGACAGATCCTATGTGTGCTGGTAAATGTGCCATAGTCAATATGGGGCTCAGATAGGCATTAGGTAGCAGCCATTTGTTTCCGTCTTTTGTCCTCAAGCAGCCTTCCTCGTCTCTCAGTCCCACCGAGCCCATTCAGTCAGTTCGTCCTGTGTGCCTGTCGTTTGTATGTCCCTTACAGTCGTTCTAGCGTCAGTCCATTGTTCTGCTTGTGACCTGGTCACGTATATTCGTGTTGTGGTTCTGTCCTGGGCTGTGGTTCGGGCAGTAATGTCGGCTAATGCGTTTCCCTGTCCAATGAGGTTGGTCACATTCTTATGTGCCTGGCATTTAATCACTGCTAGCTGCTTAGGGAGGAGGACTGCTTCTGTCAATGCGGAGACTCGATCTCCATGTAGGATGGGTGTGCTGTGTGAAGTCAGGAACCCTCTTTCTCTCCACAGGAGCCCAAAATGGTGAACCACCCCGAAGGCGTACTGGCTGTCGGTGTATATGTTTACTGTCGTACCAGCTGCTAAAATACATGCTTGTCTGAGGGCAATGAGCTCTGCTGCTTGGGCGGATCGTTGGGCAATGCGGGCTGTCTCTAGGATGGTTCAGGCTGTGATGACGGCATATGCAGCTGAGGTGGTGCCATCGGGAAGTTTGATGCACGAGCCGTCTACCCATAGTTCCCCATCTGGCTCTGGAAAGGCAGTGTCTCGGAGATCTACTCTACTCTTTGTCTGTTCATCAGTGAGGGTTACACAGTCGTGCAGGGGGGTCACACCAGGGTCATTTTCGGGTAGGGGTAACAATGTGGCTGGATTGAGAGTGGCACATCGCTTCAGAGTGATGTGTGGTGCTAGCAGGGTCAACTCATATCCTGTCAGTCGTGCGCTAGTTAAGTTTTGGGTTATGGTCTGGTTTAGTAGCGTGTCGAATGCATGGGGCTCTAAAAAAGGGATTGGATTGGAGAGCACTATTCCTTCGCTCTGGCGTATGAATCCTGCTGCAGCTGCCACAGCGCGCAAGCACACTGGCAACGCTCTAGCTACTGGGTCGAGGGTGGCAGAGAAATATGCACAAGGGCAATGTTTGTGACCAATTGATTGTGCTAAGACGGACAATGCACATCCCTCCCTTTCATGTGTTTGGAGTAGTCCGGGGTTCCTAGAACAGGTGCTGAACAAAGGGCATCTCGCAATTATTTGAATGCTGACTGGCATTCAGGTGTCCAGGGGAAAGGTGACGGGGTGTCTTTGGCTAGGAGGGAGAGAATGGGTTTGACAATGAGGCTAAAGTTTGGTAACCACTGTCGGCAGAAGGAGGTGAGACCTATCAGAGAGCGGACTTGCTTCTGATTCTTGGGAACGAAAAGTGTCTAGAATTGCCTGGAGGTGACCTAAATATGTTACATGTGGTATTTCTTTTGTGAAACTTTGTGGCCATTTTCTGCAAGGCAGCGTAGGATTTGGATGGTGGCTGTGACGGCTAGTGGAGTGGTGTCTGGTGCTAGGAGGATATCGTCTACATTATTATTATTATTATTATTATTATTATGCGTTCTTATATAGCGCTCGATTACCCGTAGGCATCTCGGCGCTTGCCTTGGGAACCCGTCCTGGCTTTTTCCCTGTGAGATACCCGTACTGGGCATCCCCAAGGTGAAAGCCAGGCATCCCGTCGCGGGGGGGCCGTAGTGGAGATTAAGCAAGCTAATGCCCAGAGCTGCAGAGTGTGAACCCGTGATTCGAGTAGGCACCGAAACGAGAATTATCGAGTCCGTGGATATTTGGGCTCAAGACCCTGCCGCGTCGGGAATTGAACCCTGGTCCCGGGTCTGACCTCTGCTTCAGGGTCTGCCTCCTCTAACCAGTGAGCCACACTTCTCCACTACAGATACATACTGCATCAACACCACCCCGTCTGGTAATTGAACGGCATCTAACTGTCTTCTGAGTGCTTGGCTATAGATGTTCGTGCTCAGGGTGTACCCCTGGGGTGCTCGACAAAATCTATATGAGCGGGATCTTACAGTGAATCCGAAAAGATAGCGACTGACATGGTGAATGGGTATGGAGAAGAAGGCATTTTTGAGATCGATAACGGTGAAAGTGGTAGCAGTTGACGGAATTAGGGTCAGGATGGTGGTGATGACAGAAACTACTGGGTACTGTGGTACTACTATTTTGTTTATCTCCTGCAGGTCGATGATGAAGCGGTAGGCTTTTCCATCTCCCTCTCCGTGTCTCTTTATGATCGGTAAAATAGGACTATTACAAACATTGCTCACTACCTCTTCTACCACTCCTGCCTCTACTAGTGACTGTATGATTTCGGTCAAGGCTTTCTCGCCCTCTGGCGATATCTTATACTGGGGTATTTTCGATAAGGTTGCGTCTTGTCCTATTGTCACGTTTACTGGGTCAATCGTCATTTGTCCTACGTCTGAATCAGCCCTAGCCCACAGAGGCAAGGGTAAAGTGTCCAGTAGGGATGTGTCTGTCTCAGAAATGGGATACATGTGCTGGGATGGATTATCTATCGGGTGTTGGTGATTGTCATATAAGATGTCTCGTACTCCGTCTAGCGAACATCTGATAGTCGCACGGAAATGCTTCAGTAGATCGAGGCCCATAATGGCGTCTGGAGTGTTGGAGGAGAGAAGGAACGTCGTGTCGATAACATTGTTTTCAAGTTTGAAGAGGATCGGTCTGGACAAAGGGTTGGTGGAGGGCATACCATCAAATCCTATTGAGGTTATATGTGAGCCAGACAAGGGTGCCCTTGGAATCAGTCGTTTGGATAGCGCACTACGTGTTGCTCCTGTGTCTACCAAAAATGGTGACTCTGTTCCCAGGACCTTTGCGGTAACATAAGGGCCTTGCTGATCAACATAGAGCTCGACTGGATCCCTCCCTTGCCCCTGGCTGTCCTATGCAAAGTCATACATGTTGTCCTAATCTGTCTGTTGACACTGGTTCTGTCTAGGGCGGTCAAATGCGTTCACTCTTCCTGGCCTTCCCTCACTAGCTTCACTTGCGTACCCCCTCCCACGTCCTCTTCCTCTCTGTTCATATGTTATTTCCCTTATCCCTCTGCCCCTACCAACTCCTGATAAGGCTGGGCATTAGGATTTCCAGTGTCCGTATTCTTTGTAAAATGCGCATTGATCCTGTCCTAAGTCCTGGCGTCGTACATATGGTGCCAATGAGTCATTTCTTGGAGGCTGTACTCTAGGGACATTCTGTTGGTATCCTCCTTTATATTGTTCTCTTCCTGTATTCACCCCTTGGAGCTGCGCTATCATTACCCTTTCTTTCAAATCTTTCTTCTTCTTTTCTGTAGCGGTGAAGTTCAGTTGATCGGACGCCAGACGAGTGTCTCTTTCAGGCAGGTGCACTTCCTGATCGTTTAGATGTTCACTCCGTCGTTAGGACCTCTTTCACCTTGCTAAAAAGGTCATGCTTCCCCGCCTCCTGTACTACTTTGTCAACTTACCGCTATGTACCCCAGCTTCCTTTTTCACTATGCTCAATAAGATACTGCGGGACTTCAACTGTGGCACCTCCAGGCATAGGCTGGCACTGGCGAAGCTATTCCGGCCAACAGATCAGGGGGGCCTGGCTGCTCCTTGCTTTGAACACTACTACCTAGCTGCGCAGCTACAATGGGTTTCTCGCTGGTTGGCGAATAGAGGTAGAGATGACACAGCCACGGTAATGCCGCTATATTCCCTAGAGCGTAAAACCAAACTTTTCCACCCCATAGCAGTGACTGAGCGACCAACACCGCTCCTCCTGGTGGTGGCGTACAAGTGCTACCGGAGAGCCTTATACTTTACCCGAAGCACGTTTCCTTGTGCGCCCGCTATACCAATCAGAGGGCTCGCCTAGTGGTGAAGGGGTGCTCACATCCTCCATGATCGCGGAGTGGCGGGAGGCCGACATACACACACTCGGTGATCTGTACAGGGATAGGGATCTCACGGCATATGATACGCTGGTAGCAGAGGAGGGACTTCCCCCCGGGGGGTTCTTAATGCACCGCTCACTGATTGTTGGCAGGGTATGCTCAGACGTGAGTCCCTTGCTCACTTTGCCACTGGATTCAAGCAAGCCGGGCTGAAGATGGCTGAAATGCCAGGAACCGGTCCCAGGAAGCTTGTTTCCGGTCCAGGGAAGGCATGGCTTGGCAGTTCGGGCTGGACTGTTCTCATGAGGCACAGGGTCAGACTGATTTGCATATGGCCATGTCTGAACCGGGGTGGCAGAGTGGGCTAAAGAACGGTGATGGATTAAACCCAGATCTGTTGACTGGGTGTGAGTGTTTGATTAGTTCAGATGCTCCGTCCATCACCACCCCCTTTTGTACCACTCCTGCCAGGATTGTCTGATATGTTCAACCTCTGATCCAATAGGACACATAGATAATCACGCCAGTGCAGCCATAGTTGAGGGGCGAACACGACAGGGTGCAGGGGGCGACAGTTGGGGCCGGGGAGGAGGTGACAATAAAAGAATGAGTGCCGGAATATGAGGCCACAGTTAATGTTTTTTGTTTCAAATATGCACCATCTGTTTGCAAGCTCAAGATGGAGGGTCAGCCCTGAACTACACGGACTATTGAGAGGTCAGCGCACCGGTTCTCATGGACAGCCCCGGAGTCTGCATCAGGGCAGGCGTACTACAGTTCTGACAACTCTGGGCGAGAATCGCATGTCTTATTCATTACAAAACTTGAATACTTGTAACATAATATGACAATGTGATAATGCATCTATGACCGACGTGCCTCTGAGCTTCTATAAGTGATGCTTGTAATGTAAAGTGCAACTCTAAAATACGAATAAAAACAGATTTGACAAAAAAAAAATATCGGGAGCCAGGCAACTCCAAAACTGGAGTCGGGAGTCTAAGGCATCAGCTTCGTACAAGGAAAGAAAAAAGGCACCTAAGTATGCCTACAGCGTCCGTGATGCTCCACTGAGCTTAAGTGAGACCGCTCCTTCTCCTACATCGCCGCCAAAACCTGAAACAACCTGCCCCTCCATCTTCTAACAGCACTCTCCCTGGCAGACTTCAGAAAAAAAACTCAAGATGCCCCTAAGTGTGACAGTTCTGCACTTTACAAATGATGTATTAATAAAAATGTTGCTAGCAGAGATTACAGAACTTGGGGACTTAGTACCTTGTCCTGAAGTAAAAAATGAGTCAGATACCCTGACTCCCTAGGCCCCAATAGGGGGACATAGAGGAATCCCCCTCGTCTCCCAAGGAGCCAAATAAAAAAACTCTGCAAAAGTTGCTGCAATCAACAACAAAACAAAATGGCAGCTGTGCCACATTACTGAATTATAGGCCTCAGGGAACCAACTTCTGAGGCTATATTCAATGAGAGGGAGCGGTGCTGCGTGGGCCCTTTGGAGCCCATCCCCAAAGCCGAAATTTGCATATAAGGGGAGGGGGGCTACCTGTCACCTCTCCCTGAGACACCATCCAGTGGGCCAATTTAAATAATAGAGGGTGGGGGCAGCATGTCATGGTAGGCCTTGAGGAGCCTACCCCTAGAGGCAAAATTAAAGTATATGAGGGGGGCACGCCCTCCCCTTTCGTAAGAAAAAAAACAAGCCCTGGGGGATGGGGTTCTTAGGGTTTAATAAGGCTTGGGGGGGGGCAGGTGGCTTCCCCTCCCCGTTAATCAAAAAAATGGCCCTGGGGGAGGGGGTCCCCAGCGCTTAATTAGGCTCAAGGATGGTGGGCCCCATGGCCCACGTGCCCTTTAAACCAAGAAAAAAGGACCTGCGGGATGGGGTCCCCAGGGTTTGTTAAGGATCAGGGGAACATGTGGACCCCTACCCTTTAAAAAACATAAGGCCTTTCGCAGTGTGTGGCAGAGGATTAGCTTTACGTATGGTAATAAAATATGTCTCTGCATTAAAAAGACCCTAGAAATTGACTGAAAAAACAAAGGTTAAAGTAACGTTATAGTAAGGTGTGATAAAAAGATCTGCTTTTGTTTTTGTTTCTTTTAAACTTATAAATTTACCAAAAAACAAAGGTTGATGTAAGGATACAGTTAGCTGAATAGATCAGTGACAACATTAACATTTTGAACAAAAATTCATCAGTTATAGTTAGCATAGATACCTATAACGTGTACCTCCACCATGCACTGCTTATGACCTCACATGTCACATCACACATTACATGCTGTATGACATATTTTATGACATCACTGATAACATTACTGATAACATCACTGATATCATATATATATTTAAAAAATCTTGTTCTCTGATCCAAAGAAGAGAGCAGCACTCCAAGGTCGAGGGTTTTAAAGTGGTTTAATCAAGAAGAGCAAAACGTCAACGCATTTTGGTTGCCAACTCGCAACCTTGTTCACAACGGTGAACGCCATTTTTTCTTTACATTTATAGTGCAACATGACAAGTGTAATCATTACAAACAAGGAACAAAGATAAACAGGCCCAATCCATTGTGGCTGCCATCTTTAAACATAATCATATTGTGAATTCCTAACCATAAACCAATTCATTCTGGCCGACGACTTCACCACCTTAAAGTGCATATAGTAATAAAAAGCAATAAATATAATATTTGAAAAATGTAAGTGTCTCAAAGAATATCAAAGAATTTAAATGCTTTTCCATCAATTCTCTTGACATAGCGATTTAAATAACATTAGCATTATTCAGATTGAGCCTATGCATAATCAACTCGATCTCTGCGTTTTACTAAATTGGAAGATAGGAGTACACTGTTACGTTTCCTTTCCCCAAAACTGTTGTAACATATATATATATATATATATATATATATGAGAGATGAATTTGCTATAATTGATTGGATTAAATTATGAAAGTTGAAGTTGTTAATCATGTTTACAAAAAATTGTGTCACATGGGTGTTGCATCTTAGACTGCGATCATGTCAACGTTACACCAGTCGGTGATGTGCCGATACACGGCTAGATTGCATTATATACCACAGACTGGGGACAAAGTTATTAATTGATAATTGATAAATGATATATGTGCCTTGCACATAGGAATGGAGATGCCCCCTGTGTAACGAAGTGATGATCGCACAGTTTGATTAGGGTGTTCTAATTTTCTGCAAATTAATTGTAAATATCTGTAATTGGGGCAATAGTGCTGCCGGTGATATGCTGATACACAGCGAGATTAAACACGGTGAAACCGGCAAAGGTATAAGGTAGAGGAAATAACACATTGAACATGTGTAACTGTTCGAAGAATATAACCCACTTAGTAATGGCTGCCCGCTAGGATGTGAAACTAATTGTCCATCATTCCTTTTCACCAACAGGAAGTGAGTTGTATATAAAGTGTCGGAAAGACAAGTAAATGTAAACACTGACGAAGGACTTTAGGTCTGAAACGCGTCTGTTTCTTGTCCGTAGCCGAATACAAAACTGTTGCTACATAACCCCAGCGAGTGCGTTATCGTCTTTTTGGAAAAGAGGAACGATTGGAGCCGCTATATATATATATATATATATTTTTTTTTTTTTTTTTTCTTCCGTTTGTTAAACTTGCCATATCCCCAGTGGGTAAATACTACTCTCTTGTATTCAAACCTTAATTGTATCATTCAAAGCTGCAAAATGTCCTAATTTTCAAATGTAATGATACTAATATATAGACCGCTGCATACACGTTGTATCAAAGCCAAAATAATAGGAAAATTAAAATATAATAAAGTCTGTGTGTGTGTTCTTACTAGTTCCTAACTGTTAAAACACAATGTATTGTATGAAGAACAAAAACTCCATGAGACATGTGCACTGAGGGGATAGATGTGTGGGTTAGTTTAAGCTTGTATACAGCTCTTCATCCCCGTTAAATACATTGGGTTCCATACCATCCAATTTGAGAAAGAAATATGTTTCAATCTTTCTGAGTTCTCTTTCTCCGTCTCCCCCTCACACTCTTAAGAATTTGAGCTATACAGCTATCTTTCATCCAAGTGGGTCGCTCTGGTGTACTTTACTGAAATGCAGGGCCGGACTGAGAACCAAAACCGGCCCTGGCAAAGTACTCAGCCGGCCCCCTGGGGGTGCGACCAAGCTCTTTGCCGGGGCCGGTTTTCGGCCGATTTTGTTACAGGGCCGATTTTGCAGCATTATGCTGCAAAAACGAACCTGTAACAAAAAACGGCCCCCAGGGCCCAAAACCGGCCCCCACCCTTGCGGCGCACCGGGGGATTGCACGGTGCCCGCAACGGCCAGTACGGGCCTGCTGAAATGACGTGCTACTGGGTAGCTACGGTCATTATTGTGAATTGCCCTGATATGTTGAAAGATGCATTTATGTACAGGCAGTGTTGTACTGGCCACGTAGACTTTCTCACATGGGAATTTTAGAATGTACACTGCAAAGCTACTTCTACAGGTCAGATTACTTTTGATCCAAATAGTGTTCTTAAAAAGAGTTTTTAACACAGTTAAGTCTTCTCCGTTCTTGCAAGCTTTGCATTTTCTGCATCGATTAAAGCCTTCATTCGGGGTGAGCCATATGGATCTAACTTTTTCTGTGGCCAGTTCCCTCCTAACTAGGGGATCCCTCAATGACTATGGTTTTCTATATGTTATTTAAGGGTGACTTGTTAAGAGGGACCCTATAACAGGAATTTCCCTAATTAGATGCCAGGGTTTCTGTAGAGCTTGTAGAAGTCTCACATGTTCAGGATTGTAATAGGAAATACATCTATCGGAATGACTTTGTGTTTTCTTTTTCTTTTTAGTCAACTGGGATGAATTGAAATGGATATCTCTCTCCTTTGTTTACATGCTCTGTGCACTGCAGTGCAGAGAATGGCATGCGAGTATCCTCGCTGTTTAAAGTGTTCCTTCATTTGTGTCTCTCCTGAATCACAATGCTCCATAATGCTGCATATGCACCTAGCTCTATAAAATACCCTAAAGGGAATACTCTTGATTAGGGGAGTGGGATGGAAACTGTCTGCATGTAAAATTGTACTTCCAGCTGTGGGTTTACTATATATGGTGGTTTTCGGTTTATCTCCATTTACCTGAATGGATACAGTCAAGAATTCAATATGTGTGCCACTGATTTTGCTAATGAATTCCACATTTAAATAATTCTGGTTTACCTTTGTGATAAATTGGTTGGCTTCCTCCTCTGTGCCTTTCCATAACAAGAAAAGGTCATAAATGAACCTAAGTAAAAGGAGCTATATATTATCTGGCCACTGGTCCTTCCCACCAGCACCTGCTCCTCCCACCTGCCCGTATGCAAATTTGCATAACTGGGGGCAAAGCAGGTGCCCATAGATGTACCTCTTAACTGCTGGAAAAGTTAATTATTAAATAGGAAGATAGTTTTATTCACGCAACATTGCATCATTTCCAACAACATGTTATGTGCTGCATATTTTATGGGTCTCATCCTTAAGTAGTGTTGTGTTGCTTTTAAATCATCATGGTGTCTAATGCTTGTATAAAATGTAGATACATCAAGGGTTGACGCGTTGAGGTTTTGCTCTCCTTGATTAAACCACCTTAAGACCCTCAACTTTGGAGAGCTGCTCTCTTCTTTGGATCGGAGAACTAGATACTTTGAATATTTGAGGCTAGGCGGACTCCAGGGCATAGCAGCACCACCAGTGATTTGGCAGCACGCCAGCGTCCGCGTGTTGAATTGAAAATAAAAATTATATATATATATATGAAAAGGAAGTTCCTCCTCAGCTTGCTCTGCGCTCGCAGACACCGCCTCCACGCCAGCAAAGAATAAGGACCGGACCAGCAGAGTCAGCAAGATGGTATTTATTTAAAACAAAAACAGAACCAGCGACGCGTTTCGGGCCGAAAGCCCTTGGTCACGCTGCAACATGTTTAGGATCATTATGCTATTTTATAAGTTTATGCAGTGATGTTGACGCCGCCCCCTGGTGGCGTCCACCATAATCACGTGACATATAATAAACAGTGAAAACACACTATCGCTAATATACTTATCCATTTGCTGGCATGTGTACAGAAAGTTGTTACTGGTTAAATCCAGGAATTAATCCAATTCAGTCAGATAATAAAATTGTAGGTCAAAAGCATTAAGAAGCAATTTCTGTTGTCAAATTAAAATTCAAATGACATATATACCAATTCTGTGCAAATATGCAAGTTCTTATATGTAGCAGCAAAAGTTATAAAGTGCATAGATAAAAAAGTGCATAAGTGATAAAGATGTAATAAAGTGCAAGAAAGTTGCGGGAACATACTAAACTACCATTAGAACAGTAATGTGCAAATAAACAATGTACATTAATAAATGCATGAGTAAATTCATCAAACAATCCTATTCTATATTAAGTTCTTTTAAAGTGTTCCAGGTAGAAAAAGAGATTATTTTTCAAGAAGCTAAAAATGACAATATGTATAAATAAGACCATATTTCATATATATACACACACTCCACTACATACCCCCCCCACACATCTAACCAATAGTAACTTTAAATCAACCCAAACTGAAATGGAAACACACTGTTGTAACGAACACAAAAGCACCAGATTCATCCCAGATATATATATATCTATATACATATATACATACACATATATATATATATATATATATATATATATATATATATATATATATATATATATATATATATATATATATATATATATATATATATATATGTGAACATACATACACACATATACAAATACAAACACAAACCTCCCATTTTATATACAAATTTATACATGTGTGCATCTCCATAAATATCCCTTATGTGTTAATGTTCAGCACAATATTTATATACACAAATCTACAATTTATACCTTCATATTGAAATAACTATACAGTCTAAAATTGTCATTGGAGTAATTACCATAAAACTCTTTCAATAAGTCCTGGAATAGAATTGTATGAATATGGTAAAAATGCATATTGATCGTGCTATATAATAGAGTACATAATGTGCGTCACCATGAGTGAATATCGATCTAAACTTCACTAGTTGTAAAAGCAGATCATGGGACAAGGGATATCGGAAACACAGGGTACTTCTAATAGGAAACCTAACTAGAAGTACATGTATAATTGCTGAGAGGAAAACAGAGTGGAGCAACCAGTATTAACATGGTAATTACAAAAAATGGTGCATTTCCTCAATATTGTTGAGCCCGTTGGGCCAACGACTATCGAGTTCCAGTATGAATCTAGACTCCATTTTCCTGAGTTCTGCCTCACGGTCACCTCCTCTTCTCAAACTGGGTACTGCTCCAATCACAAAGTAGCTAAGGCAGTTTAAATCGTTGTTATGTACCCGCTTGAAATGTCGGGCGATCGGGTAAGTAGGGTCACTATGAAGAATTGCCCGCAAGTGCTGTAGTATTCGGACGTGCACCTGGAGCTTAGTGCTGCCAACATATCTAAGCCCACAGGTGCACGCCAGAACATACACAGCATGATCAGTTTTGCAATTATAGTTGCCATTGATGGTCTTGGCAACTGTGCTAAACGGGGTGAGATAGTGAGTGGTAGTGACGCCAAACTTACAGGCCCTACAACTGGAGCATTTAAAGAATCCCCTAGTCGGGCGTAGCCATGGAACTTTGGTTTTTAATTCAGGCGCAGCTTGGTCTAAGTAGTTGCCCGTAGTTTTAGCCCGTCTAAAGGTTACTGTAGGGGAAGAGGGTAATCTGGTGTTTAAGATGTGGTCACTCAGAATGATCGGCCAATGTTTATTGAGGATTGACCTGATTTTCCTATCTTCCCTACTGAAAGTAGTGATTAGACGTGGGCACTCTAGTTGGGGTTCTGTATCCAAAGGTAATTCAGTTGTAGGAGTAGAATCAGGAAAAAGACTCTCCCTAGATCTTGAAAGGGATTTAGTTACTGCTGCGTTTAATGTCCGCTCGGAATATCCTCTAGCTCTCAATCTGTTTAAAAGTTCTTCCAAGCAGTCATCAAAATCAGAAGGGGAACTGCAAATCCTCTTCAACCTGAGGATTTCCCCATAGGGGATTCCAGAGATTGTGTGCCTGGGATGCATACTGGTTGCATGCAATGTGGCATTGCCTGCAGTCTGTTTCCTGTGAAGGGTAGTGTTTAGGATTCCATCGGAGACATATACCTCAACATCCAAGAATTGGATGCGATTTTTCTGAATATGAGCCGTGAAGTTAAGATTTAGCGAACTGTCATTGATATCACAAATAAAAGACAATGCTTCCTCTTTACTACCCTTCCAGACGATGAAGACATCATCGATGTACCTTAAGAAGCACCTAACATGACTCTCCATCCACGCCTTATGGCGTACTTTGAGGACCTGCTCCTCCCACCAGCCAACGTGCAAGCACGCATAGCTGGGAGAGAAGCAGGCCCCCATCGCCACGCCTCTCAGTTGCCTGTAAATCTCTTTACCAAAGGAAAAGAAGTTGTTATAAAGGCACCATTCTATAAGACCTACAATCACCTTATTGTGTTCATAATATTGGATGGGTCTGCTAGAAAGGTAGTGTTGTACGGCTGAAAGGCCTCTCACGTGATCTATGCTGGTGTACAGTGATTCAACATCAAGCGAAATAAGCCACATGTCACTCTCCCATACAATTGTAGCTATCTTATTTATGAAGTCACTGGTGTCGCGAGTGAAACTGGGGAGTTGTTTGACAAAGTCTTGGAGGAAAAAGTCTATATACTCTCCAACTTTTTCCCCTGCACTGCCAATAGCTGACACAATTGGCCTGCCTGGAATTGGTTGCACGGCCTTATGTACCTTCGGAATGAGGTAGAGAGAAGGCAAGATGGGAAAATTAACATCCATGAATTTGTATTCTTCAGATGATATTAGTCCTTCCCTTTTCCATTGGCTTAAAGACTTATGTAGCTGAGATGTTGCTTTTTCATATTCTTTTTGTGTACTTTTAGCATAACAAAGGGGGTCCTCAAGTTGGCGCTTGGCTTCAGCGATGTAGTCTTTTTTAGGCCAAATCACCAGGTTGCCCCCCTTGTCTGATTTCTTGATCACTATATCAGGGTTGTTATCTAGTTTCTTCATCAGCTTGTCATAGGCAATTTTTCTGTGAGTCTCCTTTTTGCGTCGTTTGTTGTTAGTTTGGGTATACAATTTCTTGATGTCATTTGTGACGCAATCATGAAAAATGTCAATCGCATCTTTGGGCATTAAAGGTACGAATTTTGATTTGCTGTGGAAAGGACTCAAACCAGCTCCTTTAGGAGGAATAGGAACTTGTCTTAAACGATTTTGGGTTGAATCTATAGAATTAGGTTCTGCATTATTATTAGAGCTGAGTAAATCATTTGCATCAAGGAAGACATGTGTATCGGATGCCAATAATAATACTGGCCCTTCAGATTCATTTGCTCTCATATCGTCATTCTGGCCATCAAGATGTTTGGCTGATTGTAAAGCAAAATGTTTTTTCAGTTTCAGTTTTCTTATAAAACAGAAGAGATCAACCCTAGTCATGGTGTAGGTGAAATTTTGTATTGGTGAATAGTTTAATCCCAAAGTAAGTAATTGCTCCTCTGCTTTGTTAAGAACAACATCGGAGAGGTTAATGATGGTATTATCACTTATCGTCGTTTCCCCCATGTTTTTTTCTTTTTCTTTTGCTGTTGCTGTGCCTGTACACCGGCGATGCTTCCTTCTGCGCCGTTGTTCCTTCCTACGTTTGTTCCTCCTTTGTTTGTTTGTGGATTGTGTTGTCACGATCTCAAGGTTTGGAGCCTCTCCTCCACTACAAAATCCATTTCCTGCTGGAGATTTAATGTTTCCAGTCCAATTAAGTTTAAATCAGAGCTAGTTGAGCCAGATGATAAAGATTTTATGCTGGATGCACTTGTGACTGATGAATCAGTTTGATGTGCCATTCCATCTGCATCAGTGGTGCCAGATACTGTTAGGCCAGGGCTAGTAGTTGCCATCACATTGTTGGATTTGGATGCAGAGGCATTTTTCTTGTTCGTGTATGCCTGTCTTTTAGCTGTATTATATTTTCTGGAAAATGTGAAAATCCTGCCAAGACGATAATCGTCTGCATCGCGGGTAAATTTGGATACTTTGCAAGACTTTATTTTTTCTTCATGTTTATGGAGTTGCTCGTTCATATTTTCTGTGAGTTTCTTGGTTTCCACAGCGTTCTGGCAAGCATCAATTTCCAGTTCTAGTGTTTTAATCTGTTCCAATAATTTTGCACGAACACTGACAGCAAATTCTATTAGTATACAGACTAAATTCATCGATGCGGCCAAGTTGCTTTCCCCCCATTTTTGTAACATGGCTGGGTCCGGGTTGTCGAAACTGGGGGCCAGTAAAATCCTCAGTCCTCGTGGTACCCGACCCACTTCTTCGTATTTGCTGAGGGATTTGTGCTCCCACCATTTTGTACACTCAGCTTTGCGTAATTTCACTAGCTCCTTAAACAATTGTTTTAGATCTTTTATTTGCGAATTGCCATGATCACTTTGCGTCTGTTCTTTGTTGCGATTGGAAGATGTGTCTGTGGCATCAAAAAGTGACAAGGCAGCTTCTTCCCGCTGTTTGTCAATCTCATCTTTGTCCATGTTGATAATGGTTCTGTTTATTTAAATAGTCAGTGATAACGAGCGCACGTAAGTCTCGTTTTTCTACGGCTGCTCAATTATATATATATATATCCAACCAAACACTCTCCCCCGTAAAAAGAAAGAAGTCCGGGCCACTTTGGAGTTGCAAAGCGAGTTTAATTCAGAAGGCTTTTTCTCGACGCGTTTCGCAGGTGAAACCTGCTTTTTCACGAGTGAACTGCATTGCATTCAATATAAACAAAGTCACCTGGTATTGACGTCATACCAATAGTAATAAACAAAAGACTCGCCGATGAACAAATGGGCTGAGTTCATTGTGGAGTACTGCTAATTGCGTTTGAAAATAAAGATGCTTTTTCAAAACAACATTACTTTTTCAAATTGGAACACAACATGCAAAAGTGTAATACTAATCGCATTACGTTTAGAAATGTTATATATACGTGACCATGAGACCATTCATGAGTGGAAGGACACCGGTATGTTCCGTGACTGCCCTCATTGTCATGTTGAGAGAAACAATAAAGTTCCTCAAGTGGCTACAAAGAAAGGCGTGCTATGTAATGTAGCACACAGCAAGTAACACTGTTGCAATGTCACAATATAAAGTAAACAAGACTTATACTGCCCATGTGGGCTATATCCCAAAGTTTCTCATTGTTTCAAGTGCATGCATCTTATATTGTGAAGCCCATGTGGGCAAAATATATCTGCAAACGTTTTACTAATGGATCACAGTCCAATGAATCCTGCCCCAGTGGGCACAAATGATGCACCTCATAAAGTAGGGCGCCCCCATGGCGGTAGACGGCATGTCCCAATGTCACAAAGTTCTGTAAACATAAAAGAAAAACAGTGTCAAGTGGTGACTAAAGTACAGTGATCATGAATAAAATTGCAGCTGTTCTGAGCATTGTGTTATACTGGTGTTGTAGCTTATCCTACTGCTCTTCTCATATTTAGTAATGTCCCCCAGTTGTGAAAGTCCTTCATCAATGTACATTTGACGGGGTAACACAACCATATTCCCCCCTTTGTCGGCTTTTTTAATGACTATACTTTTGTCATTTGCAAGAGTCTTAATGGCATTAAATTGTCAGTCCCCAACATATCGGAGCAAAGTTATCAGATGGCTCCGCTACATTGACGATATTTTTGTCATTTGGAGCGGGAGCCAAGAAGAAGCATCTGAGTTTGTCGAAACTCTCAATTGCAATGATTTTAATCTTTCCTTCACTAGTCACATTAGCCCTGAGTCCATTGAGCTTTTAGATCTGAAAGTCAAAAATGAAGACAGTTTTCTGAGTACCAAGCTGTTCAGAAAAGACACGGCGGGCAACAGCCTGCTGCATGCCCATAGCTGTCACCCCTACAATCTTATCAATTCCATTCCCATTGGCGAGTTCCTGAGGGCCAAACGTAATTGCTCAAGGGAAGCAGACTTTAGCCGAGAGGTACTCATTATGTCGGAACGCTTCAGACAGAGAGGCTACACCAACAAATGTATCTCTAAAGCGTTGGACACAGTGAACAACAGGGAACGATCCAGTCTACTTGAAGGCAAAGAAAAGGACTGTGAGTCAGAATCCAATATGATCAGCCGATTCATTACGGATTTTCACTCCCAATCCAAGGAAGTGCGAAAGGCACTGGGAACATTTTGGAATGTGCTGAAACTGGATAAGGAACTAGCACCAGGAATCTCTGAATATCCCCAAATCACATTTAGGAGACCTAAGTCCCTTAAGGACCTTCTCTGTACCACACTGATATCACAGCAATCCAGTCGAAGAAACCATGTGCAAGGATTCTACGTTTGCGGCAGATGCAAAGCCTGCCGAAATAGTAAGAATCAAAAAGAAGTCCAACTGTCGAAAGAGACGGAGAAATTTAAGAGTTTGAGTTTGAGTTTTAAATTATTTATAAAGCGCGCGTACACCTGACGGTTCCATGGCGCTACAGTATGCTGAGTCCTCGAGCAGCAAGAATCACGGGGGGGACTAATGAAAAATTATAAGGGGAAGGCTTTTGAGAATAGAAAGGTTTTTAAAGCCTTTCTGAAGAGCGAGTATTGGGAGAGCGTCTGAGTTGAATAGGAAGGGAGTTCCAAAAAGTGGGGGCAAGGGTAGAGAATTTAGAACCTCCCCATTTTTTTCGGCGAAAGCGGGGAACGGTCAGCAGAAGTTGAGAAGAGGAGCGAAGTTCCCTGGAGGGGGCATAGGGTATGATCTGCGAAGAGATAAAAGCCGGAGATAGGCCTAGTAGGGCCTGGAAGGTGAGGCAGCCCACCTTGAACTGAGAGCGTTCACGGATGGGGAGCCAGTGCAAGGATTTTAGGAGGGGAGTGACGTGGTGGAATTTCGTAAGGTTGTGAACCAGACGGGCCGCTTGGTTCTGAACCAGCTGAAGTTGTCGTACATTGTAAGCTGGCATGCCGTGGTAAAGGGAGTTGGCGTAGTCCAAGCGGGAGACGACCATGGCAAGTACGATAAGTTTCAGGGCCGTGAAGGAGAAGAAGCGAGAGACCTTGCGGATAGTGCGGAGGGATAGAAAAGAGGAGGAAACCACCAAACTCACCTGGGCGTGTAAGATCCTTAAACATGTCACGTGTCTGACCGATCACGCGATAGATGCACTCAAATGCCCATGTCAGCTGTATTATATTGGGAGCACTAAACATCCGGCCAAAAAAAGAGTTTTGGAACACATGCGGGCTATTACAAACGGGGATAAACAATACCCAATAGCAAGGCACTTTGCATTGCATCACAAAAGCAATGCCAATTTACTATCCTTTTGTGTTTTAGAAACTGTTCCCAGTAGGGTAAGAGAAGGTGATAGAATCAAGGAAATGAGGAGATTGGAATCAAGACTCATAATCAAATACATATATAAGGTTTTGACCCAGGATCCAACTCCCTCCCTGGTCACACATATCAATACTAGGATCCACGACTGGGGTGAAATCGGTCTCCTCTCAGAGGAGGAATGTAGATATTTAAAGGTGTCAAATCCAATGACGCCTTGTATCTACATCCTCCCAAAAATACACAAAGAGGGCTCCTTTCCTCCAGGACGCCCCATCATATCGGGGATTAATTCACCAACTGAACGGCTCTCACAGTACGTCGATGGGTTTCTACAACCACTGGTTGTCAACCTACCGGCGTACATTCGGGATTCAGGTGACATTCTGAACAAATTTGATGGCCTGTCCTGGTCCACTGACCTTCTATTCGTCACAATGGACGTAACAGGACTTTATACATGTATACCCCAACATTTCAGGGTAAGGGCACTTTCCTAATTTCTAGCAACAAGAACCGCAGACCATGTCGAACATAACGACATGTTGATAGAAATGACTGAGTTGATATTATCGAGGAACTTTTTTCTACATTGCGGCACCTGGTACCACCAAACCATGGGGACAGCGATGGGGAGCAAATTTGCCCCATCGTACGCAGGGCTGTTCATGGGGTGGTGGGAAAAAGAACATGCTTGGGGAAAATATGCCTCCCCCTAGATGGATATGATCGTATTCTGGGGGAGGTATATTGATGACATCATCATGATATGGAAGGGAAATGAAGACCAATTGGCGGATTATCACACCTACCTTAATGACAATCCCTACAATGTCCGTTTGACCATTAAGTCTAATAAAACTAAGATCGAATTTCTAGACATTACATTCTACGTGGAAAACAACAGGATACAGAGTGACTTGTATCGCAAGATTACTTCCTGCAATAGTACGCTGCATGCGTCGAGTGCACATCCTGGCTCCACCATTAATAACATTCCCTTTGGGGAGATGGTGCGCGTTCGACGCATTTGCAGTACGGATGGTAAATTCCAAGAACAAATAAAGGAGGTAAAGACCAGGTTCAAAAATAGGGGATATAGTGAACACATTCTGGAGAAAGCAGACAAAAGAATACAAATGGTTTCTCGTGAAAGCACTCTGGTAAAAAAGGTAAGAAACCCCACAAGAACTCAGGAAACACCAAACATTGCCTTTATCACACAGTACACGCAGAATAGTGCTAACATTTTCAAAGTGTTGAGAAAGCACTGGGGTTTACTGACTGAGGTTCCAAATTTGAGAAATGTCATTGGAAATAACCCTAGAGTCACATTTAGGAGAGGTAAAACCTTACGGAATTGGCTATGTCCAAGTTACCCTTTACCTGTTAGAACCACAACATGGCTTCCCACAAAGCTGAATGGCTTCTTTACATGCGGGGGGTGCAACATCTGCGCCTTAGGAAAAAACAAAATCAAAAAATTTCAATATAATACCGATCATGAATATGAAATAAGACAGTACATCAACTGCAACACCAGTCATGTATTTTATGTAATTGGATGTGACTGCGATCAAATCTATGTAGGCAGTACAGTACGACCCCTGAAATTAAGAATCCAGGAACACGTACGGGCAATAAAGAATTACGATTTGAGATACCCAATGGCATACCATATGCGCGAACGCCATCAAGACACTAGAAACATATGGTTTCACGGCATTGACCATGTCCCCCAACATCCCCGGGGGGGGAATCGGGAACTTACTCTGCGCAAGAGGGAGGCATCTTGGATATGTCGTCTGAGATGCCTTGAGATGGGACACAATACGGAAGATGAGATGCACTATCATTTGCAATAGCTCTATATTCCATGCATGTTATATTATATTACCATTTTTTAAACCAGAGTGTTTCTTGTCAACCTCAGTATAACTATGTTGGGATATATCAACTAATTCTCCTATAGGTGTGGGTTGGGTATAGGTATCACATCAGTGCCTCTTTGATCTATAAACCATGGTATGGATTAATGCATATTTGCTCCTTGGAGTACCCACATTGCCCCTAAGGGGATAGCGCGTCGTCAAAAACCTTCACATGTCTGTGCTTAACTGAATTTATGGCGCATACAATGTGCTTTCTAAAATGTACCTATATATAGTTTGCATGCGAAGTGATCGTACACCTAAGGGTTAATGTTTAGATGTACCCTTGTTCCCTCGAGCTGCCACATTGCCTGTTATGGTAGAGCGTTTTGGTAAAAATCTCGATATGTCTGTGTTCAATTCAGTCTACGGTGCAAATAATGTGCTTTTTTACATGTACATATATACAATTTGAATGGGTAGAGATTGCATACACACAGGTTTGATGCTCAAATAATATGTATAATGGAACTGATATGGCGCACATTTTGGAAATATAGAAAGGTTTATTTGCATAACATCCCTCGTTTATAATATTCTTGAACATCTTTATAAAGAATTGGGTTTTCTCTCCACTTTATCACGGTATTGTAACACAGACAGGGACCAATACGGGAGGTTATTATAGTGTTAAGATGGCCGTGCTTTTAGCTTACATTGTAGTTGTAGAGTATGAGCGGAGTACAGGCCAGTACACGTGACCGAAGGCGGTACTGGTTTAACTTCAATCATGGCGATATTCGCCTCAGGCGGTGGAGACGACGGCGTGTTGAGATAACGATGGCGCCGAAGGGTTGACCTACTGTAATCAACTTATAAGGTAAAGTGATATTTCCATATGCCAATAGGACGCTTAATTTAGAGATAGACCTTCGAGTGCCCTTTCTGTTGCTTTCTGAGATAATGACGCACTCCTTATCTTCCGGGAAAATTGGGCACTCCGCATTTTTCGTACTAACGTAACTTTGCACGTGCTAGTATTACAACATGCTTCTTGCCAGAGTTTTTATACCCGTGCATTGGATAGACTCTGCCACTTAGGGGCAGATGTGAAACCTTAACTCCTCTGTGATAACGTTTCACCACCAGACAGAATTGAGTAGGCATCATGCAATGGTTCTGTATTATGGGGTTTAACTTGGGGATAGCCTCAGGCCTTTGTAGATTACGGCCATGTTACATGTAGCACCTTCACCCAGAGTGTTCCAATGCCCTAGAATTAACAATGTGGATATGAAGGACACTAGGTGTTATTAATGTTCTAAAATAAACAGCGGTTTTGACTTCGAATTCGATTTTCAATATTGAAAACATTTTTAGGTAATTACCATAAGGATATTTAACACTTCTGAAATAACCGAAAAAATCAGAAGACAGAAACCGATAATTACACAGGACGATTTTCTTTCTTATCAAGGTAGGCGCTTGTTTTTGATTTGATGGTTATGGTTTGCATATTTGCAGACATGCTATGACCAAAACAGGATATAAACGTATGTGTGCAACCCAATATTTTTGCTCAATAGATATACAAACTAGGCCATGCCTTTCTTTTTGTACCACAATAGGCATAACTAAATAATAAATCGTGTTGGAAAACGCAGGCTTAAAAGACCTATAAGTCGTAGTTTCTACTATTATTGGGATAAACAACGAATTTGGAAACCCGTTACGCCTCGACATCACTATCGCGGTAGGGAACGGCTTATATGTACACTCTACCATTCATTCTACCAATTATATGTTGGATATATATATATAATGTTTTGATATAACTTTTTGGTTCCTGATGAAAATTATTTGTGTTGACTCTATAATGGACAAAGAGACACTTATTGGGGTTTTTCGGGTATCGCATTGGTGCATTGGACCTACATGGTAAATTTAAGAACAAGGGCATAGCGCTTACAGCCTGATGGGGGGCAACATTTCACATGGTCGAGGTGATTATGTGTATAACTTCAAAGACTGGGAAATTGATAATCTGGACACATGCAAAGTAGTTATTGGGCATTGCGTGGTTGGTACAGATAAAGAACAATAGTGGTCCATATGAAAGGGAAGACTGTAAACATAATTTATTTTCGTGTAGTAATGACAGATAATATGAGTGATATTCTCCGCAGCTTTCATCAAATTTGTCGCCTGTTAATAACGCACATGAGTGTGATTTCTCTTTTATACAATTGAAATATACAAAAAAAGCAGATAAAAGTATAAAGTGGTCAAAAATACTTTGAAGGATGAAAAAACCCACTGAATACAAATAGTTAGTGGTTAAATGTTGTCAGTAAAATTTTTTTATCTACTATGTAATGTATATAAGTATATATATCTAATTGTTTTTGTGCGTAAGATGCAACCCATTGACTCCTTTGTACGTAACAGAATATGGGTTTGTTTTTTAAAATGGACACTGTAATGTAAAGTGGTGTATATAGTGATCTATGTAGCGTGTAGATCGGTCAGACACTTATATTGTTATTTTTGTATGTTTTTAAATTTACAGCCCTGAAGAAGTTCTGGTTACAGAACGAAACGCGTTGGCTGATATTTTTTCACTGAATGGATTATTAAATGAATATTGCAACTATAAATCACGACTCAGCGTTTACATATGAGGACAATTGAGGAAGTTGAATAGTCTCTGTTTATTAGAGGAGACCAACTTGTACAGCAGTGCTTTTCCATCCAGGACAGAAATCAAATACAGAACCACACAACCTGGTGGGCACAATTTGCATGAGGAACTGACCGCACATCTAGGATAGCCCTTGCATGTGGGTCATTAGCTGCCGCCGCTACTATGCTGTTGTTGTTTTTTAATTTTGTTTCATGAAACTGTTTTTTAATCTATTATCACTGCAATTTTATTCATGATCACTGTACTTTAGTCACCACTTGACACTGTTTTTCTTTTATGTTTACAGAACTTTGTGATGACATATTATGGGAATCTGTTCGGCACTTTGAGAGCGACTGCACATTTGAAAGAACCGTATGACTGTGGAACCCATGCTGATTTTGAAGCATGATAAAATTACGTTTTGGCATTGGGACATGCCGTCTACCGCCATGGGGGCGCCCTACTTTATGAGGTGCATCATTTGTGCCCACTGGGGCAGGATTCATTGGACTGTGATCCATTAGTAAAACGTTTGCAGATATATTTTGCCCACATGGGCTTCACAATATAAGATGCATGCACTTGAAACAATGGGAAACTTTGGGATATAGCCCACATGGGCAGTATAAGTCTTTATATTGTGACATTGCAACAGTGTTACTTGCTGTGTGCTACATTACATAGCACGCCTTTCTTTGTAGCCACTTGAGGAACTTTATTGTTTCTCTCAACATGACAATAAGGCCAGGCACGGAACATACCGGTGTCCTTCCACTCATGAATGGTCTCATGGTCACGTATATATAACATTTCTAAACGTAATGCGATTAGTATTACACTTTTGCATGATGTGTTCCAATTTGAAAGAGTAATGTTGTTTTGAAAAAGCATCTTTATTTTCAAACGCAATAAGCAGTACTCCACAATGAACTCAGCCCATTTGTTCATCGGCGAGTCTTTTGTTTATTACTATTGGTATGACGTCAATACCAGGTGACTTTGTATATATTGAATGCAATGCAGTTCACTCGTTCTCGTGAAAAAGCAGGTTTTACCTGCGAAACGCGTCGAGAAAAAGCCTTCTGAATTAAACTCGCTTTGCAACTCCAAAGTGGCCCGGACTTCTTTCTTTTTACGGAGGAGAGTGTTTGGTTGGAAATACAGGGATTCGCTACCCCGTCCGAGGCCCGCCACTGAAAGCGGCAGGGATCCGAAGCGACTGTGTCTGGCTATATATATATATATATATATATCAAACAAGCTTCTCGTGAAAGACCAAGGGTACATGAGGGGTGAAGCGTGGGCACCTGTCGAGCTTGCCGGCACAATATGCAAAGCGGAGGTCAGACACATCAAAGAGACGCTCACTCAGAGATCGCGTAGAAAACCGCTTTAATTCCAGCAAGATTCGTTTTGGCCAGCGCAATGGCCTTGATCACATGTACTCGTATAGCGAATCACAGTGTTTAAATAGGACAGTGTGAAAGAGACAAACAGTGGACTTCATACGTGAACATGGAAAACTTACTATGAAAATGCTGAGCTTCGTTTTGAGACACATCACCCATGTCAAATATAGTGCTGGTAATGCACATTACAATTGAATTAATTATTGTTCTCCCATACAAATAACATGAAAGTTAAATTTGCATCAATGGAAATATTGACATGACTGTATCCATCTTGAGTCGCGGAGCTAACACATACTCAGCCATATACATGTATACAACTTCAACTTCTGGTTCAGTACGCAATTTTTTCTGGTATGTCATATCCATGCAAAGATCAAAACACAAATATACAGAAATTAAAATAAAATAAAATGTATGAGCAATCCACCAATATCATGTGTCATGGACATGATTAAGCCGCTTGCATGTGGAGTACGATTATGAGTAAGCCATGTTACACTCACGTGTGCGTATACTGGAAAGCCTCCTGGTTAGTCAAGGCTGGCAGAGTGCTTTGTTATGTAATGTTATGTTAATAAGTGTTATAAAGCGCATGATTACCCAAAGGTGTCTTGGCACTAGCTTAGAGTAACAGAGGGAAATATAGGCAGATATGTCTTGGTTAGCAAGTGCTGAAGCGCCAAGTTTTCAGTGTTTTCTAAAGTTCAGCAGGTTGGGAGCATTTTTATTATCTGATGGTAGAGAGCATTCTAGGCTTTAGATGTACCTAAAAAGAATCTCTTGCCGCCCCAGGTAGACAGTATAAATCTGGGTATAACAGTGAGTTTTGCAGAAGCAGATTGTAGTCTAGCTGGGATGTACCACTTGAAGTTATGCTGCAGATAGGTCGGGCTTAAGCCGTGAAGTGCCTTATAAGCAAGATAGAGTGCCTTGAAAGTGCACCTCTGTCTGATAGGAAGACAGTGCAGGTTTTTAATGGCTGAGGTTACAGATTGGTGTCTTGGTATCTTTAACCAGAGCCTTGCTGCCATATTTTGTAGAATTTGTAGCCTATTATGAGTGAATTGATGAACAGTGAAAAACAGACCATTACAATAATCTAGTTCAGACATAACTAGTGATGCAATGAGATGGAATGAAAGGACAAATCTTTTTTAGCATCCTTAAAGTAAAGAAAGGAGGCGCAGATCAGTAGAGACATGTTGCACTGAAGTATAGAGGTTGTAGTACGACTGCAGTATGGTGAAGTCATAACAGTGATAATATATATGTAAATAAATATATATATATATATATATATATATATATATATATATATATATATGTATATATATATATATATATATATATATATATATATATATATATATATATATATATATATATATATATATTCGCCTGTGACCTGATCCTGGTCAACGCTGGTGCTCCACTTTAAGGCGGTGTGTTTTTCCCGGCAGGATCACGCCGGTAATAATTTAGAACAAGGTACAATCCAACGATTGTTTTTAAAACGCACTCACTCGTGTTTCTTGGAAATGAAAAGCGGCTTTATTGCAAGCTTGTTGTACCCAACGCGTTTCGCCTTCACATAAGGCTTGCTCACGGGATATGCATCACATGAGACAGATTTCTTTTATGTCTCTAAGCACACAGTTACTTCCTGTTTGTCAATGAAGTGCATTGTGGTTATGGGGGTTTTTTAAGAGCTTACAAACATGTAAGTTTCAAAATTAAAGTACTGGTATTAACGTGCATATTGTGATTATTTAAAATGCTTATTTTCATAGCGAGGCAATGTCATTTCATAGACTCTAGTGTCTTAATTTCTTAAAAAGCAGTTGCTATTTCACCACTCTCTAGTGAGTTTATGTATTCACAACAAGTAATTCTGATAACATTTTATCTCAGAAAACTCGATATGATACCAAAGTTCGTATATTGGTGTCACATTTAATATTTTCATTACATTGTTTTTTATATAATTTTTGCTCTCTGGTGAGCATGTTTTTTCTCCTTTTCAGATGATCGGGGTTTATATGTTCTTGCAGTCATTAATAAAGATGTGCATAAAGTTCTTCATTTTGAATTAACGCTCTGGGGTCCAGGGTTCTGAATCTCATGATGTGTTTAGATTCTTTTTGTCTTAAGACTTTCTTTTGGTCTCCTCCTCTTTCATATGTGGGAATTTGTTCCAGGGCCCAATATTTCAATGTCTCCCAATTACTGTTGTGGTCCTTCTACGTATGTCTTGCAATCGCATTCATGCGATCTTTATGGGTTGTCGCACGAACATGTTCTAGGATTCTTTTCTTGACCTCGAAGATTGTGCTCCCTACGTAGCGTTTTTGACATAGGCATTCCACCATGTATATCACAAAAGTACTTTTACATGTCAGATGTTGATTTATTTTCCATTTTCTTCCATTTCTGATTTCAATTTTTTTTTTTGGGCTGGCTATTTTGCATACTTTGCAGTTTTTACACGGCCAAAAGTCCTCCCTTTGTAAACATGTCTTATTAGGGGTATCTTGGAAGTGAATGTGTACTATTCTGTCTCCGATGTTCCTTGCCCGTCGATAAGTTATATTTGGGTGGTCTACGATGATTTGTGATAGGGAGGGGTCCAATTTTAGAATTCCCCAATCTTTTTTCATGATTCAGGTGAGTTTGTTATTTTCGGCACTGAAAGGGGTTATCATCCTTATGGGTGACTTATCGAGTTCTTCCTCCTCTCTTTTGTTGATTTTCAAGATGTCTTTTCTTTCTTGAGTCATGACTCTTTCCAAACTTCATTCAATGGTTTTGATTGGATATTTTCGTTTTTGAAATCTGCAAATTGCCTGTTGGCTATGCTTTTTGAATTCATTGTCTGCTGAACAATTGCGCCTCAGTCTGAGAAATTCCCCGTAGGGGATACTCCATTTAAGGGACTCACAGTGAAAACTCTCTCCATGCAGTGTGGCATTTGTTGCCGTTTTTTTCTGCGCAGTGTTGTTTGTAGAGAATTTTCTTCAACATATATTTCTGTGTCCAAAAACACTACTCTATCAGAGCTTATTTCATTTGTGAATTTTAGGTGTGTTGGACTGTTGTTCAATTTCTCGAAATAGAAGTCAAATTCATCTTCCGTGCCATCTCAGATGATCAAAAGATCGTCTATGAATCTCAGCCATAGTATGATCTTATTACGAAACTCATAATTTTCGGTATTCCAGGCCAGTGTTTTCTCGAACCAACCCATTGTGAGATTGGCATAATTGGGTGAAAATGAAAAGCCCATGGCACATCTTCTTATTTCTTTGTAGACTTGTTGATTAAATAGGAAGATGTTATTTGCAAGGCACAGTGAAATAATTTTATTTAACATGATATTTGTTATTGAGAAATTTGTACTCATCATCATCTGGTAAACCATCTTTATACCAGTGCTGTAAATGGTTACTCAATTCATTTTGGATTTCCACAGTTGGATCTTTGCCTAGTTGTTGATAACATTCTTTATCCATTAGTTGTCGTTTGGCTTCTTTGACATAGTCCAACTTGTGCTAGATGATGATATTACCGCCTTTATCCGCGGGTTTTATCTCAATATTTTTATCATTTTGTAGTGTTTTTAATGCATTTAGTTGTGTTTTTGTTAGATTGTTTTTACTCTTGGTTGGTGTCATCTTGTAGAGCTCTTCCACTATTGCCTCATGAAAAATATCTATTTTATTCCCTGGTGCTAGATTTGGATTGTATTTTGATTTCAGTTTTAATCCACTTTCACCAGCTCCTTCCATTTCATAGGGTCCTTCCAATTCATTTCTGGCTTCCTGTTCTTGAGAGTCAGTAGTTGTGCCCATTGTCATTAAAGCTGTCAATCCAGCGATATCTTCCACTAGGAGGGAACTTCGTGTTGTTGTGGGTGGTGTTAAAATTGTCGTGGTATGTTTTTCTTTTTACGCATAGATCTTCGCCAACTTGAGCTTTCTTGTATATTTATACAAGTCAACCGTTGTTTGTGCGAGGTCAAAATGGGATGTGGAGCAGAAGTTTAAACCTTTTTTCAAAACTTCATCTTCCGTGGGAGAAAGGGGTCTTCGTGATAGGTTAATTATGTTTAATTCTTGGGTGTTCATTCTCATCATTTCTATTTCCTCGGTTGTCTTAAGCGGTCCTTTGACCACGCATCCTGTTTGGCTTCTTCTCTGGCCTCTTTGGTCTCTTCTTGTCTTCCTCTCCCTCCTCTGCCCGAACCTCTTCCACCACCTCTTTTTGGCTGATTGTTTTTGTTTTGCTGTTCCAGGGCCAGCCTCATTTCTGTTAAAAAATTGGTCTTTTTTCTCTGTTCTCCCATATCAGTTGTTTGTAGTGAATTATACTCAGTTTCACTTACATCAGTGCTTGAGAGGGAGTCAAAGCTTGAGATTTCCCAGGTAGATCTATCCATTTGTGTTTTACCTTTTTTATTATCTAACTGTTTCCCAAATGTAAAAATGCTACCTTCTTCAAAGTCCAATCTGTCACGATGGAATTTGTTTTGTTTGCGTTGTTTTACCCTCTCTTCGTGCTTTTCTAAATTTTTTCAAATATCTGCTTTGAGCTTTTGTTGATCTTCTGTTAAGGTTAAGTTTTCTATTTCCTCCTCCACATTCTTAAGCTCTTTGCGTATTTCTTTGAGGGTTTTATCTATATGTTTGATAAGGATAATCATTAATTCCGTTGATGACTCCAATAAGTGCTCCCCCCATTCTTGTAACAGATCTCCTGTTGTGTCCTGATGACTTGGCATCAAGGTCAGGCGGAGGCCACTTGGAATTCTTTTAACCTCGACATATTTTTGTAAAGTCAGAAGTTCCCACCATTTATTTATTTATTTTTTCGACAGTCTCTCCCAGTATCTCAGTTTGTCTTTATTAGTGCTTGTTGAACTTATTTGCCCCCTTTCTGTTTGAGGTACAATTGTTATTGTGAATAGATCTTGCATTTCAGCATTTCGTTTTGCCTCGCGTCTCTCCATAACAAGCTAGCTTCTTTTTGCCAATTTAGCCGCTTTTTCCTTTTTTAACCACGAGTCCCGATTCCTGTTGCTCTTGCTTTTATTCTTGCCGTTTTTATTTTGGCTTAGTGAAGCGAAAAAAAAAGTCTGCCTTGTACAAAAGGTGCTTCCTATTTTTAAACTGGAATCAACCTCATTAGTATGAGGTCTTGTGGGACCCCCCCAAGCCCCGTATATTATTTGTGACAGTTCGTTTTAGGAGTGAAAGGAAAACAGTGTCTATCCCGGCGAGATCTGTTACCCGTTTGAGGATGGTAGCAGAGTTCCCCTTCTTACGAGAGGGTTCCTAGCAATCTTTTCCTCCGTGCAGGGTTTCCAGAGTTGCCGCTCGATTTAACCTTTCCTTTTTCACAATCCTCTGTTGACAACCACAATTGATTTTTGAACACTGCGGCTGCCTCGCGTCTTGTTTAATCTTCGCCTGTGACCTGATCCTGGTTGACTCTGGCGCTCCACTTTAGGGCGGTGCGTTTTTCCTGGCAAGATCACGCCGGTAATAATTTCGAACAAGGTACAATCCAGCGATTGTTTTAAAAACGCACTCACTCGTGTTTCTTGGAAATGAAAAGCGGCTTTATTGCAAGCTTGTTGTACCCAACGCGTTTCGCTTTCACATAAGGCTTGCTCACGGAATATGCATCACATGAGACAGATTTCTTTTATGTCTCTAAGCACACAGTTACTTCCTGTTTGTCAATGAAGTGCATTGTGGTTATAGTGGTTTTTTAAGAGCTTACAAACATGTAAGTTTCAAAATTAAAGTGCTGGTATTAACGTGCATATTGTGATTATTTAAAATGCTTATTTTTATAGCGAGGCAATGTCATATCTCATGTGATGCATGTGACGAGTGAGTATATATATATATATATATATATATATATATATATATATATATATATATATATATATATATATATATATATATATATATCCAACAACAGAGGTGCCCTGATTTAGGAAGATGCTCACAAAGGGTTGACTCTTCTGCCATTTATTGAGGGAAAGCTTATCAGGGCGTTCCATTAGCAGCTGAGTGTTACTGCCTTCACTGCCCGTGACCAAGAGCACAGGAGTGCTTGAAACGCGTTGTGCTGAAATTTGCCGGTTTGTGAACTGTAGCTGTTACCTACCTGTAGTCCCTGCATTAAAGGGCTCTAACCCTCAGTTGTGTGGCGTTTCCACATTGGGCAACCTCTTTCGACTTGATATATATATATACATATATATATATGAACCACGAACCTTCACCACTTCCGTAACACGGCGAAATGAAGACACGGACCCCAGGCTGTCGGCAAGGTAGATTTAATGACCTCTCAGGCGACGCGTTTCGAGCAACGAATGCTCTTGTTCACACACCTGACACCTGGTCAGCTGACTGGTTATATACAATTCTTTTTTGTGATGCTCCACCTCTCTAATGAGTCACGTGCTAACACCATGAAAATAAACAGAATACTCTGTTATTCAATATATAAATGCAACGCAGGGTCAGAAAATGCACCAAAACACTATTGCAGCATAAATACATGGTCTCATTCTATACATATTACTCTATCCTGTAGTGCATAAATGCAACACAATACTCAACTAAGGCACACGGTCAATATTGCAGCTTCAATGAATGGTCTCCTTAAATGTTACACACGTTCAAAATCCTGTATTCAAAGAACAATAATGTTTGACAATAACCCTTCTATTTATAAGGTCAAATAAACAATGTATATACAAATAAATATTAACCTATTTACATTAATTATGTACAATTCTTTTTGTATGCAAGTTTTCAAAAAATAATTTGTGACCCTATATTAGTCACATGTACGTCAGGCGGATATTGTATTGTCTTATATACATTGTTGAACCGTGTATGAAATATATATAAAAAACCATTCATAATAAATTTGTTGGTGCCTGTGTGGCCCTGCATCCCTCCTATGTCTATTGAAATAATAAATCAAATGTTAGGAAAAAAATCCTTCTCCATCAAGTTCTAAAAGAGGAGGTAAATGTTCATAAAAACAGAGAAAATGATGAACACCCTGTGCAATAATAATTAACCTTAACTAATTGTGTTAACAATGTAAGAATAAAAAAATCCTTAATAGGAATACTTGAAAACTAAGGTGAGAGAGAAAAAAACAATAAATATGGACACTATTTACATAATTGGGTCTGGTTATGATTACGGGATAACTCATAACGTTTTTCAGTCAGAATAGTTGATTGCTTTTACAACTTCTTCACCCGTGGTGTGCCAGGGAGCCAATCAGACTTCAAAATTCATGAAATAATTCATTTACCAGAAAGCCCTAGAAGATGAAAATATACAGTCAATGCTTACTCAGAGGATTACAGATGACAGAAGACAGAAGCACTCATATGATGACAAGACACTACAGAAAGTGATGTAAGTCTTCTGTAGTATTAAGCCCGTTGGGGTATCTACTGTCAAGCTCTACTATGTATTCAGTTTCCTTTCTTCTCAGCAGTTTTTCTCTGTCCCCCCCCTCGTTTGAGGGGTGCCACTGCATCGATGACAAAGTATGTCAAGTTGCTGAGATCATTGTTGTGAGTTGATCTAAAGTGGCGAGCTACGGGGTAAGCACTATCGTTGTTGACTATTGCACGCAGGTGTTGTAAAATTCTGACGTGCACCTGTAGTTTGGTACTACCTATGTACCGTAGCCCACAGGTGCACGTCAGGACATACACCGCAAAGTCACTGTGGCAGTTGAAATTCCCTCGAATAGCTCTACTGACATTACTGAAAGGTGTTTTGTAGTGCGTAGTATTGGTACCAAATTTACACGCTCTACAGCTTGAACATTTGTAAAAACCATCTTTGTGTTTGAGCCAGGCACTGCCACCACCTAACTCAGGACTTGATTTGACCAAACTGTTGTGCATGCTTCTCGCCTTTTTGTAGGTTATAGTTGGTGTGGCTGATAGTGTGTCACTGAAAAACCCATCGGTCATCAGAATTGGCCAGTGTTTCTTGATGATTGACCTAATCTGCCTTTCCTGTTTGCTGTAAGTTAAAATCAAGCGAGGAGCGGTGTTTTCATTCTCACACTCGTGTGCTTCAGGGTTTAACAGGGACTCTCTGGATTTTGCTCGGCTACGCCTCAAAGCACTTTGAAGTGTCTTATTGCTATAACCTCTAGCTTTAAGTCTGGTGATCGTGTTTTGTGCCTCAATTTCAAACATTTCAGCGGTGCTACAAATTCTTTTTATACGCAACAACTCGCCATAAGGAATATTAGCAATTACATGGTTAGGATGTTTGCTACTAGCATGCAATATGCTGTTTCCTGCCGTTGGTTAACGAAAAAGCGATGTTGTAACCTTGTTATTGTCAATAGTGATGTGTACATCCAAAAAGTCTGCTTTTACTTTACTTACATTGGAGGGGAAAAATAGATTTTCATGATTCTGGTTTAAAGCACTAACGAAATCCGAAGCACTTTGTTCATCACCCTCCCATATGCAGAACACATCATCTATAAATCGCATCCAATGCCTGACACAATCAAAACCAGGTGTGCCGATGAGACCATGCCCCTCCCACCAGCCCACATGTAGACACGCGTAGCTGGGGGAGAAGCATGATCCCATCGCCACACCCCTGACTTGTTTCCAGATTTCCTTAGCAAACATAAAAAAGTTATTGTGCAGGCACCAATGTATCAGTTCACAAAGCATCTTGTTGTGAGTGTGATACTCACACGACCTTGAACCCAAATAATGATCAATGGCTTTGATACCTTTTGTGTGTTCAATGGAAGTATACAAGGACTCAATATCAAGAGTCAACACACACCAATTGTACTGCCAGTCGATCGAATTCAATTTGTTCAAAAAATCACCTGTGTCTTTAAGGTAACTTGGTAGATTTTTAACAAAGTCTTGGAGAAAAAAGTCTATATAACAAGATATATTTTCCCAGATGCTATTGATGGCCGATATAATTGGTCGACCCGGTGTTGGAACCTTCTCTTTGTGCACTTTAGGAATCAAATATAAAATAGGCAATACTGGGTGTTCCACGTGTAAAAAGTCAAATTCAGTTTGTGTGATCAAATTGCTTCTTTTGTAGGATACTAGCATTTTTTTCAATTCATCTTTAGCTTTTTTATATGCCATACCATTAGATCTCACATAGCAATTGACGTCATTCAATTGTCTCATCGCCTCTGAAATGTAATCCTTTCTCGGCCATAAAACAATATTTCTGCCTTTGTCAGATTTATTGACCACAACTTCATGATTTTGACTTAATTTGTTCATTAGCATCCTGTATTGAGTAGATGCAACATAGCGCTTGTGGGTTTGTGCCTGTGACGTGCGGTACAACTTTTTAAAATCTTCAGTAACACATTCATGGTAAATATCTACCGCATCTTTTGGCATAACAGGCAAAAACGTGCTTACCGGTTTAAATGGGCTGTCACCGGCTCCCTTCTGGTAAATCTCCACATTATATAGTTCATGCTGGGTGTTCAAAGGCTCAGCATTTAATGAATTGGTAGATGAAGTTCCTGGATTACCCAGATCACAAAGAGTTAGTAAAAGTCTGGCATCACGGGCTGCTGGTACTGTGGGGTTACCAATAGTTCTTACTGATTGATTAGTACTGGCGTCAGTTCTTTTGGGCATTGGTTTAGAAGAGAAAAACTTTTTTAGTTTGAGTTTACGGATAAACCGGAACACATCAGCTCTTGTGTTAGTGTAGTTAAAGGTGCTCTCAGGACAGTAGTTTAATCCTAGAGCTAACAATTGTTTTTCAGCTGCAGTCAGAACAACATCTGATAGATTAACAATGGTGCTATCTTGCATTACTTTCGCTTGTTGTACCATTGTTTCTTCTTTTTTTGCTGCTGCTGCTGTGGCTTTGCGTTGTTGTCTTCGTGCATGGTGTTTTGCGTTCCGCTTTTTGCATTGTAATTCCCTCGTAATCTTGGGCGTAGAGTTTTCATCCGGTCCTCTACTAAAAAATCAATCTCTTCACCGAGATCCAATATTCTGCCTGCCGGTCTGCCTTCAACGCTACTAATATCGGACAAGGTGGTACTGGAAGTGCTGGCTAAAGATACAGCATCTGCGTCAGAGTCTTCGTTGTTCTCTAGCTGTTGATTGGCTCTTACAGGTGCCACAGTTTGATTTGTTAGATTTGTCAGTTTCGACTGTTTGGCTTTGTCGAATTTGCGAGAGAAAGTGTAAACTTGGCCCATTTCATAGTCTTTAAGGTCTCTTGCAAATTTGTGCACCTTCCTGATTTTAATCCGTTCCTCATGTTTAAGCAGCCGCTCACTGATATCTTTTCAAGTAAACAAAAGGCAAATGCAATGTGCTTTTTTATTTTTCTTACATAAATCTATGTTCACGTTTTCAATGTAACTTTATTGTTTCAAAAAATGGGACCTTCATTGCAACATAGTAACTTTTCTATGTCCTGTGATCACGTGCACGTTGTTTTGAAAGTCGAGCACTTTAAATAGAATGGCCGCCAGATGCAAATTTACCCGTGAGCAAGAAGTTTTACTTCGAAACGCATAGGGTTTGTTCGTGTGCCTAATAAAATACAGCATGGAGCACCATTTGGGCCCCGGTACTGTTTTTTTGTGAAAAAACACGTCGTGATACCAGGAGAGGTATATTTTGAGGAAGTGGCGATTCCGCCGGGTGCCCGCCGTCTTAAGTGGCTTAAGCACGCCAAAACGGGTGTCTTTTATTTTCCAAGTAAACGCTTTTGCCCGCCAGAAAACAACTGCAGTGGACAAAGATCTACAAAGGATTTCCGGGTTCTTTCCTGACCTGACGCCAGGAGCAGTGTGTGTCGGAGGACCGCGACGCTTCACAACGTGGGGAAGGTAAAGATGCGTGAAACGTGTCCGCATGAACTATCAAGTGCAGAATTGTTAGTGCTGTACGGATAAAAGCTCAGTGCTCTCAGCGAAGCACCGGTGTGCACGCTGAGTTGTATTTCGATGGCAGAAACACGAAATAGCAAAAGAAAGGAGGCAGCAACGAAATTGTTTATGACGAACGGAAATGAAAATGGCGATAACATTCAGCCCTCTAACTCAAGTATCGATGATGTAAAAAAGTTATGGGACACTTTACGGAAGGTTCTTAAAAGGGAACAGTCTAAGTGGTGGGAGGCGGCGGCCCTCACCAAATATGTAGAGTGTAATCGGATTCCACGAGGTCTCCAAATTTTCATTATTCCAACTTTTCAAGAACCTGACCCTGAGCTCATTAACGAGTGGATGACCAATAATCATACTTGTTCAATGAATATGCTGCATATGCTCATCAAATTTGCGGAGAAGGAGTGTGATAAATTGAACATAGAAAGTGAAGCTCTTATAGCTAAATTGAAAGAAAAATATACTGAGAATGACTTTTCCGTTGAGATGAGTAAAATGGAAAAAAAGCTGGCAAAAGTGGAGGAAGAAATAAAAGCGAAAAAACAAAGGAAATTTCATAGAGATGAGATTGACTATAAAAAGGGACAAATCCTCACTTTTGCGAAAAAATTCCAAGCATTGCGTGACTCCATTAAAACACCCAGAAAAACAAAAGCAACAAGCAACAAAGTGGCAGTGCAGGAGGTTACCGGAAGTGAAGGGGTAACACCACTGGCTCAATCAGAGGGTGAAAGTTCGGAAAGTGATATATCAGAGGTAGCCGAACCGCAAAACGCAAAAGATCGAATTTTAAACGAAGTGGTCCTTTTGGCCCGAGGCCGTCAAACCAATACTCCACCAAGAGGTCGTGGAAGAGGCGGCAGAGGAGGCAAAGGAGCAAGAGGAGGATTATCCACTATAACCAGATCAGCAAGCCCAGTGGTAGTTCTTACAAGGGGCCAAAAAGCGCAGAAGTGATGGCAAAAAACAACAAAACTGTGGTAAATCTTTCTAAACATATTTTGACATCTGAGCAACTTGATGTTTTGTCACGAGGTCTGTCCTTCTGTCCGACAGCCAAATTTAACTTTACCAATGCTCGTATTGATTTATTTAGATTCATGAGAAAATTCAAATTAAGGGAGTGGTTCGCTATTAAATCACGCCCCAAACATGTTTATGATAAGGCTAAGACGAGTACTTTATCTGTGAATGATGCTGAGACATTGCAGTTGGTGCATGAACTAGCGGGCTGTGAGAATGTTTTGGAGGACCCACTTCTTAATCTCTTGCACACTGACATTGATATCGGAGCAAGCAGTGCAAGAAGTTTTAAGCCCAAATCTCTTTTTGTGCTACAGATCAATAACAGTAGCATTGAAAGTTTTGAATCAGGCATGATTAAGGAAATGAGGAGAATTGAAAGGCGTAAACCTAAATTGAACTTGAATTTGAATAAGAGACAATATTTGGCTTTACAGGACATTCAGGGATGGACAGATGTCGTAAATAAAAGCTCCGATAAGGGAGGAAATGTTGTTATATGGCCATTGGATATGTATTTGAAAGAGGGTTTATCACAACTCAGTAACAGTGACAATTATCAAATATCCAATGTGCATGAATACAATGAGTCCAAACAGATGTATTTTAAAAAACTAATTGATTGGAGAGACAAAGGGATCATTGAAGATGATGAGTATAATTATCTCCTTTGTAGACATCCACAGATTCTGGCACTTTATCTACTTCCTAAGGTGCATAAAAACTTGAAGGTACCTCTTGGTAGACCAATTGTTTCTTCCAATGGGAGTTTATTAGAGAATACCTCAATTTATGTTGATCATTTTCTGCAACCCTTAGTTCGGGCACTCCCATCATACATCAGGGATACATCCGACTTTTTGAGGATCATTAATGAACTAACATGGAAAGCGGAGTATTGGCTTATTAGCTTTGATGTAACCAGCTTATACACGAGTATACCGCAGGATTTGGGCGTTGATGCATGCAAGCATTTTTTGAAACACAGATCCATCTCCCATTTACTCCACACACACATGCTATTGGACATGGTTGGGATTTGTTTGAGGAATAATTTCTTCATTTTCAATAAACAAATTTACAGGCAGACCCAGGGAACTTCGATGGGCAGTTGCTTCGCCCCCAGTTTCGCCGGTCTCTACCTGGGCTGGTGGGAGGAGCAAGTGGTGAATAACATCTCCCACTTTACTGACCACGTTGTTCTCTGGGTCCGCTTTATTGATGACATCTTTTGTGTGTGGAAGGGTAGTTTGGAAGAAGGTCAAGAATTTGAGGTCATTCTAAATGACAACTCGTTAAACTTACAGTTTACCAGTAACATGAATAAGAATCAACTTGAATTCTTGGATGTTAATTTGACTGTTGATAATGGGGTGCTGACTAGTTCTCTTTTCCGTAATCCCACGGCGGGCAATAGCTTATTGCATGCAGGGAGCTGCCATCCGCCTAATTAAAAACGCAGTATCCCCTTTGGGGAACTAATCAGGGCAAAACGGAATTGCAGCTCACAGAATGGCTATGATGCAGAGAGAAAAATCATGTGCGAAAGGTTCAGTGAGAGAGGTTACAGTGATTCAGTAATCAAACAAGCGGAAACCAAAGTAGAAAAAATGGAAAGAAAAGATCTGCTAGTTCCCAAAGCTCGTGTGAATTCTGAGCAAATCAGATTCATCACTAATTTTGATAACCAGTCATGGGAATTGAGGAAGAGCCTGGGCAAATACTGGGACATTCTTAAACTTGATGATGATCTGAGTGATGTGATTAGTGTTAACCCTTCAGTAACCTTTAGAAAAGCCAAATCTCTGAAAGATACGTTGAGCAATGCCTTGATACAAGAGGAATCTAAAACTCAGCAAATTGCAAGGCTTGTAAAAACAGCCATAAGTGTAAAAGTCTAAAAATCTCAAAAGTTCAAGTTGAACATAAGATTACGAAACCATTAGGATGCAACACTCAGTATGCAGTGTATGCATTACAATGTCCGTGCAACAAATTTTATATTGGCATGACTACGAAAAAAGCCAAGCTAAGAGTATTGGAACATTTAAGGGCAATTAAAAATGTTAACCCTCAATACCCGGTGGCAAGGCATTTTGCGTCAATACACAACCAAAATCCTGATCTATTAAAATTTGTAGTGATTGACTGTGTGGACAAGAAGGAGAGAGGGGGTAACAGGCTGTAACACTCCTTTGACACCATTGAGTCGCCTGCCACGTCCCAGGAATACCAGATGTACCTGTTAAACTGTCGATCCCTTCCTCGGCACAGCACACAAATATGTCTTTTACTAGAAAACTACAACCCAGACGTTATCTTTCTGACCGAGACATGGCTCATGTCTCATTCAGAGCCAGACATAGTCTCAGCCCTACCCCCCGGGTTCCAAATCCACAGACTAGACCGGACCAAGGGAAGAGGTGGAGGCCTGGCTATCATCCTAAAAGATAAGTACGGTTGCCGCACTACTACTGAAGCTATTCCTGAGTGCGAGAGCCTAGCATTCAGCATAGACTTCACAGCGAACAGCTCCTTCTCTGGCACCCTGATATATCGCCCCCCAGACCCAGGAAAGCTGTTCCACAGATCTCTCCCAGATATCATCGCTAATCGACTTCTAACCTCGGCCAACTATACGGTTCTAGGAGATCTCAACTTACATTTTAACTCCCCTACAGACCTTGCTGCCAGGGAACTAACAGAGGACCTAGCAGCCTTACAACTGATCCAGTTTGTTAGATCCCCCACCCATGAAAAGGGGAACTTACTTGACCCAATTTTTAGTAACTGCTCCAAGTTAATGGTCGGACAACCTATCTGCCTCCCATGGTCAGACCACTTTCTTGTCCCACTCACCTGGTCTACCACCAAGCCTCCTTCACTGACTCCCCATCCCATTACCAAGAGAAACTGGAAAAAACTTCTCATAGAGCCATGGACAACTAACCTTGAATGCTCTCGCCCACCTCCCTGCACAAACCCCAACCAAGCAAATAACAACTATGAGGGTTGGATCAGGGAATCACTGGACACGATCCTTCCTCTACGGAAATCCATTCCCAAGAGGTCACACAAATCGGCTCCTTGGTTCTCAGATTCCCTGAGAGACCTAAAACGCCTCTGCAGGAAAAAAAGAGAGAGCCTGGCGACTAGACTTTCTCCCGGAAAAAAAAACCAATACAAAGAGGCTATTAAGGCCTACAGAAATGGGGTTAGGGCGGCCCAGGCCTCCTACTTCGCAGACCAAATAATGGCAGCAAAATCAAAACCCAAGGAAATTTTCCACCTGGTCAAAAAATGCATTACCGTCAACACTGCCCCCCCAGTCCCGAAAACGCTAGAACAATGCAATGAACTTGCAGACTTCTTCCATAACAAAGTCACTCAGATCTATTCCGCCTTCCCTGCAGCTGCCAACAACTCAATAACACCCAATCAGACTTCTCCGGCTAATTCCCCCTCCCCAGGACAGCCAACGCTGGACCACTTCCCCCCACTAAACCTGGAGACATTGCAACAACTGGCACGACAAGTTAAATCTGGCTCTCCCCTTGACCCTGCCCCACCAGAAATATTGCTCCAAGCAAGCCAAGCCATTCTTCCCGTGGTGCTAGAGCTCCTCAACTCATCCATATCCTCCTGCACAGTACCCACTGGATGGAAGAGAGCTATGGTACGGGCTCTGCTGAAAAAGCCCACCCTCAACCCAGAAGATCACTCCAGCTACCGCCCAATCTCACTACTTCCCTGGGTAAGTAAGGTGCTGGAGAAGTACATAAATACCCAACTGACACAATTTCTGGAAAGCCATGCACTCCTTGACCCATCCCAGACAGGATTCAGGCCCAAACATGGTACTGAAACCGCCTTGCTGGCAGTCACCGAAGAGTCCCGAAGGATACTAGACCAGGGAGGATCAGTGGCAGTGATCCTCCTTGATCTAAGCGCAGCCTTCGACACGGTCAGCCATGCCACCTTGCTGAACCGTCTGCGCAACATCGGTGTCGGAGGCGATGCTCTAAGATGGCTTGATTCATTCTTGCACAATAGATCCTTCCAGATCTTCGACGGGGACACAATATCAGCCAGGAAACCCCTGAACTGTGGAGTACCGCAGGGCTCCTCACTAAGCCCTGCGCTCTTCAATGTCTATATGCAACCACTGGCTGGGCTCGTCGAACCTTCGGGTATAAAAATTGTATCATATGCTGACGATACCCAGCTAGTGGTTTCAATGACTCAGGAAGGCACCGGTCACACCTCAGGAAGTCTGATGAACTGCCTAGAGGACATTAAAAAGTGGATGACATGCTCCTCTTTGAAACTTAATGGAGACAAAACCGAGCTCATGCTCTTAGGCCCCGCATTACCCACGTCACTTCCCTCCATGTGGCCTGGGTGTCTGGGCACCCCTCCCACTCCCAAAGAAAGCGTAAAAAGCTTAGGAGTATGGCTGGACAAAAACCTCTCCTTCTCCACCCAGGCTACTAAACTATCCGCCATCTGTTTTGGCTTACTTAGAACTCTAAGGAAAGTCCTCCCCCTCCTCCCAATGGAAGCCAAACAAGTGGCACTTCAGGGCCTGATTCAGTCCCGGCTGTATTCAAACAACGCCCTGTATGTGGGAGCCCCTGAGACGTCCATGCGAAAGCTACAGGTGGTCCAGAACTGCGCAGCCCGCGCCCTGCTTCAGATTCCAAGGACGCAGTCTGCTAAACCCGCATTGAGCAGCCTACACTGGCTCCCAGTGAGACAGAGAGTGGCTTTCAAGGCACTATGTATTGCCCACCGAGCTTTCTGGAAGTCGGGTCCAGCGATCATTAACAAACTGATCACTCAATACCACCCTAATAGAACCCTTCGGTCCACGGAGGCCTTTCTGGCCGTAGTCCCAAGAGTACGGAGAGCTAGGACCGGAGGAAGGATGTTTTCCTTAAAGGCCGCTAAAATGTGGAACTCACTCCCACTACAAATCCGGTCCAACCCTAACCTACTCTCATTCCGCAAACAACTAAAAACCTTTCTGTTTGCCAGGCCCACTTAAATCTCAGTCTCCGCCACCCTCAGCTCTGTTCTCCATGCTTAGCGCTTGGACGCCCATTGGGCAGCAATCGCGCTTTACAAATCACAATACAATACAATACAATGCAATATATATATATATATATATATATATATATATATATATACCACGTAACTCCTCCTCGAATTTCACGGCGTCTCAGACCCAGCACGGCCTCGCACGCACGCCAGCAAACAAAGGGAGACGGACCACAATATTTCAGCATCAGCAGGATTTTATTCGATGCACAGAGCAGCTACGCGTTTCTGGCAAGTTATGCCCTTGATCACGCCGCAACATGCATATAGGACAGAATGCTATTTTTAAATGCAGTGTTAGAAGGGAACACCCCCTCACAGTGACGTAATGTGTCATGTGACATAAATAAAAAGTGAAAAGTGAAAACATACTGCCACTGGTAGTTCCATTAATCACAAAATGGCACCAATTTGTGTTACCGGATAAATCCAGGATTACTATTTGTATACTGTAATAGGAGAATACATAACTTAATTACAAATATACGTCAAACTGTAGAACAAACTCTAACTGTATAAATACAGAGTTCTCATAAGACATATTAGTTGTAAACATATACAGTATAATATACACTGTGCCTATATGATCACAAATCAGTGACAGACAGTAAAGTGCTATGTGAGGGTGAAATAAGGTCACATGACACATTCCATAGGGAAATCGCAACATTCTATTGGGAATAACTTTGGCGCCGGTTGAGGAATCTGCCTGAATTTTTCAGCAACTTTGCCTCGCGGCTCTCCGCTCCTTCCCTGAAAGTGTGGGGGGGATTCGTCAAGCGGGGGCCGAGATAAAAGGGGGGTCCCAAAACGTGTTTTCCCCATGTTAATTTCCATAGGGCGGTCGGTCGCACTTTTAGCTCGAACGGCTGAATGGATTTTCACCAAACTTGGCAAAATTGTAGGGACTGGTAGCCCAATGTGCCTTTGCTATGTCTCAAGATATGTGCTCCAGAGGATTTTGAGTAATTTAGGTTAAATTTTTTTTATATATCTATAGCCACGCCCCGGTACGCGCACGGGGGAGCGCTCCGGGCGCACCACGCGACTTGCGCACGGAAAGCTGATTGGCTCTCGGGTGTTTGTAAACATTCGAAACAGTCCGCAGCGGCCGCCATCTTGTGTCTCGGTAGGATCGAGACACAAGAGGTGCCAAAAAACAAAGGGGGAAATAACCAAAAGGGGGCAGGGTGGACCCCCCCTGACCCCCTAGGTTTGATGTGGGGGCCATAAAAGGGTCCCTCGGGTAAAACAAAAAAAAAGATTTTTTTTTCGGTTTTCGTGGGGGGAGCGCCCGGTACGCTCACCGGGGAGCGTACCGGGGAGCGTTCTTTGGTGAAAAATAGTTAAAATAATAGTGTAAAATAATCATTTTGAGTGATTACAGGTAGGGTACCGCTGAAAAGAGCTTTTGGGTTCAAAAGAGCTTTTGAGTTCTGTGGCTGTTTTAGGTACCTACAAGTACGTCCCACACACACCCACACGCACACAACCCCACACCCCCACACCCACACACTCTGCACAGACACCTCACACACGCACACCTCCACCCACACCTAAACACCCCACACCGACACCTTACACATCCACACCCACACCCACACATTCCACACACCCACACTCATACACACACCTCACCACCCCCCCAACACACACACACACACACACACAGATACCTCACAGACACACCCCACACATCCCACAGACACACCTCCGCCCCCCACACATACACACACACCCACACCTCACAGACACACCCACACATCCCACACATATCTTACACACATACCCCCCACACCCACACACCCCCCACACACAGCTCACACACCCACATTTCCACCTACACTCAAACACCCCACACACCCACACCTGCACACACACCTTACACACCCACACCCCCACCCACACCCACATACTCCATACACCTACATACACCTCACCCCCCAGACACATACACACACACACCTCACAGACACACCCCACCATCCTCCACACACACCTCCCCCGCCCCCACACACATGGGGAAAACTCAGTGAAACAGTAAAATGATAATTTAAAGTGCTTAGAGGTAGGGTAGCTTTGAATAGAATTGTTGTGTTGTGTGGGTGACTTAAGTATCAACATGTAGGTACCAATGCAGTGTCATGTTGTTACAGAAGTTATTGTGGTATATGGAATCTATACTATAGTCTGTCAGGAAAGCAGAAAGAACATGGAGGCAGGAGATGAAAAAGAGATGTCAAATACACATTGGAGATAATATAGTGGGAGAAAGGAAGTATCTATGAGCAAAATTACTATGTAACATAAAAAAGTTGCACAGTATACTATAAGTCTGACTTTACATTATAATCAATTTGGTACTAGTTTAAGAATTACATATAAAAATGAATAATGTCTCAAACAATTTTAGAATTATTAAATATAAATTTATTTTTCAGATTCTTTATCCAAATTAAACAGAACTTGTAATATTTGACTGTCAGAAATCTCCTCATTTTGAATCAGCAAATCTACTGATTCTACACATTGAAGTAGTTCATAGTCTCGTGATTCATCCATGAATTCCAAGTTATCATTGGGTACAATAATTTCTTCATTGTTGCTCTCCAGAACAATTTCAAAGGAAATGTTTTGCTCTCCATCCATTTTCGTGCTGTAATTTGCATAACAAATAACTGTATCAGTAAGGATAGGGCACTGTTGGGTTTTAGTTCAGACAGGTAGTTTGGATTTTTTAACAGTGAATTTATCTTTGGGCAGTGTATGGTATCAGACTGGAAGTAGAAATATAAAAAAGTGTATGTGATGAAGCCTAAGTAAATTCATAATTATACAAGACAAGCCTAACTCCATCCATAACTATAACAGAGAAGTCTATCTCAATCTATAACTATTACAGAGGGATAGTATATAACTATCAGAAAAAGTTTTCCAAATTAACTTAAAGTGCACAACATACTTCAGTTTTCAAAATAATAACTTACCTTTGAGAAAGCAGTTGAAGTTGTCAGTGAAAATGCTCTTGAAATGTACTTCAGGAAGTAGTAGTCAAAATGGCTGTGTTTCCCTCTCTTTCTTTATATATATATTCAGGTACATAACCAATCAAATGTCATGAAATAATAGTAGAAAATGAAAGTAACATTTTCATTGGTTGTCAATTCTAACACTTCAGATGTGTTTTTGTGAAGTAATTTACCTCAGGATATTTAGAGAGGTCTACAGGCTAAATGGCTCAATGGAATTCCACCAAATTTGGGAAAATGGTAGGGATTGGTATGTAGTATGAGCTATTCTATATTTGGTGAAAGTGTCTCCAGTGGTTTTTATGTAAATTAACTTTTCACATTTTTTGGGAGCGCTTTCCGGTGCGCGCCCCGGTACGCGTACCGGCAGCGCTACGGGAGTCCTCCATTTTGTGTTTCGGTAGATTTGAGGCAGAAAATGGAGGACAAACAACGTTGGGAATGGGTATAAGGGGGCACGGTAGGCACTCCCTGACCCCCTAGGTTTTCTGAGGGGGTGTTAGGAGGCCCATATAGACCAAAAAAAAAAATTTATTTTTAAATTTTCGCGGGGGGAGCGCCCGGTACGCGTACCGGGGAGCGTACCGGGGAGCGTACTTTGGTGCAAAATAGTGAAAAAAGTTAGAAAAAGATAATCATTTGGAGTGATCAGAGGTAGGGTAGCTCTGAAAAGAGCTTTTGGGTTCTGTGGCTGATTTAGGTACCTACAAGTAGGTACCAATGCACAGTCTTAAATTCAGGAGGAATATTCTATTCCCCTCATCTGAGAAGTGCACACCATCTCCTCTGTAGATATCTTGCATGTTGTAACGCAAGTTGTTGTTGTATATTGAACCCATTCCATAGTCTCTCATGTAAGCAGAAACAGATTTATTCACATGTTTCCGTGCTTTCTCAAATTGTGGACAAAATTGGTTGGACCAGTTCCATTTCTGTCTTTGGCAGATATTGGAAAATACCAAGGCAGTTTGAGGAAAAAGTGCCATCAATTGTTCAAACGTGTCCTTTAAAAGCATTTCCAGACCTACCCCAGTCAAAGTGCCTAAGTCATTTCCACCACAGTGCAGAATTATGAGGTTAGGGTGTGGCAAATGCAAAAAGGTTTTCACCAATGGTATCAATTGGTGACATCTCAATCCTCCCTGGCCAATCCATTTAATATTCACATTTGGTAAATCAAGGTTGTGAAAATTTCTGGTAGCTGCATACCTTTAAGCCCAGTGGATATAGCTATGTCCAATAATCCAGACAGAATACATGGTAGAGGAGGTTCTGGTGCAGTCAGATGAAGTGTAGGAATAAAATGGCAGTTGGAACAGTAGGAGTTTGCAAAAAAAACCTGTGGAGTTTCAGTGCTCTTGAATCACAAGCAATGATTGGTAGATTGAGATAGTTGAAAACTGAAAGTTAGGGTGCATGATTGTGTTCTGTGTAAGAAGTAATTTGAATGGTTAAAAAAAGTCATTTAAAGAAACATTGCACCAGATAAGCTGGTGTATTCGCAGGTCAAACATCCTTGCTGAGGTGATTTGCAACATTGTAGAATAAACTTTTAAACCTGAGAGCTCAGTGAGGAGGGAGTTTCTATGGTAACAGGTAGAAAGGGCTGAGGGGGGGAAGGGTGTTGGTTTGAAAATACAGAGGGAAGAGTTTTGATTGGTTACCATGAGCAATATGTGTGTAGAAACAGAGGTTTTCTGTGCCATTAATGGTTGCAGTGCCTGGAGAACATACCTTTTGCTCTGCTAAAGAAATATTGGTGTGTGTATCTGACACTGTTGTGAATCTCCTAGAGCATTTGTAAAGGTGAGTTATGATTCATTTAATATACATAGAGACTTGTATACTCTATGGAGAAGATTTGGAAGCAAATTGTGGTTTTTTAATGTTGCTTTGTGTCATGCTTTTTGATAATGCTTGGTAAAAAGTTTTTACTGCATAGAGGAATTGTATTTTGTAAAATTGTGAAGTTTTAGTAGTGACAGGGAATGCTTGTACATAGGACCTGTGCTGTGTTTCTTAAATGTGATGTCAAAAACGATTTTGGAGAAAATGAATGGGTTTTACATTTTTGAGAAGGAATAAAGAGTGTTTGCATGCTTAAAGACATAAATTTGCCCCTTTCACAATGATGTCACCTGTGTTACCTCAGATTAGGAAGTAGATTGTGCAGATGAGGTGAGGCATGTCCAGAGGTACAGAGGAGGTGAGGCCTTTGTTCAAGACTGTAGTGGGAGAGAGGGCTTTCCTGGGGAGCGTAGGTGGTGAGGCTTGTGTCTAAGAGTGCAGTGGACTAGGCTTCATGAAGCCTATCCCCGACTGCACTCTTAGACACAGGCGTCAATTTGACTCTTTACAATGATGTTACCTGTGTTAACTCAGTGTAGGAAGCATATTGAGTTTGTTTGCATAGAGGAATTGTATTTTGTAAAATAGTGAGGTTTCAGTAATGACATGGAATGCTTGTACATAGGACCTGTGCTGTGTTGCCTAAATGTGATGTCAAAAACGATTTTGGGGAAAATGAATGGCTTTTACATTTTTGAGTATAATGTGGTGCAGAGGTTTAAAAAGTGACGCATCTACGTACATGCGTCACTTTTTAAATATGGCGCAAAAAGGTACATGTTTTATGCCGCCGATGCGTCACAAAAAGTGACGCATCAGCAGTGCAAAACTGACGCAGGGCCTCATAAATGAGATTCTTTTTTTTTTGCACACTACTCCAGTTTAGTCCTGTCCACTGCACTCTTGGACACAAGCCTCACCTTTTGTGCTCCCCTGGACAGTCTTCATCTCATCTGCACTCCTGCTTAGGTGTCAGAATCTTATCACATGGGGAAAGCTCCATGTGAAAGTGTTTGCCTCAGTCTTATCCCTGCTGTGAGGCAGGTGCAAGATTTTGATGTAACAGTGTCCTAAAAGTGACGCAGTGAAATCTCATAGATTTCACTGCGTCATTATTACGAGACTTTTTGCGGAGAAATGACCCCTCTGTGTACATTACACTTGACAGAGGTATAATGTGGCGCAGAGGTTTAAAAAATGACACATCTACCTACATGCGTCACTTTTTAAATATGGTGCAACAAGGCACATGTTTTATGCCGCCAATGCGTCACAAAAAGTGACGCATCAGTAGCGCAAAACTGACGCATGGCTTTATAAATGAGGCTCATCTTTTTCTTGCACACTACTCCAGTTTAGTCCTGTCCACTGCACTCTTGAACACAAGCCTCACGTTTTGTGCTCCCCTGGACAGTCTTCATCTCATCTGCACTCCTGCTTAGGTGTGAGAATCGTATCACATGGGGAAAGCCCCATGTGAAAGCGTTTGCCTCAGTCTTATCCCTGCTGTGAGGCAGGTGCAAGATTTTGATGTAACAGTGTCCTAAAAGTGACGCAGTGAAATCTCATAGATTTCACTGCGTCATTATTACGAGGCTTTTTGCGGAGAAATGACCCCTCTGTGTACATTACACTTGACAGAGGTATAATGTGGCGCAGAGGTTTAAAAAATGAGGCATCTACCTACATGCGTCACTTTTTAAATATGGTGCAACAAGGCACATGTTTTATGCCGCCAATGCGTCACAAAAAGTGACGCATCAGTAGCGCAAAACTGACTTATGGCTTTATAAATGAGGCTTATTTTTTTCTTGCACAGTACTCCAGTTTAGTCATGTCCACTGCACTCTTGGACACAAGCCTCACGTTTTGCGCTTCCCTGGACAGGCTTCATCACATGAGTATTCCTGCTTAGGCCTTATAATTTTTTTTTTTAGAATAAGATTTGAAAAACAATGAAAAGGTCATATGTATAAGCTTTTCATTACACTACTAAAATATTTTTGCTGCAAATTAATGAGTTTTACATTTTTTAGAAAGTTTAAATAGTAGGACCTGCACTGTGTTTCTAAAATGTTATTGAAAAATCGATTTTGGGACTAATCAATGAATTCTACATTTTTGACAAAGAATAAATAGTGTGTGCATGATTACATAAAAAAATTTGACCTTTTCACAATTATGTCACCTGTGTTACCTGAGATTAGGAAGTAGATTGTGCAGATGAGGTGAGACATGTGCAGAGGGACAGAGGAGGTGAGGTTTATGATCAAGACTGTAGTGGGAGAGAGGCCTTTCCCGGGAAGCATAGGTGGTGAAGCCTGTGTATAAGAGTGCAGTGGACTAGACTTCATGAAGTCTATCCCCTACTGGACTCTTAGACACAGGTCTCATCTTCTTTGTACCTGTGGACAGAGCTGTCTTGCACTATACTCTTCAATACATGCCTCACCTTTTGTGCACCCCTGGAGAATCCTCACCTGATCTGTAACCCTGAATAGCTCGTTTGCTTTTTGTCATTGCTTTGTTGTTTGGTAATTGTGGTCTATAATGTGCTATTTTTTTTAACACTGATTGAAATCAAGATTTCAAGAGTAGAGGAGGAGCTTGGCGGGCATCCGTGATGGCCGCGTGAGCACAGCGCTCTCCGGACCCCCGCCACTCCCGGCATGATATCCTGAACATATCCTGATTCTTCACGAGGATTTGTGTAGAGGACGCTGGGCTGATCTTCCTGGGATTTTTGGAATTTGATTTGGACCCGGGGCGCCGAAGATACGACGACTCGAACTTTCGGGGTCCGCCCTTGAGGTGCGCCCGGGACTGGGTGCGGCACTGTGGCCGTCTTGGAGTTGAACAACAGCGGCAGGGGGATTGGACTTGTGGATCCCCCTCTTAAGTTTCGGTTTCGATTCTGCCTCAGACTGAGACAACTGGCAGGGGAGTCTGGCCTTTGCTGGGTCCGGCGCACGAGACGGCTGTCGGGCCTTTGACTAGCTTATTCTCCTTCCAGGCTAGTTCACTCCTAGTGGTACCCTCGCCGCTGCTTTTTGGTCCCGACGCCCTACTTTCCTGCGGCCATTTCCATCGGGTCGAGTGAGTCTCCTGGTGACGCAGTCTCCGACATGGCGGGCAGAGGGGACCGAGAGACTCGGAGGACCAAGACGCCCCTGCGTGGGGGCCCGGTCCAGTCCAATGTTATGGACCGTTACACCCATTCGAAGGGGTCCCCTGGAGCCGCCCTGCCTGGCCCAAGTGTGTTTGACCACATTGTGGACGCGTCAACGGAGCCGTCCTTGCAGGACATCATGGGCGCCATTTCTGGCATGAAGGAAACAATAGGCCAACAGTATGAAGCTTTGGCCCACAAAATCGACACCGTGGCCATTGATGTGAACTTGATTCGGGCCAACCTATCTAAAACCAATGAGAAGGTGAAGTCATTGGATCTCAAGTCATCCAGCCTCACGGCAGACGTCTCGGAGATACAGACGGAGATTGGCAATCTCCGTAGGGTGAACGATTTCATGACCCGGCGCCTGGAGGTCTTTGAGAACAGGGCACGTCGCTGTAATGTGCGTGTGGTTGGCGTTCCGGAGAATCCAGACCCGCACTCTGTTGATCTCCTGGTCGAGGACCTGATCCAGAACTACCTCTCTCCGTCTGGGTTGAGTAAATTCTTTGCAGTGGAACGTGCCCATCGTGTTCCGGGAGGCCAGGGTAAGCCGGGCGCCCCGCCGAGGCCTATTGTTGCGAAACTCTTCCACTATAGGGATCGGGACGCTATCCTGCAGGCATCGCGCGTGAAGGGCCCGGTGGCCTTTGAGAATGCCACGGTGAACTTTTACCCGGACTTTTCTCAACAGCTGCAGAAACAGCGTATGGGCTTCCGTGGAGTCAAGAAGCGCCTCTGGGACATGGGATTGCGCTATGCTATGCTTTTTCCGACCAGGCTGCGAGTTGAGTACAATGACCGAACCTTTTTCTTTGATCGGCCTGATTCAGTGAATGACTGGCTGGACTCTCTGCCGGACCGACCTCCTGCGACTGAGCCCGCCGACCACCCGGGTGGTGCTGAGGGTGGTGTAGAGAGCTGAACTACTTGTCTATGCCCGGGTCTTCGTGTAGAATAACTTCTTCTGGGATTTTATGCCTAAGTACCTCTGCTGTCTGTGTGTTCTATTTGTTATTTGTCTTGATCGGGGTGGCGGGTGGGCCAGGGCCTTTCCTCCTCCGGGGTCTTTTTGTAGAATGGGGGTTCTTGGGCGACAGGCACACTGCATGTTGGGGTGGCTTTTTAGCTTCTTGCAGGGGTGCAGGGTGGGGGTGTTTCCTTGATTGTTGGGGGGTGGGTGGATGGGAAGTTTGATGTTTGTGTTTTGTGTTATCAAGGCGATTCTATCTTGCTAATGATGTTTCTGATGTCGTGCTCATTGGGGGAGGGTTTCGGCGTTGCTGTGTGGGGTGGGGGGTAGCGGGTTGAGATTTATTTCGTGGAATGTCAATGGTCTGGGGGATCGTATTAAGCGGGGTGTGGTGTTGCGATGTCTACGACGTTTGTCTCCGGATGTTGTTTTTCTACAGGAGACTCATTTGGTGGGCAATACATGTCGTGCAATGAATAGGTGGGGATATCGCCTCGCCGCACACTCGGGGTTTACCACGGGTTCCAGGGGGGTGGGTATCCTTGTTCGGGCTTCCCTCCCCCTGGCTATTGATGATGTGATCCTTGATGATCGGGGGCGTTACGCCGTCCTCGTGGGACGCTATGAGGGTCGGACCCTTTCCTTGTTTGCCGTTTATGTGCCCCCCGGTCTCCAGACCTCTACCTTTTCCGATTTGGAAAAGGCCGGGTGTTGTTGAACCTCCCTGATAGTACTCTTTTCATAGCAGGGGACTTTAATTCTGTGTTCTCCGGTCTACGCGATCGTCACCCCCCTAGGGACACTCCTTCGGCCCAACAGTGGCTGGGCGGGTTTCTGGATACGTTTGGCTTGGTGGATTGCTGGAGGCTTATGCATCCTACTCAGCTTCAATACACTTTCCATTCTGGGGCCCATGGGAGTTTGTCTAGACTGGATTATTTCCTGATGCCTGCGGCGCAGTCGCCGGCGGTTCGCGAGATTAGACACCTCCCCCGGGGCATCTCTGATCATTCACCGCTCTGGCTTATTTTGAGGTGGGGGTGGAGGCGGCGGGCCGGGTGGCTCCTATCAACCCATGGTACCTCACCTCCCCCGAGACCCGCAGTCTCTTGATTAAGTCTTTGGACAACTATTTTCTAGACAACGAGGGGTCCGTCTCCTCTGCGATATCCCTGTGGGAGGCCTTTAAGACAGTGATTCGCGGGCAGGCCCTTTCCCTTATTGCTGAATGTAAAAAGGCGAGGAATAGGGAGGTGGTGGACCTTGAGAGGGAGATTGCTGAGATAGAGGCTGACCTGGAGTCGAATGTTACACCTGGTAAGCTCCACGCCCTGGGTCTGAAACAATTTGCTTATAGGTCTTTGGTTACAGATGCGGCTAAACTGATGTTTCGAGAGCAACAGGGTCGCTTGTATGATGTGGGGGACAAAGCGGGTAGGTTGCTGGCATGGTTGGATAAGAAGGAGAGGGCGAATCGTGTGGTGCCTGTGATTCAGACTTTGAGTGGTGTGAGAGTGACCGACCCGGTTGGAATAGTTGAATGTTTTGCGGACTATTTTCGTGTGGTTTATTCCCCTGTGTCTGAACGGGATGTTGATGACTCTCGCCTTTTGTTGCGTGATATAGCTCTGCCCAGTGTTTCCGATTTAGACCGAGTCTCTTTGGAGTCCCCTTTCCGGACGCTTTCCGGGTCTGCACTGCCCTCCTTCCTGCGTGAACAGAGGATTCCCGGGCTGAGAGCCTGCTGCTGTGCCTGACTTGTGTGCTTTTCCTCGCCGGACCCGCTGCGCGGGTCCCGCTTCGCTGGGAGGAGTGCTGGATTCAACTGGTGTCTGCTTTGGGTGCTGGTGAGGAGCAAAGGCGGAGAGCTGCAGGGCTGCGAGCAAGCAGGGACTCCAACTACCAGGAGTCCCTGCACGGCCAATAGTCTACACCTGGCCCGCTCTCCCTGCAAGCCCCGCCCCCCAGCGAACGGACCTTTAAAATCTTACCTGTTTCCTGCTTCTGTGGGACGCTTTCCGGGTCTGCACTGCCCTTCTTCCTGCGTGAACAGAGGATTCCCGGGCTGAGAGCCTGCTGCTGTGCCTGACTTGTGTGCTTTTCCTCGCCGGACCCGCTGCGCGGGTCCCGCTTCGCTGGGAGGAGTGCTGGATTCAACTGGTGTCTGCTTTGGGTGCTGGTGAGGAGCAAAGGCGGAGAGCTGCAGGGCTGCGAGCAAGCAGGGACTCCAACTACCAGGAGTCCCTGCACGGCCAATAGTCTACACCTGGCCCGCTCTCCCTGCAAGCCCCGCCCCCCAGCGAACGGACCTTTAAAATCTTACCTGTTTCCTGCTTCTGTGGGACGCTTTCCGGGTCTGCACTGCCCTTCTTCCTGCGTGAACAGAGGATTCCCGGGCTGAGAGCCTGCTGCTGTGCCTGACTTGTGTGCTTTTCCTCGCCGGACCCGCTGCGCGGGTCCCGCTTCGCTGGGAGGAGTGCTGGATTCAACTGGTGTCTGCTTTGGGTGCTGGTGAGGAGCAAAGGCGGAGAGCTGCAGGGCTGCGAGCAAGCAGGGACTCCAACTACCAGGAGTCCCTGCACGGCCAATAGTCTACACCTGGCCCGCTCTCCCTGCAAGCCCCGCCCCCCAGCGAACGGACCTTTAAAATCTTACCTGTTTCCTGCTTCTGTGGGACGCTTTCCGGGTCTGCACTGCCCTTCTTCCTGCGTGAACAGAGGATTCCCGGGCTGAGAGCCTGCTGCTGTGCCTGACTTGTGTGCTTTTCCTCGCCGGACCCGCTGCGCGGGTCCCGCTTCGCTGGGAGGAGTGCTGGATTCAACTGGTGTCTGCTTTGGGTGCTGGTGAGGAGCAAAGGCGGAGAGCTGCAGGGCTGCGAGCAAGCAGGGACTCCAACTACCAGGAGTCCCTGCACGGCCAATAGTCTACACCTGGCCCGCTCTCCCTGCAAGCCCCGCCCCCCAGCGAACGGACCTTTAAAATCTTACCTGTTTCCTGCTTCTGTGGGACACTTTCCGGGTCTGCACTGCCCTTCTTCCTGCGTGAACAGAGGATTCCCGGGCTGAGAGCCTGCTGCTGTGCCTGACTTGTGTGCTTTTCCTCGCCGGACCCGCTGCGCGGGTCCCGCTTCGCTGGGAGGAGTGCTGGATTCAACTGGTGTCTGCTTTGGGTGCTGGTGAGGAGCAAAGGCGGAGAGCTGCAGGGCTGCGAGCAAGCAGGGACTCCAACTACCAGGAGTCCCTGCACGGCCAATAGTCTACACCTGGCCCGCTCTCCCTGCAAGCCCCGCCCCCCAGCGAGTCACCACCCTTATAACTCCAACACCGGCCACCGCTGCGCGGGAGCGCGCGGGAGGGCGCCGGGAGAAGCCCGGGACAAGGGCGGGGCCGTCTGTGGCCGTCAGTGGACTGCAGAGGACGGGCGGGCCACCCCTCTAACAACTCTATTAAAGGTGAGCATTTACTACGGATACTAAAATGGGCGACAATGAGAATGATGATGTAGGAAATAAGATTGCCGACGCCTCAGTTTCCCTTATTACTTCCTTTGAGTCAATGATAGACTCCGCCTTTAACGAAATAGTGGAGACCGAGCGAAGGTTTTCTATGGCTTCTAGCAACAATAAAATAACTTCCACAAGTAGCTCCAGTGACATCAATGCACACATAAATCCAGAAATAACCGTGGTAAAACCATCATATCCCTGCGTTGATGTGCCCATAATTCAGGATGATGAAAATACAGTCATCTACACAGCACAAGTTTCTGCCTCGACATCACCAGTGGCAGCAACGCCAAAGCCAACACTGACAATGATACCCTCGGTACCCACCCAGACAGAGAGTGTTACTACAATTGTAACTGCTTCGCAGGATGACGTCATTAATGTGGACATCATCGACCTCAGTAGTAACAAGCCGGGCAGGGAGAAACGCAAAAGAGGCACACCCAAGTTAAGTGCGAATAAAAGAAAACAGACTGTATCCCACAAAAACCAACCAACACCGCATAGTCTGTGGAATAAAAATAAAACATCGGGGGTACAAATTGGCGTGACAGAGGATAAAGTGGATAAAGAATCCGCGGACCTGGACAGCTTTTCTGATGTATCTATCACTAATTCTTGTGGGAACTTTAAAAATATATGGACGCAAACTACAATAATGGGTGATAACTTAAATCTATCTAGACAGAATGGAAATATGATAGAAACCATAGTCGATACTATTTTTAATCGAATTGAAAAACAAATGGTCACTCAGTTTAATAATATTTTTAAAAGACTTGATAGGTTGGATAACCTGGTTAAAACTGGTGAAATAAAAAGGAAAGGGTCAATCATCTTGGATCAAGTTAGAGCAGATCGCCTTTTGAAGGAATTGGAAAATGCAAACAATATATTGTCATCGAAAAAACAGGTTAACTTTAGTGCCTCGGGTGGGGCACTAAGCAATTCTGTTTCTGCCTCCCCACTGTCGGAACAATTATCAGTAAAACCCACAGCCACTGGAAAGGGGCCAGCTACGAGTAAGGTTAATACATCCACGAAACCAACTCCTATACCTGCCCCTAGGACAGCTGTCATTCCATCGACTTCTAATATCTCTGTCCCAAGCAACAATAGTGGCCCATCCATTTTAAGTGCAGCTTCAAAACCGACAGCGGCTAATAACAACGTGGGTACTGGCTCCCAAGGGTCTACTAAATCTTTTAAGCATCAAGGACCAGCATTACATCTGCCACCGGATGCCTGTCCTTTTGTTCTGGTTCTAGCAGGTGTTCCACCTTTGAGGGAGGATCAGGGGGAATCGTGGGTGCAATTGCGGAATAAGAGCATAGACTGGCTAACTAAACACAAAGGTGTTGGTTTTGATATCTCCAGAGAGATTATATCTGTGCGTAGGGTATCGTGGGTTGGCCCTTTACGCAAGGACAAGGAAGGTGACTGCGTAGTCCTCAATTTTAATAATCCTGGGACAGTAAGAAACCTCCTAAACAGAAATTGCAATTATTCAACCATTCCAACTGTTGCAACTATGTTACCCTTGAGTTATTTTTACAGACAACCGGCCACTCAATCTCGCCCACCCCCTATGCAATTTACAGTGCCACTGACGCACTTACAACCAGCACCTTTTATGCATTTCCAACCACCACCTGTGCATTCTCGCCCACCTTCTATGCAATTTTATCAACCCTATCCCCCATTACAAATGTACAATAGATATGCACCACTTTCGGACCTGGATATGCAAGATTGACCATCTTCAACTTTCTTTGTCGATTCTTCTCCGGTATCGGAACTCCTGATTGCCCCGGAAAACTCGCCTCAAAGAACTATGAGCAAAGAACACCAGACCCCTGCTTATTTACATTCGGACTCAGTATTGTCTATTGTTAGCTGGAATATAGCTGGCCTAAATTCCAAATTGAAAATTCCGGAGTGGCTTAAGTGGGTTGACAATAATTGTGACATATTGTTGCTACAAGAAACATGGAGTACAATGTCTCCAACAATTGAGGGCTTCTGTTGCCACAATCTTAAGGCTCTGCCGTCACCCATGGGTCGACCTAGTGGGGGACTATCTATTTGGTCCAAGATAAAATGCGGGGTGCATACTAAATTGATCCCAACACCAGGTATCTGCTGTTTTATGGCCATCAAGTACATTAACAGATTGAAACTATGTATCATAAATTTTTACAATAATGATTTTGTTAGTCGCCCTAATGGCAATTTTATATTATTGTTTAATTTTATTGATGAAATTATGGGGGGGAAAAAGCATGGATCTTTCGATGGTATTTGCATCGGAGGGGATTTTAATGCACACTTGTATCGCCATAACCCAATATGCAAGAATGGGGCAGAATTGAAAGATTTTATAGCTTCTCATGACTTAGTTAATGCTATGGAATTTGCAGGTACAGGTATAAACAATGTATTAACCCCCACTTTCATAGGTCAGGGCTGTGCCTCTACGATTGATTATATTTTCACATGTCCTGAGTTAAGTGAAATAACCTTAAAAGCTGAAGTCGTCTGTTCTGCATACAGTGATCACTATCCGCTTAAAGTTAACATACACAATCCCCAGACCTCAAGGGTTGCAGCGAAATCAGATGTAGGTCCTTTAAACCTAGCTCTATCAACCGATAGATTGAGACTAGCATGGAAGGGAGCTGACAATAAAGGGATACTTTCCAGAGTAATTAAAAAATACCCTGAGACAGTTGGAACTTGCCTGTCGCATACAAGTCCTGGCAATGAGGTGGTTGGCGCTTTTGGCGATCTATGTAGGGCAATTAAAATTGAATCATCTAAACCTGTTAGGCAGAACATCCTGCAGGGACCCCGATGGTTTGATACCTCCTGCTCTAAGGCCAACAGGGATTTGAGGGATGCACTTAACACCACCCCGAGGGATCCTCAACTTGTGAGAACATTAAGATCACAATATAAAAGGGTCCTATATATTAGATCTGAAACCCTGGTAATTAAACATTGGGAATCACTCACGCACACCGCCAAACTGAAGGACTCAATGGGATTCTGGAAAGAAGTCAAGTCGTTAAGATCGTTTGGCTCAAATACCAGCCAAATTACCAGTAATATAACGGGCGAGGCATGGGTAGATCATTTCTCCCAAATTTATGCCGCACCAGTTACCCCCTCAGACACGGTCCATCCATCCCTTAGTGATGAACCCTTGACTTTTTCATTATTGGAGGTCGAGGACGCAATCTCTGATAGTGCTAGCAATAAAGCTCCGGGTCCTGATGGTCTCTCCATCGACCAAATAAAATCGGAAACTAATTTTTGGGCACCCCTTTTATGCAACCTATTTAATAACCTAAATGACAGCTCAATCCCCGAATCCTGGTCGAATAGTGTCATCGTGCCTATTTTTAAGAAAGGCGATAGGTCGGATCCCGCTTGCTACCGCCCGATTTCACTAATCGACAATACGTTAAAAGTCTTGGGAAGAGTAATCTTCAGTAGGATAAGGGATTGGGCTGAAGAAAACAATATTCTACACTGTAGTCAATTGGGTTTTAGAAGTAAGGTGGGCACCATAGAACAATGCTTAAACCTAAACCTGATTATGGCTAAATATATTATTGTTAAAAAATCCCCTCTTTATTTAGGTTTCATGGACTTGAGTTCTGCGTTTGATTTTGTTAACCGTTCTAGGTTGTGGTCAGTTTTGCTTGATTATGGTTTGGACGATTCACTGGTTTATTTCCTTTCTTATTTACATAGGGATTTGAAAGCACGAGTGCGAATTAATAATGATGGTGATCTGTCTGATGACATCCCTATTAGTAGAGGTGTTAGACAGGGCTGCGCACTCGCCCCATTGCTTTTTATTTTATATATTAATAGGCTAAGCAACACTTTGAGTGAGATTGTTAAGGATGTCCCCATAATAAACGGCTCACCCATCACTACTCTTCTCTATGCGGATGATGCCGTATTGATGGGGCGTACGCCGAATGCATTACGCATTTTAATCTCCGGCTTTGTTGCCTTTATGTATGATCTTGGTTTAAATACCAATTTTAAAAAATCTTTTATAATGAATTGCGGACCAAAGAAGTATAACATTGCATCCATTAAATCTGGGAATAATATTTTAAAATGCACCAGCACTTTCCCTTATTTAGGGTTGACATTTTCTAACTCAGGCTCATGGCAGCAACATGTAGTCTCTGCAAGTAATAAAATTTGCAAGTCGATTAACTCGATCCTATCCCTTCGCCAACCGAAACTGGCTGATGTTGTTACCCCTCTTCTTTCCATCTACCGTACCCAATGTCGACCTACTGGGACTTACGGTGCAGAAGTATGGGGATATTGTAACAGCTCGGCCCTTCAGGTGGCAGAAAATAGATTCTGTAGGAGGGTGCTAGGGGGAGTCCCCTGTGCTCCCACTTTGATTTGCCATAATGAATTGAGGCTGCCATATATTGCTGATTTTATAAAGTCAAGGCCTGTCCTATTCTGGATCAAAATCTGGTTAAACCCTGCAGCAACACTGACTCGTAGTATTATATCTGATTGTTTGTCTAGTGATAGATCTCAACATATACCTTGGTTAAAAGCAGTCAAAACTAGCCTGCAACAGGTGGGACTGGGATCTTTATTTAGTTCCCCTGACTTAATTGTACCCGCCTATAAAAACAGCATTAAACGGGCACTTTTGGAGGTATATACTGAGGAAAGGATGAGATCAGAATCTAGTAAACCTGTGGTCATGAAATATTCACGCATTTGTGACCCAGATGCTGATAATCCTAATAGATTTATTAGATATTTGACATTGCCAATAGGTAGATGGATCCGGAGTCTTCTATTTAGGTTCCGGGAGGGAAGCTTAGTTTATTTGCTTAGCTTCCCCATTGGCTACAATAAAAATCTAGAAGAACTGGATTGTCCCTGTTCTTTAGGTGGACGACAAAATGTATTGCATTATTTCTTCTTTTGTGGCCACTACAAATTGTATACATGTCAATACTTAAGACCAATTTTATGTAAATATAATCTACGGGAATCTATTCCTGCTCTACAATTTTTGCAAATGCTGCATTTGGATGATGTTATTTACTCTGTTAGCTGTTTTATAAAAGCCTGTGTAAAATCTAGGGCAACCATGGAAACTGGATAATGGATAACAGAGTCATGTTGGTTCACATATATGAGTATCAGTTACTAAACAGTAGTAATATTGAATGATTTTATGAGATATTTCTATATTGGGCAACTGTGGATATTGATGAATTAATACTCGTTAGTATTAGGTACTATGCACTTTACAAATTATATTATGCACTTTAAGTCATCTTGCTGCTTAACCTAAACCTTAATTTGGTTATTGTCTTATGTGTATGAGTTGTTCTTAATGTTTCTAATGTATTCTCATTCTGTATGTACTTTTATGGATGTATTAATCCGAATAAAGATCATTTGAATTTGAATTTGAGTCCCCTTTCACTACGGATGAGATAGCGACGGCCATTCGCTCACTCCGTTCGGGCAAAGCTTTGGGCCCGAATGGATTGCCAATTGAATTGTACAAGCTACGTCCTGATAAGGTGGCGCCCTATCTTCGCACCATGTTTTTGGAATCCCGGGAGCGGGGTATTCTCCCATATGATTAGCGTCTGGCTACGATTGTTGTTATTCCCAAAGAAGGTAAACCTCGGGACCTTTGTTCGTCTTATAGGTCCATTTCCCTGTTGAATGTTGAACCCAAGGTTCTGGCTAAGCTTCTGGCTACCCGCCTCTTGACGGTCATCGGTGGCTTGGTTCATCCGGATCAATCCGGATTTATCCCGCATCGCAACACGGCTCTTAACCTACGTCGTCTCCACGGTGCTGTTGCGAGGGCGGGGCTTCTGACGGAGCCGGCCATTTTGGCTTCGCTAGACGCCTCGATGGCCTTTGATACGGTAGAGTGGCCCTATCTTTGGGCAGCTCTTGAGAAATTTGGTTTCGGACCTGAGTTTATTGGTTGGGTGAAATTGTTATACGCCGAACCCTTGGCACAGGTAGTGGTAAACGGTCGGGTTTCTGTCCCCGTCTGCCTTGGTAGAGGGACCCGTCAGGGATGCCCTTTGTCTCCTTTGCTTTTCGCGCTTGCCCTGGAACCGATAGCTGCGTGGCTTCGATGGGAACCTTCACTCAAAGGGATCCGTTGGTCACCGTATTTTGAAGACCGCGTCTCGCTTTACGCGGATGACATTCTTCTGTATCTTACTTCCCCGCGTAAATCTTTAAATGTCTTATTTGACGTTCTTACTTAGTTTGGTGCAAACTCAGGTCTGGTTATTAATTGGGCTAAGTCCTGTGTGTATGTTCTCTCGGGTGTTTTGCCCCCATTACCGGACAGATTTCCTATCCAGGTCGTCCAGTCTGGCTTCAAGTATTTGGGGATCTTTATTACGCTGGACTCTTCACTCCTGTTCGAGCGTAATCTCCTCCCCCCGCTTCTTAGACTGCGACTGGATGTGGCCCGCTGGCGTAAACTACCCCTGTCGCCTCTGGGCAGGGCTGCCCTTTTTAAAATGATGTCTTTGCCACGATTCCTATACGCACTTATTCTTTTGACGACGTTCCCGCTACCTATTTCCGGGAGATCGAAAGCCTTCAAAGGCAACTGATCTGGGACGGGCGTCCACGTATCGCCCTTGCAAAACTTACTATCCCTTGGTACGACGGGGGCATGGCGCTCCCCGATATCAAGAGATATTATTGGGCTACCCAGCTGTCTGCCATCAACCACGCAATGTATTCCCCGGGTCGTGATCCGGGCCTTTGAGATGGATAGACTCCAGCTGCCGGGAGGGGATTTTAATAGAGCGCTTTATTCCAGATCGGCTGGGCGCCATTTTACGGGCCCGCCCAGGACCGCAGTCAATGTGTGGCGCGCCGCGAATGTGAGTTTGGGATGGGAGAACCGACTGACAATGGCGACTCCGCTTTATGCTTCCGAACGTTTGGGATGTCTCTGGTCTACTAAGGGCTTTGACCGCTGGGATATGATTGGGATATGTAAAGTGGGTGATGTCTTTGTGGAGGGTAGAGTGAAGTCTTTCCAGGCCCTTAAGGCCGAATATGACTTGAGTGATAGAGAGTTTTTTCGATATCTGCAGGTCCGGCATGCTCTGGCCTCAGTTCTGACTCCTGATGTGACCCTACCCGAGTCCTCCCCTCTTGAGGATCGCATACTGGATGGACACCTGCCCGATAGCACTATCTCCCTGATTTATAAGAAACTGATTAATAATCGCGCTGACTTACTGCTCCGCCTTAGGGAGGTTTGGGTCGGTGATGGGTTGGACTTGGATGACGAGGATTGGCAGTCGGCACTCTCTTCTCCGAAAGAGGTCGCCATCCCCGCCCGTCTTCGTTTGGTTCAACTTAAGATCCTCCACCGGGTGTATGTAACTGGTCCGCGTCTGGTAGTAATGGGTTTTTCCCCGGATGGCTTATGCAAACGTGGTTGTGGGATGAGTGCTACATTTCTGCATATTCTTTGGGAGTGCCCGGTGGTAGCAGCCTACTGGATTGATGTGCTTGCGGTGATGACTGTTGTGACTGGTATTGCCCTGCGGCCTGAGGCCCGACGATGCCTGTTGAATGTGTGGGAACCCACCGACTATTCTGTGGCCCAGACCAGATGGGCGACCTTGGGATACATGGTCGCGAAGCGGGACATTGCGCAGCTCTGGGGCGCATCCAGACCTCCCGACGTCTCGGTGTGGGAGGATAACATGGACTGGTCCATGTTCCGAGAGAAGACCGTCTATGTAGCTAGGGGCAGACCCAGGGCGTGGACAAAGATTTGGGGTCAGTGGAACGAATATCGTGGAGACATTTGTACCCCTCCCTTGGTTGACACTCCCGATGTTACCCTGTCTCCCTAGGCTGGCGTTCCCGAAATTTTTCATACTGTTCTAGGATTTTCCTGTCCTCCCCGCTGTCCCCCCCCCCAGCCTTGCCGAGTCCCATTGATTGTGCTTTCGTCTTCCTGATTAGTGGCTTTCCCCTCCGCCTTCTGGGCTGACCTTGATTAATGTGCATTCGCCTTGTTTAGAGTTTATTGTTGTTTTTTATGTTTAATATAGAAAATTGTTATGTCCTGTCCTATGTTTTGAGCAATACTTGGTATCTGATTTGTGCCTGACCACGGAAGTGATCGTTTGCTTCTTATGTTGTGCGTTGCTATTAGCGGCCAGCCCGTGTGGTTGTAGGCCCATCTTTGTAATTTTTATTTGATTGCTCAATAAAAGTTTTTAACCAAAAAAAAAAAAGATTTCAAGAGTAAGCAAACATGCCCTCAAGGGAAAGGAGAAGAAAACAACATAACCGCCAAAAAACATAAACAGCAACGGAATTACAGCACTCATCCACAACAAATCCTTCAAAAAACAGGAACCAAGCTCCTGGTAAGAGAACTAAGTCTTTTATACAGAACATATGTACTTCAAAAAAATATTGTTGGACAGCATGTAGAAAAAGAGAATGAGAGAGTAAATTTGAAAAGGAAGGAGAGAACCTCAAAGAATCCTACAACTGGAGCAGGAGAGAATAATATGTATAGGAATAGAAGGCAGAATCAGTTTAGAGACATTCGTAAACGAATGTTTCGCAATAGGGTGGTTTTAAATTTGTTAAAAAACATTAGGAAAGGTAAACAGAGAGCTGCTTTTTATAAGAAAAAGAAAAGTGTAGAGAAGATTGATGATCAGGCTTTTGAAGTTAAGAAAAAATTATTTATTTCAATAATCAATAGAATTAGGACACTTAACAAGACAATTGATGTTTTCAAATCAAACAGTAGATGGAAAAGAGTAATTAATCGGACTAATTTTTGTAAAGTTTTTTCTGGAGAATGGATGCACAGTTCAAGTTGTGAGCCATTTTTTAATGAGGAGAGTTACTTCCAGGAGAATGATTTAGTGTATGCAGTTGACACCAGTGGTCGAGCGTATGAAGTGAAAGACGGTTGTCCGATTGAAAAAGAGAAACTTGTGCCTAGAGAACCAGAAGAGGTGTTAACTGATGAAGTTTTAGGGAGACGTACTAAGGGTCCAGTGTACACTTGGAAGTGTAGTCGTATTTGTAGTGTGCGACAGGAATCAATTGATTTGTTTTGTAATTTCTTACGTACATATAGTATTAAAAGTCTAAAGCAGAAAGTGAAGTTGTTGCAAGACTTAGATCCTTGCAGAGTGAGAGAAAACACAGGTTTGCAAGGGCATTCACTGGCTTGTCTTTCTAGAAAAGTCTGTCAGAGTGTTTTTCATCATTTTAGGATGTTAGCAGTGCATCATATCAAAATGAGGAAATTAGTGAGAATGTTGTATTATGCAAAAAGTCCAGCACTTAAGCTTAAACAATTAAACAGTGCTCTTTTGCATGGAACTGAATTAGATGTGAAGAAGATTTGTGAAGAAATTGAGATTTGTTATTTTGGTGAAAAAGAGGATAGTGTAGAAATTGACACAGCAATTCAAGTTAATGTGGAAGACAATGTACAGATTTCAAGTACAGAAAAGTTTGAGCAGGAAATTACCAGGTTTAAGGTGAAATCAAGTGAAAGGCCGAATTTTACTTGTGTGTGTTGTCGACAAAGTCATTATAAGCATCAAACTAGATTAGTTGATTTATACGTGAAAAGATGAATAATTATGAGTGGAAGGATTTTGCAACTTATTTGTGGGTGGAGAATTGTTTTGATTTGAGTTCTGATCAGCGTATTTGTAAATATTGTTATGATAAATTAAATCAAAACAGAATGCCTGCTAGAGGTGTTCATAATAATCTGGAGTTGGTAGACATTCCCCGTGAATTGATGGATTTAAATACATATGAGTCTATTTTGATTCAATGTGTCCATCCTTTTCAGGCAATTGTTCGCATGGAGCCTAGATAGGAAAATTGCCTCCTACAGATTTGCAGAGGATTAAAGGGAAGAGTTGTTTATATGCCTCTTGATTTGAAAAAAATATTGATACAATTGGTATAGAAAAAGTAGAAGAGGAACCTTTAGTTATTCTAGTTAATGGGGTTCCGACAAAGAGTAAGAAAATCTGGCAAGATTTAGTGGATGTTAGGAAAGTCAAAAAGGCAACGTTGTATTTAGTCAAAAACAATGAGTATTACAAAGATGTATGTGTTGCAGCAGAGGAAACAGCTGCAGATGAAGACAGTGATTGTTCAGGCGGCCAAATTGAAAAAGTTGATGTGTCTAGAAGTGAAGAAATATATGAAGATTATACTGTACATCCTTTGCATTCCAAAGAAGTAATGGGGAATGCAATTGAATTGTTTCAAATGAAAGCAGCAAAAGGAAGTCCCATTAGTGTATGGGAAGAAAGTTTGGAAGCTCGTTGTTTTCCACAGCTATTTCCAACAGGTCGAGGTGGACGATATGACGATCGTCCACTTCAAATTCCTGCATCTGAATATCGAACTGTAAGATTATATGCTGAAGATCCAAGGTTTCGTCAATGCATTCCCTATTTGTTTCATCTACTGTATGAAAGTGACTTGTCTGGGCTTTCTTATGCAGTAAACCATATACTGAAAAGTGGAGCACATCTGCAAAATGTTTCGGCGAGGGACTTTATGGAGAAAGTGAATCTGCAAGATAATATTTTGGAATCTCATCTAATCAATCTCATGGCATGTCAGCGTGGTACAAATGAGTATTGGTACCGTCGTCATGGGGAATTGAAATGTATGCTAAGAAACTTAGGAACTCCTACATGGTTCCTCACTCTTAGCTGTGCCGAGTATGCATGGGACGACTTACTTCAATTTCTACGCGAGGCAAATGCAAATATACAAAATATAGAATTCAAAACACCTGGAGAGCTGTGTTCTTTGGATCCAGTGAATGTATGCCGATATTTCAATCATAGATTTGAAGCTATGATGTCTTTTATTACCAACAAAAAAAATCCTCCCCTTGGAGAGGTTTTGGATTTCTTTTGGAGAAAGGAGTATCAAGCGAGAGGTGCTCCTCACATACATATGTTGTGGATTAAAGATGCACCCAAATTTGGAACAGATTCGGATGAAACAGTGATGAGTTTCATTGAAGAGTATTCAACATGTGCTGTTCCGAAAACTACAGAGGAAAACAGTTTAAGGCAACAAGTTTTACGCTTTCAATCCCATCGTTGTGGAAAGTACTGTCGTAGAAAATTCTGAAACAAGGACAAGTTCTACACAAAATGTCGTTTCAGCTTTCCACGACCAGTGATTTCTAAAGGAAGAGTAAATATTTTGATGTCTTCTCTGCGACATACTGTGACGAGGAAATCACCAAAAAATACATACAATTTAAAAAGAAACGAAGAGTCCAAGTACATCAACGACTACAACCCAGTGATTTTGTCCATGTGGAATGCTAACATGGATATTCAGTTCGTTGCTGACAACTCTATTGCTATGGCTCGATATGTGACGTCTTACATCACAAAAAAGAAAAGACAGAACTGAAGGAAATGTGGGAGAACATTTCACATGAAAAGAGTCTAAGCAAGAAATTATACAGTTACAGTCTGAAGATGTTGTCGCATCGAGAAATTGGAGCATATGAATGTTCTGATCGATTGTCGTCAGCAAGTCTCTATTCCAAATCTAGAACCATCGTTTGGGTGAGTCTAGGTCTTGCTGCAACACGAAACCGAGTTTTGAAATCTGTACAAGAAATAGAGTATTTGGCGGAGAAAGAACCAGAAAGTACAGATATTTTTAAGACAAACATGTTGGATACATACTATCCAAATAGAAGTAGTCATCTTGAGAACATTTGTTTGTATGAAGTTCTGCAAAACTATATTTATAAGAGAACCATCAGAGAAGATATCAACAATGGAATATATGCTATCATTGGGTGTGAAGGATGTCTAGTGAGACAGAAAAAAGGACATTTGATTAATCATCGAAAATTGAGTTGCGAAAATCCAGAGAAAAGGGAATTTTACTATTTAGCTCTTTTGCAACTCTTTAAGCCATGGCGTACAGAAGAGGAACTACTTGGAGATTTTCTGTGTTACGAAGATTCTTTTAATGCAATCAAGGATACCATAGAATGCCCTGTTTTTCCAAATTATCTGCAAATGTTGAACGAAGAAATAGAGCAAGAAGCCACAATTGCTGCAGAGATTGCTAGAGACAGTTCTCAAGACAGTCAGAGTTCTGCTTCATTGAGTCAGGATCCACTTGGAGGACCAATTATACAAAATGAAGGTGCCACTGCCATGGATGAGGTGGAAAGAGCTATGGAACAAGCTCAAGATGATGTAGTTAACTTAGAAGATTTGGTGAAACAACTAAACCTTGAGCAGAAACAGATATATGACGAAGTCACAGAACAGATTGAACATGGATTCAGTCATGAGAAGAAAGAGTACTCATGTACATCATTTAAGCCTGTCCAACTGTACGTGAGTGGAGAAGCGGGAACTGGAAAAAGTTTTCTGATTAAAGCAATTGCAACTTATCTGCAGAAAAGGACTGAATCACCGCTGTCTTGTGTTGTTACCGCTCCAACTGGGCTGGCTGCACATAACATTAAAGAGATTACTTTACATCGTTTACTGATGCTGCCAGTGGAGCATGATAACAAATTGGAGTACCACAAGCTATCTGGAGATGCGTGTTCCGAAGTTTCGAGAGTCCTGAAGAAAATGAAACTTCTTATCATTGATGAAGTAAGCATGGTGTCAAATATAATGCTTGCTTTTGTGCATTTGAGAATGCAAGACATTTTTAGAACAGACTATGATGTCTTATTTGGAGGAAAACACATTATTGTTTTTGGAGATCTACTGCAGTTGACTCCAGTGAAAGGACAACCTGTGTTCAAAATGCTCACGAATGAAGATACCAGGAAGTGCTTAGGAAGTATTGGAAACGTTAACATATGGTTAAACTTCAAATATGCAGAACTGCTTCAAAATATGCGGCAGGCAAAGGATGAAGATTATAAAAATATTTTACAAGATGTAAGAATCGGAAAAGTAAGTCAGCAAGGGAAAGAAGCTTTACATGGACGATTGATTTCAAATTTGTACCCAAATGAAAACATTCTTCCAGAGAATATTTTTACGAAAATTAACGAGAAGAAATCTGGCATATGTTTGATGCCAACTCTGAAAGAATGTTCCATGTTCAACAACAAAATGTTACAGTTAGAAAATGAAGAGATAGTGAAACTGGAAGCTACAGATAAAATAGAGCATATGGGAGCAACAATTATTTTGTCTGAAAATTTGAAATCAAAATTGGATTCATTAGAGAAGACTATCTAAAACTGCTGGTTTTGAAAAGACTCTGAATGTGTGTTTAAATTGTCGTATCATTTTGAGAAGGAATTTAAATGTTGAAAGAGCTCTGGTAAATGGAGCAATGAGTCATGTTGTTGGTTTTGTGAATTACAAAAATAGAGATGCAATTGAAATTTTAAAAATTAAATTTGATGGCATTGATGAAATAGAACAAATGTGTCGTTGTTCAGCTAGATTTTTGCTCGTGAAAGACTTATATGTTCGGCGAAAACAGTTTCCTATTTGTTTGGCATATGCGGTGACAATTCATAAGTCTCAAGGTTTAAGTGTAGATAGCGCTTTGGTGAACATTGGAAGTTCTGTTTTTAAAGAGGGTATGGCATATGTGGCATTATCACGAGTCAGAACTTTATCAGGATTGTACTTGATTGAATGTGATGAAACAAAGATTTGTGCAGATCTACATTGTGTTAAAGAATACAATAGGTTAAGAAGAGAGTAGTATGCTCCACATTTGCCTCAATATCCTCTGATTGAAAAACGTGTGGTAGGCCGAAAAAGAAGAAATGAGAGTAATTGCAGTGAGGTAGTAGCAAAAAGACAAAAAGTAGACGAAACTGTAATTGTAAGCAGAAGGAAAAAAGATTCTGTTGAAGATGTTGTTGGATTTCAGTTTGAAAACAGTTCTGGTGTCAACTGCTATGCTAATGTAGTGGTTAATGTTGTTTTTTTTCTTCAAAATATACAAGAACAGATTGTTGAAAATCGGGATCAAAGATTCTGTTGTTTGTTGAATTCCGTGTTTGAGAAATGTACCAGTGATAGAGCAAAAATAGAAAGTGTTTCAGAAATTCGAAATCTTCTAGACATATCTACTGGACAAAATCAATTTTCACTGAATATTCAGAAGGATTGTCAGGAATTTTTAATGTATATGTTTGATGTATTGGAAGATAAAGGTGTAGATATTAAAAATCTTTTTAGCCTTTCTTATCAGTGGCAGCATGACTGCGACAACTGTACTTTATCAAGTACTACTAGAATAGACACTGAAAATTTATATATTTGACTTTACCAGGCTGCAAATCAGTGCCTTTTAATAATCTAGTTAAAGCAGCGGATCACAATATGGTGTGTCCCCAATGTAAGTCTACAATGCTGTCCACATTATTTCTGCAAAATTATGGTCAGTATGTCATTTTAATGTTCCAACGATGTAGACCTGATGGAACTAAATTGACAACTTCTATTAAAAATTTCGTGGCTTCACAGTTATCGATATCAGGAAGAACCTTTGCAACTGCAGCTATTATTTTTCATGATGGTCCTTCTACAACATCAGGGCATTACACATGCTATTTAAAAAGTTGTAAAGGTTGGACCCAATGTAACGACACTCATTTGACTTTCAAACAACGTTTGCCTTAAAAAATTCATACCTAGTGTTTTTACAACCAAAATTTAGGTAAAGGTAATTGGCATATGAAGACGGGAGCAGTTAATAAAGGTTATTTTGCTGTTTAAAAATATATTCTGAGTAAAAGTGATCCAGGTAATATAAAAAATTGACTTGTCATATAGGTACTTCAAGTGGATCTCATAGTAAGTGATATTAGTATTATACAAAATGATGAACATGAGTGAGTCAGAGATGCTTTTACAAATACTTAAATATTTTGTGAAAATGTTGTAGAGCCTTTCTTTCAGAACGTCGGAAAAAAGGTCATTTCAGAGTTTCTTTGAATTAATTTGAAAATATACTCATACATCTGACACTATTTGGCCAAAAGGAAAGGTACAGGAATAAGTAAAGAGTCATGACTGAAACAAAGGAGTATATGAAAATAATGAAAATATTTATTTCAGATGTTCTTGGAGCTTTTCTTCTAGAAAGTCGATGAAATGGATTTTTTACTGAACAGCAAAGTACTTTGCAACGAGAAAAGGACCTCCATGATATACTATTTGGCCTCAAGGAAAAGTAAGTCAATCCAAGATTAGTGTACATTTGTCATTTGTCAGTATCTAAGGTTTTTTTAAAAACACAATCTAACGTTTTTTTTCCCCCGCTGTCATATGATGAGTAATTTGAACTCACTGTTTTAAGTGAAATTCAATTTATTCTGAGAACAGCAAATATAAACTATGCAACATTGGATACTTTGGATACTTTGGATTGTGTAAATTAAATTGTATTCCCATTCTCTGACACTCAGTTTCCTTTTTCCTCTCTCTTTCAGCTCTCTTTACTCACTCACACTGCCTTTCTCTCACTCTGTTTCACACCCATTCGTTTACTCCACTTCTTTCACAACCCCTCATTTCCATTTCAACTGTCTGCATCCCCTCTCTCCCTTGCACCACTTTTCAGCTTTCAGTCTCTCTGCTTCACTTCCCTTTTCCGTCTTTTCCTCCTTTGTTCTTTTAGTAATTCCTCTTTACTCACTGAGTAGTATTGTCACACGCTTTCACTATAACTCACCCACTCTCCCTCGCTTATCTTTGTTTGCTCCTTTTTTTTGACCTCTTCTCTCTATTTTTCGTTCACTACCTCTATGTCCTGAGTGCCTCACTCTCCTTGTGTTATGTTCACTTGTGTTTATCTTCTAAATGCATCCTTATTAGACTCTTTTCCGTCTCTGTTATTATCTTTTTACTTACTACTGTTTCCTGATTTAGTTTTGCTAACTCACATTGTTTTAGTATCTTTCTTGTCTTCGGTTAATTTCTCTGTTCTTATCTTCATCTGTGTCAGTGAATCTATATGCCTTACTCTTAGTAATTTGCTCTCATTCTATTTCTTTTTTCTCTTTTTATCTTTCTACCTTACTTTATTGCCCTTTCTGTGTCCTTCACTCTTACTTTATTTCTAAATACAGTGTTATGATTTTTAACCTCTTCATTTGTATCTTTTAATTTAAAATACAAATTTCACTAATTATAACTTATTTTTTCTTCTCTCTTTCACAGATACAAAGTTAGATTAATTATATGGTAAGTATGACTATAAAAATGTATTTTGTGATCACCCTTTGGTTTAAGCTCACTAATATTTTCTCAACGAACCGCACTCCTGTGTCTTTATTCTGCTTCCCTCACTTATTCTTATTCTCCATGTTTACTCAAATTTCCCTATTTCCCCTCTCATATTCAACTTCTTTCAATCCCTATTCTTTACTTCACTTACTCTCTGTTCCCTTCCTTTGCTTCTTCACTCATTCTGTTTTTCTTAATTATTTACCTTACTCCTACACACACACCTCATCCCCCTCTCAACACATACACACACCTCTAACATACACCCCATACACTCACCACATACACACCTCATACACACAAAAAATCCTCACACACACACTCTTCACATACACACACATTCCATACACACACATACATCGCACACATATACACCCCACACCCATACACTGCTCACACATACTTCACACACCCTCACCTTCACGCACACCGAAACACCCCACACAGCAACACCCACAGACACACCTTACACACCCACACCCCGACCTACACCCACTGACTGCCTATAAGTCACACACACTTCATTACTTATCTTTCTTTGCTATTTCACTCAAACCCATTCAGGTACTGTTTCCTTTATTCTCTCTGTCCTTTCTCTTTGTCACTCCCCATCTCTTATCCTAATTCAATTTTTCACTCTCTTTCACCCCTCTTTACTTATACTAACTGGTCTTTTCTTACCCTCCCTCACCGTTCTTCATTTATCCCAGTTACGCCACTACCCTTCATTCTCAATTTTTTTCTGTCCTATCTTTTTCTTTCAACACCCACTCACATTCTCCCACTATCTCTACTTTAGTCTTCTTCCTCTCTCTTCCCTTCTTTCGCTCCTTTAGTGATTTTACTTTTCTCACTTTCACCCTATTACACCTTTTCTATTTTTAAATATGTAATAAACAATCCCTCTGTGTTTCTCCCTCTAGCTCTCTTTCTCTTAACATTACTCTCTTTGTGTTTGTTCCCTCAAGCTAACTCCTTCATAAATTTATTTTTTTCTTTTTTTTTTTTGGTGTGCTCCCCGGTGCGCGCCCCGGTGCACGTACCGGTACGCGTACCCTGCAGAAAAAAGGTTGATACAGATTCTTTTAAAATATAGATTTATTTTTATAAAGTAAAGGTAGTTCTAAAAAGAACTGTGTTTTTCCTTATTATTATTGTTTTATATTTTTTTATGTTTTTATGAACATTTTGTACTTTTTTTGGCTTTTCTGAACACTTTTATATTTTTTTTGTTTTTTTTATGGGGAGAAACAAAAAACAGGGAATTGTAAATGGCTCAACTGGAGCATAAAAAAACAGGAAAAATTAGTTTTTTTTTGGACACTTATGGTTATCACCAGCAACCATTATAAGTTCGATGCTTTGCTCACCATAGCAAAGTGTCTTGTTACAAAATTTGCACACGATTTTGTAATCGGCAAACTTAGGTTGAATAGTAGCCAATGTGTCTCTTGCACCCGGACCCGATGGAGTTGGTAGTTTTGATGTTGAGCGTCTAGACTTTGATGGGGGTAGTTTACTGCAGATGTCCCTTAACTCTGCATTAGAGTAGTTGTTTAAATGCGCACGCATCATGTGGCGAATCATCGTATGATTCCCGAAGGAATACTTTTTGTTAGGGTTCCCCCTGGATAGCTCAGCACCACAAATTAAACAAGTCACCTTTGCTGCGTTGACTTTTTTAAAACCCCTTGGGAGTTTGTAGAACTGCCATACAAAGTGCTCCTTGGGTTTGTAGGGCTGTTTATCTTCAGGCAGGAACTCCCTTCTCTGTACCTCCTCTTCATCATCCTCCTCCTCTTCCTCTTGACCACCAACGTAATCTTGTGGTGGTCTTTTAGATGGTGGTGGTGGTGGGCCAGATGCTCCAGCTGCTGATACTACTGAAGCCATTTTCTGAGATAGAACTCGAAACAGGTCTTCCTCAGTCAAAGGACAAAGTCAGAATAAGGAAAAAAGGAGGGGGCTTTCATCATTTGGAAAACAAAAGTGTTCTGGACCAATGAAAAGTGTTATTTTCAAGTCACATGATCCAGGCTTTCATCATTTAGAAACCAAAACTGATCTGCACCAATGAAAAGTGTTATTTTCAGATCACATGACCTGACACGCTTACGCAACACGCCCCGGGGCACGCCCGCGTAAGTGAGTTGAGACGTTGCGCGATCGTATGCGATCGCGTGCTTCCGAGTGCGCTTACGCAGTGCGTCATATGACGCATCTCGCGACTACGCGAAACGTCACGATGTTGTTTTCGTATGCGGCAATAGCGCTAACGGGACGCTCCCCGTTACGCGCCCTGGGGCGCTTCGTAACATTGCGCTTACCCGTACGTTCACCGGTACGCGCCCCGGGAGCGCCCCGGGGCAAACAATAAAAAAAAACAATTACATATTTACACAATATAAAACTCGTTATAAAAATTATTACTTTTCATACCTATAGAGATTTGCTATTAAAAAACCTATGAAATTCACTGTAAAAACCATAGGTTTCACACCAGTTATAGTTAGGAATTAGCATTTAAAAAACCTATTAAATTCACTGAAAAAACCATAGGTTTCACACCAGTTATAGTTACCTGGAATTTTTACTCGCATAAAACCATTGAAATTCCCACGTTATAGTTAGTTGAACTCAATATAACTTGCGCGTGCAATGCACTGCTGATGACATCACATATTACATCATTAATGACATGGTCAGTGACATTACTCATGACATCACTGATGACACCATCCTTGTGACAGACCTCCTTTCACTGTAATGTAACCTTTGAAACAGATATTCAAAAATAGAAACTACAATTTTCCAAAAAATGGAGATACCCATACCAGTTACAACAACCAATTCAGTAATTCCACCATCTATATACACATCCACTCATTCACCAACAGTTCTGTGTAGTCACTCATACATATACTCAGTCATCATATATAGTGATTACCTATATATCCTGTTACACAACGACAGTCATCCAAAAGTTACTTACACACATACTCACACATGCAAATAAACTATTGAACATCCATTTATTTGCATATACAGCTATACACACACTACCACCTTACTTCTAAGGAACCTTATACATACTTAGTCTCTTAAACAATCACTTATAGAAACACATACTTATTTAAACAGTAACTCTTACAATCCCTTACTCTCACATATACTCACTTATATACATCAATATTCACATATACTACATTAAAATATATGTAGTTACTGATAAAGACACTAGTGAGACAGTCATTCAGTCAGTAACACACACATATACACACTCATCCACCCATACAGTCCTGCACATATGCTGTCTTCAAAACACATACAAACAGAGAGTCAGTCACTCATGCATCTATGTTCTAAGTAATAACCCCACCAAACATATAGACACTCATATTGATATTAAAAAAAACCATCTAATATCCCATATACATACACATGTAGCTACTCACCAACCCATGCAGCCACTTATACACAAAGTGAAACACTAATCCTTATATTTAAATATTTAAACATTACTCACTAATATATGTATTCACTAAGATACACTTAATAAGCCACTTAACCAATCAATTTTTTATAAAAAAACATCCATTTAGACACTTATTTACCCATTTATTCTTCCATCAACTTTTACATATACATATATAAAACATAATTATTTTTCAGAGACACACATTCACTGGATGGTGTCATCAGTGATGTCATGAGTAATGTCACTGAGCATGTCATGAGTGATGTAATATGTGACGTCATCAGCAGTGCATTGCACGCGCAAGTTATAGTGAGTCCAACTAACTATAACGTGGGAATTTCAATGGTTTTATGCGAGTAAAAATTCCAGGTAACTATAACTGGTGTGAAACCTATGGTTTTTTCAGTGAATATATTGCACGGAGTCTGGCAACAAGATACAGCAAGGACCATAATGCATTTCCACAGCCTATTGGGGCGGGACTCTACATTTCCAATAAAACACGTGCATGAAATTAAGCAGACTCTTTCCCTGTTTGTTGCAGCCAGTGATCAAGGGCGCATCGGCGCTCGAAACGCGTATGGCACTAGGAGAGGAGTGTGACAGGCTGTGAAGCTGCTGCCGGTGGCACGTGTGCGGAAACCCCTTCGTGTGTGGCATTCCTTCCAGGGCAACCTTCTTTGAATACAATTTGTGGCCAGTCCAGCCACGGGAATGCCCCGCCGCTGCTTCAGGCGGATCTCTGCTGCTTATGAACTTCGAGCAGTAAGGAGTACGAGGAGGGCCTGAGCCACTGGGGGATATTGGCAACTCAGCAGAGCTGTGCACTGTTTTCCACCCACTTGGGAAAGACATTTTTTCAAACGGAGTACAGAGGCACCCACTGGGGTTTTTGCACGGAGTCTGGCAACAAGATACAGCAAGGACCATAATGCATTGCCATAGCCTATTGGGGCGGGACTCTACATTTCCAATAAAACACGTGCATGAAATTAAGCAGACTCTTTCCCCGTTTGTTGCAGCCAGTGATCAAGGGCGCATCGGCGCTCGAAACGCGTATGGCACTAGGAGAGGAGTGTGACAGGCTGTGAAGCTGCTGCCGGTGGCACGTGTGCGGAAACCCCTTCGTGTGTGGCATTCCTTCCAGGGCAACCTTCTTTGAATACAATTTGTGGCCAGTCCAGCCACGGGAATGCCCCGCCGCTGCTTCAGGCGGATCTCTGCTGCTTATGAACTTCGAGCAGTAAGGAGTACGAGGGGGGCCTGAGCCACTGGGGGATATTGGCAACTCAGCAGCGCTGTGCACTGTTTTCCACCCACTTGGGAAAGACATTTTTTCAAACGGAGTACAGAGGCACCCACTGGGGTTTTTGCACGGAGTCTGGCAACAAGATACAGCAAGGACCATAATCCATTGCCACAGCCTATTGGGGCGGGCCTCTACATTTCCAATAAAACACGTGCATGAAATTAAGCAGATTCTTTCCCCGTTTGTTGCAGCCAGTGATCAAGGGCGCACCGGCGCTCGAAACGCGCATGGCACTAGGAGAGGAGTGTGACAGGCTGTGAAGCTGCTGCCGGTGGCACGTGTGCGGAAACCCCTTCGTGTGTGGCATTCCTTCCAGGGCAACCTTCTTTGAATACAATTTGTGGCCAGTCCAGCCACGGGAATGCCCCGCCGCTGCTTCAGGCGGATCTCTGCTGCTTATGAACTTCGAGCAGTAAGGAGTACGAGGGGGGCCTGAGCCACTGGGGGATATTGGCAACTCAGCAGCGCTGTGCACTGTTTTCCACCCACTTGGGAAAGACATTTTTTCAAAAGGAGTACAGAGGCACCCACTGGGGTTTTTGCACGGAGTCTAGCAACAAGATACAGCAAGGACCATAATGCATTGCGACAGCCTATTGGGGTGGGACTCTACATTTCCAATAAAACACGTGCATGAAATTAAGCAGACTCTTTCCCCGTTTGTGGCAGCCAGTGATCAAGGGCGCATCGGCGCTCGAAACGCGTATGGCACTAGGAGAGGAGTGTGACAGGCTGTGAAGCTGCTGCCGTTGGCACGTGTGCGGAAACCCCTTCATGTGTGGCATTCCTTCCAGGGCAACCTTCTTTGAATATATATATATATATATATATATATATATATATATATATATATATATATATATATATATATATATATATATATATATATATATATATATATATATATATCCAACAACAGAGGTGCCCTGATTTAGGAGGATGCTCACAAAGGGTTGACTCTTTGGCCATTTATTGAGGGAAAAACAGTATTTCAGTCCAGAGTGCAGTGAAAGTCCTTACACGTTTCAGAGCGCACCTGGCTCCTTCGTCAGAGGGAAACACGGCAGTTCTCCACTTCAAATTTGCTACAGGTACATAATCGCACGCAACTTTTATGGATTCCCAACCAGTGGGCGTTCCCTCGTGGCATGCTGGTACTCGTAGTGAAAATAATGTTCAGCTATGTATAACCCCAGTGGGTGCGGTAAAAAGTTGTCAATTAAAAACATATAAACACGCCAGTGGGCCTCCTGGCCACTGATGCTGATCAAATTCATCTATTTCACCTCTGTACCCCACCTTGCGCCAAACGGTGTCAGCGCGGGTCCCCACGCACTGGGATGTCATCTTCTCTACGGCCGGGGCAGCTTCAAAACAATCCAACAACAGAGGTGTCATATATATATATATATATATATATATATATATATATATATATATATAAAAATAATAGTATTGTGGTTGCCAATGTGTACTTATAATTAGATCAGAGTTTCCATAGGAAGATTTTTTTTTTGTTTCACTAATAACTTTGCCACCATTTGAAGAATCTTCTGAAGACTTTCCCCCAAAAAATAATCTACCTTAGCTCCTTGCTAGGAATTGTACCTTTGCCGGCGATGGTATAAAACCTAAGCAATCATTACCAGAAAGCTTAATGGTGTTTGTTAAGTTTTGTGTGTGTAAGACAGTGAGCACAGAGTGGAACTGCCCCTTCATGGTATTGATGTAAATTTGAGCTCTCTGTAAATACAGCACAATGGGCCACATGCATCATTGTAGGAATTTACGATTCCTAAATTGCAAAAATTAAGGAATCGCAATTTAGGAATCGCAAATTCCTATGCATCAAGAAATCGCAAATGTTTTTGCGATTTCTTAATTTTCCTTATTTGCGATTCCTTAATTGCGAATCGCAATTAAGGAATCACTTTACATTGATTCCTATGGGTCTAGAGGCCAATAGGAATCAATGGGAAGGCATTCTCATTTTGCGAATTCCCAATTAAGGAATCGCAAAATGAGAATGCAATTTTAAGGGTGCAGGGGGGGGGCCAAAGGACCCCCCCTGCACCCCTGAAATGTCACGCAAGTACATTTTACTCACACACATGTCCCAAGGGCATGTGTGTGTGTAAAATATAAGTTTCAAAAATGCACTTTTGTGTATTTTTTAAACTTTTCGCAAATTACCATGAAGGTTTACTTCATGGTAATTTTCCCCTCAATTTAAAAAAAATCATGCATAGCATTTAAGAAATCGCAAAATTTGCGATTTCTTAAATGCTATCGCAATTAAAGAAATCGCAAAAAATTGCGATTTCTTAAATTGCGAAAAATGAGAAAAAAAAATGATGCATCCCAAAAAAGGTTTTTGCATTCGCAAACGGCCGAATTTTGCGATTTGCACCGTTTGCGAATGCAAAAAAGCTTGATGCATGTGGCCCAATGAGGTTAAAGGAGGAGAAGAGCATAGAATGCTCGATTCCCCTTAGAATGCACTGACAGAGGTCTTATATTTTGATGAGGTAGTGGTTGTTTCTATTTCATCTACTCTGTCCACCCTGCACTGGTCTTGGAGCCTGCACACACTTCTTAAAGCTCGGAGAACATACACACTCCGATAGCGATATTGGCAAAATCCATAATCCCTGGTTCACATTCCTTACTAAGATTTTTACATGCCACCTCTCCATCAGGGCCGGCTTTATCGCTGGTGGAGCCCGATACAACAGTGTTTGATGGCGCCCCCAATGACCACCTCTGCCACAAATTCTCTCACAACCACCCTTTAACAGTGCCTCTCAAGTCTCCATACCACTCTCTCTCAGAAGCATTTAATGAGTTTTATAGAGCCACTCATACCAGTGTAGGGTGTTAGAGTACTTTAAATCACACATATTACACAGAGACAATCGATCATATGTGTGTAAATCAGTGTATAGGAAACGTCACATAAGACGGAGGACTAAAAGGTGTAGGAGTCACATATAATACATACTGGTAGGCAGCATAGTTTTAGAGTGCTTGATCTGGAGAAGCACAAACTCAGAATTTAAAACTTAACCCCATGGTTGGGGTTTCTCTTTAATAATAAGTGATTTCTATTCAAATGAATGCATTTTGCAACATTATGATAATGAAAGACTGGGAAAAAAATCATAACACTCGAATCTATACCTTGCAGTTTTCATGCACCTCTTTGATGACCGTTAAATCTCAGTGTTCTACTTTAGGATTTTAACTTAAAAACTGCAAGTGAAGTAACAATAGAATCTTTCCGATAAAAGCAGATACCCACTGACCTATTTACATTATATGCACTTTGTGATTTGCATGGTACATGTTCTTAGCAGCAAACATATTAACCCACTGCACTAACTTATCATGAGTCAAAACTTCCACTGAACAAAACTCTCTCTCTCTCTCTCTCTCTAGCAAGAACATTAATCACTGGTTATCTTGACGTTTTTATTGTAGCCGTACAAATCCTGCAGCAGCAAGTGCTTTTAAACTCATAATGTGCGGCACCCCACCCTCAGTCAGCGCCCAGAACTACCTCGTGCTTCCGGATCTAGCTACAACTGTTAAACCAAGAGAATGCATGAGAGCTTCTCCCCTTTTTAGGTCGAGCAGACGTACGCTCAATGCGTGAGCATTGAGAGAGTCTGCTTCAGACCTAATGTTGCCCGTTATTGGGAGAGTGGACACCAATCTGACACGAGCGTTTCCTTCGCGGATTTCACCGCGGGAGCGCGCGTCTCACCCGCGCATGCGCAGAGTAACTCAGCATTTTTTTTTTTTTTTATTTCCCAGCCCCGAACCGAATCAGGTATCAGAGCGCTTCACATATAGGCAGCTCCCACCCCTCTGCATGCGCACACACAGGCGAGTGCATGCACACGCAGGCACACGGCAGACACTCGCTCACACACACCCCCCTCCCCCACAGTCACACACACGCACTCCAGACACATACACACGCGCGTGACCCCCATCCCCACCACTTACCGGGCTCTTTCGGCGTGTTCAGTGTCTCATCGCTCCACTTCTTCCTCGGCGGCGGCAGCTGTGGCGGCGGGTGGGACTTCCTGCTGGATTGCAGGCCCCGCCCCCGTCTCAGGCAAAAATGCCTGACTTCCGGTTTTTTTGTAAAGCACTCCATGAAACTCCATATGTTTTTACTCTCAACCCTGTGCTGCTAACCCCACATCAAACACATACCTCCTTCATTACTTCCCCGTTATATGCCCTTCCATTTCATCTCTATCCCTTGTTTTCATTCCGTATTAATTTTATGTAACTTTTTTGAGGGCCCAGCTGTTGCCAATTGCTGTCAGACCCGAACAAGAAACTTCACGCATCTCTGTTGCCCCCTTGTTTCCTGTGGTGCCGACGCAGTGAGGGGAACGGCCAGCGCTCATTTGTGCCAGCAGCCCCTGTGCCTACAACGCCCAAGGGGCTTCGCGAGGCGCACTTTGCACACGTCAGAGGAGGGCGCCGGAGGCCTTTGAAGCCGGCGCCCCTCAGAGGCTGGAAGAGCTCGGGGTGCTGAAACCAAGGTACTGTCGATAACATTATTTTTTCTTTTCGCGTGCGTGTTCACTTTTAATGCACTATGCCCCCACCTCGCAGAGGAAGCATCCCATCGCCTCACAGGTCACACAGACACGATTCCACACGCACCTTCACTGTACTCGCGTCTTTTTTTTTCTCTTTGCGTGCTTGTACACTTTTAATGCACTATGCCCCCACCTCGCAGAGGAAGCATCCCATCACCTCACAGCTCACACAGGCACGATTCCACACGCAAATCTCGCATGCGCCCCTCCCTCCACCGCATATGCCTCAATACCTCCGTTCCTTTTAAACGCCACCCCCCTCCTCTCCCTGAGACACCAGAGCAGAGAGAATGGGCATCTAAGACGCTCCAGGGTAAACAGCAAGTCGAGGAACAATAAAAGTGGGCCTGTGTGCAAGGGAAACTGGGTTATGTGGCAGGCTCTGCAGGTATATGTAATGACAAGGGGTGCATAAAAGGTTGCTGAAGAGATGAGGCTAACGTGGCACCTCCCGACCCTCCTCCCCCCTCCAATAGTAGAAGTTTTAGTGCCTGCGTCAGTTACCCAACCGTCATCACCAATAGAAAGAGGACAATGTTACGAGGCAATGGCTTGGCTTCCGAGTTTCTCATTTTTGTGCCTTCAAATGTGCTCAAGGGCAGCGCGGGCGCTAATTGGTTCTCATTACTGCTGCACCTATAACTACATGTGCTGCTGGCTTAGGCTTGTTCACATTTCTTCCTTCTTTTCACAATGCCTAAGTCTATTTCTTTTCACCTTTTTTCCCTCCCTGCTCTCTTGCTTCCACTTTTCCTTCCCACAATCTCCATTCCCTCGCACTCCCGCACTGTTATGTTTCAGCTGTACATTTCTCGGGTCCAAGTTTTTAGTTACAACTGTGATGCTAATTCTGTTTCAGATGCAAACTCCCAAACCCCTCCCCTCTTCCCTCTCAGCGGCGTGACTTCCATTCGTACAGCAGGTGCAGTGGCACCGGTACCTAGAGACCCGAGGGGCCCGTTGAGCCCTGATTATTGCTGTATTTTATAATTGAAACAGCAACCAGGGTGGCCCATTGCTTGCACTAGGCCCATGACACGCTGGCTACGCTACTGCCACTCACAATTTAGGGTGCAAATCACATCTTAAATATTTGCTCCCAGGATTTGCTGCTAGAAAACCGGCTACAAATCACGGGAGTAAACTGCACGAAATTTCATTTTTTTGCACCCTCCATTAGAAGAAATATTGCCTGACTGGTTTATATGTATGTTTATGTAATTGTTTTGACTGCCAACGTGTGGCACTTTATCCTCTGCAGAGGGTTTAAGACACTGTAAGCAGACGGAATTTCAGAAAATAAATGTCATAGACCAGACCAGCACCACCATCTCAGCTTGACTCCGCACCACCTCAGCATCACTGATCACGGCACCATTTTAACACCACAGCATCAACACAGCACAGCACCACCTTCGCATCAGTACAACACCTATCGCAGCACCTCCCCAGCATCTGCACAGCATCACTTCAGCACCAGTTAGCGTCACTCATCACCACTGCAGCAACACCACCTGAGCTTCACTCACCAGCACCTGGGCACGACCACAACAACAGCATCACTTCAGCATCACTCAGGCCCAGCGCAGCACCACCCCAGCACAGTACCACCTCAGTATCACTCAGCACCAGGACAGCACCACCTGAGCACCACCGCAACACCAATGCATCAGTGCAGCAATACCTCAGCACCGTTTCTGCATCTGCGCAGCACCACTTCAACACCAGTCACGGTCACTCAGGACCACTTCAGCAGCACCACCTAAACATCACTCAGCAGCAGCTGAGCACTACTACAACCATCAGCACAACACCACCTCAACATTATTCAGCCCCAGCGCAGCACCATCTTAGCACCAGCGCAGCACTACCTCAGCACTAGCACAACACCACCTCAGCACCAACACAACCTCAACATTAGTGCGGCACCAGCACAGCATCACTCAGCACCAGCATCTCCTTAGCATCACTCAACACCACCACCTCAGCATCACTCTCCACCACCTCAGCATCATTGAACAACACCTCAGTATCACTCCGCACCACATGAGCACCACCTCCGCACAAGCACACCACCACCTAAGCACTACTTCAATTTAACTCTGCATGATCTGAGCACCAGCACAGCACTACCTTGGCATTAGTGCAGCACTGCCACCTCTGCATCACCGTAGCACCAGCACAGCATCACTCAGCACCAGCGCAGAATCTCCTCAGCATCACTCACCACCACAGCACCACCTCTGTATCAGCACAGCACCACCTCTGCATCAGTGCACCACCAGCAAAGCACCAACTCAGTACCAGCGCAGCCCCATCACAGCATCAGCGTTGCACTACCTCAGCACAACTTCAGCATTAGCGCATCACTCAGCACCATGTCAGTTTAACTCAGCATCACCTGAGTATCAGCATAGCATTATCTCAGCAACAGGAAAGACATACTGGAAGACAGTGTATATATTAATTTTCTTTTAATAGGGTGGTTCCTTTTTACATAATGTTTATTTGTTTACTGTATGTATGTAAAGCGCTCTGATACCTACGGGTCAAGCTAGCGCTATATAAAACTTTTAAAATAAAAATAAATAAATAAAAATTGTAAATGACTAAGCTATTAATTTCGCTATTCTCAAAACCAACACATAAATTAAAAAATTGTCATTTACAATGCCAATAGCTCAAACTTTCCTAATGCGAGACCTATTGCATTGCAAATGCTTGTTGTAGTTATTCGCTCTCTGTATATTATTGCTAGACAGGTTGATTTTCTTTCATCGCTGAGGGTGTGATGCTGCCAGTGCTGACGGTCATCCAGTCAGATAAACTTTGGACGGCCTTGTTCACGTCGTCTGTGGTGTGGAGGTTTGTGGTCTTGCGTAACTTTCTTCCAGCTGCGTTGCTCATGGTGTGGCTACGTGTTGAGAGTGTTTCTGTGATGGTGAAATGGACAATGCTGGGGTCTGACCAGGTGACTTCTGAGGTGTGGCTGAAACAGATTCTGTTGCTGGTGGGGAAGATGGGGCCAAGGGTGTGTCAGGCGCTGTGGGTTGTGCTCTTAACGATTTGTGTCAAGCTGATGTTGTCCATGTCTCTAGGAGGTCGGTGGCATGGGTGTCAGTTGGGTTGTCAAGGTGGATGTTGAAGTCCCCCAGGAAGAGGAATTGATTGGATTCAATGGCCAAGGGGTGGTACTTTCAATGACAGCATTGCAGAATGCTGGACAGGGTCGGGGGGTCTGCAGGTGAGGCTCTCCCTGACGGTTGTGCTAGAGTTCACATGCACTTGGAAGCTGAGATGTTCCATAATCGGGGTCAAGGCATCCTCTGTGGTGGTAAGTCTGATGGAGTTTTTGTGGATGATGGCCATCCCTCCTTCGGCTTTGAGTGGGCAGTATTTGTGGATAATTTTGTACCTGTTATGGGTGGCTGTGGCTATGTTCGGGGAGGAGGCTTGCTTGAGCCAGGTTTCGGTGATGTAGACTGCGTCTGGTTTGGTGGTGGTGATGGTGTCCCAGATTTCCATGGCGTGTTTGTTAAGGAATCTGACATTGATTAGCATGCAGTGTAGCCAGTTCTGGAGTTCGATGGTTGTTGGTGTCTGGTTTTCAAAGTATGGCATGAGAAGTTTCGGCAGACCTTCCATGTTTCCTGAAGACTGGAAGTAGCATGCAATATTGGTTCCTTCGAGGTTCAGGGATTTGAGCTGGAGTAGATGAGTCTCTGGCGAGGTCAAAGGGGCCTGGCGATGGGTGCGGTCCAAGCACAAACGGGCGCAGACAAGCTTGTCTTTGGTGCACAGCACGCTTAATTTTTTGGTGAATGGGCACGCCGGGGAGGTGGGCGGGCCGTTTACTCGTTAAGATGTTGATTGTCGTAATACTTTCTGCTGGAGTCCTCAAAGTCTCCACACAATCCACGGAGACTCCGGCAACCTTCATATACTCTACCATGCTGGAATCAAGACCCAAGTGGAGCTCTTATACTCATTCAAGGGGCCATGAAACTAAAGTAAGAAGGTGCGCTCTTCAAGCATGTCTCTTTTCTAACAAGTAAACAACAAACAGGATGGAACCAAAACAGAGGGACCCCTGTCTCAGACTGCTGCTGCCCAACATCCAGCCAGAGAAGTGAGAGTGACTCTATCTCTGGTGGGTCGAATTTCCCTAATTAAAATGGTCGTATTGCTGAAGTTGCCATACTTATTTCTCAATACACCTTACCCCCCTGGATGCCATTTCTTTCATAATTTAGACACAACTGACCCGGTTGTCCTGGGGAGTAAACAACCTAGAGTACGCTGGCCTACACTTACCAAACCATTCTCTAGAGATGGCTTTGAGGCTCCGGCTATGAAGCTACATTATCTGTGCGCCCATGCCCATTTTGCAACCTATTGGTTTCAGACGCCGACCTTCATGCCCCACTTGGCGATTGAACAGTGATATATGGCTCCCCTCCCCACTAACTCTTTCTTGGGAGTGAAGATCCCACAAAGGTAGTTTGTTCTCCACTGTGGAATGCACTACTCTCTCGTGGCAACGATTGGCTAGAAAACTGCACAAACCTTTACTATACTCACTGCTGGCTCCCCTCCTTACCATCCCCGGGTTCTCGTCACCAGGCATCCTGTCATACCATCTTACACAAAAGGGGGATAGCCAGCTGGGGAAATCATCATCATGAAGGGGTTTTTAAAGACCGCATGACATTACTGAGTGGGGAGGCACCTACGCTACTGGAGATATTTTTTTATCTGAGACGCGACGTTGGGGCTGCCACCCCATTTTTCCCCAAGAACCCCCCCACACTAAACACACTACATGTACTGTTGCAGGCTGAGGAACCCTCACATGCAGGCTCTTTGCTGTACCGTACTGCCCAGCCAGACTGCCATGAGGTTCAAAGCTGCTCACAAGCTGGCTGAGATTCAGAGCTGGACACACCACTCACTGATAGGCAATGCTCTATTGTTGTAAAGAGACGGGCATCATAACAGCTAGCAGTCACCTTTGCATTATGCATTTTAAATGTATACATCGCATCTATTACACACCGGTGAGACTCTACAGATACAAGCTGCGACCTGACGATTGTTGTGCCAGGTGCGGGCGGGATGGGACCGATTTCCAGCATCTTGCATGGGACTGTGTGTCGTGATACAAGACTACCGGTCAGAAGTGTCAACCTCCCTGTCGTGAATGGTAGACACTCACATTCACCTCACCCCAGTTGTGGCGTTGTTGGTATATACAGAGGGAATTGAATCCCCCTACAGGAAGTTTATATCACTGGGGACACCATAAGCAAAGTGGAGGGTGGCATGCAGGTGGGGATGAGGACGGGCTTCCAAATTTAAGAAGTGGCTGGAAGATTTCATATACTGTAATGATCAATTAAACACTTATGCTGAGATGTTGCCCTTTACTTCATGACGATGTGATGTCTGGGGCCCACTGCAGACATACTTGATGGGGGGTCCTGACTGCAATGCTGCTTGATAGACATAAACACACATTGTAACGCTACACACAAGTTGATGGGCAAGCTCCTACACTAACACAGCAATCATGCAGGCATCTTTCCATGATGTGGAGTGTCTACTTTTAGGACGGGCCCTGTGAAGCACTAACGTATGGGATTCAGGATAACTGCTGCATGTTGATGTCATATATCTTGAACAGAAGATTAAGATTAAGAGATGAGCTACATTAACTAGCAAACCTTTTTTGAGTATATGGTAGGACTATGAGAACTGTGTTTGCGTGCAAACTATTGATATGTGGACACCTGATAGAACCAGCAAATGTAAGTGCACTGACTGTTCTGTTTTGTACTGAAAACTCAATAAAGAAATTTAACAGAAAAAAACAACAAAAAAAGGAAGGAAGTTGGTATACCCATTGACCTCTCATTGCCACAACAGGGAGAGAAGTTTTTTAATTGCTCCTTAATGTGTTTTGTACACGTTCTAATCACATTATAAGCAGGGCCACTGGAATAATGCGGCCGGAGAAAGCCAAATTATGCGGCATGGTTCACTAAATTATGCTGCAAGAAAAGACAAATTATGCAGTATAATGCAGCACATTTAGCGATAGTATTACTGCATTGTTTTGCCATTTTTAGGTCTCACCTACGCAGCGTGCATGCGCTGAATAGGAGGGCCTTTAGTCGTCGCACTGCTCATTTTCAAGCAAACACTCGTGCTTGTGGCGCCATCCACCTTGCGGGAGAGCGCAGGGGCGCGCCACAAGCACGCGTGCAGTGCTTGAAAATGAGCAGACTGGCCACTCACTCGCTCCGCCCTTTCCGTCTTCTTTCTGCTCACGCTTCTTGTTATTATTGTTTTTCGTGTTAAGTGGTTCTTCGCCGCCTGCTGTGCCGGAGTCTCTGTTCCCAGTGTGTGTGCCTGGGTAGGAGGCCAGACTGCGCATACTTTCTTAAATGGTTGGACAGACTGGGAATGGGCTGAGAGACCAAAGGGGACAAAAACTGTATATTAAGTACATTTAGGACAAGTAACGCGCCTGTGGATATGTTCAGACCGAGGGTGCATGTTTGTTTGCAGCTTGCATTTTGGGCGGAGTTTGAAAGATTGATGACTTTGACCCATGGTGCAGTTTTCCAAGCTGTCCTCGCTTTTTTACCGTTTTTCTATTTTGAAATATGATGGGCTAGGCTGCACAAATTGACATGGCATAGCCCCTGGGGTGAGCCTGGTGCAATCTTATACCCACTTGGACCTGGGGGGTAAGTTGTGTCATTACCTTTCGCTGAGAGTTCACACTTGTTGTGCACCGGTTTGTCGTTTTACTAGTTTGTGTGTCAGTGCTGCATTTCAGTGCGCAGACATGACATGTAACTCTTGGCCATGTCTTTTGGACTTTCCTGGAGCTAGATCAGCTCTTGGAGACAATATGACATTTGGGATATGCTAAAGTTGCTTGCTCCACTAATTTTACCGTACTAGTTTTATTTACAGTTATTTGTTCTTCATATTATAATTATACTGTTATCTTGTTGTTTTGCTTGTCCAAAGGTGCCAATATAGGGTGGATATTCCCCTACATAAATGCCTTTATTATTTTGACAATCCGAGCTCGACACTTGGATGACTACTATAAGAAGTTGTTCGTAAAGTGAGCATCTATTAATATATTGAATACAGGTATGCTTTCCGTTCACGAAAGGTAACAATATGTTTGTTTTTTCCTACATAACGGTTCAATCATGCCACATGTTGGCTCTCCTTCAGCTACTCTATCCATTTTCCTGTGATTATTCTTTGCAGTAGATGTAAAAGAATGACATTTGTGTTCCTTAATAGGTTCGTATCTATTGTTTGCAGATACCATATCAGGAATAGCTCACATGTAGGATACTATTTTGATTATTATGATATCATGTGTTGCTTGCATCACCACCATTCTTTCATATGTTGCTGGGCAGAAACAGCATACTTTAATGTGTTGGCTTGACCCCAGAAAACTTCCACGTGTTAGCATGCACAACCAGCATACTCTCACGTGTTAATGGGTACCCCAAGACACTTTCACCTGTTAAAGTGTGCGCCCTGCACACTCTCTCATGTCAGTGTGCACTCCCAGCATTGTCTCATTGTTAACATAGTAGTTTAAACACATTCGCATGTGTAAGCGTGTACAACCAACATACTGTTAGTCTCATGTCTTAGCATGTACATCCAGCACACTTGCATCCCAGGTTAAAAGCGAGAGGCCAGTTGAAGCCACCGTCGCCTCAAGGCGCTTCCCATTTCAGTAGACAATATTCCCGAGGCACCATAGACACATCGATGTTCACAAACCACGCTGAGCTAAGTTGGGGAGGGAGCATTTGTACTCAGATCCCTTGGTTGGTAAAATCGCAACCTCAACACACACCACACCACACACCCTTCACTCATAGAGGAAGAACACACGCTTCCTTAAATGACTTGAAAACACCAAGCATGCACCTTTAATATAGTTAATAGAGTTACAACACGAATATGACTGGCAAAGAAATCCAGCTAAAGGTGCAGCTGGATCCTCTCGAAATTGCTGCTATAAGCACTGCTGGGGTGGTTAATACCAACGGCTGTTGTTAAAGCGCCTGGCACCTCACGGCATAGACGCTATGTAAGGAGCGAACCATTAGCATATTTGAAGGGCAGAAAAATCACCATGGCAAATTACCAAACTATTACTTCCATAGACGTGTGTGTGTTCATCGCTATGAAGAAATCTCTAGTGCAAGGCATAGGGAGGCGCTTGCTGTCCTGTTTTCATTCAATCAGTCCTTCCTTCACAAAAATCATTGCCTTAGGCGCTACATGTCAAGAACACCTAGGCTTGAAGATAGACTGCTGGGGGCCCGGAAGATTGTGCCCACATAATGCAGTTGCCTACCAAGGTATTCTCCTGTCAGAGTCCATGACGAGTGGCTTAGAATGTCATCCCTGGAGTAATATTAGAGCTGCGACACCATGTCAAAGGCAGACTACACACTATACAAAAACATCTCTTACGTATTTTTTTTGTTGCTTTATGTAGCGCAAACTCTGGAGGCATTATATTAGCACCAGTTACAGTAAACAAGGACGCAATTTTTTTTGTAGGCACTGGGAGATTAAGTGATTTTCTTAGAATCACAGGATGTTGAGCCGATGCCGAAATTCAAACCTCGTTCCCCAGTTATTATTATTATTATTATTATGTTTCTTATAAGCGCCTGAATCGACCCCCGAAGGGGTATCTCCGCGCTTGCCTTGGGAACCTGTCCTGGCTTTTCCCTGTGTGATAGCCCCTACAGGGCATCCCCAAGGTGAAAGCCAGGCATCCCGCCGCAGGGGGGCCGTTGTGGAGATTAAGCAAGCTTAATGCCCAGAGTTGCAGAGTGTGAACCCACGATTAGGTCAGGCACCGAAGCGAGAATTATCGAGTCCATGGACATTTGAGCTCAAGACCCTGCCGCGTCGGGAATTGAACCCTGGTCCCGGGTCTGACCTCTGCTTCAGGGTCTGCCTGCTCTAACCAGTGAGCCACACTTCTCCTTGCTCACCTTGCCAGGTTAGGAGTTCTGGCCATTTTGCTTCACATACATATGGTCTGGGAGTGAGAGGGGGTAAACAAGCCTGCATAGCCCCGCTTTTCGTGGTGGAAAATCAGGCCTGCTAGGAGACCATCAGCTCTAGCTGAGGAGGGGTCGCTGTTCAGAAAAACACGCCTCCTGGGCGCCATTGCAGGCCCGAGGCGGGGAATGCCAACCATCCCAAAGGGCTCAGTCGGCATTCCGTGGCTCCAGCTGGCAAATTATTACAGCAGCTCTGAGTGACAGCTCCGAGCTTCCCCGTCGCCAAACTTCTGGCGCGAGCATCAGCACTTGAATGAGGTGAGAACTTGCTGGAATTATGAATAAAAGCACTTTTTTCACACAGCTCACCCCCGAAAAGTAACTTTCAACAACGTCTCACCATGGACACTTCTTCGGTGGTCATGCAAAACACTGTTTTTTTTTAAATTCTATTTAGATATAGCAGATACAAACACATTTAAAACAAGCATTGGCATAGCCAATAGGTCTCGCCTTTGGAACACTATAAGTATTTAGTTATGCAATACAATATCCTTGGTGCAACTACATCAACTGTTGCATGTCTAAACACTTATAAGGTCCCAAAGGCGAGAACTATTGGCTATGCCAATGCTTGTTATACTTGTTAACAATGTCTTGGCATATATTGCCCCTCATATGTGCCAGTTTAGCACCCTCATATAGCAATAAGCAACAGAAAGGTAACTAGTCAACCTTTGCAAAAGGCCTTCCACTATGCAGCAAAATGTGTCGCTGCATTTTTCGTACCTTTTGAACCGTTTCAGCTAGAATTTCTTTTTTTGTTAAAAGCTGCAAACTATGCAGCAGAGTATTAATTATGTGGCAAATGCGGCAAATCCACAATCCAGCTAAAAATGCTATGGCCGTACAATTGCATAATTCTGTTGCCCCTGGCTATTAGGAGCGATACAAACAGTATAAATGGAGGCTATGCAGCAGTGCTCAGTATTCAGGCTTCTGAAACATTTGTGCAGGGTAGACAAGTGGTCTTTGTGTGTAGTGGTGATTCTTGTGAGGATCAGAGATGTACTCTGTGCACCAGGGAGAGGTTAGTGCTGCTAAATTGGTGCAGGAGTAAATGATGCGAGCCAACCTATTGACCAGTGGGTCTCTTTGTTCCTTGGGTTATTCTTGCTGCAGAAGTTAGGGGAGCAAAGAGATATGTCTTGTGGTCGAAGCTCATCTGCAATTATCAGCAGTCAGTGGCCAATGGTTGTTTCACATACCATGAGTTCACTCTCTACAAATAGTTCCATACGGAAATTGCATGCTTATACTGAGGGTGGCAGGTCTTCATTTATTTAACAATTTTTCTGTGGGACTCATTCAAAAGTCGTACCTTCTTATAAACCTGAGTTACTTAGATGTATTCAATGGACCAACATTAATATCAAAGAAGACAAAACAAAAGACTGATATGGTTTTCATCTTGTAATGTTTTGACTCCAATCAAGTCTAACAATTAACAAAATATGTATCATAGAACAGACAATGCACTACTCCAATGGTGATTAAACACATATATACAAAGAACATAGATAAAAGACACTGTACAATTCCCAATGGTTGTATCATTGATTGATAAAATTATTAGCAGGGTTTGCATATGTCAGAGTGGAATAATTTAAAGTTAAATTACATGTAACAACCAAGAGGGAGGGTTTGTCGATGTTTCGATGCTGTATGACTCGTAAGGCCGTAGTCACCGGACTGTCAGGCCTATCTATCTCAGTCAAATGTTTCAATGTCAAGGCGTATTCTTTAAGAACCATTACCAATCTTCTACATGCCAAACACTTAAATGGTGCCAAACGGAGTGAGATTGGCTTCACCACGTTTTTGTTGAAGAATACATTGAAATTACAATCTGGGCAATTTTGCCTCGATATTGGTGCTGCTTTGATCTGTATGGAGACAGCAGTGTGGGGGAGAGCACGGGGAGAGCGCAGGATGTTCGTAATAATATATATTAAAACATTTTTAAATGTACCTGCATCCTGCCCTCTTCCTGGTCCATGCAGCCCCTGGGACAGACTCCCATTCAATCCCTGTGCTGCAGAGCGCATAGCACTCCTCCTCCCCCTCACAGGCCGTGGCCCGCCCCTCCCTAGAGCGCTAGCTCAGAGCCGGCAAATGAAAAATAAAACGATGCTAGAACATGAAAGGTTCTGAGGCACAAAGGGCTTGCAGCTCACATATGACTGGTCAATGTTATGCCCCCAGAAGAAGGAAATATACCAATCAAAAACACTGAAGTCATATAAGGTGGGTGTCTTGAAAAGGGTTCAGGCTGCAACCTGCTAGGTTCAGGTTTAAGTAAATTGATACTTGTATAGCGCACTACTCACCCGCAAGGGTCTCAAGGCGCTTGTACGAATACCGCTGTGGAACCCATCCTGGCTTTCCCTGTGAGGTGTCCACTCCTGGACACCCCCAAGGTGGAGGCCAGGAATCCTTAGCATTGTGGGGGCCGTTGTGGAGATTAAGCAAGCTATTGCCCAGAGTTGCAGAGTGGGACTCCATGATTGGAATAGGCACCGAGGCGAGAATTATCAGGTCCGTGGAATTTTTGAGCTCAAGACCCGCCGAGGCGGGGAATTGAACCCTGGCCCCGGGCTAGACCTCTGCATCAGGGTCTGCCGCTCTAACCATTGAGCCACACTTCTCCAGTCACAGAAAGCCATAGCGTACCGTTGGATATATTTGGACAGAATATATGGCAATAAAAACACTACCCAGGGCTTTTACAGTAGTATCCAAAGAACGTGATACTAGTTATGCAAGCATTACCTGGCCCTTAGTTCTGAAGCAGCTGATGAGAAAAGGGCACAACGTGCTCAATGAGCAGATGAGAGATATGAATTTTCTTAACAGGTGGCTGAATCTCAGAAAATGACTTTTGTACTAAATCGTGGTGGATGACTTCTTGGCAACAGCCGTAACCTTCCAAGTTTTCCTAGGAGAGACAGGTTTAAAAAAAAACTTTTTATTGAATTTTTTGCAATAAACCGTATTTATGGCAGCGTGGCCACAGGTTTACAATCTGTAATTGTATCAACATCAGCATTAGGATTCTCATATCGCATGCAGAAAAGTAGGCACATATTACTGCAGCAAATAGAAGGATAACAATAACAAAACAAAACACCACCGACACTGACCCTGGTCTCTTGTTTCGGGTGTAAATGTAGAATTATGCCCGGGGATGATCGAGGGATATGTGCCTAGGTCCATATTTGAGTGCCAAACTGGGTTGGGACCCATAATGGTTCATATAGTTTACTCCACTTCATCATAATCCAGTGACCGTGGTTGTGTCTACGGTGGGAATGTATCGTCACCAGGATCTCTTTGGAGTGCCTCAGCCGGCCCCGTAGGTCTTCCCTGTGCAGTGCCATGGATTCCACCGCAGCCCAATGTGACACTGTAGCCTGTCACAGTGTCACTGTGGAGCCCGTGGGAGTCATGCTGCTTTCCATCTCATTGTAATTGTGCATCTGGCCAACAAAAGTGCCAGATCAATAAATTGAGTTGTTGCCCATCCCGCCTTTTTATGACTACGGAGGCCCAAGAGACGAGTCTATTCTGTTTGGTCTGGACAAACTGTGACTGTCTGGAGGATCGTTCAGACCAGGTTCCAAAAAGTATGCATTATAGGACAATCCCAAAACATGTGCAGTATGTTCGCTTGAGGATGTCAGCAATGAGGACATGCGAAGGAAGTCATAGGGTATATTTTATGCAGCTTGGCTGGTGCAAAGTATGCTCTGTGTAGTATATTGTGTTGTATGTACTGGAAGCAACCATTGCATGAGACCATGAGTGGATATTTAAGCACCCTCTTCCATTCCTTGGGAGTCAGATGACATCCCAGAGCTTGTTACCAGTGGGATCACAGGTTGACAAGGGGATCTACTGTGTTATCAGAGATGGTTCTCATGATCCACAAGATAAGGTGTCACCAGTCCCCTGGGTAAAGAGCACCTGCGTTCAGTGGATGTGTCGGGTTCAGGGTCCACCTCTCCCCAGAGGTGCTCCATCTCGGCAGTCAGGCATCTAAGTGTTAAAAACTGTTACGGTGGCAGGCCAGTTTGTCCCAACAGTGCATCAAATGGGATCAGATTATGGTCTTGGTACAAAGCTCCGAGTGTGCCTGCCACTGCATTCTCCCATGTGTTCATCCCTTCCTTACCTAGCACCCAACGATACACAGCCAGGGAGCTCAACGGGGCACCCGGTGTGTATGGATGTGTGCCTGGAGTGGATTTCAGGTCTCTGGTATAGCATCTGTAAGCTACGTGGAGAAGGCTGTTGGGGTATGCAGGCATTAATGATTATGGGAGGAACAACTCATGTGTTTTATTCAAGGTGCCACTGTTGAACACTGCTATCACCTCTATTGAGTTAAGCCCCACAAGCCAGCGGGCTGGCCATTGCAATTGTGCTGGTAGATAGTAACGCTTAAAGTTTGTGCCCCAAAGCCCCCAACCTCTGTAGTTAATTGCATTATCATTAGAGCAACTCTGGTCTCCCTTTATTCCAGATCAGATCCCCCAGCATTCTGTCTAGCAAACAGAACACCAGGTGGTGAATGGGGTTTGGCAAATTTACAAAGTAACAGACAGTCTCTGTAGCATTACCATCTTGGATAATGTGACCCACCCCTGTACTAGCCTCAGCGAAGAGATGGCTTTCATCAGTCCTAGGAGAGACAAATATTCAAAGTTTAATTCCTCAGGACACGCATTCAAGCTGATCGGTGTGAAGGAGGGAGATGGTGCGTCACTCTTCCCTCTTCATTACAAGAGGTGTTTCTGAAGTTGATGACGCAGGTCCCAAAGCTAAATTCGGCTAGACCAAGCTAGGACCACTAGATCAGTACTGTGAGCTCCACATGTAGTTCCTCAGGACCATCAGAATGAGATACATTTGGAAGAGGTATACAAGAACACCCAATTTAGTACAACATTAGGCTGTTACCGAAAGAACTAGATACCCCTGCTCACCAAGGAAGGGAACGGGTCACAAGTGGCATTAAGATGAGTGCCAAACGGGTCTGCAGTTGGACCACGCCAGGATTCCAAGATGGAGGAATTTGAGACGTTCTATAGATTTTCCACTCAAATGTAGATACCTGCTCTGGCTGTCCAATCTGCTATCCATTGCTCCAATGTTGGAGACGAGAAGAAAATGCAATACAATACTATACAGTCACCACAAGATAGAGCTGTAACCAGTGTGGGTCCCTTGGTTCCTCATATAGAAGAGGGCATGTTACTGTCTGATAACCATCATGTTAAACGTTGATGAAGGTTTTTAAGATCACCCTTCTCTTCTACATGTTACTGGGATGCATCAAATGTGACTTATTGCACAAGACACAGATGGAGTGTTGCCACCAATATACACCTCATCCAAAATGGGGACTCAATAATGACCGATAGATGCAAATGGACCAGGTGGAAGAGGTGTACCACCACAATGCTGGGAGCATGTGCCGACCATAGAAAGGTGGAAACCTCGGTTGGCAAGACCTCGATGTCCTTGGACCAATCATGCAGCAGTCAGTCCCAGGTGCAATTTCAAGAAACTCATGAGGGGCTCAACCTGGGGAATCATGCTTACGCTGAACGACTGTAATTCCAGAACTGTATGAAACCACCGGGTTGACACAGTCTAGTTACTCATAAAGAGATCTGTTATCTGGCTGGTGGCAGTTACTCTTCAAGGGTTTTCCAGGGGGTGCTCTGGTTTAGGCAGCCTGCTTAACTACAATGAAAAATAAGTTTACTGAGTTTTTCCCCCATTCCCTGCAAAAGGTTGGGAAGCTTTAATTACTCGCAGTGTGCCATTCAGCTCTATCACAAATATCTGTCCAGCCTATCAATTAAAAGACATCAGACAGATGGTTACCCTATTTTGCCGCTATCGTCAATGCATGACTCAATACTAGGGTGGTGGCCAGTGCCTGAAAGAAAGCAATAGTTCACAGACTACTTGGGAAACCATGGCTGAATGCAGAGGACCTGGTTAAGTTTAAGCCAATCTCTTTTTTTCCCTATTTGGGAACGTTATTAGAGAGAGTGGTCACTGCTCAATTTCAATAACATGTGGAAATTAAGAAAATCCTCGTAGACTCACGAGCCGGCTTCCAGCCTCTCTTTGGCCTAGAGCCAGTGGTGACTTTGGTAACTGACAATTTAAAGATGATGCTAGCTCTTGTGTGGTCATTTTATTACATTTGGCAGCTGTCTTTCATTGAGTGGGCCACTCTTTCTTTGTTCCGAGGCTTTCAGGGTGTTGGTGACTCTGCTATTAGCTTGCTGGTGTCCTTCCTTGCAAAACAAACCCAAGTGATACAAGCGAGCTCTTTTAACGAAGACCCCAAATAGCTGAAGTAGGTAATACCACCAGGGTCTGCCCTAAACCAGCTTCTTTTGTTCTCTACCACTTACCTTTGGCTGTTTTGGCTTTAAGGTAACCACAAATATGTATGCTGAATATAGTCTGCTGGTGGTTAGGTTTTAAAACTACCCTGGAGGTCTCAAGTCTTAAAGCTACCCTGGAGGCCTCAAGTCATGGATTGCCTGGCCCTTGGAATCTATCCGGATTTGTGAAACTGAATCCTTCAAATATAGAGAATTTGCTTTTGTCATCTAAAGTCATTCTCTGGGAAGTCATTCTCTGCAAAGCATCTCTCTGGACATATTTGCATTTCATCCAGGAGTGTGTTTCACTGTCCAAAGCTTGTATTTTTTTTAAATTTCTTATTTTGAAATGGATTTTCTTTTTTCTCTCCTTCTCCTGGAAGGTTACCTGGCAAATGCTTTCTACCAATCACATTAGAGCATTTGCAGTTCAAATTACTCAGGGATGCATAAGAAGAGGTTCATTGAGAGTGCTCTGTAAACAAACATTAACTGAGGCTCAAAATTCTAGCCACAGTTAAGGGCATGTCCCTCATCACACAGGCCTAGAGCGCAGCAGCCCTGTTCAGCAGCAGAATAAAGTATATGCGGACCCCCGCACACAAATCATGATATAAGCAATTCAGGAGGACAATATAAAACATACTCTTCAAAGTGCATATGAATAGTACAGTTCTGTCATGCTCTTCACCATGGTGTAGAACCCAGTACAAAGCATGCTCTTCATCATCTTCATCTGTTGGATAGTACAGACTGTAGGTGCCCAACACGATACTAGTCATACTCCATTCTATGGAGCTAAGCAGAAGAGTACAGAATAGACCTGAACAAAATAGTAATGAGCATGCCCTTCTTCAGGAGGACTGTGCAGAAGATTTCCTATACATAGACTCCGGAGCACAATACTGGTCATGTTCCGCTCTATGGAGCTGAGCAGAAGAGTAAAGAGCATGCTCTTCACCATCTGGATGAGAAGCACAGTTCGTGGCACGAATATCACCATCAAGGGCTCATAAAAGTAGTCTGAAAAGACAGTAACCAGAATGTCCTTCATGTTCAGCTAAATAGTCGTACAAGGAAAGCACTTCAGTTTGGATCCACAGCGCAGGGCATGCTCTTTTATCTCCTGCTGAAGAGCAAAAACAGGACATGGTCTTCACCATCCTGATGTGAAGCCAAGTTCAAGGCATGCTCTTTGCATCATGCCACTTGGCCTCTACTACAAAACATATCCACATGCACAACGAGGGCCAGGCCCCGCCCGAGGGTATACATAAAAGTCAGGATGGTCGCTTGTGGCCAATCCTGCAGAATATGGCAATTATGTGTGTGTAGTCATTTCATGCACGGTGCAGCGAGGAAGGTCTAGCCTTGTGTTCACCCAACAACGATAACAACACTTTACACTGCAATAGGTTGATGCTGGTATCTCTGCTGTACATTATCCCCATGCTAGGGAGGGTCTGCTGGTGGTAGATGAACTGCCAATCTTCAAACAAGCAACATTCAGGAGTATATCCTGTGAATTATGCGTATCCACTCCCTTACCAACGAACCCATAGTCGCCAGGAGCAGCTTCCACATCGGGATGAAGGCCATCGCCACCTGGATGAAAGACAGCTGCCTCAAGCTCAACTCAGACAAACCTGAAGTCCTCATTCTGGACTCCACTTCCTCTGCTTGGGATGACGTCTAGTGGCCCCCCGCACTAGGAACACCCCCCACACCCATGGAACACACACAAAACCTCAGCATCGTTCTGGACTCCTCATTCACCATGAAACGCCAGATCAACGCAGTCTCTTCAGCCTGCTTTCACACGCTTTGTTTGCTTTGAAAGATTTTCAGGTGAATCCCCACTGAGTCCAGAAAGACTGTCACCAACGCACTCATCATCAGCAGACTCGACTACGACAATGCACTTTACGCAGGCGTCACCCAGAAACTCCTCAAGAAACTCCAAAACATTCAAAAAGCTGCATCCAGACTCATCCTCAACATCCCCTACTGCAACCACATCATCGAACACCTGAGAGAAGCCCAATGGCTCATAGTCAAAAAGGATCACCTTCAAGCTCCTCACACACACACACACCTACAAAGCCCTCGACGACATGGGACCTGCATACCTCAACCACCGTCTCTCATTCCACGCACCCACTAGACACATCTGCTCCGCTCAACAGACCCTGGCTACCGTCCCACGGATCCATAAGACCAGGGCCGGAGGAAGATCCTTCTTCTTCCTCGCCCCCAAGACCTCGCCCCTACACTTCAGGCAATCACCAGCGCAGCTCCAGTTCAAGAAGGACCCCAAGACCTGGCTCTTCGACTGAACCACAGTGCCTAGATGGATCAGCAGCTCCCACCTCCTCAGTGCCTTGAGGCCCTTATGGGTGAGTAGGCGAGCTTTACAAGCATTTGATTGATTGATATTCAATAGCTGCTTTCATTGCATAGAGCAATAAGTGCACGTTGCGCAACACTGAAATACCCAGTATGGCGTGGGCGGGTCAGATTTAGATCACACACCTTTTCACTCCCAGTAGCATCCTTAGGTTGACTCCTTGTCCTGGTCTTATTCTTTCAGCAGCCTCCTGTTTGCTGTTGGGTTGGTGTTGGGGGGCAAGGTGGGAAAGTGGTACCAAAATGCAGGACGTCCACGATCCTTACTTTAATTACGATCATCTCAGAACCTTTGTGAGATTTTGAATGTTAAATTGTAAGGTCAGCAACAGCCACCACAGCCAAGAACAGATGACACCGTAGCAGGTAGATCAACTGCATGAGTATCAAAGAGACATGCAGCTCAGAAGGGGAGTGGCATCAAGTGGGGGTTCTTGTTTAACAATTTATTAAAGAACTGAACCTCTCTCCTTGCCACCCTAGCTGTCACAATGAAGCCTTCACATCTACTCAGGCAGGTGGTGTGGACCACTCCAATGACTCCTATAGTTACATTTTCCATCTGTGATAGCATCATGCGCAGAATAGTATCACATTACACCATACTACAGTACACATCTAAACAACTCTGAGCACCCACTCAACAGAGTCCAGAGATGGATTTCAGGCCTACACAGCACTACCCAATATCTTCGCATGATTCAAATCAATACTGTGTGCAAGGTGCAATGTCAGGAACCTCTGTCACCATGTAACAGCTGTGTTCCACCTTCAGCCAGATCCAGCAAACTCATAAAATATTAGCTATCATCAACAAAACAACCTGTCTACTATTTACTACAACTCTCAAACGCTAGACGCTAGCCTTAATCGGAAAACTTAAAACCTGCACTAGAATGCACGAAACCGACGCCAACAGTACATCAACACTAGCCTTCAAACCTCTGGCAGAGCAAACTCAAACTCCTGGAGGCACACTACTTCAGGACCGAGGTGGTCATCTCTTCTGAGATCGATTGGGACCAAGATTTGTTTTTTTTAGAGTGATATTGTGAACGATTGAGGGGAGACGTGGTGTAGAAGTTGACTAGCGGCCTTTACACCTGGAGGCATGGGCTCTAGCAAATGGTTCAGAGGTCATTCAGTTTGCAGCAAGTGCTTTATAGCCCTTTACTTGGTGATGCCCAAAAAATAAATACTTACTGAAACCAGATTTCCAGACATTATCATTTGTGTGCAGTATAGTTTTTCCAGTAGAATGTGCAAATTTATACAAAAAAGTAGCACGTCACCAAATGTCTGCCAATGTTATTGTAAATTTGCTCTCTGAGAATTAGCTTCTGAAAGCTACATTTCTATTCTTCCCAAAACCATGTGTCAGGAATGAACCTCATTCCTGAGTCAAGGCATGTTAAGAGTTTTGTCTGCACTGTGGTATCAGAAAACCATTTCCTTTAAACGTTCCTAACTCAAAGTGGCAAGCCTTTTTCTGGTGGATGTCAAATCTCAACTGCTGAGTTTCCAACAATAAATGTAAAAATACAAAGAAGAAAATAATCCCTGAAGTCAAAAACGCATCTCCCAAACAGCGAATACTCCACACCAATGAAGTAACTGTAATCCAAAATGGTCGCACACTGCTCCTCCTACCAGCGGGTTGGCCCCTGGGCATCATGGTAAATGCAGTTCGTTCCAGCGTGTGCTCTTCTGAAAAGATGTCGAGTATATCCACCATTGTGCTGGCCATCCCTGGACACGTGTTTCGAGGTCGTTACCTCTCATCAGCAGGGAATAGGCGTGTATATGGGGCTGCTGCGTAGGCTGCCAAAAATGTTCTCAGGTCTTGATACCTCTCGCGGCGCGCAGGAGCGTAACCATGAGCTCGTCAGCTCGACCGGCTCACGAGAGCCTTAATAAACAAAAATCCAATATGGTCGCACACTGCTCCTCCTACCAGCGGGTTGGACCCTGGGCATCATGGTAAATGCAGTTCGTTCCAGCGTGTGCGCTTCTGAAAAGATGTCGAGTATATCCACCGTTCTGCTGGCCATCCCTGGACACGTGTTTCGAGGTCGTTACCTCTCATCAGCAGGGAATAGGCATGTGTATGGGGCTGCTGCGTAGGCTGCCAAAAATTTTCCCAGGTCTTGATACCTCTCGCGGCGCGCAGGTGCGTAACCATAAGCTCGTCAGCTTGATCGGCTCACGGGAGCCTTAATAAATAAAAATCCAATATGGTCGCACAATGCTCCTCCTACCAGCGTTTTGGCCCCTGGGCATCATGGTAAATGCAGTTCGTTCCAGCGTGTGCGCTTCTGAAAAGATGTCGAGTATATCCACCGTTGTGCTGGCCATCCCTGGACACGTGTTTCGAAGTCGTTACCTCTCATCAGCAGGGAATAGGCATGTGTATGGGGCTGCTGCGTAGGCTGCCAAAAATGTTCTCAGGTCTTGATACCTCCCGCGGCGCGCAGGTGCGTAACCATGAGCTCGTCAGCTCGACCGACTCACGGGAGCCTTAATAAACAAAAATCCAATATGGTCGCACACTGCTCCTCCTACCAGTGGGTTGGCCCCTGGGCATCATGGTAAATGCAGTTCGTTCCAGCATGTGCGCTTCTGAAAACATGTCGAGTATATCCACCGTTGTGCTGGCCATCCCTGGACACGTGTTTCGAGGTTGTTACCTCTCATCAGCAGGGAATAGGCGTGTGTATGGGGCTGCTGCGTAGGCTGCCAAAAATGTTCTCAGGTCTTGATAAAAATGGCTCCCTCGAACCATTGGGCTGATGAGCTTGGACAACGCACCTACGCGCCTTGAGAGGTACCAGACCCGATAATATTTGGCAGCCTGCACAGCAACCCCCCGAAAACTACCTATACTCTGCTGATGAAGGAAAATAATCCTGAAACATCGGTGTCCAGAGTTGGTGCTGCAACTTTGCTTTTACACTTCTAAATCTACGAAAAGCGCACGCGCTTTGAAGTACTGCATTTACCGTGATGCTCTTGGGGTATACCCGCTGGTGGATGGAGTAGTGTGCGACCCATGGACTTTCATTTAAAAATGACTTCCTCGAACCATTGGGCTGATGAGCTCGGACAACGCACATACGCGCTTTGCGAGGTACCAGGGCCGATAATATTTGGCAGCCTGCACAGCAAACCCCCGAAAACTACCTATACTCTGCTGATGAAGGAAAATATTCCTGAAACACCGGTGTCCAGAGTTGGTGCTGCAACTTTGCTTTTACACTTCTAAATCTACGAAAAGCGCACACGCTTTGAAGTACTGCATTTACCATGATGCTCTTGGGGTATACCCGCTGTTGGGTGGAGTAGTGTGCGACCCATGGACTTTCATTTAAAAATGGCTCCCTCGAACCATTGGACTGACGAGCTCGGACAACGCACCTACGTGCCTTGAGACTTACCAGACCCGATAATATTTGGCAGCCTGCACAGCAAACCCCCGAAAACTACCTATACTCTGCTGATGAAGGAAAATAATCCTGAAACACCGGTGTCCAGAGTTAGTGCTGCAACTTTGCTTTTACACTTCTAAATCTACGAAAAGCGCACACGCTTTGAAGTACTGCATTTACCGTGATGCTCTTGTGGTATACCCGCTGGTGGGTGGACTAGTGTGCGACCCATGGACTTTTATTTAAAAATGGCTCCCTCGAACCATTGGGCTGACGAGCTCGGACAACGCACCTACCGCCTTGAGAGGTACCAGACCCGATAATATTTGGCAGCCTGCACAGCAAACCCCCAAAAACTACCTATACTCTGCTGATGAAGGAAAATAATCCTGAAATACCGGTGTCCAGAGTTGGTGCTGCAACTTTGCTTTTAGACTTCTAAATCTACGAAAAGCGCACACGCTTTGAAGTACTGCATTTACCGTGATGCTCTTGGGGTATACCCGCTGGTGGGTGGAGTAGTGTGCGACCCATGGACTTTCATTTAAAAATGGCTCCCTCGAACCATTGGGCTGACGAGTTCGGACAACGCACCTACGCGCCTTGAGAGGTACCAGACCCGATAATATTCGGCAGCCTGCACAGCAAACCCCCGAAAACTACCTATACTCTGCTGATGAAGAAAAATAATCCGGAAACACCGGTATCCAGAGTTGGTGCTGCAACTTTGCTTTTACACTTCTAAATCTACGAAAAGCACACACGCTTTGAAGTACTGCATTTACCGTGATGCTCTTGGGGTATACCGCTGGTGGGTGGAGTAGTTTGCGACCCATGGACTCTCATTTAAAAATGGCTCCCTCGAACCATTGGACTGACGAGCTCGGACAACGCACCTACGTGCCTTGAGACTTACCAGACCCGATAATATTTGGCAGCCTGCACAGCAAACCCCCGAAAACTACCTATACTCTGCTGATGAAGGAAAATAATCCTGAAACACCAGTGTCCAGAGTTAGTGCTGCAACTTTGCTTTTACACTTCTAAATCTACGAAAAGCGCACACGCTTTGGAGTACTGCATTTACCGTGATGCTCTTGTGGTATACCCGCTGGTGGGTGGACTAGTGTGCGACCCATGGACTTTTATTTAAAAATGGCTCCCTCGAACCATTGGGCTGACGAGCTCGGACAACGCACCTACCGCCTTGAGAGGTACCAGACCCGATAATATTTGGCAGCCTGCACAGCAAACCCTCGAAAACTACCTATACTCTGCTGATGAAGGAAAATAATCCTGAAACACCGGTGTCCAGAGTTGGTGCTGCAACTTTGCTTTTACACTTCTAAATCTATGAAAAGCGCATATGCTTTGAAGTACTGCATTTACCGTGATGCTCTTGGGTATACCCGCTGGTGGGTGGAGTAGTGTGCGACCCATGGACTTTCATTTAAAAATGGCTCCCTCGAACCATTGGGCTGACGAGTTCGGACAACGCACCTACGCGCCTTGAGAGGTACCAGACCCGATAATATTCGGCAGCCTGCACAGCAAACCCCCGAAAACTACCTATACTCTGCTGATGAAGGAAAATAATCCTGAAATACCGGTGTCCAGAGTTGGTGCTGCAACTTTGCCTTTACACTTCTAAATCTACGAAAAGCGCACACGCTTTGAAGTACTGCATTTACCGTGATGCTCTTGGGGTATACCCGCTGGTGGGTGGAGTAGTGTGCGACCCATGGACTTTCATTTAAAAATGGCTCCCTCGAACCATTGGGCTGATGAGCTCGGACAACGCACCTACGCGCCTTGAGAGGTACCATGACCTGATAATATTAGGCAGCCTACACAGCAACCCCCGAAAACTACCTATACTCTGCTGATGAAGAAAAATAATCCGGAAACACCGGTATCCAGAGTTGGTGCTGCAACTTTGCTTTTACACTTCTAAATCTACGAAAAGCACACACGCTTTGAAGTACTGCATTTACCGTAATGCTCTTGGGGTATACCGCTGGTGGGTGGAGTAGTTTGCGACCCATGGACTCTCATTTAAAAATGGCTCCCTCGAACCATTGGACTGACGAGCTCGGACAACGCACCTACGCGCCTTGAGACTTACCAGACCCGATAATATTTGGCAGCCTGCACAGCAAACCCCCGAAAACTACCTATACTCTGCTGATGAAGGAAAATAATCCTGAAACACCGGTGTCCAGAATTGGTGCTGCAACTTTGCTTTTACACTTCTAAATCTACGAAAAGCGCACACGCTTTGAAGTACTGCATTTACCGTGATGCTCTTGTGGTATACCCGCTGGTGGGTGGAGTAGTGTGCGACCCATGGACTTTCATTTAAAAATGGCTCCCTCGAACCATTGGGCTGACGAGCTCGGACAACGCACCTATGCGCCCTGAGAGGTACCAGACCCGATAATATTTGGCAGCCTGCACAGCAAACCCCCGAAAACTACCTATACTCTGCTGATGAAGGAAAATAATCCTGAAACACCGGTGTCCAGAGTTGGTGCTGCAACTTTGCTTTTACACTTCTAAATCTACGAAAAGCGCACATGCTTTGAAGTACTGCATTTACCGTGATGCTCTTGGGGTATACCCGCTGGTGGGTGGAGTAGTGTGCGACCCATGGACTTTCATTTAAAAATGGCTCCCTCGAACCATTGGGCTGACGAGCTCGGACAACGCACATACGCGTTTTGAGAGGTACCAGACCCGATAATATTTGCCAGCCTGCACAGCAAACCCCCGAAAACTACCTATACTCTGCTGATGAAGGAAAATAATCCTGAAACACCGGTGTCCAGAGTTGGTGCTGCAACTTTGCTTTTACACTTCTAAATCTACGAAAAGCGCACATGCTTTGAAGTACTGCATTTACCGTGATGCTCTTGGGGTATACCCGCTGGTGGGTGGAGTAGTGTGCGACCCATGGACTTTCATTTAAAAATGGCTCCCTCGAACCATTGGGCTGACGAGCTCGGACAACGCACATACGCGTTTTGAGAGGTACCAGACCCGATAATATTTGCCAGCCTGCACAGCAAACCCCCGAAAACTACCTATACTCTGCTGATGAAGGAAAATAATCCTGAAACACCGGTGTCCAGAGTTGGTGCTGCAACTTTGCTTTTACACTTCTAAATCTACGAAAAGCGCACATGCTTTGAAGTACTGCATTTACCGTGATGCTCTTGGGGTATACCCGCTGGTGGGTGGAGTAGTGTGCGACCCATGGACTTTCATTTAAAAATGGCTCCCTCGAACCATTGGGCTGACGAGCTCGGACAACGCACATACGCGCTTTGAGAGGTACCAGACCCGATAATATTTGGCAGCCTGCACAGCAAACCCCCGAAAACTACCTATACTCTGCTGATGAAGGAAAATAATCCTGAAACACCGGTGTCCAGAGTTGGTGCTGCAACTTTCCTTTTACACTTCTAAATCTACGAAAAGCGCACACGCTTTGAAGTACTGCATTTACCGTGATGCTCTTGAGGTATACCCGCTGGTGGGTGGAGTAGTGTGCGACCCATGGACTTTCATTTAAAAATGGCTCCCTCGAACCATTGGGCTGATGAGCTCGGACAACGCACATACGCGCCTTGAGAGGTACCAGACCCAATAATATTTGGCAGACTGCACAGCAAACCCCCGAAAACTACCTATACTCTGCTGATGAAGGAAAATAATCCTGAAACACCGGTGTCCAGAGTTGGTGCTGCAACTTCGCTTTTACACTTCTAAATCTACGAAAACCGCACACGCTTTGAAGTACTGCATTTACTATGATGATCTTGGGGTATACCCGCTGGTGGGTGGAGTAGTGTGCGACCCATGGACTTTCATTTAAAAATGGCTCCCTCGAACCATTGGGCTGACGAGTTCGGACAACACACCTACGCGCCTTGAGAGGTACCAGACCCGATAATATTTGGCAGCCTGCACAGCAAACCCCCGAAAACTACCTATACTCTGCTGATGAAGGAAAATAATCCTGAAATACCGGTGTCCAGAGTTGGTGCTGCAACTTTGCTTTTACACTTCTAAATCTACGAAAAGCGCACATGCTTTGAAGTACTGCATTTACCGTGATGCTCTTGGGGTATACCCGCTGGTGGGTGGAGTAGTGTGCGACCCATGGACTTTAATTTAAAAATGGCTCCCTCGAACCATTGGGTTGACGAGCTCGGACTACGCACCTACGCGCCTTGAGAGGTACCAGACCCGATAATATTTGGCAGCCTCCACAGCAAACCCCCGAAAACTACCTATACTCTGCTGATGAAGAAAAATAATCCGGAAACACCGGTATCCAGAGTTGGTGCTGCAACTTTGCTTTTACACTTCTAAATCTACGAAAAGCACACACGCGTTGAAGTACTGCATTTACCGTGATGCTCTTGGGGTATACCGCTGGTGGGTGGAGTAGTTTGCGACCCATGGACTCTCATTTAAAAATGGCTCCCTCAAACCATTGGACTGACGAGCTCGGACAACGCACCTACGTGCCTTGAGACTTACCAGACCCGATAATATTTGGCAGCCTGCACAGCAAACCCCCGAAAACTACCTATACTCTGCTGATGAAGGAAAATAATCCTGAAACACCGGTGTCCAGAGTTAGTGGTGCAACTTTGCTTTTACACTTCTAAATCTACGAAAAGCGCACACGCTTTGAAGTACTGCATTTACCGTGATGCTCTTGTGGTATACCCGCTGGTGGGTGGACTAGTGTGCGACCCATGGACTTTTATTTAAAAATGGCTCCCTCGAACCATTGGGCTGACGAGCTCGGACAACGCACCTACGCGCCTTGAGAGGTACCAGACCCGATAATATTTGGCAGCCTGCACAGCAAACCCTCGAAAACTACCTATACTCTGCTGATGAAGGAAAATAATCCTGAAACACCGGTGTCCAGAGTTGGTGCTGCAACTTTGCTTTTACACTTCTAAATCTATGAAAAGGGCACATGCTTTGAAGTACTGCATTTACCGTGATGCTCTTGGGTATACCCGCTGGTGGGTGGAGTAGTGTGCGACCCATGGACTTTCATTTAAAAATGGCTCCCTCGAACCATTGGGCTGACGAGCTCGGACTACGCACCTACGCGCCTTGAGAGGTACCAGACCCGATAATATTTGGCAGCCTCCACAGCAAACCCCCGAAAACTACCTATACTCTGCTGATGAAGGAAAATAATCCTGAAATACCGGTGTCCAGAGTTGGTGCTGCAACTTTGCTTTTTCACTTCTAAATCTACGAAAAGCGCACACGCCTTGAAGTACTGCATTTACCGTGATGCTCTTGGGGTATACCCGCTGGTGGGTGGAGTAGTGTGCGACCCATGGACTTTCATTTAAAAATGGCTCCCTCGAACCATTGGGCTGATGAGCTCGGACAATGCATCTACGCGCCTTGAGAGGTACCAGACCCGATAATATTAGGCAGCCTGCACAGCAAACCCCCGAAAACTACCTATACTCTGCTGATGAAGAAAAATAATCCGGAAACACCGGTGTCCAGAGTTGGTGCTGCAACTTTGCTTTTACACTTCTAAATCTACGAAAAGCACACACGCTTTGAAGTACTGCATTTACCGTGATGCTCTTGGGGTATACCGCTGGTGGGTGGAGTAGTGTGCGACCCATGGACTCTCATTTAAAAATGGCTCCCTCGAACCATTGGACTGACGAGCTCGGACAACGCACCTACGCGCCTTGACAGGTACCAGATCCGATAATATTTGGCAGCCTGCACAGCAAACCCCCAAAAACTACCTATACTCTGCTGATGAAGGAAAATAATCCTGAAACACCGGTGTCCAGAGTTGGTGCTGCAACTTTGCTTTTACACTTCTAAATCTACGAAAAGCGCACACGCTTTGAAGTACTGCAATTACCGTGATGCTCTTGTGGTATACCCGCTGGTGGGTGGAGTAGTGTGCGACCCATGGACTTTCATTTAAAAATGGCTCCCTCAAACCATTTGGCTGACGAGCTCGGACAACGCACCTACGCGCCTTGAGAGGTACCAGACCCGATAATATGTGGCAGCCTGCACAGCAAACCCCCGAAAACTACCTATACACTGCTGATGAAGGAAAATAATCCTGAAAGACCGGTGTCCAGAGTTGGTGCTGCAACTTTGCTTTTACACTTCTAAATCTACGAAAAGCGCACACGCTTTGAAGTACTGCATTTACCGTGATGCTCTTGGGGTATACCCGCTGGTGGATGGAGTAGTGTGCGACCCATGGACTTTCATTTAAAAATGGCTTCCTCGAACCATTGGGCTGACGAGCTCGGACAACGCACCTACGTGCCTTGAGAGATACCAGACCCGATAATATTTGGCAGCCTGCACAGCAAACCACCGAAAACAACCTATACTCTGCTGATGAAGGAAAATAATCCTGAAACACCGGTGTCCAGAGTTGGTGCTGCAACTTTGCTTTTACACTTCTAAATCTACGAAAAGCACACACGCTTTGAAGTACTGCATTTACCGTGATGCTCTTGGGGTATACCTGCTGGTGGGTGGAGTAGTGTGCGACCCATGGACTTTCATTTAAAAATGGCTCCCTCGAACCATTGTGCTGAGTAGCTCGGACAACGCACATACGCGCCTTGAGAGGTACCAGACCCGATAATATTTGGGAGCCTGCACAGAAAACCCCCGAAAACTACCTATACTCTGCTGATGAAGGAAAATAATCCTGAAACACCGGTGTCCAGAGTTGGTGCTGCAACTTTGCTTTTACACTTCTAAATCTACGAAAAGCGCACACGCTTTTTAGTACTGCATTTACTATGATGATCTTGGGGTATTCCCGCTGGTGGGTGGAGTAGTGTGCGACGCATGGACTTTCATTTAAAAATGGCTTCCTCTAACCATTTGGCTGACGAGTTCGGACAACGCACCTACGCGCCTTGAGAGGTACCAGACCCGATAAAATTTGGCAGCCTGCACAGCAAACCCCCGAAAACTACCTATACTCTGCTGATGAAGAAAAATAATCCGGAAACACCGGTCTCCAGAGTTGGTGCTGCAACTTTGCTTTTTCACTTCTAAATCTACGAAAAGCGCACACGCCTTGAAGTACTGCATTTACCGTGATGCTCTTGGAGTATACCCGCTGGTGGGTGGAGTAGTGTGCGACCCATGGACTTTCATTTAAAAATGGCTCCCTCGAACCATTGGGCTGATGAGCTCGGACAATGCATCTACGCGCCTTGAGAGGTACCAGACCCGATAATATTAGGCAGCCTGCACAGCAAACCCCCGAAAACTACCTATACTCTGCTGATGAAGAAAAATAATCCGGAAACACCGGTGTCCAGAGTTGGTGCTGCAACTTTGCTTTTACACTTCTAAATCTACGAAAAGCACACACGCTTTGAAGTACTGCATTTACCGTGATGCTCTTGGGGTATACCGCTGGTGGGTGGAGTAGTGTGCGACCCATGGACTCTCATTTAAAAATGGCTCCCTCGAACCATTGGACTGACGAGCTCGGACAACGCACCTACGCGCCTTGAGAGGTACCAGATCCGATAATATTTGGCAGCCTGCACAGCAAACCCCCGAAAACTACCTATACTCTGCTGATGAAGGAAAATAATCCTGAAACACCGGTGTCCAGAGTTGGTGCTGCAACTTTGCTTTTACACTTCTAAATCTACGAAAAGCGCACACGCTTTGAAGTACTGCAATTACCGTGATGCTCTTGTGGTATACCCGCTGGTGGGTGGAGTAGTGTGCGACCCATGGACTTTCATTTAAAAATGGCTCCCTCAAACCATTTGGCTGACGAGCTCGGACAACGCACCTACGCGCCTTGAGAGGTACCAGACCCGATAATATGTGGCAGCCTGCACAGCAAACCCCCGAAAACTACCTATACACTGCCGATGAAGGAAAATAATCCTGAAAGACCGGTGTCCAGAGTTGGTGCTGCAACTTTGCTTTTACACTTCTAAATCTACGAAAAGCGCACACGCTTTGAAGTACTGCATTTACCGTGATGCTCTTGGGGTATACCCGCTGGTGGATGGAGTAGTGTGCGACCCATGGACTTTCATTTAAAAATGGCTTCCTCGAACCATTGGGCTGACGAGCTCGGACAAAGCACATACGCGCTTTGCGAGGTACCAGACCCGATAATATTTGGCAGCCTGCACAGCAAACCCCCGAAAACTACCTATACTCTGCGGATGAAGGAAAATAATCCTGAAACACGGTGTCCAGAGTTGGTGCTGCAACTTTGCTTTTACACTTCTAAATCTACGAAAAGCGCACACGCTTTGAAGTACTGCATTTACCATGATGCTCTTGGGGTATACCCGCTGGTGGGTGGAGTAGTGTGTGACCCATGGACTTTCATTTAAAAATGGCTCCCTTGAACCATTGGGCTGACGAGCTTGGACAACGCACCTACGTGCCTTGAGAGATACCAGACCCGATAATATTTGGCAGCCTGCACAGCAAACCACCGAAAACAACCTATACTCTGCTGATGAAGGAAAATAATCCTGAAACATCGGTGTCCAGAGTTGGTGCTGCAACTTTGCTTTTACACTTCTAAATCTACGAAAAGCACACACGCTTTGAAGTACTGCATTTACCGTGATGCTCTTGGGGTATACCTGCTGGTGGGTGGAGTAGTGTGCGACCCATGGACTTTCATTTAAAAATGGCTCCCTCGAACCATTGCGCTGAGTAGCTCGGACAACGCACATACGTGCCTTGAGAGGTACCAGACCCGATAATATTTGGGAGCCTGCACAGAAAACCCCCGAAAACTACCTATACTCTGCTGATGAAGGAAAATAATCCTGAAACACCGGTGTCCAGAGTTGGTGCTGCAACTTTGCTTTTACACTTCTAAATATACGAAAAGCACACACGCTTTTTAGTACTGCATTTACTATGATGATCTTGGGGTATTCCCGCTGGTGGGTGGAGTAGTGTGCGACGCATGGACTTTCATTTAAAAATGGCTTCCTCTAACCATTTGGCTGACGAGTTCGGACAACGCACCTACGCGCCTTGAGAGGTACCAGACCCGATAAAATTTGGCAGCCTGCACAGCAAACCCCCGAAAACTACCTATACTCTGTTGATGAAGGAAAATAATCCTGAAATACCGGTGTCCAGAGTTGGTGCTGCAACTTTGCTTTTACACTTCTAAATCTACGAAAAGCGCACACGCTTTGAAGTACTGCATTTACCGTGATGCTCTTGGGGTATACCCGCTGGTGGGTGAAGTAGTGTGCGACCCATGGACTTTCATTTAAAAATGGCTCCCTCGAACCATTGGGCTGATGAGCTCGGACAACGCACCTACGCGCCTTGAGAGGTACCAGACCTGATAATATTAGGCAGCCTGCACAGCAACCCCCGAAAACTACCTATACTCTGCTGATGAAGAAAAATAATTTGGAAACACCGGTGTCCAGAGTTGGTGCTGCAACTTCGCCTTTACATTTCTAAATCTAAGAAAACCGCACACGCTTTGAAGTACTGCATTTACTATAATGATCTTGGGGTATACCCGCTGGTGGGTGGAGTAGTGTGCAACCCATGGACTTTCATTTAAAAATGGCTCCCTCGAACCATTGGGCTGACGAGTTCGGACAACACACCTACGCGCCTTGAGAGGTACCAGATCCGATAATATTTGGCAGCCTGCACAGCAAACCCCCGAAAACTACCTATACTCTGCTGATGAAGGAAAATAATCCTGAAATACCGGTGTCCAGAGTTGGTGCTGCAACTTTGCTTTTACACTTCTAAATCTACGAAAAGCGCACACGCTTTGAAGTACTGCATTTACCGTGATGCTCTTGGGGTATACCCGCTGGTGGGTGGAGTAGTGTGCGACCCATGGACTTTAATTTAAAAATGGCTCCCTCGAACCATTGGGCTGACGAGCTCGGACAACGCACCTACGCGCCTTGAGAGGTACCAGACCCGATAATATTTGGCAGCCTCCACAGCAAACCCCCGAAAACTACTTATACTCTGCTGATGAAGGAAAATAATCCTGAAATACCGGTGTCCAGAGTTGGTGCTGCAACTTTGCTTTTTCACTTCTAAATCTACGTAAAGCGCACACGCTTTGAAGTACTGCATTTACCGTGATGCTCTTGGGGTATACCCGCTGGTGGGTGGAGTAGTGTGCGACCCATGGACTTTCATTTAAAAATGGCTCCCTCGAACCATTGGGCTGATGAGCTCGGACAATGCACCTACGCGCCTTGAGAGGTACCAGACCCGATAATATTTGGCAGCCTCCACAGCAAACCCCCGAAAACTACTTATACTCTGCTGATGAAGGAAAATAATCCTGAAATACCGGTGTCCAGAGTTGGTGCTGCAACTTTGCTTTTACACTTCTAAATCTACGAAAAGCGCACACGCTTTGAAGTACTGCATTTACCGTGATGCTCTTGGGGTATACCCGCTGGTGGGTGAAGTAGTGTGCGACCCATGGACTTTCATTTAAAAATGGCTCCCTCGAACCATTGGGCTGATGAGCTCGGACAACGCACCTACGCGCCTTGAGAGGTACCAGACCTGATAATATTAGGCAGCCTGCACAGCAACCCCCGAAAACTACCTATACTCTGCTGATGAAGAAAAATAATTTGGAAACACCGGTGTCCAGAGTTGGTGCTGCAACTTCGCCTTTACATTTCTAAATCTACGAAAACCGCACACGCTTTGAAGTACTGCATTTACTATAATGATCTTGGGGTATACCCGCTGGTGGGTGGAGTAGTGTGCAACCCATGGACTTTCATTTAAAAATGGCTCCCTCGAACCATTGGGCTGACGAGTTCGGACAACACACCTACGCGCCTTGAGAGGTACCAGACCCGATAATATTTGGCAGCCTGCACAGCAAACCCCCGAAAACTACCTATACTCTGCTGATGAAGGAAAATAATCCTGAAATACCGGTGTCCAGAGTTGGTGCTGCAACTTTGCTTTTACACTTCTAAATCTACGAAAAGCGCACACGCTTTGAAGTACTGCATTTACCGTGATGCTCTTGGGGTATACCCGCTGGTGGGTGGAGTAGTGTGCGACCCATGGACTTTAATTTAAAAATGGCTCCCTCGAACCATTGGGCTGACGAGCTCGGACAACGCACCTACGCGCCTTGAGAGGTACCAGACCCGATAATATTTGGCAGCCTCCACAGCAAACCCCCGAAAACTACTTACACTCTGCTGATGAAGGAAAATAATCCTGAAATACCGGTGTCCAGAGTTGGTGCTGCAACTTTGCTTTTTCACTTCTAAATCTACGTAAAGCGCACACGCTTTGAAGTACTGCATTTACCGTGATGCTCTTGGGGTATACCCGCTGGTGGGTGGAGTAGTGTGCGACCCATGGACTTTCATTTAAAAATGGCTCCCTCGAACCATTGGGCTGATGAGCTCGGACAATGCACCTACGCGCCTTGAGAGGTACCAGACCCGATAATATTAGGCAGCCTGCACAGCAAACCCCCGAAAACTACCTATACTCTGCTGATGAAGAAAAATAATCCGGAAACACCGGTGTCCAGAGTTGGTGCTGCAACTTTGCTTTTACACTTCTAAATCTACGAAAAGCACACACGCTTTGAAGTACTGCATTTACCGTGATGCTCTTGGGGTATACCGCTGGTGGGTGGAGTAGTGTGCGACCCATGGACTCTCATTTAAAAATGGCTACCTCGAACCATTGGACTGACGAGCTCGGACAACGCACCTACGCACCTTGAGAGGTACCAGACCCGATAATATTTGGCAGCCTGCACAGCAAAGCCCCGAAAACTACCTATACTCTGCTGATGAAGGAAAATAATCCTGAAACACCGGTGTCCAGAGTTGGTGCTGCAACTTTGCTTTTACACTTCTAAATCTACGAAAAGCGCACACGCTTTGAAGTACTGCATTTACCGTGATGCTCTTGTGGTATACCCGCTGGTGGGTGGAGTAGTGTGCGACCCATGGACTCTCATTTAAAAATGTCTCCCTCGAACCATTGGACTGACGAGCTCGGACAACGCACCTACGCGCCTTGAGAGGTACCAGATCCGATAATATTTGGCAGCCTGCACAGCAAACCCCCGAAAACTACCTATACTCTGCTGATGAAGGAAAATAGTCCTGAAACACCCGTGTCCAGAGTTGGTGCTGCAACTATGCTTTTACACTTCTAAATCTACGAAAAGCGCACACGCTTTGAAGTACTGCATTTACCGTGATGCTCTTGTGGTATACCCGCTAGTGGGTGGAGTAGTGTGCGACCCATGGACTTTCATTTAAAAATGGCTCCCTCAAACCATTTGGCTGACGAGCTCGGACAACGCACCTACGCGCCTTGAGAGGTACCAGACCCGATAATATGTGGCAGCCTGCACAGCAAACCCCCGAAAACTACCTATACACTGCTGATGAAGGAAAATAATCCTGAAACACCGGTGTCCAGAGTTGGTGCTGCAACTTTGCTTTTACACTTCTAAATCTACGAAAAGCGCACACGCTTTGAAGTACTGCATTTACCGTGATGCTCTTGGGGTATACCCGCTGGTGGATGGAGTAGTGTGCGACCCATGGACTTTCATTTAAAAATGGCTTCCTCGAACCATTGGGCTGACGAGCTCGGACAAAGCACATACGCGCTTTGCGAGGTACCAGACCGGATAATATTTGGCAGCCTGCACAGCAAACCCCCGAAAACTACCTATACTCTGCGGATGAAGGAAACTAATCCTGAAACACCGGTGTCCAGAGTTGGTGCTGCAACTTTGCTTTTACACTTCTAAATCTACGAAAAGCGCACACGCTTTGAAGTACTGCATTTACCATGATGCTCTTGGGGTATACCCGCTGGTGGGTGGAGTAGTGTGCGACCCATGGACTTTCATTTAAAAATGGCTCCCTTGAACCATTGGGCTGACGAGCTCGGACAACGCACCTACGCGCCTTGAGAGATACCAGACCCGATAATATTTGGCAGCCTGCACAGCAAACCACCGAAAACAACCTATACTCTGCTGATGAAGGAAAATAATCCTGAAACACCGGTGTCCAGAGTTGGTGCTGCAACTTTGCTTTTACACTTCTAAATCTACGAAAAGCACACACGCTTTTTGGTACTGCATTTACTATGATGATCTTGGGGTATTCCCGCTGGTGGGTGGAGTAGTGTGCGACGCATGGACTTTCATTTAAAAATGGCTCCCTCTAACCATTTGGCTGACGAGTTCGGACAACGCACCTACGCGCCTTGAGAGGTACCAGACCCGATAAAATTTGGCAGCCTGCACAGCAAACCCCTGAAAACTACCTATACTCTGTTGATGAAGGAAAATAATCCTGAAATACCGGTGTCCAGAGTTGGTGCTGCAACTTTGATTTTACACTTCTAAATCTACGAAAAGCGCACACGCTTTGAAGTACTGCATTTACCGTGATGCTCTTGGGGTATACCCGCTGGTTGGTGAAGTAGTGTGCGACCCATGGACTTTCATTTAAAAATGGCTCCCTCGAACCATTGGGCTGATGAGCTCGGACAACGCACCTACGCGCCTTGAGAGGTACCAGACCTGATAATATTAGGCAGCCTGCACAGCAACCCCCGAAAACTACCTATACTCTGCTGATGAAGAAAAATAATCCGGAAACACCGGTGTCCAGAGTTGGTGCTGCAACTTCGCTTTTACATTTCTAAATGTACGAAAACCGCACACGCTTTGAAGTACTGCATTTACTATAATGATCTTGGGGTATACCCGCTGGTGAGTGGAGTAGTGTGCGACCTATGGACTTTAATTTAAAAATGGCTTCCTCGAACCATTGGGCTGACAAGCTTGGACAACGCACCTACGTGCCTTGAGAGGTACCAGACCCGATAATATTTGGCAGCCTCCACAGCAAACCCCCGAAAACTACTTATACTCTGCTGATGAAGGAAAATAATCCTGAAATACCGGTGTCCAGAGTTGGTGCTGCAACTTTGCTTTTTCACTTCTAAATCTACGAAAAGCACACACGCTTTGAAGTACTGCATTTACCGTGATGCTCTTGGGGTATACCGCTGGTGGGTGGAGTAGTGTGCGACCCATGGACTCTCATTTAAAAATGGCTCCCTCGAACCATTGGACTGACGAGCTCGGACAACGCACCTACGCGCCTTGAGAGGTACCAGACCCGATAATATTTGGCAGCCTGCACAGCAAACCCCCGAAAACTACCTATACTCTGCTGATGAAGGAAAATAATCCTGAAACACCGGTGTCCAGAGTTGGTGCTGCAACTTTGCTTTTACACTTCTAAATCTACGAAAAGCGCACACGCTTTGAAGTACTGCATTTACCGTGATGCTCTTGGGGTATACCCGCTGGTGGATGGAGTAGTGTGCGACCCATGGACTTTCATTTAAAAATGGCTTCCTCGAACCATTGGGCTGACGAGCTCGGACAACGCACATACGCGCTTTGCGAGGTACCAGACCCGCTAATATTTGGCAGCCTGCACAGCAAACCCCCAAAAACTACCTATACTCTGCTGATGAAGGAAAATAATCCTGAAACACCGGTGTCCAGAGTTGGTGCTGCAACTTTGCTTTTACACTTCTAAATCTACGAAAAGCGCACACACTTTGAAGTACTGCATTTACCATGATGCTCTTGGGGTATACCCGCTGGTGGGTGGAGTAGTGTGCGACCCATGGACTTTCATTTAAAAATGGCTCCCTTGAACCATTGGGCTGACGAGCTCGGACAACGCACCTACGCGCCTTGAGAGATACCAGACCCGATAATATTTGGCAGCCTGCACAGCAAACCCCCGAAAACTACCTATACACTGCTGATGAAGGAAAATAATCCTGAAACACCGGTGTCCAGAGTTGGTGCTGCAACTTTGCTTTTACACTTCTAAATCTACGAAAAGCACACACGCTTTGAAGTACTGCATTTACCGTGATGCTCTTGGGGTATACCCGCTGGTGGGTGGAGTAGTGTGCGACCCATGGACTTTCATTTAAAAATGGCTCCCTCGAACCATTGGGCTGAGTAGCTCGGACAACGCACATACGCGCCTTGAGAGGTACCAGACCCGATAATATTTGGGAGCCTGCACAGAAAACCCCCGAAAACTACCTATACTCTGCTGATGAAGGAAAATAATCCTGAAACACCGGTGTCCAGAGTTGGTGCTGCAACTTTGCTTTTACACTTCTAAATCTACGAAAAGCGCACACGCTTTGTAGTACTGCATTTACTATGATGATCTTGGGGTATTCCCGCTGGTCGGTGGAGTAGTGTGCGACGCATGGACTTTCATTTAAAAATAGCTCCCTCTAACCATTTGGCTGACGAGTTCGGACAACGCACCTACGCGCCTTGAGAGGTACCAGACCCGATAAAATTTGCCAGCCTGCACAGCAAACCCCCGAAAACTACCTATAGTCTGCTGATGAAGGAAAATAATCCTGAAATACCGGTGTCCAGAGTTGTTGCTGCAACTTTGCTTTTACACTTCTAAATCTACGAAAAGCGCACACGCTTTGAAGTACTGCATTTACCGTGATGCTCTTGGGGTATACCCGCTGGTGGGTGAAGTAGTGTGCGACCCATGGACTTTCATTTAAAAATGGCTCCCTCGAACCATTGGGCTGATGACCTCGGACAACGCACCTACGCGCCTTGAGAGGTACCAGACCTGATAATATTAGGCAGCCTGCACAGCAACCCCCGAAAACTACCTATACTCTGCTGATGAAGAAAAATATTCCGGAAACACCGGTGTCCAGAGTTGGTGCTGCAACTTTGCTTTTACACTTCTAAATCTACGAAAAGCACACACGCTTTGAAGTACTGCATTTACCGTGATGCTCTTGGGGTATACCGCTGGTGGGTGTAGTAGTATGCGACCCATGGACTCTCATTTAAAAATGGCTCCCTCGAACCATTGGGCTGACGAGTTCGGACAACACACCTACGCGCCTTGAGAGGTACCAGACCCGATAATATTTGGCAGCCTGCACAGCAAACCCCCGAAAACTACCTCTACACTGCTGATGAAGGAAAATAATCCTGAAACACCGGTGTCCAGAGTTGGTGCTGCAACTTTGCTTTTACACTTCTAAATCTACGAAAAGCGCACACGCTTTGAAGTACTGCATTTACCGTGATGCTCTTGGGGTATACCCGCTGGTGGATGGAGTAGTGTGCGACCCATGGACTTTCATTTAAAAATGGCTTCCTCGAACCATTGGGCTGACGAGCTCGGACAAAGCACATACGCGCTTTGCGAGGTACCAGACCCGATAATATTTGGCAGCCTGCACAGCAAACCCCCGAAAACTACTTATACTCTGCTGATGAAGGAAAATAATCCTGAAATACCGGTGTCCAGAGTTGGTGCTGCAACTTTGCTTTTTCACTTCTAAATCTACGAAAAGCGCACACGCTTTGAAGTACTGCATTTACCGTGATACTCTTGGGGTATACCCGCTGGTGGGTGGAGTAGTGTGCGACCCATGGACTTTCATTTAAAAATGGCTCCCTCGAACCATTGGGCTGATGAGCTCGGACAATGCACCTACGCGCCTTGAGAGGTACCAGACCCGATAATATTAGGCAGTCTGCACAGCAAACCCCCGAAAACTACCTATACTCTGCTGATGAAGAAAAATAATCCGGAAACACCGGTGTCCAGAGTTGGTGCTGCAACTTTGCTTTTACACTTCTAAATCTACGAAAAGCACACACGCTTTGAAGTACTGCATTTACCGTGATGCTCTTGGGGTATACCGCTGGTGGGTGGAGTAGTGTGCGACCCATGGACTCTCATTTAAAAATGGCTCCCTCGAACCATTGGACTGACGAGCTCGGACAACGCACCTACGCGCCTTGAGAGGTACCAGACCCGATAATATTTGGCAGCCTGCACAGCAAACCCCCGAAAACTACCTATACTCTGCTGATGAAGGAAAATAATCCTGAAACACCGGTGTCCAGAGTTGGTGCTGCAACTTTGCTTTTACACTTCTAAATCTACGAAAAGCGCACACGCTTTGAAGTACTGCATTTACCGTGATGCTCTTGTGGTATACCCGCTGGTGGGAGGAGTAGTGTGCGACCCATGGACTCTCATTTAAAAATGGCTCCCTCGAACCATTGGACTGACGAGCTCGGACAACGCACCTACGCGCCTTGAGAGGTACCAGACCCGATAATATGTGGCAGCCTGCACAGCAAACCCCCGAAAACTACCTATACACTGCTGATGAAGGAAAATAATCCTGAAACACCGGTGTCCAGAGTTGGTGCTGCAACTTTGCTTTTACACTTCTAAATCTACGAAAAGCGCACACGCTTTGAAGTACTGCATTTACCATTATGCTCTTGGGGTATACCCGCTGGTGGGTGGAGTAGTGTGCGACCCATGGACTTTCATTTAAAAATGGCTCCCTTGAACCATTGGGCTGACGAGCTCGGACAACGCACCTACGCGCCTTGAGAGATACCAGACCCGATAATATTTGGCAGCCTGCACAGCAAACCACCGAAAACAACCTATACTCTGCTGATGAAGGAAAATAATCCTGAAACACCGGTGTCCAGAGTTGGTGCTGCAACTTTGCTTTTACACTTCTAAATCTACGAAAAGCACACACGCTTTTTAGTACTGCATTTACTATGATGATCTTGGGGTATTCCCGCTGGTGGGTGGAGTAGTGTGCGACGCATGGACTTTCATTTAAAAATGGCTCCCTCTAACCATTTGGCTGACGAGTTCGGACAACGCACCTACGCGCCTTGAGAGGTACCAGACCCGATAAAATTTGGCAGCCTGCACAGCAAACCCCCGAAAACTACCTATACTCTGCTGATGAAGAAAAATAATCCGGAAACACCGGTGTCCAGAGTTGGTGCTGCAACTTCGCTTTTACATTTCTAAATCTACGAAAACCGCACACGCTTTGAAGTACTGCATTTACTATAATGATCTTGGGGTATACCCGCTGGTGAGTGGAGTAGTGTGCGACCCATGGACTTTAATTTAAAAATGGCTTCCTCGAACCATTGGGCTGACGAGCTTGCACAACGCACCTACGTGCCTTGAGAGGTACCAGACCCGATAAGATTTGGCAGCCTCCACAGCAAACCCCCGAAAACTACTTATACTCTGCTGATGAAGGAAAATAATCCTGAAATACCGGTGTCCAGAGTTGGTGCTGCAACTTTGCTTTTTCACTTCTAAATCTACGAAAAGCACACACGCTTTAAAGTACTGCATTTACCGTGATGCTCTTGGGGTATACCGCTGGTGGGTGGAGTAGTGTGCGACCCATTGACTCTCATTTAAAAATGGCTCCCTCGAACCATTGAACTGACGAGCTCGGACAACGCACCTACGCGCCTTGAGAGGTACCAGACCCGATAATATTTGGCAGCCTGCACAGCAAACCCCCGAAAACTACCTATACTCTGCTGATGAAGGAAAATAATCCTGAAACACCGGTGTCCAGAGTTGGTGCTGCAACTTTGCTTTTACACTTCTAAATCTACGAAAAGCGCACACGCTTTGAAGTACTGCATTTACCGTGATGCTCTTGTGGTATACCCGCTGGTGGGTGGAGTAGTGTGCGACCCATGGACTTTCATTTAAAAATGGCTCCCTCAAACCATTGGGCTGACGAGCTTGGACAACGCACCTACGTGCCTTGAGAGGTACCAGACCCGATAATATTTGGCAGCCTGCACAGCAAACCCCCGAAAACTACCTATACTCTGCTGATGAAGGAAAATAATCCTGAAACACCGGAGTCCAGAGTTGGTGCTGCAACTTTGCTTTTACACTTCTAAATCTACGAAAAGCGCACACGCTTTGAAGTACTGCATTTACCGTGATGCTCTTGGGGTATACCGGCTGGTGGATGGAGTAGTGTGCGACCCATGGACTTTCATTTAAAAATGGCTTCCTCGAACCATTGGGCTGACGAGCTCGGACAACGCACATACGCGCTTTGCGAGGTACCAGACCCGATAATATTTGGCAGCCTGCACAGCAAACCCCCGAAAACTACCTATACTCTGCTGATGAAGGAAAATAATCCTGAAACACTGGTGTCCAGAGTTGGTGCTGCAACTTTGCTTTTACACTTCTAAATCTACGAAAAGCGCACACACTTTGAAGTACTGCATTTACCATGATGCTCTTGGGGTATACCCGCTGGTGGGTGGAGTAGTGTGCGACCCATGGACTTTCATTTAAAAATGGCTCCCTTGAACCATTGGGCTGACGAGCTCGGACAACGCACCTACGCGCCTTGAGAGATACCAGACCCGATAATATTTGGTAGCCTGCACAGAAAACCCCCGAAAACTACCTATACTCTGCTGATGAAGGAAAATAATCCTGAAACACCGGTGTCCAGAGTTGGTGCTGCAACTTTGCTTTTACACTTCTAAATCTACGAAAAGCGCACACGCTTTGTAGTACTGCATTTACTATGATGATCTTGGGGTATTCCCGCTGGTCGGTGGAGTAGTGTGCGACGCATGGACTTTCATTTAAAAATAGCTCCCTCTAACCATTTGGCTGACGAGTTCGGACAACGCACCTACGCGCCTTGAGAGGTACCAGACCCGATAAAATTTGGCAGCCTGCACAGCAAACCCCCGAAAACTACCTATAGTCTGCTGATGAAGGAAAATAATCCTGAAATACCGGTGTCCAGAGTTGTTGCTGCAACTTTGCTTTTACACTTCTAAATCTACGAAAAGCGCACACGCTTTGAAGTACTGCATTTACCGTGATGCTCTTGGGGTATACCCGCTGGTGGGTGAAGTAGTGTGCGACCCATGGACTTTCATTTAAAAATGGCTCCCTCGAACCATTGGGCTGATGACCTCGGACAACGCACCTACGCGCCTTGAGAGGTACCAGACCTGATAATATTATGCAGCCTGCACAGCAACCCCCGAAAACTACCTATACTCTGCTGATGAAGAAAAATAATCCGGAAACACCGGTGTCCAGAGTTGGTGCTGCAACTTTGCTTTTACACTTCTAAATCTACAAAAAGCACACACGCTTTGAAGTACTGCATTTACCGTGATGCTCTTGGGGTATACCGCTGGTGGGTGTAGTAGTTTGCGACCCATGGACTCTCATTTAAAAATGGCTCCCTCGAACCATTGGGCTGACGAGTTCGGACAACAAACCTACGCGCCTTGAGAGGTACCAGACCCGATAATATTTGGCAGCCTGCACAGCAAACCCCCGAAAACTACCTATACTCTGCTGATGAAGGAAAATAATCCTGAAATACCGGTGTCCAGAGTTGGTGCTGCAACTTTGCTTTTACACTTCTAAATCTACGAAAAGCGCACACGCTTTGAAGTACTGCATTTACCGTGATGCTCTTGGGGTATACCCGCTGGTGTGTGGAGTAGTGTGCGACCCATGGACTTTAATTTAAAAATGGCTCCCTCGAACCATTGGGCTGACGAGCTCGGACAACGCACCTACGCGCCTTGAGAGGTACCAGACCCGATAATATTTGGCAGCCTCCACAGCAAACCCCCGAAAACTACTTATACTCTGCTGATGAAGGAAAATAATCCTGAAATACCGGTGTCCAGAGTTGGTGCTGCAACTTTGCTTTTTCACTTCTAAATCTACGAAAAGCGCACACGCTTTGAAGTACTGCATTTACCGTGATGCTCTTGGGGTATACCCGCTGGTGGGTGGAGTAGTGTGCGACCCATGGACTTTCATTTAAAAATGGCTCCCTCGAACCATTGGGCTGATGAGCTCGGACAATGCACCTACGCGCCTTGAGAGGTACCAGACCCGATAATATTAGGCAGCCTGCACAGCAAACCCCCGAAAACTACCTATACTCTGCTGATGAAGAAAAATAATCCGGAAACACCGGTGTCCAGAGTTGGTGCTGCAACTTTGCTTTTACACTTCTAAATCTACGAAAAGCACACACGCTTTGAAGTACTGCATTTACCGTGATGCTCTTGGGGTATACCGCTGGTGGGTGGAGTAGTGTGCGACCCATGGACTCTCATTTAAAAATGGCTCCCTCGAACCATTGGACTGACGAGCTCGGACAACGCACCTACGCGCCTTGAGAGGTACCAGACCCGATAATATTTGGCAGCCTGCACAGCAAACCCCCGAAAACTACCTATACTCTGCTGATGAAGGAAAATAATCCTGAAACACCGGTGTCCAGAGTTGGTGCTGCAACTTTGCTTTTACACTTCTAAATCTACGAAAAGCGCACACGCTTTGAAGTACTGCATTTACCGTGATGCTCTTGTGGTATACCCGCTGGTGGGTGGAGTAGTGTGCGACCCATGGACTTTCATTTAAAAATGGCTCCCTCAAACCATTGGGCTGACGAGCTTGGGCAACGCACCTACGCGCCTTGAGAGGTACCAGACCCGATAATATTTGGCAGCCTGCACAGCAAACCCCCGAAAACTACCTATACTCTGCTGATGAAGGAAAATAATCCTGAAACACCGGTGTCCAGAGTTGGTGTTGCAACTTTGCTTTTACACTTCTAAATCTACGAAAAGCGCACACGCTTTGAAGTACTGCATTTACCGTGATGCTCTTGGGGTATACCCGCTGGTGGGTGGAGTAGTGTGCGACCCATGGACTTTCATTTAAAAATGGCTCCCTTGAACCATTGGGCTGACGAGCTCGGACAACGCACCTACGCGCCTTGAGAGATACCAGACCCGATAATATTTGGCAGCCTGCACAGCAAACCACCGAAAACAACCTATACTCTGCTGATGAAGGAAAATAATCCTGAAACACCGGTTTCCAGAGTTGGTGCTGCAACTTTGCTTTTACACTTCTAAATCTACGAAAAGCACACACGCTTTGAAGTACTGCATTTACCGTGATGCTCTTGGGGTATACCCGCTGGTGGGTGGAGTAGTGTGCGACCCATGGACTTTCATTTAAAAATGGCTCCCTCAAACCATTGGGCTGAGTAGCTCGGACAACGCACATACGCGCCTTGAGAGGTACCAGACCCGATAATATTTGGGAGCCTGCACAGAAAACCCCCGAAAACTACCTATACTCTGCTGATGAAGGAAAATAATCCTGAAACACCGGTGTCCAGAGTTGGTGCTGCAACTTTGCTTTTACACTTCTAAATCTACGAAAAGCGCACACGCTTTGTAGTACTGCATTTACTATGATGATCTTGGGGTATTCCCGCTGGTCGGTGGAGTAGTGTGCGACGCATGGACTTTCATTTAAAAATGGCTCCCTCTAACCATTTGGCTGACGAGTTCAGACAATGCACCTACGCGCCTTGAGAGGTACCAGACCCGATATAATTTGGCAGCCTGCACAGCAAACCCCCGAAAACTACCTATAGTCTGCTGATGAAGGAAAATAATCCTGAAATACCGGTGTCCAGAGTTGGTGCTGCAACTTTGCTTTTACACTTCTAAATCTACGAAAAGCGCACACGCTTTGAAGTACTGCATTTACCGTGATGTTCTTGGGGTATACCCGCTGGTGGGTGAAGTAGTGTGCGACCCATGGACTGTCATTTAAAAATGGCTCCCTCGAACCATTGGGCTGATGACCTCGGACAACGCACCTACGCGCCTTGAGAGGTACCAGACCTGATAATATTATGCAGCCTCCACAGCAACCCCCGAAAACTACCTGTACTCTGCTGATGAAGAAAAATAATCCGGAAACACCGGTGTCCAGAGCTGGTGCTGCAACTTTGCTTTTACACTTCTAAATCTACGAAAAGCACACACGCTTTGAAGTACTGCATTTACCGTGATGCTCTTGGGGTATACCGCTGGTGGGTGTAGTAGTTTGCGACCCATGGACTCTCATTTAAAAATGGCTCCCTCGAACCATTGGACTGACGAGCTCGGACAACGCACCTACGCGCGTTGAGACTTACCAGACCCGATAATATTTGGCAGCCTGCACAGCAAACCCCCGAAAACTACCTATACTCTGCTGATGAAGGAAAATAATTCTGAAACACCGGTGTCCAGAGTTGGTGCTGCACCTTTGCTTTTACACTTCTAAATCTACGAAAAGCGCACACGCTTTGAAGTACTGCATTTACCGTGATGCTCTTGTGGTATACCCGCTGGTGGGTGGAGTAGTGTGCGACCCATGGACTTTCATTTAAAAATGGCTCCCTCGAACCATTGGGCTGACGAGCTCGGACAACGCACCTACGCGCCTTGAGAGGTACCAGACCCGATAATATTTGGCAGCCTGCACAGCAAACCCCCGAAAACTACCTATACTCTGCTGATGAAGGAAAATAATCCTGAAACACCGGTGTCCAGAGTTGGTGCTGCAATTTTGCTTTTACACTTCTAAATCTACGAAAAGCGCACATGCTTTGAAGTACTGCATTTACCGTGATGCTCTTGGGGTATACCCGCTGGTGGGTGGAGTAGTGTGCGACCCATGGACTTTCATTTAAAAATGGCTCCCTCGAAACCATTGGGCTGACGAGCTCGGGCAACGCACATACGCGCTTTGAGAGGTACCAGACCCGATAATATTTGGCAGCCTGCACAGCAAACCCCCGAAAACTACCTATACTCTGCTGAAGAAGGACAATAATCCTGAAACACCGGTGTCCAGAGTTGGTGCTGCAACTTTGCTTTTACACTTCTAAATCTACGAAAAGCACACACGCTTTGAAGTACTGCATTTACCGTGATGCTCTTGGGGTATACCCGCTGGTGGGTGGAGTAGTGTGCGACCCATGGACTTTCATTTAAAAATGGCTCCCTCAAACCATTGGGCTGATGAGTTCGGACAACGCACATACGCGCCTTGAGAGGTACCAGACCCGATAATGTTAGGCAGCCTGCACAGAAAACCCCCGAAAACTACCTATACTCTGCTGATGTAGGAAAATAATCCTGAAACACCGGTGTCCAGAGTTGGTGCTGCAACTTTGCTTTTACACTTCTAAATCTACGAAAAGCGCACACGCTTTGAAGTACTGCATTTACCGTGATGCTCTTGGGGTATACCGCTGGTGGGTGTAGTAGTTTGCGACCCATGGACTCTCATTTAAAAATGGCTCCCTCGAACCATTGGGCTGACGAGTTCGGACAACAAACCTACGCGCCTTGAGAGGTACCAGACCCGATAATATTTGGCAGCCTGCACAGCAAACCCCCGAAAACTACCTATACTCTGCTGATGAAGGAAAATAATCCTGAAATACCGGTGTCCAGAGTTGGTGCTGCAACTTTGCTTTTACACTTCTAAATCTACGAAAAGCGCACACGCTTTGAAGTACTGCATTTACCGTGATGCTCTTGGGGTATACTCGCTGGTGTGTGGAGTAGTGTGCGACCCATGGACTTTAATTTAAAAATGGCTCCCTCGAACCATTGGGCTGACGAGCTCGGACAACGCACCTACGCGCCTTGAGAGGTACCAGACCCGATAATATTTGGCAGCCTCCACAGCAAACCCCCGAAAACTACTTATACTCTGCTGATGAAGGAAAATAATCCTGAAATACCGGTGTCCAGAGTTGGTGCTGCAACTTTGCTTTTTCACTTCTAAATCTACGAAAAGCGCACACGCTTTGAAGTACTGCATTTACCGTGATGCTCTTGGGGTATACCCGCTGGTGGGTGGAGTAGTGTGCGACCCATGGACTTTCATTTAAAAATGGCTCCCTCGAACCATTGGGCTGATGAGCTCGGACAATGCACCTACGCGCCTTGAGAGGTACCAGACCCGATAATATTAGGCAGCCTGCACAGCAAACCCCCGAAAACTACCTATACTCTGCTGATGAAGAAAAATAATCCGGAAACACCGGTGTCCAGAGTTGGTGCTGCAACTTTGCTTTTACACTTCTAAATATACGAAAAGCACACACGCTTTGAAGTACTGCATTTACCGTGATGCTCTTGGGGTATACCGCTGGTGGGTGGAGTAGTGTGCGACCCATGGACTCTCATTTAAAAATGGCTCCCTCGAACCATTGGACTGACGAGCTCGGACAACGCACCTACGCGCCTTGAGAGGTACCAGACCCGATAATATTTGGCAGCCTGCACAGCAAACCCCCGAAAACTACCTATACTCTGCTGATGAAGGAAAATAATCCTGAAACACCGGTGTCCAGAGTTGGTGCTGCAACTTTGCTTTTACACTTCTAAATCTACGAAAAGCGCACACGCTTTGAAGTACTGCATTTACCGTGATGCTCTTGTGGTATACCCGCTGGTGGGTGGAGTAGTGTGCGACCCATGGACTTTCATTTAAAAATGGCTCCCTCAAACCATTGGGCTGACGAGCTTGGGCAACGCACCTACGCGCCTTGAGAGGTACCAGACCCGATAATATTTGGCAGCCTGCACAGCAAACCCCCGAAAACTACCTATACTCTGCTGATGAAGGAAAATAATCCTGAAACACCGGTGTCCAGAGTTGGTGTTGCAACTTTGCTTTTACACTTCTAAATCTACGAAAAGCGCACACGCTTTGAAGTACTGCATTTACCGTGATGCTCTTGGGGTATACCCGCTGGTGGGTGGAGTAGTGTGCGACCCATGGACTTTCATTTAAAAATGGCTCCCTTGAACCATTGGGCTGACGAGCTCGGACAACGCACCTACGCGCCTTGAGAGATACCAGACCCGATAATATTTGGCAGCCTGCACAGCAAACCACCGAAAACAACCTATACTCTGCTGATGAAGGAAAATAATCCTGAAACACCGGTTTCCAGAGTTGGTGCTGCAACTTTGCTTTTACACTTCTAAATCTACGAAAAGCACACACGCTTTGAAGTACTGCATTTACCGTGATGCTCTTGGGGTATACCCGCTGGTGGGTGGAGTAGTGTGCGACCCATGGACTTTCATTTAAAAATGGCTCCCTCAAACCATTGGGCTGAGTAGCTCGGACAACGCACATACGCGCCTTGAGAGGTACCAGACCCGATAATATTTGGGAGCCTGCACAGAAAACCCCCGAAAACTACCTATACTCTGCTGATGAAGGAAAATAATCCTGAAACACCGGTGTCCAGAGTTGGTGCTGCAACTTTGCTTTTACACTTCTAAATCTACGAAAAGCGCACACGCTTTGTAGTACTGCATTTACTATGATGATCTTGGGGTATTCCCGCTGGTCGGTGGAGTAGTGTGCGACGCATGGACTTTCATTTAAAAATGGCTCCCTCTAACCATTTGGCTGACGAGTTCAGACAATGCACCTACGCGCCTTGAGAGGTACCAGACCCGATATAATTTGGCAGCCTGCACAGCAAACCCCCGAAAACTACCTATAGTCTGCTGATGAAGGAAAATAATCCTGAAATACCGGTGTCCAGAGTTGGTGCTGCAACTTTGCTTTTACACTTCTAAATCTACGAAAAGCGCACACGCTTTGAAGTACTGCATTTACCGTGATGTTCTTGGGGTATACCCGCTGGTGGGTGAAGTAGTGTGCGACCCATGGACTGTCATTTAAAAATGGCTCCCTCGAACCATTGGGCTGATGACCTCGGACAACGCACCTACGCGCCTTGAGAGGTACCAGACCTGATAATATTATGCAGCCTCCACAGCAACCCCCGAAAACTACCTGTACTCTGCTGATGAAGAAAAATAATCCGGAAACACCGGTGTCCAGAGCTGGTGCTGCAACTTTGCTTTTACACTTCTAAATCTACGAAAAGCACACACGCTTTGAAGTACTGCATTTACCGTGATGCTCTTGGGGTATACCGCTGGTGGGTGTAGTAGTTTGCGACCCATGGACTCTCATTTAAAAATGGCTCCCTCGAACCATTGGACTGACGAGCTCGGACAACGCACCTACGCGCGTTGAGACTTACCAGACCCGATAATATTTGGCAGCCTGCACAGCAAACCCCCGAAAACTACCTATACTCTGCTGATGAAGGAAAATAATCCTGAAACACCGGTGTCCAGAGTTGGTGCTGCACCTTTGCTTTTACACTTCTAAATCTACGAAAAGCGCACACGCTTTGAAGTACTGCATTTACCGTGATGCTCTTGTGGTATACCCGCTGGTGGGTGGAGTAGTGTGCGACCCATGGACTTTCATTTAAAAATGGCTCCCTCGAACCATTGGGCTGACGAGCTCGGACAACGCACCTACGCGCCTTGAGAGGTACCAGACCCGATAATATTTGGCAGCCTGCACAGCAAACCCCCGAAAACTACCTATACTCTGCTGATGAAGGAAAATAATCCTGAAACACCGGTGTCCAGAGTTGGTGCTGCAATTTTGCTTTTACACTTCTAAATCTACGAAAAGCGCACATGCTTTGAAGTACTGCATTTACCGTGATGCTCTTGGGGTATACCCGCTGGTGGGTGGAGTAGTGTGCGACCCATGGACTTTCATTTAAAAATGGCTCCCTCGAAACCATTGGGCTGACGAGCTCGGGCAACGCACATACGCGCTTTGAGAGGTACCAGACCCGATAATATTTGGCAGCCTGCACAGCAAACCCCCGAAAACTACCTATACTCTGCTGAAGAAGGACAATAATCCTGAAACACCGGTGTCCAGAGTTGGTGCTGCAACTTTGCTTTTACACTTCTAAATCTACGAAAAGCACACACGCTTTGAAGTACTGCATTTACCGTGATGCTCTTGGGGTATACCCGCTGGTGGGTGGAGTAGTGTGCGACCCATGGACTTTCATTTAAAAATGGCTCCCTCAAACCATTGGGCTGATGAGTTCGGACAACGCACATACGCGCCTTGAGAGGTACCAGACCCGATAATGTTAGGCAGCCTGCACAGAAAACCCCCGAAAACTACCTATACTCTGCTGATGTAGGAAAATAATCCTGAAACACCGGTGTCCAGAGTTGGTGCTGCAACTTTGCTTTTACACTTCTAAATCTACGAAAAGCGCACACGCTTTGAAGTACTGCATTTACTATGATGATCTTGGGGTATACCCGCTGGTGGGTGGAGTAGTGTGCGATCCATGGACTTTCATTTAAAAATGGCTCCTTCGAACCATTGGGCTGACGAGTTCGGACAACGCACCTTCGCGCCTTGAGAGGTACCAGACCCGATAATATTTGGCAGCCTGCACAGCAAACCCCCGAAAACTACCTATACTCTGCTGATGAAGGAAAATAATCCTGAAATACCGGTGTCCAGAGTTGGTGCTGCAACTTTGCTTTTACACTTCTAAATCTACGAAAAGCGCACACTCTTTGAAGTACTGCATTTACCGTGCTGCTCTTGGGGTATACCCGCTGGTGGGTGGAGTAGTGTGCGACCCATGGACTTTCATTTAAAAATGGCTCCCTCGTACCATTGGGCTGATGAGCTCGGACAACGCACCTACGCGCCTTGAGAGGTACCAGACCTGATAATATTAGGCAGCCTGCACAGCAACCCCCGAAAACTACCTATACTCTGTTGATGAAGAAAAATAAATCGGAAACACTGGTGTCCAGAGTTGGTGCTGCAACTTTGCTTTTACACTTCTAAATCTACGAAAAGCACACACACTTTGAAGTACTGCATTTACCGTGATGCTCTTGGGGTATACCGCTGGTGGGTGGAGTAGTTTGCGACCCATGGACGCTCATTTAAAAATGGCTCCCTCGAACCATTGGACTGACGAGCTTGGACAACGCACATACGCGCCTTGAGACTTACCTGACCCGATAATATTTGGAAGCCTGCACAACAAACCCCCGAAAACTACCTACACTCTGCTTATGAAGGAAAATAATCCTGAAACACCAGTGTCCAGAGTTGGTGCTGCAACTTTGCTTTTACACTTCTAAATCTACGAAAAGCGCACACGCTTTGAAGTACTGCATTTACCGTGATGTTCTTGTGGTATACCCGCTGGTGGGTGGAGTAGTGTGCGACCCATGGACTTTCATTTAAAAATGGCTCCCTCGAACCATTGGGCTGACGAGCTCGGACAACGCACCTACGCGCCTTGAGAGGTACCAGACCCGATAATATTTGGCAGCCTGCACAGCAAACCCCCGAAAACTACCTATACTCTGCTGATGAAGGAAAATAATCCTGAAACACCGGTGTCCAGAGTTGGTGCTGCAACTTTGCTTTTACACTTCTAAATCTACGAAAAGCGCACATGCTTTGAAGTACTGCATTTTGCCGTGATGCTCTTGGGGTATACCCGCTGGTGGGTGGAGTGGTGTGCGACCCATGGACTTTCATTTAAAAATGGCTCCCTCGAACCATTGGGCTGACGAGCTCAGACAACGCACATACGCGCTTTGAGTGGTACCAGACCCGATAATATTTGGCAGCCTGCACAGCAAACCCCCGAAAACTACCTATACTCTGCTGATGAAGGACAATAATCCTGAAACACCGGTGTCCAGAGTTGGTGCTGCAACTTTCCTTTTACAATTCTAAATCTACGAAAAGCGCACACGCTTTGAAGTACTGCATTTACCGTGATGCTCTTGGGGTATACCCGCTGGTGGGTGGAGTAGTGTGCGACCCATGGACTTTCATTTAAAAATGGCTCCCTCGAACCATTGGGCTGACGAGCTCGGACAACGCACCTACGTGCCTTGAGAGGTACCAGACCCGATAATATGTGGCAGCCTGCACAGCAAACCCCCGAAAACTACCTATACACTGCTGATGAAGGAAAATAATCCTGAAACACCGGTGTCCAGAGTTGGTGCTGCAACTTTGCTTTTACACTTCTAAATCTATGAAAACCGCACACGCTTTGAAGTACTGCATTTACTATGATGATCTTGGGGTATACCCGCTGGTGGGTGGAGTAGTGTGCGACCCATGGACTTTCATTTAAAAATGGCTCCCTCGAACCATTGGGCTGACGAGCTCGGACAACGCATCTACGCGCCTTGAGAGGTACCAGACCCGATAATATTTGGCAGCCTGCACAGCAAACCCCCGAAAACTACCTATACTCTGCTGATGAAGGAAAATAATCCTGAAACACCGGTGTCCAGAGTTGGTGCTGCAACTTTGCTTTTACACTTCTAAATCTACGAAAAGCGCACACGCTTTGAAGTACTGCATTTACCGTGATGCTCTTGTGGTATACCCGCTGGTGAGTGGAGTAGTGTGCGACCCATGGACTTTCATTTAAAAATGGCTCCCTCGAACCATTGGGCTGACGAGCTCGGGCAACGCACATACGCGCTTTGAGAGGTACCAGACCCGATAATATTTGGCAGCCTGCACAGCAAACCCACGAAAACTACCTATACTCTGCTGATGAAGGACAATAATCCTGAAACACCGGTGTCCAGAGTTGGTGCTGCAACTTTGCTTTTACACTTCTAAATCTACGAAAAGCGCACACGCTTTGAAGTACTGCATTTACAGTGATGCTCTTGGGGTATACCCGCTGGTGGGTGAAGTAGTGTGCGACCCATGGACTTTCATTTAAAAATGGCTCCCTCGAACCATTGGGCTGACGAGCTCGGACAACGCACATACGCGCTTTGCGAGGTACCAGACCCGATAATATTTGGCAGCCTGCACAGCAAACCCCCGAAAACTACCTATACTCTGCTGATAAAGGAAAATAATCCTGAAACACCGGTGTCCAGAGTTGGTGCTGCAACTTTGCTTTTACACTTCTAAATCTACGAAAAGCGCACACGCTTTGAAGTACTGCATTTACCGTGATGCTCTTGGGGTATACCCGCTGGTGGATGGAGTAGTGTGCGACCCATGGACTTTCATTTAAAAAAGGCTTCCTCGAACCATTGGGCTGACGAGCTCGGACAACGCACATACGCGCTTTGCGAGGTACCAGACCGGATAATATTTGGCAGCCTGCACAGCAAACCCCCGAAAACTACCTATACTCTGCCGATGAAGGAAAATAATCCTGAAACACCGGTGTCCAGAGTTGGTGCTGCAACTTTGCTTTTACACTTCTAAATCTACGAAAAGCGCACACGCTTTGAAGTACTGCATTTACCGTGATGCTCTTGGGGTATACCCGCTGGTGGATGGAGTAGTGTGCGACCCATGGACTTTCATTTAAAAATGGCTTCCTCGAACCATTGGGCTGACGAGCTCGGACAACGCACATACGCGCTTTGCGAGGTACCAGACCGGATAATATTTGGCAGCCTGCACAGCAAACCCCCGAAAACTACCTATACTCTGCTGATGAAGGAAAATAATCCTGAAACACCGGTGTCCAGAGTTGGTGCTGCAACTTTGCTTTTACATTTCTAAATCTACGAAAAGCGCACACACTTTGAAGTACTGCATTTACCATGATGCTCTTGGGGTATACCCGCTGGTGGGTGGAGTAGTGTGCGACCCATGGACTTTCATTTAAAAATGGCTCCCTTGAACCATTGGGCTGACGAGCTCGGACAACGCACCTACGCGCCTTGAGAGATACCAGACCCGATAATATTTGGCAGCCTGCACAGCAAACCACCGAAAACAACCTATACTCTGCTGATGAAGGAAAATAATCCTGAAACACCGGTGTCCAGAGTTGGTGCTGCAACTTTGCTTTTACACTTCTAAATCTACGAAAAGCACACACGCTTTGAAGTACTGCATTTACCGTGATGCTCTTGGGGTATACCCGCTGGTGAGTGGAGTAGTGTGCGACCCATGGACTTTCATTTAAAAATGGCTCCCTCGAACCATTGGGTTGATGACCTCGGACAACGCACCTACGCGCCTTGAGAGGTACCAGACCTGATAATATTAGGCAGCCTGCACAGCAACCCCCGAAAACTACCTATACTCTGCTGATGAAGAAAAATAATCCGGAAACACCGGTGTCCGGAGTTGGTGCTGCAACTTTGCTTTTACACTTCTAAATCTACAAAAAGCACACACGCTTTGAAGTACTGCATTTACCGTGATGCTCTTGGGGTATACCCGCTGGTGGGTGGAGTAGTGTGCGACCCATGGACTTTCATTTAAAAATGGCTCCCTCAAACCATTGGGCTGATGAGTTCGGACAACGCACATACGCGCCTTGAGAGGTACCAGACCCGATAATATTAGGCAGCCTGCACAGAAAACCCCCGAAAACTACCTATACTCTGCTGATGTAGAAAAATAATCCTGAAACACCGGTGTCCAGAGTTGGTGCTGCAACTTTGCTTTTACACTTCTAAATCTACGAAAAGCGCACACGCTTTGAAGTACTGCATTTACTATGATGATCTTGGGGTATACCCGCTGGTGGGTGGAGTAGTGTGCGATCCGTGGACTTTCATTTAAAAATGGCTCCTTCGAACCATTGGGCTGACGAGTTCGGACAACGCACCTTCGCGCCTTGAGAGGTACCAGACCCGATAATATTTGGCAGCCTGCACAGCAAACCCCCGAAAACTACCTATACTCTGCTGATGAAGGAAAATAATCCTGAAATACCGGTGTCCAGAGTTGGTGCTGCAACTTTGCTTTTACACTTCTAAATCTACAAAAAGCGCACACTCTTTGAAGTACTGCATTTACCGTGATGCTCTTGGGGTATACCCGCTGATGGGTGGAGTAGTGTGCGACCCATGGACTTTCATTTAAAAATGGCTCCCTCGAACCATTGGGCTGATGAGCTCGGACAACGCACCTACGCGCCTTGAGAGGTACCAGACCTGATAATATTAGGCAGCCTGCACAGCAACCCCCGAAAACTACCTATACTCTGTTGATGAAGAAAAATAATTCGGATACACTGGTGTCCAGAGTTGGTGCTGCAACTTTGCTTTTACACTTCTAAATCTACGAAAAGCAGATACACTTTGAAGTACTGCATTTACCGTGATGCTCTTGGGGTATACCGCTGGTGGGTGGAGTAGTTTGCGACCCATGGACTCTCATTTGAAAATGGCTCCCTCGAACCATTGGACTGACGAGCTCGGACAACGCACCTACGCGCCTTGAGAGGTACCAGACCCGAAAATATTTGGCAGCCTGCACAGCAAACCCCCGAAAACTACCTATACTCTGCTGATGAAGGAAAATAATCCTGAAACACCGGTGTCCAGAGTTGGTGCTGCAACTTTGCTTTTACACTTCTAAATCTACGAAAAGCGCACATGCTTTGAAGTACTGCATTTACCGTGATGCTCTTGGGGTATACCCGCTGGTGGGTGGAGTGGTGTGCGACCCATGGACTTTCATTTAAAAATGGCTCCCTCGAACCATTGGGCTGACGAGCTCAGACAACGCACATACGCGCTTTGAGTGGTACCAGACCCGATAATATTTGGCAGCCTGCACAGCAAACCCCCGAAAACTACCTATACTCTGCTGATGAAGGACAATAATCCTGAAACACCGGTGTCCAGAGTTGGTGCTGCAACTTTCCTTTTACAATTCTAAATCTACGAAAAGCGCACACGCTTTGAAGTACTGCATTTACCGTGATGCTCTTGGGGTATACCCGCTGGTGGGTGGAGTAGTGTGCGACCCATGGACTTTCATTTAAAAATGGCTCCCTCGAACCATTGGGCTGACGAGCTCGGACAACGCACCTACGTGCCTTGAGAGGTACCAGACCCGATAATATTTGGCAGCCTGCACAGCAAACCCCGAAAACTACCTATACTCTGCTGATGAAGGAAAATAATCCTGAAACACCGGTGTCCAGAGTTGGTGCTGCAACTTTGCTTTTACACTTCTAAATCTACGAAAAGCACACACGCTTTGAAGTACTGCATTTACCGTGATGCTCTTGGGGTATACCCGCTGGTGAGTGGAGTAGTGTGCGACCCATGGACTTTCATTTAAAAATGGCTCCCTCGAACCATTGGGTTGATGACCTCGGACAACGCACCTACGCGCCTTGAGAGGTACCAGACCTGATAATATTAGGCAGCCTGCACAGCAACCCCCGAAAACTACCTATACTCTGCTGATGAAGAAAAATAATCCGGAAACACCGGTGTCCGGAGTTGGTGCTGCAACTTTGCTTTTACACTTCTAAATCTACAAAAAGCACACACGCTTTGAAGTACTGCATTTACCGTGATGCTCTTGGGGTATACCCGCTGGTGGGTGGAGTAGTGTGCGACCCATGGACTTTCATTTAAAAATGGCTCCCTCAAACCATTGGGCTGATGAGTTCGGACAACGCACATACGCGCCTTGAGAGGTACCAGACCCGATAATATTAGGCAGCCTGCACAGAAAACCCCCGAAAACTACCTATACTCTGCTGATGTAGAAAAATAATCCTGAAACACCGGTGTCCAGAGTTGGTGCTGCAACTTTGCTTTTACACTTCTAAATCTACGAAAAGCGCACACGCTTTGAAGTACTGCATTTACTATGATGATCTTGGGGTATACCCGCTGGTGGGTGGAGTAGTGTGCGATCCATGGACTTTCATTTAAAAATGGCTCCTTCGAACCATTGGGCTGACGAGTTCGGACAACGCACCTTCGCGCCTTGAGAGGTACCAGACCCGATAATATTTGGCAGCCTGCACAGCAAACCCCCGAAAACTACCTATACTCTGCTGATGAAGGAAAATAATCCTGAAATACCGGTGTCCAGAGTTGGTGCTGCAACTTTGCTTTTACACTTCTAAATCTACAAAAAGCGCACACTCTTTGAAGTACTGCATTTACCGTGATGCTCTTGGGGTATACCCGCTGATGGGTGGAGTAGTGTGCGACCCATGGACTTTCATTTAAAAATGGCTCCCTCGAACCATTGGGCTGATGAGCTCGGACAACGCACCTACGCGCCTTGAGAGGTACCAGACCTGATAATATTAGGCAGCCTGCACAGCAACCCCCGAAAACTACCTATACTCTGTTGATGAAGAAAAATAATTCGGATACACTGGTGTCCAGAGTTGGTGCTGCAACTTTGCTTTTACACTTCTAAATCTACGAAAAGCAGATACACTTTGAAGTACTGCATTTACCGTGATGCTCTTGGGGTATACCGCTGGTGGGTGGAGTAGTTTGCGACCCATGGACTCTCATTTGAAAATGGCTCCCTCGAACCATTGGACTGACGAGCTCGGACAACGCACCTACGCGCCTTGAGAGGTACCAGACCCGAAAATATTTGGCAGCCTGCACAGCAAACCCCCGAAAACTACCTATACTCTGCTGATGAAGGAAAATAATCCTGAAACACCGGTGTCCAGAGTTGGTGCTGCAACTTTGCTTTTACACTTCTAAATCTACGAAAAGCGCACATGCTTTGAAGTACTGCATTTACCGTGATGCTCTTGGGGTATACCCGCTGGTGGGTGGAGTGGTGTGCGACCCATGGACTTTCATTTAAAAATGGCTCCCTCGAACCATTGGGCTGACGAGCTCAGACAACGCACATACGCGCTTTGAGTGGTACCAGACCCGATAATATTTGGCAGCCTGCACAGCAAACCCCCGAAAACTACCTATACTCTGCTGATGAAGGACAATAATCCTGAAACACCGGTGTCCAGAGTTGGTGCTGCAACTTTCCTTTTACAATTCTAAATCTACGAAAAGCGCACACGCTTTGAAGTACTGCATTTACCGTGATGCTCTTGGGGTATACCCGCTGGTGGGTGGAGTAGTGTGCGACCCATGGACTTTCATTTAAAAATGGCTCCCTCGAACCATTGGGCTGACGAGCTCGGACAACGCACCTACGTGCCTTGAGAGGTACCAGACCCGATAATATTTGGCAGCCTGCACAGCAAACCCCGAAAACTACCTATACTCTGCTGATGAAGGAAAATAATCCTGAAACACCGGTGTCCAGAGTTGGTGCTGCAACTTTGCTTTTACACTTCTAAATCTATGAAAACCGCACACGCTTTGAAGTACTGCATTTACTATGATGATCTTGGGGTATACCCGCTGGTGGGTGGAGTAGTGTGCGACCCATGGACTTTCATTTAAAAATGGCTCCCTCGAACCATTGGGCTGACGAGCTCGGACAACGCATCTACGCGCCTTGAGAGGTACCAGACCCGATAATATTTGGCAGCCTGCACAGCAAACCCCCGAAAACTACCTATACTCTGCTGATGAAGGAAAATAATCCTGAAACACCGGTGTCCAGAGTTGGTGCTGCAACTTTGCTTTTACACTTCTAAATCTACGAAAAGCGCACACGCTTTGAAGTACTGCATTTACCGTGATGCTCTTGTGGTATACCCGCTGGTGAGTGGAGTAGTGTGCGACCCATGGACTTTCATTTAAAAATGGCTCCCTCGAACCATTGGGCTGACGAGCTCGGGCAACGCACATACGCGCTTTGAGAGGTACCAGACCCGATAATATTTGGCAGCCTGCACAGCAAACCCCCGAAAACTACCTATACTCTGCTGATGAAGGACAATAATCCTGAAACACCGGTGTCCAGAGTTGGTGCTGCAACTTTGCTTTTACACTTCTAAATCTACGAAAAGCGCACACGCTTTGAAGTACTGCATTTACCGTGATGCTCTTGGGGTATACCCGCTGGTGGATGGAGTAGTGTGCGACCCATGGACTTTCATTTAAAAATGGCTTCCTCGAACCATTGGGCTGACGAGCTCGGACAACGCACATACGCGCTTTGCGAGGTACCAGACCCGATAATATTTGGCAGCCTGCACAGCAAACCCCCGAAAACTACCTATACTCTGCTGATGAAGGAAAATAATCCTGAAACACCGGTGTCCAGAGTTGGTGCTGCAACTTTGCTTTTACATTTCTAAATCTACGAAAAGCGCACACACTTTGAAGTACTGCATTTACCATGATGCTCTTGGGGTATACCCGCTGGTGGGTGGAGTAGTGTGCGACCCATGGACTTTCATTTAAAAATGGCTCCCTTGAACCATTGGGCTGACGAGCTCGGACAACGCACCTACGCGCCTTGAGAGATACCAGACCCGATAATATTTGGCAGCCTGCACAGCAAACCACCGAAAACAACCTATACTCTGCTGATGAAGGAAAATAATCCTGAAACACCGGTGTCCAGAGTTGGTGCTGCAACTTTGCTTTTACACTTCTAAATCTACGAAAAGCACACACGCTTTGAAGTACTGCATTTACCGTGATGCTCTTGGGGTATACCCGCTGGTGAGTGGAGTAGTGTGCGACCCGTGGACTTTCATTTAAAAATGGCTCCCTCGAACCATTGGGCTGAGTAGCTCGGACAACGCACATACGCGCCTTGAGAGGTACCAGACCCGATAATATTTGGGAGCCTGCACAGAAAACCCCCGAAAACTACCTATACTCTGCTGATGAAGGAAAATAATCCTGAAACACCGGTGTCCAGAGTTGGTGCTGCAACTTTGCTTTTACACTTCTAAATCTACGAAAAGCGCACACGCTTTGTAGTACTGCATTTACTATGATGATCTTGGGGTATTCCCGCTGGTCGGTGGAGTAGTGTGCGACACATGGACTTTCATTTAAAAATGGCTCCCTCTAACCATTTGGCTGACGAGTTCGGACAACGCACCTACGCGCCTTGAGAGGTACCAGACCCGATAAAATTTGGCAGCCTGCACAGCAAACCCCCGAAAACTACCTATAGTCTGCTGATGAAGGAAAATAATCCTGAAATACCGGTGTCCAGAGTTGGTGCTGCAACTTTGCTTTTACACTTCTAAATCTACGAAAAGCGCACATGCTTTGAAGTACTGCATTTACCGTGATGCTCTTGGGGTATACCCGCTGGTGGGTGAAGTAGTGTGCGACCCATGGACTTTCATTTAAAAATGGCTCCCTCGAACCATTGGGCTGATGACCTCGGACAACGCACCTACGCGCCTTGAGAGGTACCAGACCTGATAATATTAGGCAGCCTGCACAGCAACCCCCGAAAACTACCTATACTCTGCTGATGAAGAAAAATAATCCGGAAACACCGGTGTCCAGAGTTGGTGCTGCAACTTTGCTTTTACACTTCTAAATCTACAAAAAGCACACACGCTTTGAAGTACTGCATTTACCGTGATGCTCTTGGGGTATACCCGCTGGTGGGTGGAGTAGTGTGCGACCCATGGACTTTCATTTAAAAATGGCTCCCTCAAACCATTGGGCTGATGAGTTCGGACAACGCACATACGCGCCTTGAGAGGTACCAGACCCGATAATATTAGGCAGCCTGCACAGAAAACCCCCGAAAACTACCTATACTCTGCTGATGTAGGAAAATAATCCTGAAACACCGGTGTCCAGAGTTGGTGCTGCAACTTTGCTTTTACACTTCTAAATCTACGAAAAGCGCACACGCTTTGAAGTACTGCATTTACTATGATGATCTTGGGGTATACCCGCTGGTGGGTGGAGTAGTGTGCGATCCGTGGACTTTCATTTAAAAATGGCTCCTTCGAACCATTGGGCTGACGAGTTCGGACAACGCACCTTCGCGCCTTGAGAGGTACCAGACCCGATAATATTTGGCAGCCTGCACAGCAAACCCCCGAAAACTACCTATACTCTGCTGATGAAGGAAAATAATCCTGAAATACCGGTGTCCAGAGTTGGTGCTGCAACTTTGCTTTTACACTTCTAAATCTACAAAATAGCGCACACTCTTTGAAGTACTGCATTTACCGTGATGCTCTTGGGGTATACCCGCTGGTGGGTGGAGTAGTGTGCGACCCATGGACTTTCATTTAAAAATGGCTCCCTCGAACCATTGGGCTGATGAGCTCGGACAACGCACCTACGTGCCTTGAGAGGTACCAGACCTGATAATATTAGGCAGCCTGCACAGCAACCCCCGAAAACTACCTATACTCTGTTGATGAAGAAAAATAATTCGGATACACCGGTGTCCAGAGTTGGTGCTGCAACTTTGCTTTTACACTTCTAAATCTACGAAAAGCACACACACTTTGAAGTACTGCATTTACCGTGATGCTCTTGGGGTATACCGCTGGTGGGTGGAGTAGTTTGCGACCCATGGACTCTCATTTGAAAATGGCTCCCTCGAACCATTGGACTGACGAGCTCGGACAACGCACCTACGCGCCTTGAGAGGTACCAGACCCGAAAATATTTGGCAGCCTGCACAGCAAACCCCCGAAAACTACCTATACTCTGCTGATGAAGGAAAATAATCCTGAAACACCGGTGTCCAGAGTTGGTGCTGCAACTTTGCTTTTACACTTCTAAATCTACGAAAAGCGCACATGCTTTGAAGTACTGCATTTACCGTGATGCTCTTGGGGTATACCCGCTGGTGGGTGGAGTGGTGTGCGACCCATGGACTTTCATTTAAAAATGGCTCCCTCGAACCATTGGGCTGACGAGCTCAGACAACGCACATACGCGCTTTGAGTGGTACCAGACCCGATAATATTTGGCAGCCTGCACAGCAAACCCCCGAAAACTACCTATACTCTGCTGATGAAGGACAATAATCCTGAAACACCGGTGTCCAGAGTTGGTGCTGCAACTTTGCTTTTACACTTCTAAATCTACGAAAAGCGCACACGCTTTGAAGTACTGCATTTACCGTGATGCTCTTGGGGTATACCCGCTGGTGGGTGAAGTAGTGTGCGACCCATGGACTTTCATTTAAAAATGGCTCCCTCGAACCATTGGGCTGATGACCTCGGACAACGCACCTACGCGCCTTGAGAGGTACCAGACCTGATAATATTATGCAGCCTGCACAGCAACCCCCGAAAACTACCTATACTCTGCTGATGAAGAAAAATAATCCGGAAACACCGGTGTCCAGAGTTGGTGCTGCAACTTTGCTTTTACACTTCTAAATCTACAAAAAGCACACACGCTTTGAAGTACTGCATTTACCGTGATGCTCTTGGGGTATACCGCTGGTGGGTGTAGTAGTTTGCGACCCATGGACTCTCATTTAAAAATGGCTCCCTCGAACCATTGGGCTGACGAGTTCGGACAACACACCTACGCGCCTTGAGAGGTACCAAACCCGATAATATTTGGCAGCCTGCACAGCAAACCCCCGAAAACTACCTATACTCTGCTGATGAAGGAAAATAATCCTGAAATACCGGTGTCCAGAGTTGGTGCTGCAACTTTGCTTTTACACTTCTAAATCTACGAAAAGCGCACACGCTTTGAAGTACTGCATTTACCGTGATGCTCTTGGGGTATACCCGCTGGTGTGTGGAGTAGTGTGCGACCCATGGACTTTAATTTAAAAATGGCTCCCTCGAACCATTGGGCTGACGAGCTCGGACAACGCACCTACGCGCCTTGAGAGGTACCAGACCCGATAATATTTGGCAGCCTCCACAGCAAACCCCCGAAAACTACTTATACTCTGCTGATGAAGGAAAATAATCCTGAAATACCGGTGTCCAGAGTTGGTGCTGCAACTTTGCTTTTTCACTTCTAAATCTACGAAAAGCGCACACGCTTTGAAGTACTGCATTTACCGTGATGCTCTTGGGGTATACCCGCTGGTGGGTGGAGTAGTGTGCGACCCATGGACTTTCATTTAAAAATGGCTCCCTCGAACCATTGGGCTGATGAGCTCGGACAATGCACCTACGCGCCTTGAGAGGTACCAGACCCGATAATATTAGGCAGCCTGCACAGCAAACCCCCGAAAACTACCTATACTCTGCTGATGAAGAAAAATAATCCGGAAACACCGGTGTCCAGAGTTGGTGCTGCAACTTTGCTTTTACACTTCTAAATCTACGAAAAGCACACACGCTTTGAAGTACTGCATTTACCGTGATGCTCTTGGGGTATACCGCTGGTGGGTGGAGTAGTGTGCGACCCATGGACTCTCATTTAAAAATGGCTCCCTCGAACCATTGGACTGACGAGCTCGGACAACGCACCTACGCGCCTTGAGAGGTACCAGACCCGATAATATTTGGCAGCCTGCACAGCAAACCCCCGAAAACTACCTATACTCTGCTGATCAAGGAAAATAATCCTGAAACACCGGTGTCCAGAGTTGGTGCTGCAACTTTGCTTTTACACTTCTAAATCTACGAAAAGCGCACACGCTTTGAAGTACTGCATTTACCGTGATGCTCTTGTGGTATACCCGCTGGTGGGTGGAGTAGTGTGCGACCCATGGACTTTCATTTAAAAATGGCTCCCTCAAACCATTGGGCTGACGAGCTTGGGCAACGCACCTACGCGCCTTGAGAGGTACCAGACCCGATAATATTTGGCAGCCTGCACAGCAAACCCCCGAAAACTACCTATACTCTGCTGATGAAGGAAAATAATCCTGAAACACCGGTGTCCAGAGTTGGTGTTGCAACTTTGCTTTTACACTTCTAAATCTACGAAAAGCGCACACGCTTTGAAGTACTGCATTTACCGTGATGCTCTTGGGGTATACCCGCTGGTGGGTGGAGTAGTGTGCGACCCATGGACTTTCATTTAAAAATGGCTCCCTTGAACCATTGGGCTGACGAGCTCGGACAACGCACCTACGCGCCTTGAGAGATACCAGACCCGATAATATTTGGCAGCCTGCACAGCAAACCACCGAAAACAACCTATACTCTGCTGATGAAGGAAAATAATCCTGAAACACCGGTTTCCAGAGTTGGTGCTGCAACTTTGCTTTTACACTTCTAAATCTACGAAAAGCACACACGCTTTGAAGTACTGCATTTACCGTGATGCTCTTGGGGTATACCCGCTGGTGGGTGGAGTAGTGTGCGACCCATGGACTTTCATTTAAAAATGGCTCCCTCAAACCATTGGGCTGAGTAGCTCGGACAAGGCACATACGCGCCTTGAGAGGTACCAGACCCGATAATATTTGGGAGCCTGCACAGAAAACCCCCGAAAACTACCTATACTCTGCTGATGAAGGAAAATAATCCTGAAACACCGGTGTCCAGAGTTGGTGCTGCAACTTTGCTTTTACACTTCTAAATCTACGAAAAGCGCACACGCTTTGTAGTACTGCATTTACTATGATGATCTTGGGGTATTCCCGCTGGTCGGTGGAGTAGTGTGCGACGCATGGACTTTCATTTAAAAATGGCTCCCTCTAACCATTTGGCTGACGAGTTCAGACAATGCACCTACGCGCCTTGAGAGGTACCAGACCCGATAAAATTTGGCAGCCTGCACAGCAAACCCCCGAAAACTACCTGTACTCTGCTGATGAAGAAAAATAATCCGGAAACACCGGTGTCCAGAGCTGGTGCTGCAACTTTGCTTTTACACTTCTAAATCTACGAAAAGCACACACGCTTTGAAGTACTGCATTTACCGTGATGCTCTTGGGGTATACCGCTGGTGGGTGTAGTAGTTTGCGACCCATGGACTCTCATTTAAAAATGGCTCCCTCGAACCATTGGACTGACGAGCTCGGACAACGCACCTACGCGCGTTGAGACTTACCAGACCCGATAATATTTGGCAGCCTGCACAGCAAACCCCCGAAAACTACCTATACTCTGCTGATGAAGGAAAATAATCCTGAAACACCGGTGTCCAGAGTTGGTGCTGCACCTTTGCTTTTACACTTCTAAATCTACGAAAAGCGCACACGCTTTGAAGTACTGCATTTACCGTGATGCTCTTGTGGTATACCCGCTGGTGGGTGGAGTAGTGTGCGACCCATGGACTTTCATTTAAAAATGGCTCCCTCGAACCATTGGGCTGACGAGCTCGGACAACGCACCTACGCGCCTTGAGAGGTACCAGACCCGATAATATTTGGCAGCCTGCACAGCAAACCCCCGAAAACTACCTATACTCTGCTGATGAAGGAAAATAATCCTGAAACACCGGTGTCCAGAGTTGGTGCTGCAATTTTGCTTTTACACTTCTAAATCTACGAAAAGCGCACATGCTTTGAAGTACTGCATTTACCGTGATGCTCTTGGGGTATACCCGCTGGTGGGTGGAGTAGTGTGCGACCCATGGACTTTCATTTAAAAATGGCTCCCTCGAAACCATTGGGCTGACGAGCTCGGGCAACGCACATACGCGCTTTGAGAGGTACCAGACCCGATAATATTTGGCAGCCTGCACAGCAAACCCCCGAAAACTACCTATACTCTGCTGAAGAAGGACAATAATCCTGAAACACCGGTGTCCAGAGTTGGTGCTGCAACTTTGCTTTTACACTTCTAAATCTACGAAAAGCACACACGCTTTGAAGTACTGCATTTACCGTGATGCTCTTGGGGTATACCCGCTGGTGGGTAGAGTAGTGTGCGACCCATGGACTTTCATTTAAAAATGGCTCCTTCGAACCATTGGGCTGACGAGTTCGGACAACGCACCTTCGCGCCTTGAGAGGTACCAGACCCGATAATATTTGGCAGCCTGCACAGCAAACCCCCGAAAACTACCTATACTCTGCTGATGAAGGAAAATAATCCTGAAATACCGGTGTCCAGAGTTGGTGCTGCAACTTTGCTTTTACACTTCTAAATCTACGAAAAGCGCACACTCTTTGAAGTACTGCATTTACCGTGCTGCTCTTGGGGTATACCCGCTGGTGGGTGGAGTAGTGTGCAACCCATGGACTTTCATTTAAAAATGGCTCCCTCGTACCATTGGGCTGATGAGCTCGGACAACGCACCTACGCGCCTTGAGAGGTACCAGACCTGATAATATTAGGCAGCCTGCACAGCAACCCCCGAAAACTACCTATACTCTGTTGATGAAGAAAAATAAATCGGAAACACTGGTGTCCAGAGTTGGTGCTGCAACTTTGCTTTTACACTTCTAAATCTACGAAAAGCACACACACTTTGAAGTACTGCATTTACCGTGATGCTCTTGGGGTATACCGCTGGTGGGTGGAGTAGTTTGCGACCCATGGACGCTCATTTAAAAATGGCTCCCTCGAACCATTGGACTGACGAGCTCGGACAACGCACATACGCGCCTTGAGACTTACCTGACCCGATAATATTTGGAAGCCTGCACAACAAACCCCCGAAAACTACCTACACTCTGCTTATGAAGGAAAATAATCCTGAAACACCAGTGTCCAGAGTTGGTGCTGCAACTTTGCTTTTACACTTCTAAATCTACGAAAAGCGCACACGCTTTGAAGTACTGCATTTACCGTGATGTTCTTGTGGTATACCCGCTGGTGGGTGGAGTAGTGTGCGACCCATGGACTTTCATTTAAAAATGGCTCCCTCGAACCATTGGGCTGACGAGCTCGGACAACGCACATACGCGCTTTGAGTGGTACCAGACCCGATAATATTTGGCAGCCTGCACAGCAAACCCCCGAAAACTACCTATACTCTGCTGATGAAGGACAATAATCCTGAAACACCGGTGTCCAGAGTTGGTGCTGCAACTTTCCTTTTACAATTCTAAATCTACGAAAAGCGCACACGCTTTGAAGTACTGCATTTACCGTGATGCTCTTGGGGTATACCCGCTGGTGGGTGGAGTAGTGTGCGACCCATGGACTTTCATTTAAAAATGGCTCCCTCGAACCATTGGGCTGACGAGCTCGGACAACGCACCTACGTGCCTTGAGAGGTACCAGACCCGATAATATTTGGCAGCCTGCACAGCAAACCCCCGAAAACTACCTATACTCTGCTGATGAAGGAAAATAATCCTGAAACACCGGTGTCCAGAGTTGGTGCTGCAACTTTGCTTTTACACTTCTAAATCTATGAAAACCGCACACGCTTTGAAGTACTGCATTTACTATGATGATCTTGGGGTATACCCGCTGGTGGGTGGAGTAGTGTGCGACCCATGGACTTTCATTTAAAAATGGCTCCCTCGAACCATTGGGCTGACGAGCTCGGACAACGCATCTACGCGCCTTGAGAGGTACCAGACCCGATAATATTTGGCAGCCTGCACAGCAAACCCCCGAAAACTACCTATACTCTGCTGATGAAGGAAAATAATCCTGAAACACCGGTGTCCAGAGTTGGTGCTGCAACTTTGCTTTTACACTTCTAAATCTACGAAAAGCGCACACGCTTTGAAGTACTGCATTTACCGTGATGCTCTTGTGGTATACCCGCTGGTGAGTGGAGTAGTGTGCGACCCATGGACTTTCATTTAAAAATGGCTCCCTCGAACCATTGGGCTGACGAGCTCGGGCAACGCACATACGCGCTTTGAGAGGTACCAGACCCGATAATATTTGGCAGCCTGCACAGCAAACCCCGAAAACTACCTATACTCTGCTGATGAAGGACAATAATCCTGAAACACCGGTGTCCAGAGTTGGTGCTGCAACTTTGCTTTTACACTTCTAAATCTACGAAAAGCGCACACGCTTTGAAGTACTGCATTTACAGTGAGGCTCTTGGGGTATACCCGCTGGTGGGTGAAGTAGTGTGCGACCCATGGACTTTCATTTAAAAATGGCTCCCTCGAACCATTGGGCTGACGAGCTCGGACAACGCACATACGCGCTTTGCGAGGTACCAGACCCGATAATATTTGGCAGCCTGCACAGCAAACCCCCGAAAACTACCTATACTCTGCTGATGAAGGAAAATAATCCTGAAACACCGGTGTCCAGAGTTGGTGCTGCAACTTTGCTTTTACACTTCTAAATCTACGAAAAGCGCACACGCTTTGAAGTACTGCATTTACCGTGATGCTCTTGGGGTATACCCGCTGGTGGATGGAGTAGTGTGCGACCCATGGACTTTCATTTAAAAAAGGCTTCCTCGAACCATTGGGCTGACGAGCTCGGACAACGCACATACGCGCTTTGCGAGGTACCAGACCGGATAATATTTGGCAGCCTGCACAGCAAACCCCCGAAAACTACCTATACTCTGCCGATGAAGGAAAATAATCCTGAAACACCGGTGTCCAGAGTTGGTGCTGCAACTTTGCTTTTACACTTCTAAATCTACGAAAAGCGCACACGCTTTGAAGTACTGCATTTACCGTGATGCTCTTGGGGTATACCCGCTGGTGGATGGAGTAGTGTGCGACCCATGGACTTTCATTTAAAAATGGCTTCCTCGAACCATTGGGCTGACGAGCTCGGACAACGCACATACGCGCTTTGCGAGGTACCAGACCGGATAATATTTGGCAGCCTGCACAGCAAACCCCCGAAAACTACCTATACTCTGCTAATGAAGGAAAATAATCCTGAAACACCGGTGTCCAGAGTTGGTGCTGCAACTTTGCTTTTACATTTCTAAATCTACGAAAAGCGCACACACTTTGAAGTACTGCATTTACCATGATGCTCTTGGGGTATACCCGCTGGTGGGTGGAGTAGTGTGCGACCCATGGACTTTCATTTAAAAATGGCTCCCTTGAACCATTGGGCTGACGAGCTCGGACAACGCACCTACGCGCCTTGAGAGATACCAGACCCGATAATATTTGGCAGCCTGCACAGCAAACCACCGAAAACAACCTATACTCTGCTGATGAAGGAAAATAATCCTGAAACACCGGTGTCCAGAGTTGGTGCTGCAACTTTGCTTTTACACTTCTAAATCTACGAAAAGCACACACGCTTTGAAGTACTGCATTTACCGTGATGCTCTTGGGGTATACCCGCTGGTGAGTGGAGTAGTGTGCGACCCATGGACTTTCATTTAAAAATGGCTCCCTCGAACCATTGGGCTGAGTAGCTCGGACAACGCACATACGCGCCTTGAGAGGTACCAGACCCGATAATATTTGGGAGCCTGCACAGAAAACCCCCGAAAACTACCTATACTCTGCTGATGAAGGAAAATAATCCTGAAACACCGGTGTCCAGAGTTGGTGCTGCAACTTTGCTTTTACACTTCTAAATCTACGAAAAGCGCACACGCTTTGTAGTACTGCATTTACTATGATGATCTTGGGGTATTCCCGCTGGTCGGTGGAGTAGTGTGCGACACATGGACTTTCATTTAAAAATGGCTCCCTCTAACCATTTGGCTGACGAGTTCGGACAACGCACCTACGCGCCTTGAGAGGTACCAGACCCGATAAAATTTGGCAGCCTGCACAGCAAACCCCCGAAAACTACCGATAGTCTGCTGATGAAGGAAAATAATCCTGAAATACCGGTGTCCAGAGTTGGTGCTGCAACTTTGCTTTTACACTTCTAAATCTACGAAAAGCGCACATGCTTTGAAGTACTGCATTTACCGTGATGCTCTTGGGGTATACCCGCTGGTGGGTGAAGTAGTGTGCGACCCATGGACTTTCATTTAAAAATGGCTCCCTCGAACCATTGGGTTGATGACCTCGGACAACGCACCTACGCGCCTTGAGAGGTACCAGACCTGATAATATTAGGCAGCCTGCACAGCAACCCCCGAAAACTACCTATACTCTGCTGATGAAGAAAAATAATCCGGAAACACCGGTGTCCGGAGTTGGTGCTGCAACTTTGCTTTTACACTTCTAAATCTACAAAAAGCACACACGCTTTGAAGGACTGCATTTACCGTGATGCTCTTGGGGTATACCCGCTGGTGGGTGGAGTAGTGTGCGACCCATGGACTTTCATTTAAAAATGGCTCCCTCAAACCATTGGGCTGATGAGTTCGGACAACGCACATACGCGCCTTGAGAGGTACCAGACCCGATAATATTAGGCAGCCTGCACAGAAAACCCCCGAAAACTACCTATACTCTGCTGATGTAGAAAAATAATACCTGAAACACCGGTGTCCAGAGTTGGTGCTGCAACTTTGCTTTTACACTTCTAAATCTACGAAAAGCGCACACGCTTTGAAGTACTGCATTTACTATGATGATCTTGGGGTATACCCGCTGGTGGGTGGAGTAGTGTGCGATCCGTGGACTTTCATTTAAAAATGGCTCCTTCGAACCATTGGGCTGACGAGTTCGGACAACGCACCTTCGCGCCTTGAGAGGTACCAGACCCGATAATATTTGGCAGCCTGCACAGCAAACCCCCGAAAACTACCTATACTCTGCTGATGAAGGAAAATAATCCTGAAATACCGGTGTCCAGAGTTGGTGCTGCAACTTTGCTTTTACACTTCTAAATCTACAAAAAGCGCACACTCTTTGAAGTACTGCATTTACCGTGATGCTCTTGGGGTATACCCGCTGATGGGTGGAGTAGTGTGCGACCCATGGACTTTCATTTAAAAATGGCTCCCTCGAACCATTGGGCTGATGAGCTCGGACAACGCACCTACGCGCCTTGAGAGGTACCAGACCTGATAATATTAGGCAGCCTGCACAGCAACCCCCGAAAACTACCTATACTCTGTTGATGAAGAAAAATAATTCGGATACACTGGTGTCCAGAGTTGGTGCTGCAACTTTGCTTTTACACTTCTAAATCTACGAAAAGCAGACACACTTTGAAGTACTGCATTTACCGTGATGCTCTTGGGGTATACCGCTGGTGGGTGGAGTAGTTTGCGACCCATGGACTCTCATTTGAAAATGGCTCCCTCGAACCATTGGACTGACGAGCTCGGACAACGCACCTACGCGCCTTGAGAGGTACCAGACCCAAAAATATTTGGCAGCCTGCACAGCAAACCCCCGAAAACTACCTATACTCTGCTGATGAAGGAAAATAATCCTGAAACACCGGTGTCCAGAGTTGGTGCTGCAACTTTGCTTTTACACTTCTAAATCTACGAAAAGCGCACATGCTTTGAAGTACTGCATTTACCGTGATGCTCTTGGGGTATACCCGCTGGTGGGTGGAGTGGTGTGCGACCCATGGACTTTCATTTAAAAATGGCTCCCTCGAACCATTGGGCTGACGAGCTCAGACAACGCACATACGCGCTTTGAGTGGTACCAGACCCGATAATATTTGGCAGCCTGCACAGCAAACCCCCGAAAACTACCTATACTCTGCTGATGAAGGACAATAATCCTGAAACACCGGTGTCCAGAGTTGGTGCTGCAACTTTCCTTTTACAATTCTAAATCTACGAAAAGCGCACACGCTTTGAAGTACTGCATTTACCGTGATGCTCTTGGGGTATACCCGCTGGTGGGTGGAGTAGTGTGCGACCCATGGACTTTCATTTAAAAATGGCTCCCTCGAACCATTGGGCTGACGAGCTCGGACAACGCACCTACGTGCCTTGAGAGGTACCAGACCCGATAATATTTGGCAGCCTGCACAGCAAACCCCGAAAACTACCTATACTCTGCTGATGAAGGAAAATAATCCTGAAACACCGGTGTCCAGAGTTGGTGCTGCAACTTTGCTTTTACACTTCTAAATCTATGAAAACCGCACACGCTTTAAAGTACTGCATTTACTATGATGATCTTGGGGTATACCCGCTGGTGGGTGGAGTAGTGTGCGACCCATGGACTTTCATTTAAAAATGGCTCCCTCGAACCATTGGGCTGACGAGCTCGGACAACGCATCTACGCGCCTTGAGAGGTACCAGACCCGATAATATTTGGCAGCCTGCACAGCAAACCCCCGAAAACTACCTATACTCTGCTGATGAAGGAAAATAATCCTGAAACACCGGTGTCCAGAGTTGGTGCTGCAACTTTGCTTTTACACTTCTAAATCTACGAAAAGCGCACACGCTTTGAAGTACTGCATTTACCGTGATGCTCTTGTGGTATACCCGCTGGTGAGTGGAGTAGTGTGCGACCCATGGACTTTCATTTAAAAATGGCTCCCTCGAACCATTGGGCTGACGAGCTCGGGCAACGCACATACGCGCTTTGAGAGGTACCAGACCCGATAATATTTGGCAGCCTGCACAGCAAACCCCCGAAAACTACCTATACTCTGCTGATGAAGGACAATAATCCTGAAACACCGGTGTCCAGAGTTGGTGCTGCAACTTTGCTTTTACACTTCTAAATCTACGAAAAGCGCACACGCTTTGAAGTACTGCATTTACCGTGATGCTCTTGGGGTATACCCGCTGGTGGATGGAGTAGTGTGCGACCCATGGACTTTCATTTAAAAATGGCTTCCTCGAACCATTGGGCTGACGAGCTCGGACAACGCACATACGCGCTTTGCGAGGTACCAGACCCGATAATATTTGGCAGCCTGCACAGCAAACCCCCGAAAACTACCTATACTCTGCTGATGAAGGAAAATAATCCTGAAACACCGGTGTCCAGAGTTGGTGCTGCAACTTTGCTTTTACATTTCTAAATCTACGAAAAGCGCACACACTTTGAAGTACTGCATTTACCATGATGCTCTTGGGGTATACCCGCTGGTGGGTGGAGTAGTGTGCGACCCATGGACTTTCATTTAAAAATGGCTCCCTTGAACCATTGGGCTGACGAGCTCGGACAACGCACCTACGCGCCTTGAGAGATACCAGACCCGATAATATTTGGCAGCCTGCACAGCAAACCACCGAAAACAACCTATACTCTGCTGATGAAGGAAAATAATCCTGAAACACCGGTGTCCAGAGTTGGTGCTGCAACTTTGCTTTTACACTTCTAAATCTACGAAAAGCGCACACGCTTTGTAGTACTGCATTTACTATGATGATCTTGGGGTATTCCCGCTGGTCGGTGGAGTAGTGTGCGACACATGGACTTTCATTTAAAAATGGCTCCCTCTAACCATTTGGCTGACGAGTTCGGACAACGCACCTACGCGCCTTGAGAGGTACCAGACCCGATAAAATTTGGCAGCCTGCACAGCAAACCCCCGAAAACTACCTATAGTCTGCTGATGAAGGAAAATAATCCTGAAATACCGGTGTCCAGAGTTGGTGCTGCAACTTTGCTTTTACACTTCTAAATCTACGAAAAGCGCACATGCTTTGAAGTACTGCATTTACCGTGATGCTCTTGGGGTATACCCGCTGGTGGGTGAAGTAGTGTGCGACCCATGGACTTTCATTTAAAAATGGCTCCCTCGAACCATTGGGCTGATGACCTCGGACAACGCACCTACGCGCCTTGAGAGGTACCAGACCTGATAATATTAGGCAGCCTGCACAGCAACCCCCGAAAACTACCTATACTCTGCTGATGAAGAAAAATAATCCGGAAACACCGGTGTCCAGAGTTGGTGCTGCAACTTTGCTTTTACACTTCTAAATCTACAAAAAGCACACACGCTTTGAAGTACTGCATTTACCGTGATGCTCTTGGGGTATACCCGCTGGTGGGTGGAGTAGTGTGCGACCCATGGACTTTCATTTAAAAATGGCTCCCTCAAACCATTGGGCTGATGAGTTCGGACAACGCACATACGCGCCTTGAGAGGTACCAGACCCGATAATATTAGGCAGCCTGCACAGAAAACCCCCGAAAACTACCTATACTCTGCTGATGTAGGAAAATAATCCTGAAACACCGGTGTCCAGAGTTGGTGCTGCAACTTTGCTTTTACACTTCTAAATCTACGAAAAGCGCACACGCTTTGAAGTACTGCATTTACTATGATGATCTTGGGGTATACCCGCTGGTGGGTGGAGTAGTGTGCGATCCGTGGACTTTCATTTAAAAATGGCTCCTTCGAACCATTGGGCTGACGAGTTCGGACAACGCACCTTCGCGCCTTGAGAGGTACCAGACCCGATAATATTTGGCAGCCTGCACAGCAAACCCCCGAAAACTACCTATACTCTGCTGATGAAGGAAAATAATCCTGAAATACCGGTGTCCAGAGTTGGTGCTGCAACTTTGCTTTTACACTTCTAAATCTACAAAATAGCGCACACTCTTTGAAGTACTGCATTTACCGTGATGCTCTTGGGGTATACCCGCTGGTGGGTGGAGTAGTGTGCGACCCATGGACTTTCATTTAAAAATGGCTCCCTCGAACCATTGGGCTGATGAGCTCGGACAACGCACCTACGTGCCTTGAGAGGTACCAGACCTGATAATATTAGGCAGCCTGCACAGCAACCCCCGAAAACTACCTATACTCTGTTGATGAAGAAAAATAATTCGGATACACCGGTGTCCAGAGTTGGTGCTGCAACTTTGCTTTTACACTTCTAAATCTACGAAAAGCACACACACTTTGAAGTACTGCATTTACCGTGATGCTCTTGGGGTATACCGCTGGTGGGTGGAGTAGTTTGCGACCCATGGACTCTCATTTGAAAATGGCTCCCTCGAACCATTGGACTGACGAGCTCGGACAACGCACCTACGCGCCTTGAGAGGTACCAGACCCGAAAATATTTGGCAGCCTGCACAGCAAACCCCCGAAAACTACCTATACTCTGCTGATGAAGGAAAATAATCCTGAAACACCGGTGTCCAGAGTTGGTGCTGCAACTTTGCTTTTACACTTCTAAATCTACGAAAAGCGCACATGCTTTGAAGTACTGCATTTACCGTGATGCTCTTGGGGTATACCCGCTGGTGGGTGGAGTGGTGTGCGACCCATGGACTTTCATTTAAAAATGGCTCCCTCGAACCATTGGGCTGACGAGCTCAGACAACGCACATACGCGCTTTTAGTGGTACCAGACCCGATAATATTTGGCAGCCTGCACAGCAAACCCCCGAAAACTACCTATACTCTGCTGATGAAGGACAATAATCCTGAAACACCGGTGTCCAGAGTTGGTGCTGCAACTTTCCTTTTACAATTCTAAATCTACGAAAAGCGCACACGCTTTGAAGTACTGCATTTACCGTGATGCTCTTGGGGTATACCCGCTGGTGGGTGGAGTAGTGTGCGACCCATGGACTTTCATTTAAAAATGGCTCCCTCGAACCATTGGGCTGACGAGCTCGGACAACGCACCTACGTGCCTTGAGAGGTACCAGACCCGATAATATTTGGCAGCCTGCACAGCAAACCCCCGAAAACTACCTATACTCTGCTGATGAAGGAAAATAATCCTGAAACACCGGTGTCCAGAGTTGGTGCTGCAACTTTGCTTTTACACTTCTAAATCTATGAAAACCGCACACGCTTTGAAGTACTGCATTTACTATGATGATCTTGGGGTATACCCGCTGGTGGGTGGAGTAGTGTGCGACCCTTGGACTTTCATTTAAAAATGGCTCCCTCGAACCATTGGACTGACGAGCTCGGACAATGCATCTACGCGCCTTGAGAGGTACCAGACCCGATAATATTTGGCAGCCTGCACAGCAAACCCCCGAAAACTACCTATACTCTGCTGATGAAGGAAAATAATCCTGAAACACCGGTGTCCATAGTTGGTGCTGCAACTTTGCTTTTACACTTCTAAATCTACGAAAAGCGCACACGCTTTGAAGTACTGCATTTACCGTGATGCTCTTGTGGTATACCCGCTGGTGAGTGGAGTAGTGTGCGACCCATGGACTTTCATTTAAAAATGGCTCCCTCGAACCATTGGGCTGACGAGCTCGGGCAACGCACATACGCGCTTTGAGAGGTACCAGACCCGATAATATTTGGCAGCCTGCACAGCAAACCCCCGAAAACTACCTATACTCTGCTGATGAAGGACAATAATCCTGAAACACCGGTGTCCAGAGTTGGTGCTGCAACTTTGCTTTTACACTTCTAAATCTACGAAAAGCGCACACGCTTTGAAGTACTGCATTTACAGTGATGCTCTTGGGGTATACCCGCTGGTGGGTGAAGTAGTGTGCGACCCATGGACTTTCATTTAAAAATGGCTCCCTCGAACCATTGGGCTGACGAGCTCGGACAACGCACATACGCGCTTTGCGAGGTACCAGACCCGATAATATTTGGCAGCCTGCACAGCAAACCCCCGAAAACTACCTATACTCTGCTGATGAAGGAAAATAATCCTGAAACACCGGTGTCCAGAGTTGGTGCTGCAACTTTGCTTTTACACTTCTAAATCTACGAAAAGCGCACACGCTTTGAAGTACTGCATTTACCGTGATGCTCTTGGGGTATACCCGCTGGTGGATGGAGTAGTGTGCGACCCATGGACTTTCATTTAAAAATGGCTTCCTCGAACCATTGGGCTGACGAGCTCGGACAACGCACATACGCGCTTTGCGAGGTACCAGACCGGATAATATTTGGCAGCCTGCACAGCAAACCCCCGAAAACTACCTATACTCTGCCGATGAAGGAAAATAATCCTGAAACACCGGTGTCCAGAGTTGGTGCTGCAACTTTGCTTTTACACTTCTAAATCTACGAAAAGCGCACACGCTTTGAAGTACTGCATTTACCGTGATGCTCTTGGGGTATACCCGCTGGTGGATGGAGTAGTGTGCGACCCATGGACTTTCATTTAAAAATGGCTTCCTCGAACCATTGGGCTGACGAGCTCGGACAACGCACATACGCGCTTTGCGAGGTACCAGACCCGATAATATTTGGCAGCCTGCACAGCAAACCCCCGAAAACTACCTATACTCTGCTGATGAAGGAAAATAATCCTGAAACACCGGTGTCCAGAGTTGGTGCTGCAACTTTGCTTTTACATTTCTAAATCTACGAAAAGCGCACACACTTTGAAGTACTGCATTTACCATGATGCTCTTGGGGTATACCCGCTGGTGGGTGGAGTAGTGTGCGACCCATGGACTTTCATTTAAAAATGGCTCCCTTGAACCATTGGGCTGACGAGCTCGGACAACGCACCTACGCGCCTTGAGAGATACCAGACCCGATAATATTTGGCAGCCTGCACAGCAAACCACCGAAAACAACCTATACTCTGCTGATGAAGGAAAATAATCCTGAAACACCGGTGTCCAGAGTTGGTGCTGCAACTTTGCTTTTACACTTCTAAATCTACGAAAAGCACACACGCTTTGAAGTACTGCATTTACCGTGATGCTCTTGGGGTATACCCGCTGGTGAGTGGAGTAGTGTGCGACCCATGGACTTTCATTTAAAAATGGCTCCCTCGAACCATTGGGCTGAGTAGCTCGGACAACGCACATACGCGCCTTGAGAGGTACCAGACCCGATAATATTTGGGAGCCTGCACAGAAAACCCCCAAAAACTACCTATACTCTGCTGATGAAGGAAAATAATCCTGAAACACCGGTGTCCAGAGTTGGTGCTGCAACTTTGCTTTTACACTTCTAAATCTACGAAAAGCGCACACGCTTTGTAGTACTGCATTTACTATGATGATCTTGGGGTATTCCCGCTGGTCGGTGGAGTAGTGTGCGACACATGGACTTTCATTTAAAAATGGCTCCCTCTAACCATTTGGCTGACGAGTTCGGACAACGCACCTACGCGCCTTGAGAGGTACCAGACCCGATAAAATTTGGCAGCCTGCACAGCAAACCCCCGAAAACTACCTATAGTCTGCTGATGAAGGAAAATAATCCTGAAATACCGGTGTCCAGAGTTGGTGCTGCAACTTTGCTTTTACACTTCTAAATCTACGAAAAGCGCACATGCTTTGAAGTACTGCATTTACCGTGATGCTCTTGGGGTATACCCGCTGGTGGGTGAAGTAGTGTGCGACCCATGGACTTTCATTTAAAAATGGCTCCCTCAAACCATTGGGCTGATGACCTCGGACAACGCACCTACGCGCCTTGAGAGGTACCCGACCTGATAATATTAGGCAGCCTGCACAGCAACCCCCGAAAACTACCTATACTCTGCTGATGAAGAAAAATAATCCGGAAACACCGGTGTCCAGAGTTGGTGCTGCAACTTTGCTTTTACACTTCTAAATCTACAAAAAGCACACACGCTTTGAAGTACTGCATTTACCGTGATGCTCTTGGGGTATACCCGCTGGTGGGTGGAGTAGTGTGCGACCCATGGACTTTCATTTAAAAATGGCTCCCTCAAACCATTGGGCTGATGAGTTCGGACAACGCACATACGCGCCTTGAGAGGTACCAGACCCGATAATATTAGGCAGCCTGCACAGAAAACCCCCGAAAACTACCTATACTCTGCTGATGTAGAAAAATAATCCTGAAACACCGGTGTCCAGAGTTGGTGCTGCAACTTTGCTTTTACACTTCTAAATCTACGAAAAGCGCACACGCTTTGAAGTACTGCATTTACTATGATGATCTTGGGGTATACCCGCTGGTGGGTGGAGTAGTGTGCGATCCGTGGACTTTCATTTAAAAATGGCTCCTTCGAACCATTGGGCTGACGAGTTCGGACAACGCACCTTCGCGCCTTGAGAGGTACCAGACCCGATAATATTTGGCAGCCTGCACAGCAAACCCCCGAAAACTACCTATACTCTGCTGATGAAGGAAAATAATCCTGAAATACCGGTGTCCAGAGTTGGTGCTGCAACTTTGCTTTTACACTTCTAAATCTACAAAAAGCGCACACTCTTTGAAGTACTGCATTTACCGTGATGCTCTTGGGGTATACCCGCTGATGGGTGGAGTAGTGTGCGACCCATGGACTTTCATTTAAAAATGGCTCCCTCGAACCATTGGGCTGATGAGCTCGGACAACGCACCTACGCGCCTTGAGAGGTACCAGAACTGATAATATTAGGCAGCCTGCACAGCAACCCCCGAAAACTACCTATACTCTGTTGATGAAGAAAAATAATTCGGATACACTGGTGTCCAGAGTTGGTGCTGCAACTTTGCTTTTACACTTCTAAATCTACGAAAAGCACACACACTTTGAAGTACTGCATTTACCGTGATGCTCTTGGGGTATACCGCTGGTGGGTGGAGTAGTTTGCGACCCATGGACTCTCATTTGAAAATGGCTCCCTCGAACCATTGGACTGACGAGCTCGGACAACGCACCTACGCGCCTTGAGAGGTACCAGACCCGAAAATATTTGGCAGCCTGCACAGCAAACCCCCGAAAACTACCTATACTCTGCTGATGAAGGAAAATAATCCTGAAACACCGGTGTCCAGAGTTGGTGCTGCAACTTTGCTTTTACACTTCTAAATCTACGAAAAGCGCACATGCTTTGAAGTACTGCATTTACCGTGATGCTCTTGGGGTATACCCGCTGGTAGGTGGAGTGGTGTGCGACCCATGGACTTTCATTTAAAAATGGCTCCCTCGAACCATTGGGCTGACGAGCTCAGACAACGCACATACGCGCTTTGAGTGGTACCAGACCCGATAATATTTGGCAGCCTGCACAGCAAACCCCCGAAAACTACCTATACTCTGCTGATGAAGGACAATAATCCTGAAACACCGGTGTCCAGAGTTGGTGCTGCAACTTTCCTTTTACAATTCTAAATCTACGAAAAGCGCACACGCTTTGAAGTACTGCATTTACCGTGATGCTCTTGGGGTATACCCGCTGGTGGGTGGAGTAGTGTGCGACCCATGGACTTTCATTTAAAAATGGCTCCCTCGAACCATTGGGCTGACGAGCTCGGACAACGCACCTACGTGCCTTGAGAGGTACCAGACCCGATAATATTTGGCAGCCTGCACAGCAAACCCCCGAAAACTACCTATACTCTGCTGATGAAGGAAAATAATCCTGAAACACCGGTGTCCAGAGTTGGTGCTGCAACTTTGCTTTTACACTTCTAAATCTATGAAAACCGCACACGCTTTGAAGTACTGCATTTACTATGATGATCTTGGAGTATACCCGCTGGTGGGTGGAGTAGTGTGCGACCCATGGACTTTCATTTAAAAATGGCTCCCTCGAACCATTGGGCTGACGAGCTCGGACAACGCATCTACGCGCCTTGAGAGGTACCAGACCCGATAATATTTGGCAGCCTGCACAGCAAACCCCCGAAAACTACCTATACTCTGCTGATGAAGGAAAATAATCCTGAAACACCGGTGTCCAGAGTTGGTGCTGCAACTTTGCTTTTACACTTCTAAATCTACGAAAAGCGCACACGCTTTGAAGTACTGCATTTACCGTGATGCTCTTGTGGTATACCCGCTGGTGAGTGGAGTAGTGTGCGACCCATGGACTTTCATTTAAAAATGGCTCCCTCGAACCATTGGGCTGACGAGCTTGGGCAACGCACATACGCGCTTTGAGAGGTACCAGACCCGATAATATTTGGCAGCCTGCACAGCAAACCCCCGAAAACTACCTATACTCTGCTGATGAAGGACAATAATCCTGAAACACCGGTGTCCAGAGTTGGTGCTGCAACTTTGCTTTTACACTTCTAAATCTACGAAAAGCGCACACGCTTTGAAGTACTGCATTTACAGTGATGCTCTTGGGGTATACCCGCTGGTGGGTGAAGTAGTGTGCGACCCATGGACTTTCATTTAAAAATGGCTCCCTCGAACCATTGGGCTGACGAGCTCGGACAACGCACATACGCGCTTTGCGAGGTACCAGACCCGATAATATTTGGCAGCCTGCACAGCAAACCCCCGAAAACTACCTATACTCTGCTGATGAAGGAAAATAATCCTGAAACACCGGTGTCCAGAGTTGGTGCTGCAACTTTGCTTTTACACTTCTAAATCTACGAAAAGCGCACACGCTTTGAAGTACTGCATTTACCGTGATGCTCTTGGGGTATACCCGCTGGTGGATGGAGTAGTGTGCGACCCATGGACTTTCATTTAAAAATGGCTTCCTCGAACCATTGGGCTGACGAGCTCGGACAACGCACATACGCGCTTTGCGAGGTACCAGACCGGATAATATTTGGCAGCCTGCACAGCAAACCCCCGAAAACTACCTATACTCTGCCGATGAAGGAAAATAATCCTGAAACACCGGTGTCCAGAGTTGGTGCTGCAACTTTGCTTTTACACTTCTAAATCTACGAAAAGCGCACACGCTTTGAAGTACTGCATTTACCGTGATGCTCTTGGGGTATACCCGCTGGTGGATGGAGTAGTGTGCGACCCATGGACTTTCATTTAAAAATGGCTTCCTCGAACCATTGGGCTGACGAGCTCGGACAACGCACATACGCGCTTTGCGAGGTACCAGACCCGATAATATTTGGCAGCCTGCACAGCAAACCCCCGAAAACTACCTATACTCTGCTGATGAAGGAAAATAATCCTGAAACACCGGTGTCCAGAGTTGGTGCTGCAACTTTGCTTTTACATTTCTAAATCTACGAAAAGCGCACACACTTTGAAGTACTGCATTTACCATGATGCTCTTGGGGTATACCCGCTGGTGGGTGGAGTAGTGTGCGACCCATGGACTTTCATTTAAAAATGGCTCCCTTGAACCATTGGGCTGACGAGCTCGGACAACGCACCTACGCGCCTTGAGAGATACCAGACCCGATAATATTTGGCAGCCTGCACAGCAAACCACCGAAAACAACCTATACTCTGCTGATGAAGGAAAATAATCCTGAAACACCGGTGTCCAGAGTTGGTGCTGCAACTTTGCTTTTACACTTCTAAATCTACGAAAAGCACACACGCTTTGAAGTACTGCATTTACCGTGATGCTCTTGGGGTATACCCGCTGGTGAGTGGAGTAGTGTGCGACCCATGGACTTTCATTTAAAAATGGCTCCCTCGAACCATTGGGCTGAGTAGCTCGGACAACGCACATACGCGCCTTGAGAGGTACCAGACCCGATAATATTTGGGAGCCTGCACAGAAAACCCCCGAAAACTACCTATACTCTGCTGATGAAGGAAAATAATCCTGAAACACCGGTGTCCAGAGTTGGTGCTGCAACTTTGCTTTTACACTTCTAAATCTACGAAAAGCGCACACGCTTTGTAGTACTGCATTTACTATGATGATCTTGGGGTATTCCCGCTGGTCGGTGGAGTAGTGTGCGACACATGGACTTTCATTTAAAAATGGCTCCCTCTAACCATTTGGCTGACGAGTTCGGACAACGCACCTACGCGCCTTGAGAGGTACCAGACCCGATAAAATTTGGCAGCCTGCACAGCAAACCCCCGAAAACTACCTATAGTCTGCTGATGAAGGAAAATAATCCTGAAATACCGGTGTCCAGAGTTGGTGCTGCAACTTTGCTTTTACACTTCTAAATCTACGAAAAGCGCACATGCTTTGAAGTACTGCATTTACCGTGATGCTCTTGGGGTATACCCGCTGGTGGGTGAAGTAGTGTGCGACCCATGGACTTTCATTTAAAAATGGCTCCCTCGAACCATTGGGCTGATGACCTCGGACAACGCACCTACGCGCCTTGAGAGGTACCAGACCTGATAATATTAGGCAGCCTGCACAGCAACCCCCGAAAACTACCTATACTCTGCTGATGAAGAAAAATAATCCGGAAACACCGGTGTCCAGAGTTGGTGCTGCAACTTTGCTTTTACACTTCTAAATCTACAAAAAGCACACACGCTTTGAAGTACTGCATTTACCGTGATGCTCTTGGGGTATACCCGCTGGTGGGTGGAGTAGTGTGCGACCCATGGACTTTCATTTAAAAATGGCTCCCTCAAACCATTGGGCTGATGAGTTCGGACAACGCACATACGCGCCTTGAGAGGTACCAGACCCGATAATATTAGGCAGCCTGCACAGAAAACCCCCGAAAACTACCTATACTCTGCTGATGTAGGAAAATAATCCTGAAACACCGGTGTCCAGAGTTGGTGCTGCAACTTTGCTTTTACACTTCTAAATCTACGAAAAGCGCACACGCTTTGAAGTACTGCATTTACTATGATGATCTTGGGGTATACCCGCTGGTGGGTGGAGTAGTGTGCGATCCGTGGACTTTCATTTAAAAATGGCTCCTTCGAACCATTGGGCTGACGAGTTCGGACAACGCACCTTCGCGCCTTGAGAGGTACCAGACCCGATAATATTTGGCAGCCTGCACAGCAAACCCCCGAAAACTACCTATACTCTGCTGATGAAGGAAAATAATCCTGAAATACCGGTGTCCAGAGTTGGTGCTGCAACTTTGCTTTTACACTTCTAAATCTACAAAATAGCGCACACTCTTTGAAGTACTGCATTTACCGTGATGCTCTTGGGGTATACCCGCTGGTGGGTGGAGTAGTGTGCGACCCATGGACTTTCATTTAAAAATGGCTCCCTCGAACCATTGGGCTGATGAGCTCGGACAACGCACCTACGTGCCTTGAGAGGTACCAGACCTGATAATATTAGGCAGCCTGCACAGCAACCCCCGAAAACTACCTATACTCTGTTGATGAAGAAAAATAATTCGGATACACTGGTGTCCAGAGTTGGTGCTGCAACTTTGCTTTTACACTTCTAAATCTACGAAAAGCACACACACTTTGAAGTACTGCATTTACCGTGATGCTCTTGGGGTATACCGCTGGTGGGTGGAGTAGTTTGCGACCCATGGACTCTCATTTGAAAATGGCTCCCTCGAACCATTGGACTGACGAGCTCGGACAACGCACCTACACGCCTTGAGAGGTACCAGACCCGAAAATATTTGGCAGCCTGCACAGCAAACCCCCGAAAACTACCTATACTCTGCTGATGAAGGAAAATAATCCTGAAACACCGGTGTCCAGAGTTGGTGCTGCAACTTTGCTTTTACACTTCTAAATCTACGAAAAGCGCACATGCTTTGAAGTACTGCATTTACCGTGATGCTCTTGGGGTATACCCGCTGGTGGGTGGAGTGGTGTGCGACCCATGGACTTTCATTTAAAAATGGCTCCCTCGAACCATTGGGCTGACGAGCTCAGACAACGCACATACGCGCTTTGAGTGGTACCAGACCCGATAATATTTGGCAGCCTGCACAGCAAACCCCCGAAAACTACCTATACTCTGCTGATGAAGGAAAATAATCCTGAAACACCGGTGTCCAGAGTTGGTGCTGCAACTTTGCTTTTACACTTCTAAATCTATGAAAACCGCACACGCTTTGAAGTACTGCATTTACTATGATGATCTTGGGGTATACCCGCTGGTGGGTGGAGTAGTGTGCGACCCATGGACTTTCATTTAAAAATGGCTCCCTCGAACCATTGGACTGACGAGCTCGGACAACGCATCTACGCGCCTTGAGAGGTACCAGACCCGATAATATTTGGCAGCCTGCACAGCAAACCCCCGAAAACTACCTATACTCTGCTGATGAAGGAAAATAATCCTGAAACACCGGTGTCCAGAGTTGGTGCTGCAACTTTGCTTTTACACTTCTAAATCTACGAAAAGCGCACACGCTTTGAAGTACTGCATTTACCGTGATGCTCTTGTGGTATACCCGCTGGTGAGTGGAGTAGTGTGCGACCCATGGACTTTCATTTAAAAATGGCTCCCTCGAACCATTGGGCTGACGAGCTCGGGCAACGCACATACGCGCTTTGAGAGGTACCAGACCCGATAATATTTGGCAGCCTGCACAGCAAACCCCCGAAAACTACCTATACTCTGCTGATGAAGGACAATAATCCTGAAACACCGGTGTCCAGAGTTGGTGCTGCAACTTTGCTTTTACACTTCTAAATCTACGAAAAGCGCACACGCTTTGAAGTACTGCATTTACAGTGATGCTCTTGGGGTATACCCGCTGGTGGGTGAAGTAGTGTGCGACCCATGGACTTTCATTTAAAAATGGCTCCCTCGAACCATTGGGCTGACGAGCTCGGACAACGCACATACGCGCTTTGCGAGGTACCAGACCCGATAATATTTGGCAGCCTGCACAGCAAACCCCCGAAAACTACCTATACTCTGCTGATGAAGGAAAATAATCCTGAAACACCGGTGTCCAGAGTTGGTGCTGCAACTTTGCTTTTACACTTCTAAATCTACGAAAAGCGCACACGCTTTGAAGTACTGCATTTACCGTGATGCTCTTGGGGTATACCCGCTGGTGGATGGAGTAGTGTGCGACCCATGGACTTTCATTTAAAAATGGCTCCCTCGAACCATTGGGCTGATGAGCTCGGACAACGCACCTACGCGCCTTGAGAGGTACCAGAACTGATAATATTAGGCAGCCTGCACAGCAACCCCCGAAAACTACCTATACTCTGTTGATGAAGAAAAATAATTCGGATACACTGGTGTCCAGAGTTGGTGCTGCAACTTTGCTTTTACACTTCTAAATCTACGAAAAGCACACACACTTTGAAGTACTGCATTTACCGTGATGCTCTTGGGGTATACCGCTGGTGGGTGGAGTAGTTTGCGACCCATGGACTCTCATTTGAAAATGGCTCCCTCGAACCATTGGACTGACGAGCTCGGACAACGCACCTACGCGCCTTGAGAGGTACCAGACCCGAAAATATTTGGCAGCCTGCACAGCAAACCCCCGAAAACTACCTATACTCTGCTGATGAAGGAAAATAATCCTGAAACACCGGTGTCCAGAGTTGGTGCTGCAACTTTGCTTTTACACTTCTAAATCTACGAAAAGCGCACATGCTTTGAAGTACTGCATTTACCGTGATGCTCTTGGGGTATACCCGCTGGTAGGTGGAGTGGTGTGCGACCCATGGACTTTCATTTAAAAATGGCTCCCTCGAACCATTGGGCTGACGAGCTCAGACAACGCACATACGCGCTTTGAGTGGTACCAGACCCGATAATATTTGGCAGCCTGCACAGCAAACCCCCGAAAACTACCTATACTCTGCTGATGAAGGACAATAATCCTGAAACACCGGTGTCCAGAGTTGGTGCTGCAACTTTCCTTTTACAATTCTAAATCTACGAAAAGCGCACACGCTTTGAAGTACTGCATTTACCGTGATGCTCTTGGGGTATACCCGCTGGTGGGTGGAGTAGTGTGCGACCCATGGACTTTCATTTAAAAATGGCTCCCTCGAACCATTGGGCTGACGAGCTCGGACAACGCACCTACGTGCCTTGAGAGGTACCAGACCCGATAATATTTGGCAGCCTGCACAGCAAACCCCCGAAAACTACCTATACTCTGCTGATGAAGGAAAATAATCCTGAAACACCGGTGTCCAGAGTTGGTGCTGCAACTTTGCTTTTACACTTCTAAATCTATGAAAACCGCACACGCTTTGAAGTACTGCATTTACTATGATGATCTTGGGGTATACCCGCTGGTGGGTGGAGTAGTGTGCGACCCATGGACTTTCATTTAAAAATGGCTCCCTCGAACCATTGGGCTGACGAGCTCGGACAACGCATCTACGCGCCTTGAGAGGTAACAGACCCGATAATATTTGGCAGCCTGCACAGCAAACCCCCGAAAACTACCTATACTCTGCTGATGAAGGAAAATAATCCTGAAACACCGGTGTCCAGAGTTGGTGCTGCAACTTTGCTTTTACACTTCTAAATCTACGAAAAGCGCACACGCTTTGAAGTACTGCATTTACCGTGATGCTCTTGTGGTATACCCGCTGGTGAGTGGAGTAGTGTGCGACCCATGGACTTTCATTTAAAAATGGCTCCCTCGAACCATTGGGCTGACGAGCTTGGGCAACGCACATACGCGCTTTGAGAGGTACCAGACCCGATAATATTTGGCAGCCTGCACAGCAAACCCCCGAAAACTACCTATACTCTGCTGATGAAGGACAATAATCCTGAAACACCGGTGTCCAGAGTTGGTGCTGCAACTTTGCTTTTACACTTCTAAATCTACGAAAAGCGCACACGCTTTGAAGTACTGCATTTACAGTGATGCTCTTGGGGTATACCCGCTGGTGGGTGAAGTAGTGTGCGACCCATGGACTTTCATTTAAAAATGGCTCCCTCGAACCATTGGGCTGACGAGCTCGGACAACGCACATACGCGCTTTGCGAGGTACCAGACCCGATAATATTTGGCAGCCTGCACAGCAAACCCCCGAAAACTACCTATACTCTGCTGATGAAGGAAAATAATCCTGAAACACCGGTGTCCAGAGTTGGTGCTGCAACTTTGCTTTTACACTTCTAAATCTACGAAAAGCGCACACGCTTTGAAGTACTGCATTTACCGTGATGCTCTTGGGGTATACCCGCTGGTGGATGGAGTAGTGTGCGACCCATGGACTTTCATTTAAAAATGGCTTCCTCGAACCATTGGGCTGACGAGCTCGGACAACGCACATACGCGCTTTGCGAGGTACCAGACCGGATAATATTTGGCAGCCTGCACAGCAAACCCCCGAAAACTACCTATACTCTGCCGATGAAGGAAAATAATCCTGAAACACCGGTGTCCAGAGTTGGTGCTGCAACTTTGCTTTTACACTTCTAAATCTACGAAAAGCGCACACGCTTTGAAGTACTGCATTTACCGTGATGCTCTTGGGGTATACCCGCTGGTGGATGGAGTAGTGTGCGACCCATGGACTTTCATTTAAAAATGGCTTCCTCGAACCATTGGGCTGACGAGCTCGGACAACGCACATACGCGCTTTGCGAGGTACCAGACCCGATAATATTTGGCAGCCTGCACAGCAAACCCCCGAAAACTACCTATACTCTGCTGATGAAGGAAAATAATCCTGAAACACCGGTGTCCAGAGTTGGTGCTGCAACTTTGCTTTTACATTTCTAAATCTACGAAAAGCGCACACACTTTGAAGTACTGCATTTACCATGATGCTCTTGGGGTATACCCGCTGGTGGGTGGAGTAGTGTGCGACCCATGGACTTTCATTTAAAAATGGCTCCCTTGAACCATTGGGCTGACGAGCTCGGACAACGCACCTACGCGCCTTGAGAGATACCAGACCCGATAATATTTGGCAGCCTGCACAGCAAACCACCGAAAACAACCTATACTCTGCTGATGAAGGAAAATAATCCTGAAACACCGGTGTCCAGAGTTGGTGCTGCAACTTTGCTTTTACACTTCTAAATCTACGAAAAGCACACACGCTTTGAAGTACTGCATTTACCGTGATGCTCTTGGGGTATACCCGCTGGTGAGTGGAGTAGTGTGCGACCCATGGACTTTCATTTAAAAATGGCTCCCTCGAACCATTGGGCTGAGTAGCTCGGACAACGCACATACGCGCCTTGAGAGGTACCAGACCCGATAATATTTGGGAGCCTGCACAGAAAACCCCCGAAAACTACCTATACTCTGCTGATGAAGGAAAATAATCCTGAAACACCGGTGTCCAGAGTTGGTGCTGCAACTTTGCTTTTACACTTTTAAATCTACGAAAAGCGCACACGCTTTGTAGTACTGCATTTACTATGATGATCTTGGGGTATTCCCGCTGGTCGGTGGAGTAGTGTGCGACACATGGACTTTCATTTAAAAATGGCTCCCTCTAACCATTTGGCTGACGAGTTCGGACAACGCACCTACGCGCCTTGAGAGGTACCAGACCCGATAAAATTTGGCAGCCTGCACAGCAAACCCCCGAAAACTACCTATAGTCTGCTGATGAAGGAAAATAATCCTGAAATACCGGTGTCCAGAGTTGGTGCTGCAACTTTGCTTTTACACTTCTAAATCTACGAAAAGCGCACATGCTTTGAAGTACTGCATTTACCGTGATGCTCTTGGGGTATACCCGCTGGTGGGTGAAGTAGTGTGCGACCCATGGACTTTCATTTAAAAATGGCTCCCTCGAACCATTGGGCTGATGACCTCGGACAACGCACCTACGCGCCTTGAGAGGTACCAGACCTGATAATATTAGGCAGCCTGCACAGCAACCCCCGAAAACTACCTATACTCTGCTGATGAAGAAAAATAATCCGGAAACACCGGTGTCCAGAGTTGGTGCTGCAACTTTGCTTTTACACTTCTAAATCTACAAAAAGCACACACGCTTTGAAGTACTGCATTTACCGTGATGCTCTTGGGGTATACCCGCTGGTGGGTGGAGTAGTGTGCGACCCATGGACTTTCATTTAAAAATGGCTCCCTCAAACCATTGGGCTGATGAGTTCGGACAACGCACATACGCGCCTTGAGAGGTACCAGACCCGATAATATTAGGCAGCCTGCACAGAAAACCCCCGAAAACTACCTATACTCTGCTGATGTAGGAAAATAATCCTGAAACACCGGTGTCCAGAGTTGGTGCTGCAACTTTGCTTTTACACTTCTAAATCTACGAAAAGCGCACACGCTTTGAAGTACTGCATTTACTATGATGATCTTGGGGTATACCCGCTGGTGGGTGGAGTAGTGTGCGATCCGTGGACTTTCATTTAAAAATGGCTCCTTCGAACCATTGGGCTGACGAGTTCGGACAACGCACCTTCGCGCCTTGAGAGGTACCAGACCCGATAATATTTGGCAGCCTGCACAGCAAACCCCCGAAAACTACCTATACTCTGCTGATGAAGGAAAATAATCCTGAAATACCGGTGTCCAGAGTTGGTGCTGCAACTTTGCTTTTACACTTCTAAATCTACAAAATAGCGCACACTCTTTGAAGTACTGCATTTACCGTGATGCTCTTGGGGTATACCCGCTGGTGGGTGGAGTAGTGTGCGACCCATGGACTTTCATTTAAAAATGGCTCCCTCGAACCATTGGGCTGATGAGCTCGGACAACGCACCTACGTGCCTTGAGAGGTACCAGACCTGATAATATTAGGCAGCCTGCACAGCAACCCCCGAAAACTACCTATACTCTGTTGATGAAGAAAAATAATTCGGATACACTGGTGTCCAGAGTTGGTGCTGCAACTTTGCTTTTACACTTCTAAATCTACGAAAAGCACACACACTTTGAAGTACTGCATTTACCGTGATGCTCTTGGGGTATACCGCTGGTGGGTGGAGTAGTTTGCGACCCATGGACTCTCATTTGAAAATGGCTCCCTCGAACCATTGGACTGACGAGCTCGGACAACGCACCTACACGCCTTGAGAGGTACCAGACCCGAAAATATTTGGCAGCCTGCACAGCAAACCCCCGAAAACTACCTATACTCTGCTGATGAAGGAAAATAATCCTGAAACACCGGTGTCCAGAGTTGGTGCTGCAACTTTGCTTTTACACTTCTAAATCTACGAAAAGCGCACATGCTTTGAAGTACTGCATTTACCGTGATGCTCTTGGGGTATACCCGCTGGTGGGTGGAGTGGTGTGCGACCCATGGACTTTCATTTAAAAATGGCTCCCTCGAACCATTGGGCTGACGAGCTCAGACAACGCACATACGCGCTTTGAGTGGTACCAGACCCGATAATATTTGGCAGCCTGCACAGCAAACCCCCGAAAACTACCTATACTCTGCTGATGAAGGAAAATAATCCTGAAACACCGGTGTCCAGAGTTGGTGCTGCAACTTTGCTTTTACACTTCTAAATCTATGAAAACCGCACACGCTTTGAAGTACTGCATTTACTATGATGATCTTGGGGTATACCCGCTGGTGGGTGGAGTAGTGTGCGACCCATGGACTTTCATTTAAAAATGGCTCCCTCGAACCATTGGACTGACGAGCTCGGACAACGCATCTACGCGCCTTGAGAGGTACCAGACCCGATAATATTTGGCAGCCTGCACAGCAAACCCCCGAAAACTACCTATACTCTGCTGATGAAGGAAAATAATCCTGAAACACCGGTGTCCAGAGTTGGTGCTGCAACTTTGCTTTTACACTTCTAAATCTACGAAAAGCGCACACGCTTTGAAGTACTGCATTTACCGTGATGCTCTTGTGGTATACCCGCTGGTGAGTGGAGTAGTGTGCGACCCATGGACTTTCATTTAAAAATGGCTCCCTCGAACCATTGGGCTGACGAGCTCGGGCAACGCACATACGCGCTTTGAGAGGTACCAGACCCGATAATATTTGGCAGCCTGCACAGCAAACCCCCGAAAACTACCTATACTCTGCTGATGAAGGACAATAATCCTGAAACACCGGTGTCCAGAGTTGGTGCTGCAACTTTGCTTTTACACTTCTAAATCTACGAAAAGCGCACACGCTTTGAAGTACTGCATTTACAGTGATGCTCTTGGGGTATACCCGCTGGTGGGTGAAGTAGTGTGCGACCCATGGACTTTCATTTAAAAATGGCTCCCTCGAACCATTGGGCTGACGAGCTCGGACAACGCACATACGCGCTTTGCGAGGTACCAGACCCGATAATATTTGGCAGCCTGCACAGCAAACCCCCGAAAACTACCTATACTCTGCTGATGAAGGAAAATAATCCTGAAACACCGGTGTCCAGAGTTGGTGCTGCAACTTTGCTTTTACACTTCTAAATCTACGAAAAGCGCACACGCTTTGAAGTACTGCATTTACCGTGATGCTCTTGGGGTATACCCGCTGGTGGATGGAGTAGTGTGCGACCCATGGACTTTCATTTAAAAATGGCTTCCTCGAACCATTGGGCTGACGAGCTCGGACAACGCACATACGCGCTTTGCGAGGTACCAGACCCGATAATATTTGGCAGCCTGCACAGCAAACCCCCGAAAACTACCTATACTCTGCTGATGAAGGAAAATAATCCTGAAACACCGGTGTCCAGAGTTGGTGCTGCAACTTTGCTTTTACATTTCTAAATCTACGAAAAGCGCACACACTTTGAAGTACTGCATTTACCATGATGCTCTTGGGGTATACCCGCTGGTGGGTGGAGTAGTGTGCGACCCATGGACTTTCATTTAAAAATGGCTCCCTTGAACCATTGGGCTGACGAGCTCGGACAACGCACCTACGCGCCTTGAGAGATACCAGACCCGATAATATTTGGCAGCCTGCACAGCAAACCACCGAAAACAACCTATACTCTGCTGATGAAGGAAAATAATCCTGAAACACCGGTGTCCAGAGTTGGTGCTGCAACTTTGCTTTTACACTTCTAAATCTATGAAAACCGCACACGCTTTGAAGTACTGCATTTACTATGATGATCTTGGGGTATACCCGCTGGTGGGTGGAGTAGTGTGCGACCCATGGACTTTCATTTAAAAATGGCTCCCTCGAACCATTGGACTGACGAGCTCGGACAACGCATCTACGCGCCTTGAGAGGTACCAGACCCGATAATATTTGGCAGCCTGCACAGCAAACCCCCGAAAACTACCTATACTCTGCTGATGAAGGAAAATAATCCTGAAACACCGGTGTCCAGAGTTGGTGCTGCAACTTTGCTTTTACACTTCTAAATCTACGAAAAGCGCACACGCTTTGAAGTACTGCATTTACCGTGATGCTCTTGTGGTATACCCGCTGGTGAGTGGAGTAGTGTGCGACCCATGGACTTTCATTTAAAAATGGCTCCCTCGAACCATTGGGCTGACGAGCTCGGGCAACGCACATACGCGCTTTGAGAGGTACCAGACCCGATAATATTTGGCAGCCTGCACAGCAAACCCCCGAAAACTACCTATACTCTGCTGATGAAGGACAATAATCCTGAAACACCGGTGTCCAGAGTTGGTGCTGCAACTTTGCTTTTACACTTCTAAATCTACGAAAAGCGCACACGCTTTGAAGTACTGCATTTACCGTGATGCTCTTGGGGTATACCCGCTGGTGGGTGAAGTAGTGTGCGACCCATGGACTTTCATTTAAAAATGGCTCCCTCGAACCATTGGGCTGACGAGCTCGGACAACGCACATACGCGCTTTGCGAGGTACCAGACCCGATAATATTTGGCAGCCTGCACAGCAAACCCCCGAAAACTACCTATACTCTGCTGATGAAGGAAAATAATCCTGAAACACCGGTGTCCAGAGTTGGTGCTGCAACTTTGCTTTTACACTTCTAAATCTACGAAAAGCGCACACGCTTTGAAGTACTGCATTTACCGTGATGCTCTTGGGGTATACCCGCTGGTGGATGGAGTAGTGTGCGACCCATGGACTTTCATTTAAAAATGGCTTCCTCGAACCATTGGGCTGACGAGCTCGGACAACGCACATACGCGCTTTGCGAGGTACCAGACCCGATAATATTTGGCAGCCTGCACAGCAAACCCCCGAAAACTACCTATACTCTGCTGATGAAGGAAAATAATCCTGAAACACCGGTGTCCAGAGTTGGTGCTGCAACTTTGCTTTTACATTTCTAAATCTACGAAAAGCGCACACACTTTGAAGTACTGCATTTACCATGATGCTCTTGGGGTATACCCGCTGGTGGGTGGAGTAGTGTGCGACCCATGGACTTTCATTTAAAAATGGCTCCCTTGAACCATTGGGCTGACGAGCTCGGACAACGCACCTACGCGCCTTGAGAGATACCAGACCCGATAATATTTGGCAGCCTGCACAGCAAACCACCGAAAACAACCTATACTCTGCTGATGAAGGAAAATAATCCTGAAACACCGGTGTCCAGAGTTGGTGCTGCAACTTTGCTTTTACACTTCTAAATCTACGAAAAGCACACACGCTTTGAAGTACTGCATTTACCGTGATGCTCTTGGGGTATACCCGCTGGTGAGTGGAGTAGTGTGCGACCCATGGACTTTCATTTAAAAATGGCTCCCTCGAACCATTGGGCTGAGTAGCTCGGACAACGCACATACGCGCCTTGAGAGGTACCAGACCCGATAATATTTGGGAGCCTGCACAGAAAACCCCCGAAAACTACCTATACTCTGCTGATGAAGGAAAATAATCCTGAAACACCGGTGTCCAGAGTTGGTGCTGCAACTTTGCTTTTACACTTCTAAATCTACGAAAAGCGCACACGCTTTGTAGTACTGCATTTACTATGATGATCTTGGGGTATTCCCGCTGGTCGGTGGAGTAGTGTGCGACACATGGACTTTCATTTAAAAATGGCTCCCTCTAACCACTTGGCTGACGAGTTCGGACAACGCACCTACGCGCCTTGAGAGGTACCAGACCCGATAAAATTTGGCAGCCTGCACAGCAAACCCCCGAAAACTACCTATAGTCTGCTGATGAAGGAAAATAATCCTGAAATACCGGTGTCCAGAGTTGGTGCTGCAACTTTGCTTTTACACTTCTAAATCTACGAAAAGCGCACATGCTTTGAAGTACTGCATTTACCGTGATGCTCTTGGGGTATACCCGCTGGTGGGTGAAGTAGTGTGCGACCCATGGACTTTCATTTAAAAATGGCTCCCTCGAACCATTGGGCTGATGACCTCGGACAACGCACCTACGCGCCTTGAGAGGTACCAGACCTGATAATATTAGGCAGCCTGCACAGCAACCCCCGAAAACTACCTATACTCTGCTGATGAAGAAAAATAATCCGGAAACACCGGTGTCCAGAGTTGGTGCTGCAACTTTGCTTTTACACTTCTAAATCTACAAAAAGCACACACGCTTTGAAGTACTGCATTTACCGTGATGCTCTTGGGGTATACCCGCTGGTGGGTGGAGTAGTGTGCGACCCATGGACTTTCATTTAAAAATGGCTCCCTCAAACCATTGGGCTGATGAGTTCGGACAACGCACATACGCGCCTTGAGAGGTACCAGACCCGATAATATTAGGCAGCCTGCACAGAAAACCCCCGAAAACTACCTATACTCTGCTGATGTAGGAAAATAATCCTGAAACACCGGTGTCCAGAGTTGGTGCTGCAACTTTGCTTTTACACTTCTAAATCTACGAAAAGCGCACACGCTTTGAAGTACTGCATTTACTATGATGATCTTGGGGTATACCCGCTGGTGGGTGGAGTAGTGTGCGATCCGTGGACTTTCATTTAAAAATGGCTCCTTCGAACCATTGGGCAGACGAGTTCGGACAACGCACCTTCGCGCCTTGAGAGGTACCAGACCCGATAATATTTGGCAGCCTGCACAGCAAACCCCCGAAAACTACCTATACTCTGCTGATGAAGGAAAATAATCCTGAAACACCGGTGTCCAGAGTTGGTGCTGCAACTTTGCTTTTACACTTCTAAATCTACGAAAAGCGCACATGCTTTGAAGTACTGCATTTACCGTGATGCTCTTGTGGTATACCCGCTGGTGGGTGGAGTAGTGTGCGACCCATGGACTTTCATTTAAAAATGGCTCCCTCGAACCATTGGGCTGACGAGCTCGGGCAACGCACATACGCGTTTTGAGAGGTACCAGCCCCGATAATATTGGGCAGCCTGCACAGCAAACCCCCGAAAACTACCTATACTCTGCTGATGAAGGACAATAATCCTGAAACACCGGTGTCCAGAGTTGGTGCTGCAACTTTGCTTTTACACTTCTAAATCTACGAAAAGCGCACACGCTTTGAAGTACTGCATTTACCGTGATGCTCTTGGGGTATACCCGCTGGTGGGTGAAGTAGTGTGCGACCCATGGACTTTCATTTAAAAATGGCTCCCTCGAACCATTGGGCTGACGAGCTCGGACAACGCACATACGCGCTTTGCGAGGTACCAGACCCGATAATATTTGGCAGCCTGCACAGCAAACCCCCGAAAACTACCTATACTCTGCTGATGAAGGAAAATAATCCTGAAACACCGGTGTCCAGAGTTGGTGCTGCAACTTTGCTTTTACACTTCTAAATCTACGAAAAGCGCACACGCTTTGAAGTACTGCATTTACCGTGATGCTCTTGGGGTATACCCGCTGGTGGATGGAGTAGTGTGCGACCCATGGACTTTCATTTAAAAATGGCTTCCTCGAACCATTAGGCTGACGAGCTCGGACAACGCACATACGCGCTTTGCGAGGTACCAGACCCGATAATATTTGGCAGCCTGCACAGCAAACCCCCGAAAACTACCTATACTCTGCTGATGAAGGAAAATAATCCTGAAACACCGGTGTCCAGAGTCGGTGCTGCAACTTTGCTTTTACACTTCTAAATCTACGAAAAGCGCACACGCTTTGAAGTACTGCATTTACCGTGATGCTCTTGGGGTATACCCGCTGGTGGATGGAGTAGTGTGCGACCCATGGACTTTCATTTAAAAATGGCTTCCTCGAACCATTGGGCTGACGAGCTCGGACAACGCACATACGCGCTTTGCGAGGTACCAGATCCGATAATATTTGGCAGCCTGCACAGCAAACCCCCGAAAACTACCTATACTCTGCTGATGAAGGAAAATAATCCTGAAACACCGGTGTCCAGAGTTGGTGCTGCAACTTTGCTTTTACACTTCTAAATCTACGAAAAGCGCACACACTTTGAAGTACTGCATTTACCATGATGCTCTTGGGGTATACCCGCTGGTGGGTGGAGTAGTGTGCGACCCATGGACTTTCATTTAAAAATGGCTCCCTTGAACCATTGGGCTGACGAGCTCGGACAACGCACCTACGCGCCTTGAGAGATACCAGACCCGATAATATTTGGCAGCCTTCACAGCAAACCACCGAAAACAACCTATACTCTGCTGATGAAGGAAAATAATCCTGAAACACCGGTGTCCAGAGTTGGTGCTGCAACTTTGCTTTTACACTTCTAAATCTACGAAAAGCACACACGCTTTGAAGTACTGCATTTACCGTGATGCTCTTGGGGTATACCCGCTGGTGGATGGAGTAGTGTGCGACCCATGGACTTTCATTTAAAAATGGCTCCCTCGAACCATTGGGCTGAGTAGCTCGGACAACGCACATACGCGCCTTGAGAGGTACCAGACCCGATAATATTTGGGAGCCTGCACAGCAAACCCCCGAAAACTACCTATACTCTGCTGATGAAGGAAAATAATTCTGAAACACCGGTGTCCAGAGTTGGTGCTGCAACTTTGCTTTTACACTTCTAAATCTACGAAAAGCGCACACGCTTTGTAGTACTGCATTTACTATGATGATCTTGGGGTATTCCCGCTGGTCGGTGGAGTAGTGTGCGACACATGGACTTTCATTTAAAAATGGCTCCCTCTAACCATTTGGCTGACGAGTTCGGACAACGCACCTACGCGCCTTGAGAGTTACCAGACCCGATAAAATTTGGCAGCCTGCACAGCAAACCCCCGAAAACTACCTATAGTCTGCTGATGAAGGAAAATAATCCTGAAATACCGGTGTCCAGAGTTGGTGCTGCAACTTTGCTTTTACACTTCTAAATCTACGAAAAGCGCACACGCTTTGAAGTACTGCATTTACCGTGATGCTCTTGGGGTATACCCACTGGTGGGTGAAGTAGTGTGCGACCCATGGACTTTCATTTAAAAATGGCTCCCTCGAACCATTGGGCTGATGACCTCGGACAACGCACCTACGCGCCTTGAGAGGTACCAGACCTGATAATATTAGGCAGCCTGCACAGCAACCCCCGAAAACTACCTATACTCTGCTGATGAAGAAAAATAATCCGGAAACACCGGTGTCCAGAGTTGGTGCTGCAACTTTGCTTTTACACTTCTAAATCTACGAAAAGCACACACGCTTTGAAGTACTGCATTTACCGTGATGCTCTTGGGGTATACCGCTGGTGGGTGTAGTAGTTTGCGACCCATGGACTCTCATTTAAAAATGGCTCCCTCGAACCATTGGGCTGACGAGTTCGGATAACACACCTACGCGCCTTGAGAGGTACCAGACCCGATAATATTTGGCAGCCTGCACAGCAAACCCCCGAAAACTACCTATACTCTGCTGATGAAGGAAAATAATCCTGAAACACCGGTGTCCAGAGTTGGTGCTGCAACTTTGCTTTTACACTTCTAAATCTACGAAAAGCGCACACACTTTGAAGTACTGCATTTACCATGATGCTCTTGGGGTATACCCACTGGTGGGTGAAGTAGTGTGCGACCCATGGACTTTCATTTAAAAATGGCTCCCTCGAACCATTGGGCTGATGACCTCGGACAACGCACCTACGCGCCTTGAGAGGTACCAGACCTGATAATATTAGGCAGCCTGCACAGCAACCCCCGAAAACTACCTATACTCTGCTGATGAAGAAAAATAATCCGGAAACACCGGTGTCCAGAGTTGGTGCTGCAACTTTGCTTTTACACTTCTAAATCTACGAAAAGCGCACACACTTTGAAGTACTGCATTTACCGTGATGCTCTTGGGGTATACCCGCTGGTGGGTGGAGTAGTGTGCGACCCATGGACTTTCATTTAAAAATGGCTCCCTCGAACCATTGGGCTGGTGAGCTCGGACAATGCACCTACGCGCCTTGAGAGGTACCAGACCCGATAATATTAGGCAGCCTGCACAGCAAACCCCCGAAAACTACCGATACTCTGCTGATGAAGAAAAATAATCCGGAAACACCGGTGTCCAGAGTTGGTGCTGCAACTTTGCTTTTACACTTCTAAATCTACGAAAAGCACACACGCTTTGAAGTACTGCATTTACCGTGATGCTCTTGGGGTATACCCGCTGGTGGGTGAAGTAGTGTGCGACCCATGGACTTTCATTTAAAAATGGCTCCCTCAGGGCGTGGCTTGGCGCGCAAACGGAATGGCCGCTTGAGTGAGCGGCTCCCGTCTCCTACGCTACAGATCCTGCAGTAATCCTCGCCGTCTGGTGTCCTATCCAGCCCCGCAGCAGCGGAACCGACAACCACTGGCCCCATCCACACTCGGTCCGACTTTGGGACCGCTGGGAGCTACCCTCGCCGAGTTTGCCGCTCCGGTACTTACACCGGCGCATTCCCGGATCCCGCAGAAGTGAAGGCGTCGGCCTCCGGCGCTCACGCGAGGCCGGTGCGGACCACGAGGCGCAGGGCCCCAGGCGAGTGACTGACTGCTGGATCCCGCCGCGCCCTGTTTCCCAGTACTGGGCTGTGCAGCACGGACCCCGACGGCGGCGGCCGATCTCACAGGGCCTCACGCACCTCCCTGCCTGTGGACTAGCGGTGGGAGCTGGCTGACACCACAGTGACACTGCTGTTGACGGAGGGGAGCGGCCACTTTCTACAGGCCGTGCATGGGGGTGCGGTGGAAACCTGCACCGTCGGAGCTGCCCACATCCATTTGGCGTCCAGGCCCACGCAGTGAGTACCGGATCACACCCTGGGCAGTGCCCTGCCGCGGCTGCTAGAATGCGGTGGGCTTGATTAGAGATTGCAGACGTCCCCCCAGTGGACGACCTGCCCTACCTTTGTTGCGGGTCGGCAGGGCCTGGCGGGCGCAGTAGACTGATCCACCCCTCCGGCCTGCTCGGATTGACCAGCTGACTTTCTGCACCGCGGGTGCACTCTACGGGGGGCCCTGGGAGTCCATAGGCTGACCTGCGATTCTCTAGCCCGTGTGGGACGGGCGGGTGCTGCGTACTTTGTGGTCCCCCTGCATCCCTGCCATACAACACTGCCTGCCACGGGGGACGACCCTCACTTCTATCCTTGCTCGTGTAGTGACCGGTTCTTGCCCTGTTGGACCCCGCGCCGGTGGCTCACGTGCGGCGCAGGGGCACGATGGTGCGCCAAGAGCACCGTCAAGCGAAGCTTAGCTTTGAGAGCGCCAAGAAGGGCTCAAAGTCGATTGGGGGGGGCCCTGGGACTAGCGGCGCTAGCTCTGCTGCTGCGCCCTCCCCCACGAGCGCGGCAGATCTACAAAACCTGTTCCAAGAAATGCGCCAAGGATTTGCCACTGTGGTGGAGAAGGTGGACGGTATTTCATCTAGGTTGGACGCTCTAGTCCATAAAGTTGACCAGCATGAGGAGAGGTTGGCCGCAACGGAACAACGTATATCGGACGCCGATGACCTCACTGCTACCCACACCTCCCAAATTGCTCGCATGGATGGCCTGCTTAGGGTCATAGCGGCCAAGAATGAGGAATTGGAAGCCCGTAGCCGACGCAACAACATCCGCGTCACGGGCATTCCGGAATCCACGGCTACTGGGAGAATGGAATTATACATCGAGTCCCTCCTCCGGGCGTCCATAGGGGAAGATGCCTTCTCTTCTCAGTTTATTGTGGAAAGAGCACACAGATCCCTGGCACCTGTGCCGCAGCCTGGCCTCCCGCCCAGGCCTATCATAGCCCGACTATTGAACTACCGTGATCGGGATGTCGCCTTAAGGGCTGCCAGATCCAAAGGCACCCTGCACTACAATGGAGTTGCTTTCTCTCTATATCCTGATTTTACCCCCATTGTGCAGGAGGGAAGACGGAAGTTTCTGGCAGTCAAGAAAAAATTGAGAGAGGCTCAGATAGACTATGCATTGCTGTATCCGGCCAGGCTGCGGGTGACACACCAGGGTAGGCAACGCTTCTTCACGGATCCGAATAAGGCTGAGGAATTCCTGAAACACCATCTCAGAGCGCAGAGGGAACGGCGGGAAGATCATGAGATACCCGAGGAGGACATGCCCCTGGCGGTTCATGAAGATTGACGGACACTGTCATCCTCATGCATATCTGTCTGCTTCCTACCTTACTATCACTAACTATTCATTGTTGAGATCTTTGCTGCAGTTATAGGGCCTGAGGGCTGAGTGAGACCGAGACCCCAGGCGGTTTCAGAAATGTAGGAACTGCCCCCACTGACCCAGCCTCAACCATGGATGGTATCGAATGTGAGGCGTCTGGGACCGGGGGTGGCTGTGTGCCTATGCTGATGTTCCCCCTACGGGAGTACCCCGATGTTCAATTCAAGTTGTGGGAATTTCTGGGAAGTGGGTGGTGGGCGGGTGTGGATTGGAATGGCTACTGGCATGATTGGGATGCAGTGGTGGGTGGGGGGGTGGAGTTTCGTTCGGGGATGGTTGGTTTGTTGAAGGCGACATTCAGGTGGCTGTTACCGGTGCTCTGTGCTTTTGTACCTATGATGTTGCAATTTGGGAATCTGAGATTGCGAACTGTTTTAGTTGGGCCCTGTCTGTATAATGGCTAACTCTGGAACTACTGTACCTTTACACTGCTTGTCCTGGAACGTCCGAGGGCTCAATGATGCTAAAAAATGTAGAAATGTAATTGCATATTTAGATCGCCAACAAATACAGATTGCTATGCTACAGGAAACGCACTTGAAGCCACAGGGGCGTTCTACCTTTGGTTGTAAATGGGCTGCTACTCGATCATTCTCGTCCTACTCCTCATATGCTAGGGGGGTTGTCATCCTGGTTAAACGAAATGTCCCTTTTCAGGTATGTGGAGAATTGGCGGACAAGGAAGGCCGCTATGTAATACTCTGGGGGCGATTAGGCCGCGACACGGTCACGTTGGTTAACTGCTATGCCCCGAATGTTGACGTGCCCTGTTTCTTTACTGTACTATGGGGTAAGATCATGGACGTTGGTTCCCGCCACATCATATGGGGAGGTGACTTCAACATGGCGCTGACTCCACACTTAGATAGGGCTGATGGTGTGGCAATTTACAAACCCAGATCGCGAGAGGCGTTAGAAGGGGTGCTCTCAGAGGGCAGTCTACTGGATGCCTGGAGACAGCTGCACCCTGGCCGCATGGAGGGCACACACTTCACTTCTCAGACTGGCACCTGGGCGCGCCTTGATTACTTCTTTTTGACTCGTGAAACAATGCCTTGGGTGAACGCGGTGACTCACCTCCCGCGAACCTATTCAGATCACAGCCCGGTGCTGCTGTCGGTTTTACTACCAGGCTGGGATTACCCTCGGATGCGTTGGCGGCTGCAACCGACGGCCTTGCTGGATGAGGTTTTCCGGATTGAACTGGGGGATGAGATCGCTGCTTTCTTCCCTCGGAACAAGGGCTCTGTTGCATCCGTCGAGACTATCTGGGAGGCATTCAAGGTCACAATTAGGGGCCACTGCATGTCTAAGAGCTTTGGGGTGCTGCGTGACATACAGCGTACAATTCGGAAGCTTGAGGTTGAGTTGAGGGCCTTGGAGGCGAGAATGGTGGAGGGCGATCACACTGCTGCACACGCTGAATTCAGGGACAAACTCACACAATATGAAGATGAAGCGAACAGGGAGACTAGGTTCAGGAATAAATATTGGCAGGCGAGGAAATATTGTGAGGGCGATAGACCCGGCAAGGCACTGGCTATATTGACAGGCCCGCCGCGAGTGGACAATACTGTCCTTGAAGTGGTCAATGGCCAAGGGCATGCTGTCAGAGACTCGGACGACTTGTTGGATGCCTTTGTATCCCACTATAGCGCCCTATACACCACAGTCACCACTCCTGACGTCCAATATGACGATTTTCTAAATGACATAGCATTATGCTGGTTAAGCGATGTCGACAGGCAATTCCTTGCTGCCCCCTTTGAGTTGGAGGAAATAAGGGATGCCATCATGTCGTTGCGTAATGGGAAGGCACCTGGCCTGGACGGCCTTCCCGCTGAATTCTACAAAACTTATGTGGATGTCATGGCCCCGGTCCTCCGTGAGGTTTTCACGGAGTCGCATGAGGACGGTGTCCTCCCCGGTTCCATGCGCGAGGTCGTCATTACCTCGTTGCTGAAGCCTGGTAAAGCTCCCACGTCCTGTGACTCGTATCGCCCCCTGTCGCTCCTTAACTGTGATGTTAAGATACTGGCAAAAGTCCTAGCCACTAGGTTGTCTCTTCTTATGACCCGGATAGTGCTACCCGACCAGTCTGGCTTTGTCCCTGGCCGCTCCACCTCGCATAATCTGCGCACCCTTTTTTCCCTACTCCATACAATTCACCCTGACATCCCTGTCGCAGCTATTTTCTTGGACGCTTCTAAGGCATTCGACTCTGTTGAGTGGCCTTATTTATTTGCTGTTCTGACCCGCATGGGCTTCCCCACCATCTTTGTCTCCTGGATCCGTCTATTATATACCCGGCCTACAGCCAGGGTGCAGATCAATGGTCATCTCTCCACGCCGCTCGATATCTCCAGGGGCACGCGGCAAGGGTGCCCATTGTCCCCCCTATTGTTTGCGATTGCTGTCGAGCCCCTGGCCTGCCGGCTCCGCCAGCTCCATGGTGAGGGAGCGGTTCGCTGCCTCCAACGCCAAATTGATGTCTCCTTATATGCGGACGACATGACTCTGTTCGTTAAAGACCCAGTACACAATCTGAACCCTCTACTCAGAGAATTTGTGGTTTTTGGCCGTTTGTCGGGGGTTCAGATAAACTGGACGAAATCCCAATTTTTTCCACTCACTGCTGCTGTACCTGACTTTCCCCTGGATTACCCACTGGAGCGCTGCGGGTCTGATCTTAAATATTTGGGCATACAGATCTCGAGAGATAAGGATGAGATTCTTCGCTCTAATTATGGGGTGGCTGTAACAAGACTCACTGCTCTGGTTGACCGCTGGATCGCCCTGCCCATCTCCATGGCAGGAAGGGCTTCCCTGATTAAGATGGTGGTGCTCCCGCGCTTTCTCTATCTTTTTCTTAATATCCCCTTTTATCCGGGAGCCTATTTCTTCAAGACACTGCGATCTGAGCTGTGTCGCCTTTTCTGGGGTGGCAAGGGCCCGCGACTTAAATGGTCACTACTGATCCTGCCGTACGATAAAGGGGGGTTTGACCTTCCGGACTTCGAAGCCTATTATCTTTGTGCACAGGCACATTATGCATACCACTGGCTTCGCCCCACCCCCTTTATGCCTCAGCTGGCGGTGGAGGACTGGATTGCCGACCCCCTGCCATTGCAGGGTCTACTGCACTGTCAGCCCTCCGCCATTACGACGCCTCACACGTCGGTCACGTGTACTGTTGATGCGTGGCGACGGCTGGCTAGGAGATTGCATTGTGAACTTTTATACTCTCCCCTGCTGCCACTAACATATCATCCCGAGCTTGCACTCCTGCAGGAGAAAGGCTTCCAGCGCCTTTGTGCGGCCCTGAAGGTCATGAGCTGGGGGGACATGTTTACTGGGGGCCGATTTAAACCCGCTGATGCATTCTTCAAGGATCATGCGCGCACCCCTCTCGAGGTGTTTTATTATCTGCGACTCCGCCAGGGCATGCGGGCCATACTTCCTGAATACCCTGCGGAACCTGCCGTCTCGCCTCCGCTTCATTTCCTGCTGAACTCGAGTGATGGTTCACATTTGGTCTCGGGAATGTACCGCCATATCCGCACGGATAGCCCGCAGCCTGTGACCCCTGCGAGAGCGCGTTGGGCTGCGGAACTAGCAATTGACATCACTGAGGACCAATGGATATACTGCTGTACTCTTACGGCTCGTATATCGGCGAGCAGTAGGCTCAAATTGATTCATTATAAGTATTTACAGCGATTGTACTATACCCCTGTCAAAAAATTTAAGTTTCATTTAGCCGACTCAGATCGCTGCGACCGCTGCCACGCGGAACATGCAGATTTCTTGCACCTTGCCTGGGAATGCCCCCCCTTACAGGACTACTGGCAGCAAGTACATGCTGCTCTGGAATCCATGATTGGGTCGTCCATACCACCTGACCCGCTGCTCATACTGTTGGGGCACACACCACACATCCCCTCACTACACAGAAAGTTTGTGGACATTGCGCTCCTTCTGGCAAAGAGGCGCGTGGCATGCAGATGGGGGCGTGGCAGGGCTCCCAAGTTCAAAGACTGGCTTGCTGATATGACACACAGTCAGGATCAGCACACGACATTTGCTGACCTCCTTCCCGTATCCAGTAGGCCGAGAGACATTTGGCAGCCCCTGGTAACCTATCTTCTAGCCCAGACCGCGTGTGATGCAGTACCACCGGGAGCTCCCACTGGTGCTGATATTGATGGCCTGGTGTAAGATGCCTCAGCCAACTGATTATATGCATTGTCCCTGCTAGTATGCCTGCTGCACTGTCCATCGAATGCATTTGCTGTGAGGCCCTCCTGTCACCTCTGTGATGAAATACTGCTGTTGCTCTGGTGTATCTCTGAATGTTTTTTGACCCCATGACGTCTTTTGTATTACCCCTGTGATTGTACCCTGTGATTGATTACCGCTGATTTACTCCTGTTTCTGATATATGACCTGCATGTTACTGCATTGTAGCTGCCCGAGCCGTTTAGAGCTAATTCAATGTACTGAGATTCCTGATCCCACTTTGTTGTTGATTTATGAACCACAAGCACTGACCGTTGTACTGTCGCCCTGAATGTACTGTCTTGTTTTTACTTGTTACAAAAACTCCAATAAACAAAGTTTTCAAAAAAAAAAAAAAATGGCTCCCTCGAACCATTGGGCTGACGAGCTCGGACAACGCACATACGCGCTTTGCGAGGTACAAGACCCGATAATATTTGGCAGCCTGCACAGCAAACCCCCGAAAACTACCTATACTCTGCTGATGAAGGAAAATAATCCTGAAACACCGGTGTCCAGAGTTGGTGCTGCAACTTTGCTTTTACACTTCTAAATCTACGAAAAGCGCACACGCTTTGAAGTACTGCATTTACCGTGATGCTCTTGGGGTATACCCGCTGGTGGATGGAGTAGTGTGCGACCCATGGACTTTCATTTAAAAATGGCTTCCTCGAACCATTAGGCTGACGAGCTCGGACAACGCACATACGCGCTTTGCGAGGTACCAGACCCGATAATATTTGGCAGCCTGCACAGCAAACCCCCGAAAACTACCTATACTCTGCTGATGAAGGAAAATAATCCTGAAACACCGGTGTCCAGAGTCGGTGCTGCAACTTTGCTTTTACACTTCTAAATCTACGAAAAGCGCACACGCTTTGAAGTACTGCATTTACCGTGATGCTCTTGGGGTATACCCGCTGGTGGATGGAGTAGTGTGCGACCCATGGACTTTCATTTAAAAATGGCTTCCTCGAACCATTGGGCTGACGAGCTCGGACAACGCACATACGCGCTTTGCGAGGTACCAGATCCGATAATATTTGGCAGCCTGCACAGCAAACCCCCGAAAACTACCTATACTCTGCTGATGAAGGAAAATAATCCTGAAACACCGGTGTCCAGAGTTGGTGCTGCAACTTTGCTTTTACACTTCTAAATCTACGAAAAGCGCACACACTTTGAAGTACTGCATTTACCATGATGCTCTTGGGGTATACCCGCTGGTGGGTGGAGTAGTGTGCGACCCATGGACTTTCATTTAAAAATGGCTCCCTTGAACCATTGGGCTGACGAGCTCGGACAACGCACCTACGCGCCTTGAGAGATACCAGACCCGATAATATATGGCAGCCTTCACAGCAAACCACCGAAAACAACCTATACTCTGCTGATGAAGGAAAATAATCCTGAAACACCGGTGTCCAGAGTTGGTGCTGCAACTTTGCTTTTACACTTCTAAATCTACGAAAAGCACACACGCTTTGAAGTACTGCATTTACCGTGATGCTCTTGGGGTATACCCGCTGGTGGGTGGAGTAGTGTGCGACCCATGGACTTTCATTTAAAAATGGCTCCCTCGAACCATTGGGCTGAGTAGCTCGGACAACGCACATACGCGCCTTGAGAGGTACCAGACCCGATAATATTTGGGAGCCTGCACAGCAAACCCCCGAAAACTACCTATACTCTGCTGATGAAGGAAAATAATTCTGAAACACCGGTGTCCAGAGTTGGTGCTGCAACTTTGCTTTTACACTTCTAAATCTACGAAAAGCGCACACGCTTTGTAGTACTGCATTTACTATGATGATCTTGGGGTATTCCCGCTGGTCGGTGGAGTAGTGTGCGACACATGGACTTTCATTTAAAAATGGCTCCCTCTAACCATTTGGCTGACGAGTTCGGACAACGCACCTACGCGCCTTGAGAGTTACCAGACCCGATAAAATTTGGCAGCCTGCACAGCAAACCCCCGAAAACTACCTATAGTCTGCTGATGAAGGAAAATAATCCTGAAACACCGGTGTCCAGAGTTGGTGCTGCAACTTTGCTTTTACACTTCTAAATCTACGAAAAGCGCACACGCTTTGAAGTACTGCATTTACCGTGATGCTCTTGGGGTATACCCACTGGTGGGTGAAGTAGTGTGCGACCCATGGACTTTCATTTAAAAATGGCTCCCTCGAACCATTGGGCTGATGACCTCGGACAACGCACCTACGCGCCTTGAGAGGTACCAGACCTGATAATATTAGGCAGCCTGCACAGCAACCCCCGAAAACTACCTATACTCTGCTGATGAAGAAAAATAATCCGGAAACACCGGTGTCCAGAGTTGGTGCTGCAACTTTGCTTTTACACTTCTAAATCTACGAAAAGCACACACGCTTTGAAGTACTGCATTTACCGTGATGCTCTTGGGGTATACCGCTGGTGGGTGTAGTAGTTTGCGACCCATGGACTCTCATTTAAAAATGGCTCCCTCGAACCATTGGGCTGACGAGTTCGGATAACACACCTACGCGCCTTGAGAGGTACCAGACCCGATAATATTTGGCAGCCTGCACAGCAAACCCCCGAAAACTACCTATACTCTGCTGATGAAGGAAAATAATCCTGAAATACCGGTGTCCAGAGTTGGTGCTGCAACTTTGCTTTTTCACTTCTAAATCTACGAAAAGCGCACACGCTTTGAAGTACTGCATTTACCGTGATGCTCTTGGGGTATACCCGCTGGTGGGTGGAGTAGTGTGCGACCCATGGACTTTCATTTAAAAATGGCTCCCTCGAACCATTGGGCTGGTGAGCTCGGACAATGCACCTACGCGCCTTGAGAGGTACCAGACCCGATAATATTAGGCAGCCTGCACAGCAAACCCCCGAAAACTACCGATACTCTGCTGATGAAGAAAAATAATCCGGAAACACCGGTGTCCAGAGTTGGTGCTGCAACTTTGCTTTTACACTTCTAGATCTACGAAAAGCACACACGCTTTGAAGTACTGCATTTACCGTGATGCTCTTGGGGTATACCGCTGTTGGGTGGAGTAGTGTGCGACCCATGGACTCTCATTTAAAAATGGCTCCCTCGAACCATTGGGCTGAGTAGCTCGGACAACGCACATACGCGCCTTGAGAGGTACCAGACCCGATAATATTTGGGAGCCTGCACGGAAAACCCCCGAAAACTACCTATACTCTGCTGATGAAGGAAAATAATCCTGAAACACCGGTGTCCAGAGTTGGTGCTGCAACTTTGCTTTTACACTTCTAAATCTACGAATAGCGCACACGCTTTGTAGTACTGCATTTACTATGATGATCTTGGGGTATTCCCGCTGGTCGGTGGAGTAGTGTGCGATGCATGGACTTTCATTTAAAAATGGCTCCCTCTAACCATTTGGCTGACGAGTTCGGACAACGCACCTACGCGCCTTGAGAGGTACCAGACCCGATAAAATTTGGCAGCCTGCACAGCAAACCCCCGAAAACTACCTATAGTCTGCTGATGAAGGAAAATAATCCTGAAATACCGGTGTCCAGAGTTGGTGCTGCAACTTTGCTTTTACACTTCTAAATCTACGAAAAGCGCACACGCTTTGAAGTACTGCATTTACCGTGATGCTCTTGGGGTATACCCGCTGGTGGGTGAAGTAGTGTGCGACCCATGGACTTTCATTTAAAAATGGCTCCCTCGAACCATTGGGCTGATGACCTCGGACAACGCACCTACGCGCCTTGAGAGGTACCAGACCTGATAATATTAGGCAGCCTGCACAGCAACCCCCGAAAACTACCTATACTCTGCTGATGAAGAAAAATAATCCTGAAACACCGGTGTCCAGAGTTGGTGCTGCAACTTTGCTTCTACACTTCTAAATCTACGAAAAGCACACACGCTTTGAAGTACTGCATTTACCGTGATGCTCTTGGGGTATACCCACTGGTGGGTGGAGTAGTGTGCGACCCATGGACTTTCATTTAAAAATGGCTCCCTCGAACCATTGGGCTGAGTAGCTCGGACAACGCACATACGCGCCTTGAGAGGTACCAGACCCGATAATATTTGGGAGCCTGCACAGCAAACCCCCGAAAACTACCTATACTCTGCTGATGAAGGAAAATAATTCTGAAACACCGGTGTCCAGAGTTGGTGCTGCAACTTTGCTTTTACACTTCTAAATCTACGAAAAGCGCACACGCTTTGTAGTACTGCATTTACTATGATGATCTTGGGGTATTCCCGCTGGTCGGTGGAGTAGTGTGCGACACATGGACTTTCATTTAAAAATGGCTCCCTCTAACCATTTGGCTGACGAGTTCGGACAACGCACCTACGCGCCTTGAGAGTTACCAGACCCGATAAAATTTGGCAGCCTGCACAGCAAACCCCCGAAAACTACCTATAGTCTGCTGATGAAGGAAAATAATCCTGAAATACCGGTGTCCAGAGTTGGTGCTGCAACTTTGCTTTTACACTTCTAAATCTACGAAAAGCACACACGCTCTGAAGTACTGCATTTACCGTGATGCTCTTGGGGTATACCGCTGTTGGGTGGAGTAGTGTGCGACCCATGGACTCTCATTTAAAAATGGCTCCCTCGAACCATTGGACTGACGAGCTCGGACAACGCACCTACGCGCCTTGAGAGATACCAGACCCGATAATATTTGGCAGCCTGCACAGCAAACCCCCGAAAACTACCTATACTCTGCTGATGAAGAAAAATAATCCGGAAACACCGGTGTCCAGAGTTGGTGCTGCAACTTTGCTTTTACACTTCTAAATCTACGAAAAGCACACACGCTTTGAAGTACTGCATTTACCGTGATGCTCTTGGGGTATACCGCTGGTGGGTGTAGTAGTTTGCGACCCATGGACTCTCATTTAAAAATGGCTCCCTCGAACCATTGGGCTGACGAGTTCGGATAACACACCTACGCGCCTTGAGAGGTACCAGACCCGATAATATTTGGCAGCCTGCACAGCAAACCCCCGAAAACTACCTATACTCTGCTGATGAAGGAAAATAATCCTGAAATACCGGTGTCCAGAGTTGGTGCTGCAACTTTGCTTTTTCACTTCTAAATCTACGAAAAGCGCACACGCTTTGAAGTACTGCATTTACCGTGATGCTCTTGGGGTATACGCGCTGGTGGGTGGAGTAGTGTGCGACCCATGGACTTTCATTTAAAAATGGCTCCCTCGAACCATTGGGCTGGTGAGCTCGGACAATGCACCTACGCGCCTTGAGAGGTACCAGACCCGATAATATTAGGCAGCTTGCACAGCAAACCCCCGAAAACTACCGATACTCTGCTGATGAAGAAAAATAATCCGGAAACACCGGTGTCCAGAGTTGGTGCTGCAACTTTGCTTTTATACTTCTAAATCTACGAAAAGCACACACGCTCTGAAGTACTGCATTTACCGTGATGCTCTTGGGGTATACCGCTGTTGGGTGGAGTAGTGTGCGACCCATGGACTCTCATTTAAAAATGGCTCCCTCGAACCATTGGACTGACGAGCTCGGACAACGCACCTACGCGCCTTGAGAGATACCAGACCCGATAATATTTTCAGCCTGCACAGCAAACCCCCGAAAACTACCTATACTCTGCTGATGAAGGAAAATAATCCTGAAACACCGGTGTCTAGAGTTGGTGCTGCAACTTTGCTTTTACACTTCTAAATCTACGAAAAGCGCACACGCTTTGAAGTACTGCATTTACCGTGATGCTCTTGTGGTATACCCGCTGGTGGGTGGAGTAGTGTGCGACCCATGGACTTTCATTTAAAAATGGCTCCCTCAAACCATTGGGCTGACGAGCTTGGACAACGCACCTACGCGCCTTGAGAGGTACCAGACCCGATAATATTTGGCAGCCTGCACAGCAAACCCCCGAAAACTACCTATACTCTGCTGATGAAGGAAAATAATCCTGAAACACCGGTGTCCAGAGTTGGTGCTGCAACTTTGCTTTTACACTTCTACGAAAAGCGCACACGCTTTGAAGTACTGCATTTACCGTGATGCTCTTGAGGTATACCCGCTGGTGGGTGGAGTAGTGTGCGACCCATGGACTTTCATTTAAAAATGGCTCCCTCGAACCATTAGGCTGATGAGCTCGGGCAACACACATACGCGCCTTGAGAGGTACCAGACCCAATAATATTTGGCAGCCTGCACAGCAGACCCCCGAAAACTACCTATACTCTGCTGATGAAGGAAAATAATCCTGAAACACCGGTGTCCAGAGTTGGTGCTGCAACTTTGCTTTTACACTTCTAAATCTATGAAAACCGCACACGCTTTGAAGTACTGCATTTACTATGATGATCTTGGGGTATACCCGCTGGTGGGTGGAGTAGTGTGCGACCCATGGACTTTCATTTAAAAATGGCTCTCTCGAACCATTGGGCTGACGAGCTCGGGCAACGCACATACGCGCTTTGAGAGGTACCAGACCCGATAATATTTGGCAGCCTGCACAGCAAACCCCCGAAAACTACCTATACTCTGCTGATGAAGGACAATAATCCTGAAACACCGGTGTCCAGAGTTGGTGCTGCAACTTTGCTTTTACACTTCTAAATCTACAAAAAGTGCACACGCTTTGAAGTACTGCATTTACCGTGATGCTCTTGGGGTATACCCGCTGGTGGGTGAAGTAGTGTGCGACCCATGGACTTTCATTTAAAAATGGCTCCCTCGAACCATTGGGCTGACGAGCTCGGACAACGCACATACGCGCTTTGCGAGGTACCAGACCCGATAATATTTGGCAGCCTGCACAGCAAACCCCCGAAAACTACCTATACTCTGCTGATGAAGGAAAATAATCCTGAAACACCGGTGTCCAGAGTTGGTGCTGCAACTTTGCTTTTACACTTCTAAATCTACGAAAAGCGCACACGCTTTGAAGTACTGCATTTACCGTGATGCTCTTGGGGTATACCCGCTGGTGGATGGAGTAGTGTGCGACCCATGGACTTTCATTTAAAAATGGCTTCCTCGAACCATTAGGCTGACGAGCTCGGACAACGCACATACGCGCTTTGCGAGGTACCATATCCGATAATATTTGGCAGCCTGCACAGCAAACCCCCGAAAACTACCTATACTCTGCTGATGAAGGAAAATAATCCTGAAACACCGGTGTCCAGAGTCGGTGCTGCAACTTTGCTTTTACACTTCTAAATCTACGAAAAGCACACACGCTTTGAAGTACTGCATTTACCGTGATGCTCTTGGGGTATACCCGCTGGTGGATGGAGTAGTGTGCAACCCATGGACTTTCATTTAAAAATGGTTTCCTCGAACCATTGGGCTGACGAGCTCGGACAACGCACATACGCGCTTTGCGAGGTACCAGATCCGATAATATTTGGCAGCCTGCACAGCAAACCCCCGAAAACTACCTATACTCTGCTGATGAAGGAAAATAAACCTGAAACACCGGTGTCCAGAGTTGGTGCTGCAACTTTGCTTTTACACTTCTAAATCTACGAAAAGCGCACACACTTTGAAGTACTGCATTTACCATGATGCTCTTGGGGTATACCCGCTGGTGGGTGGAGTAGTGTGCGACCCATGGACTTTCATTTAAAAATGGCTATCTTGAACCATTGGGCTGACGAGCTCGGACAACGCACCTAAGCGCCTTGAGAGATACCAGACCCGATAATATTTGGCAGCCTTCACAGCAAACCACCGAAAACAACCTATACTCTGCTGATGAAGGAAAATAATCCTGAAACTCCGGTGTCCAGAGTTGGTGCTGCAACTTTGCTTTTACACTTCTAAATCTACGAAAAGCACACACGCTTTGAAGTACTGCATTTACTGTGATGCTCTTGGGGTATACCCGCTGGTGGGCGGAGTAGTGTGCGACCCATGGACTTTCATTTAAAAATGGCTCCCTCGAACCATTGGGCTGAGTAGCTCGGACAACGCACATACGCGCCTTGAGAGGTACCAGACCCAATAATATTTGGGAGCCTGCACAGCAAACCCCCGAAAACTACCTATACTCTGCTGATGAAGGAAAATAATTCTGAAACACCGGTGTCCAGAGTTGGTGCTGCAACTTTGCTTTTACACTTCTAAATCTACGAAAAGCGCACACGCTTTGTAGTACTGCATTTACTATGATGATCTTGGGGTATTCCCGCTGGTCGGTGGAGTAGTGTGCGACACATGGACTTTCATTTAAAAATGGCTCCCTCTAACCATTTGGCTGACGAGTTCGGACAACGCACCTACGCGCCTTGAGAGTTACCAGACCCGATAAAATTTGGCAGCCTGCACAGCAAACCCCCGAAAACTACCTATAGTCTGCTGATGAAGGAAAATAATCCTGAAATACCGGTGTCCAGAGTTGGTGCTGCAACTTTGCTTTTACACTTCTAAATCTACGAAAAGCGCACACGCTTTGAAGTACTGCATTTACCGTGATGCTCTTGGGGTATACCCGCTGGTAGGTGGAGTAGTGTGCGACCCATGGACTTTCATTTAAAAATGGCTCCCTCGAACCATTGGGCTGAGTAGCTCGGACAACGCACATACGCGCCTTGAGAGGTACCAGACCCGATAATATTTGGGAGCCTGCACAGCAAACCCCCGAAAACTACCTATACTCTGCTGATGAAGGAAAATAATTCTGAAACACCGGTGTCCAGAGTTGGTGCTGCAACTTTGCTTTTACACTTCTAAATCTACGAAAAGCGCACACGCTTTGTAGTACTGCATTTACTATGATGATCTTGGGGTATTCCCGCTGGTCGGTGGAGTAGTGTGCGACACATGGACTTTCATTTAAAAATGGCTCCCTCTAACCATTTGGCTGACGAGTTCGGACAACGCACCTACGCGCCTTGAGAGTTACCAGACCCGATAAAATTTGGCAGCCTGCACAGCAAACCCCCGAAAACTACCTATAGTCTGCTGATGAAGGAAAATAATCCTGAAACACCGGTGTCCAGAGTTGGTGCTGCAACTTTGCTTTTACACTTCTAAATCTACGAAAAGCGCACACGCTTTGAAGTACTGCATTTACCGTGATGCTCTTGGGGTATACCCACTGGTGGGTGAAGTAGTGTGCGACCCATGGACTTTCATTTAAAAATGGCTCCCTCGAACCATTGGGCTGATGACCTCGGACAACGCACCTACGCGCCTTGAGAGGTACCAGACCTGATAATATTAGGCAGCCTGCACAGCAACCCCCGAAAACTACCTATACTCTGCTGATGAAGAAAAATAATCCGGAAACACCGGTGTCCAGAGTTGGTGCTGCAACTTTGCTTTTACACTTCTAAATCTACGAAAAGCACACACGCTTTGAAGTACTGCATTTACCGTGATGCTCTTGGGGTATACCGCTGGTGGGTGTAGTAGTTTGCGACCCATGGACTCTCATTTAAAAATGGCTCCCTCGAACCATTGGGCTGACGAGTTCGGATAACACACCTACGCGCCTTGAGAGGTACCAGACCCGATAATATTTGGCAGCCTGCACAGCAAACCCCCGAAAACTACCTATACTCTGCTGATGAAGGAAAATAATCCTGAAATACCGGTGTCCAGAGTTGGTGCTGCAACTTTGCTTTTTCACTTCTAAATCTACGAAAAGCGCACACGCTTTGAAGTACTGCATTTACCGTGATGCTCTTGGGGTATACCCGCTGGTGGGTGGAGTAGTGTGCGACCCATGGACTTTCATTTAAAAATGGCTCCCTCGAACCATTGGGCTGGTGAGCTCGGACAATGCACCTACGCGCCTTGAGAGGTACCAGACCCGATAATATTAGGCAGCCTGCACAGCAAACCCCCGAAAACTACCGATACTCTGCTGATGAAGAAAAATAATCCGGAAACACCGGTGTCCAGAGTTGGTGCTGCAACTTTGCTTTTACACTTCTAAATCTACGAAAAGCACACACGCTTTGAAGTACTGCATTTACCGTGATGCTCTTGGGGTATACCGCTGTTGGGTGGAGTAGTGTGCGACCCATGGACTCTCATTTAAAAATGGCTCCCTCGAACCATTGGGCTGAGTAGCTCGGACAACGCACATACGCGCCTTGAGAGGTACCAGACCCGATAATATTTGGGAGCCTGCACGGAAAACCCCCGAAAACTACCTATACTCTGCTGATGAAGGAAAATAATCCTGAAACACCGGTGTCCAGAGTTGGTGCTGCAACTTTGCTTTTACACTTCTAAATCTACGAATAGCGCACACGCTTTGTAGTACTGCATTTACTATGATGATCTTGGGGTATTCCCGCTGGTCGGTGGAGTAGTGTGCGACGCATGGACTTTCATTTAAAAATGGCTCCCTCTAACCATTTGGCTGACGAGTTCGGACAACGCACCTACGCGCCTTGAGAGGTACCAGACCCGATAAAATTTGGCAGCCTGCACAGCAAACCCCCGAAAACTACCTATAGTCTGCTGATGAAGGAAAATAATCCTGAAATACCGGTGTCCAGAGTTGGTGCTGCAACTTTGCTTTTACACTTCTAAATCTACGAAAAGCGCACACGCTTTGAAGTACTGCATTTACCGTGATGCTCTTGGGGTATACCCGCTGGTGGGTGAAGTAGTGTGCGACCCATGGACTTTCATTTAAAAATGGCTCCCTCGAACCATTGGGCTGATGACCTCGGACAACGCACCTACGCGCCTTGAGAGGTACCAGACCTGATAATATTAGGCAGCCTGCACAGCAACCCCCGAAAACTACCTATACTCTGCTGATGAAGAAAAATAATCCTGAAACACCGGTGTCCAGAGTTGGTGCTGCAACTTTGCTTCTACACTTCTAAATCTACGAAAAGCACACACGCTTTGAAGTACTGCATTTACCGTGATGCTCTTGGGGTATACCCGCTGGTGGGTGGAGTAGTGTGCGACCCATGGACTTTCATTTAAAAATGGCTCCCTCGAACCATTGGACTGAGTAGCTCGGACAACGCACATACGCGCCTTGAGAGGTACCAGACCCGATAATATTTGGGAGCCTGCACGGAAAACCCCCGAAAACTACCTATACTCTGCTGATGAAGGAAAATAATTCTGAAACACCGGTGTCCAGAGTTGGTGCTGCAACTTTGCTTTTACACTTCTAAATCTACGAAAAGCGCACACGCTTTGTAGTACTGCATTTACTATGATGATCTTGGGGTATTCCCGCTGGTCGGTGGAGTAGTGTGCGACACATGGACTTTCATTTAAAAATGGCTCCCTCTAACCATTTGGCTGACGAGTTCGGACAACGCACCTACGCGCCTTGAGAGTTACCAGACCCGATAAAATTTGGCAGCCTGCACAGCAAACCCCCGAAAACTACCTATAGTCTGCTGATGAAGGAAAATAATCCTGAAATACCGGTGTCCAGAGTTGGTGCTGCAACTTTGCTTTTACACTTCTAAATCTACGAAAAGCACACACGCTCTGAAGTACTGCATTTACCGTGATGCTCTTGGGGTATACCGCTGTTGGGTGGAGTAGTGTGCGACCCATGGACTCTCATTTAAAAATGGCTCCCTCGAACCATTGGACTGACGAGCTCGGACAACGCACCTACGCGCCTTGAGAGATACCAGACCCGATAATATTTGGCAGCCTGCACAGCAAACCCCCGAAAACTACCTATACTCTGCTGATGAAGAAAAATAATCCGGAAACACCGGTGTCCAGAGTTGGTGCTGCAACTTTGCTTTTACACTTCTAAATCTACGAAAAGCACACACGCTTTGAAGTACTGCATTTACCGTGATGCTCTTGGGGTATACCGCTGGTGGGTGTAGTAGTTTGCGACCCATGGACTCTCATTTAAAAATGGCTCCCTCGAACCATTGGGCTGACGAGTTCGGATAACACACCTACGCGCCTTGAGAGGTACCAGACCCGATAATATTTGGCAGCCTGCACAGCAAACCCCCGAAAACTACCTATACTCTGCTGATGAAGGAAAATAATCCTGAAATACCGGTGTCCAGAGTTGGTGCTGCAACTTTGCTTTTACACTTCTAAATCTACGAAAAGCACACACGCTTTGAAGTACTGCATTTACTGTGATGCTCTTGGGGTATACCCGCTGGTGGGTGGAGTAGTGTGCGACCCATGGACTTTCATTTAAAAATGGCTCCCTCGAACCATTGGGCTGAGTAGCTCGGACAACGCACATACGCGCCTTGAGAGGTACCAGACCCAATAATATTTGGGAGCCTGCACAGCAAACCCCCGAAAACTACCTATACTCTGCTGATGAAGGAAAATAATTCTGAAACACCGGTGTCCAGAGTTGGTGCTGCAACTTTGCTTTTACACTTCTAAATCTACGAAAAGCGCACACGCTTTGTAGTACTGCATTTACTATGATGATCTTGGGGTATTCCCGCTGGTCGGTGGAGTAGTGTGCGACACATGGACTTTCATTTAAAAATGGCTCCCTCTAACCATTTGGCTGACGAGTTCGGACAACGCACCTACGCGCCTTGAGAGTTACCAGACCCGATAAAATTTGGCAGCCTGCACAGCAAACCCCCGAAAACTACCTATAGTCTGCTGATGAAGGAAAATAATCCTGAAATACCGGTGTCCAGAGTTGGTGCTGCAACTTTGCTTTTACACTTCTAAATCTACGAAAAGCGCACACGCTTTGAAGTACTGCATTTACCGTGATGCTCTTGGGGTATACCCGCTGGTGGGTGGAGTAGTGTGCGACCCATGGACTTTCATTTAAAAATGGCTCCCTCGAACCATTGGGCTGAGTAGCTCGGACAACGCACATACGCGCCTTGAGAGGTACCAGACCCGATAATATTTGGGAGCCTGCACAGCAAACCCCCGAAAACTACCTATACTCTGCTGATGAAGGAAAATAATTCTGAAACACCGGTGTCCAGAGTTGGTGCTGCAACTTTGCTTTTACACTTCTAAATCTACGAAAAGCGCACACGCTTTGTAGTACTGCATTTACTATGATGATCTTGGGGTATTCCCGCTGGTCGGTGGAGTAGTGTGCGACACATGGACTTTCATTTAAAAATGGCTCCCTCTAACCATTTGGCTGACGAGTTCGGACAACGCACCTACGCGCCTTGAGAGTTACCAGACCCGATAAAATTTGGCAGCCTGCACAGCAAACCCCCGAAAACTACCTATAGTCTGCTGATGAAGGAAAATAATCCTGAAACACCGGTGTCCAGAGTTGGTGCTGCAACTTTGCTTTTACACTTCTAAATCTACGAAAAGCGCACACGCTTTGAAGTACTGCATTTACCGTGATGCTCTTGGGGTATACCCACTGGTGGGTGAAGTAGTGTGCGACCCATGGACTTTCATTTAAAAATGGCTCCCTCGAACCATTGGGCTGATGACCTCGGACAACGCACCTACGCGCCTTGAGAGGTACCAGACCTGATAATATTAGGCAGCCTGCACAGCAACCCCCGAAAACTACCTATACTCTGCTGATGAAGAAAAATAATCCGGAAACACCGGTGTCCAGAGTTGGTGCTGCAACTTTGCTTTTACACTTCTAAATCTACGAAAAGCACACACGCTTTGAAGTACTGCATTTACCGTGATGCTCTTGGGGTATACCGCTGGTGGGTGTAGTAGTTTGCGACCCATGGACTCTCATTTAAAAATGGCTCCCTCGAACCATTGGGCTGACGAGTTCGGATAACACACCTACGCGCCTTGAGAGGTACCAGACCCGATAATATTTGGCAGCCTGCACAGCAAACCCCCGAAAACTACCTATACTCTGCTGATGAAGGAAAATAATCCTGAAATACCGGTGTCCAGAGTTGGTGCTGCAACTTTGCTTTTTCACTTCTAAATCTACGAAAAGCGCACACGCTTTGAAGTACTGCATTTACCGTGATGCTCTTGGGGTATACCCGCTGGTGGGTGGAGTAGTGTGCGACCCATGGACTTTCATTTAAAAATGGCTCCCTCGAACCATTGGGCTGGTGAGCTCGGACAATGCACCTACGCGCCTTGAGAGGTACCAGACCCGATAATATTAGGCAGCCTGCACAGCAAACCCCCGAAAACTACCGATACTCTGCTGATGAAGAAAAATAATCCGGAAACACCGGTGTCCAGAGTTGGTGCTGCAACTTTGCTTTTACACTTCTAAATCTACGAAAAGCACACACGCTTTGAAGTACTGCATTTACCGTGATGCTCTTGGGGTATACCGCTGTTGGGTGGAGTAGTGTGCGACCCATGGACTCTCATTTAAAAATGGCTCCCTCGAACCATTGGGCTGAGTAGCTCGGACAACGCACATACGCGCCTTGAGAGGTACCAGACCCGATAATATTTGGGAGCCTGCACGGAAAACCCCCGAAAACTACCTATACTCTGCTGATGAAGGAAAATAATCCTGAAACACCGGTGTCCAGAGTTGGTGCTGCAACTTTGCTTTTACACTTCTAAATCTACGAATAGCGCACACGCTTTGTAGTACTGCATTTACTATGATGATCTTGGGGTATTCCCGCTGGTCGGTGGAGTAGTGTGCGACGCATGGACTTTCATTTAAAAATGGCTCCCTCTAACCATTTGGCTGACGAGTTCGGACAACGCACCTACGCGCCTTGAGAGGTACCAGACCCGATAAAATTTGGCAGCCTGCACAGCAAACCCCCGAAAACTACCTATAGTCTGCTGATGAAGGAAAATAATCCTGAAATACCGGTGTCCAGAGTTGGTGCTGCAACTTTGCTTTTACACTTCTAAATCTACGAAAAGCGCACACGCTTTGAAGTACTGCATTTACCGTGATGCTCTTGGGGTATACCCGCTGGTGGGTGAAGTAGTGTGCGACCCATGGACTTTCATTTAAAAATGGCTCCCTCGAACCATTGGGCTGATGACCTCGGACAACGCACCTACGCGCCTTGAGAGGTACCAGACCTGATAATATTAGGCAGCCTGCACAGCAACCCCCGAAAACTACCTATACTCTGCTGATGAAGAAAAATAATCCTGAAACACCGGTGTCCAGAGTTGGTGCTGCAACTTTGCTTCTACACTTCTAAATCTACGAAAAGCACACACGCTTTGAAGTACTGCATTTACCGTGATGCTCTTGGGGTATACCCGCTGGTGGGTGGAGTAGTGTGCGACCCATGGACTTTCATTTAAAAATGGCTCCCTCGAACCATTGGACTGAGTAGCTCGGACAACGCACATACGCGCCTTGAGAGGTACCAGACCCGATAATATTTGGGAGCCTGCACGGAAAACCCCCGAAAACTACCTATACTCTGCTGATGAAGGAAAATAATTCTGAAACACCGGTGTCCAGAGTTGGTGCTGCAACTTTGCTTTTACACTTCTAAATCTACGAAAAGCGCACACGCTTTGTAGTACTGCATTTACTATGATGATCTTGGGGTATTCCCGCTGGTCGGTGGAGTAGTGTGCGACACATGGACTTTCATTTAAAAATGGCTCCCTCTAACCATTTGGCTGACGAGTTCGGACAACGCACCTACGCGCCTTGAGAGTTACCAGACCCGATAAAATTTGGCAGCCTGCACAGCAAACCCCCGAAAACTACCTATAGTCTGCTGATGAAGGAAAATAATCCTGAAATACCGGTGTCCAGAGTTGGTGCTGCAACTTTGCTTTTACACTTCTAAATCTACGAAAAGCACACACGCTCTGAAGTACTGCATTTACCGTGATGCTCTTGGGGTATACCGCTGTTGGGTGGAGTAGTGTGCGACCCATGGACTCTCATTTAAAAATGGCTCCCTCGAACCATTGGACTGACGAGCTCGGACAACGCACCTACGCGCCTTGAGAGATACCAGACCCGATAATATTTGGCAGCCTGCACAGCAAACCCCCGAAAACTACCTATACTCTGCTGATGAAGAAAAATAATCCGGAAACACCGGTGTCCAGAGTTGGTGCTGCAACTTTGCTTTTACACTTCTAAATCTACGAAAAGCACACACGCTTTGAAGTACTGCATTTACCGTGATGCTCTTGGGGTATACCGCTGGTGGGTGTAGTAGTTTGCGACCCATGGACTCTCATTTAAAAATGGCTCCCTCGAACCATTGGGCTGACGAGTTCGGATAACACACCTACGCGCCTTGAGAGGTACCAGACCCGATAATATTTGGCAGCCTGCACAGCAAACCCCCGAAAACTACCTATACTCTGCTGATGAAGGAAAATAATCCTGAAATACCGGTGTCCAGAGTTGGTGCTGCAACTTTGCTTTTTCACTTCTAAATCTACGAAAAGCGCACACGCTTTGAAGTACTGCATTTACCGTGATGCTCTTGGGGTATACGCGCTGGTGGGTGGAGTAGTGTGCGACCCATGGACTTTCATTTAAAAATGGCTCCCTCGAACCATTGGGCTGGTGAGCTCGGACAATGCACCTACGCGCCTTGAGAGGTACCAGACCCGATAATATTAGGCAGCTTGCACAGCAAACCCCCGAAAACTACCGATACTCTGCTGATGAAGAAAAATAATCCGGAAACACCGGTGTCCAGAGTTGGTGCTGCAACTTTGCTTTTATACTTCTAAATCTACGAAAAGCACACACGCTCTGAAGTACTGCATTTACCGTGATGCTCTTGGGGTATACCGCTGTTGGGTGGAGTAGTGTGCGACCCATGGACTCTCATTTAAAAATGGCTCCCTCGAACCATTGGACTGACGAGCTCGGACAACGCACCTACGCGCCTTGAGAGATACCAGACCCGATAATATTTGGCAGCCTGCACAGCAAACCCCCGAAAACTACCTATACTCTGCTGATGAAGGAAAATAATCCTGAAACACCGGTGTCTAGAGTTGGTGCTGCAACTTTGCTTTTACACTTCTAAATCTACGAAAAGCGCACACGCTTTGAAGTACTGCATTTACCGTGATGCTCTTGTGGTATACCCGCTGGTGGGTGGAGTAGTGTGCGACCCATGGACTTTCATTTAAAAATGGCTCCCTCAAACCATTGGGCTGACGAGCTTGGACAACGCACCTACGCGCCTTGAGAGGTACCAGACCCGATAATATTTGGCAGCCTGCACAGCAAACCCCCGAAAACTACCTATACTCTGCTGATGAAGGAAAATAATCCTGAAACACCGGTGTCCAGAGTTGGTGCTGCATCTTTGCTTTTACACTTCTACGAAAAGCGCACACGCTTTGAAGTACTGCATTTACCGTGATGCTCTTGAGGTATACCCGCTGGTGGGTGGAGTAGTGTGCGACCCATGGACTTTCATTTAAAAATGGCTCCCTCGAACCACTAGGCTGATGAGCTCGGGCAACACACATACGCGCCTTGAGAGGTACCAGACCCAATAATATTTGGCAGCCTGCACAGCAGACCCCCGAAAACTACCTATACTCTGCTGATGAAGGAAAATAATCCTGAAACACCGGTGTCCAGAGTTGGTGCTGCAACTTTGCTTTTACACTTCTAAATCTATGAAAACCGCACACGCTTTGAAGTACTGCATTTACTATGATGATCTTGGGGTATACCCGCTGGTGGGTGGAGTAGTGTGCGACCCATGGACTTTCATTTAAAAATGGCTCTCTCGAACCATTGGGCTGACGAGCTCGGGCAACGCACATACGCGCTTTGAGAGGTACCAGACCCGATAATATTTGGCAGCCTGCACAGCAAACCCCCGAAAACTACCTATACTCTGCTGATGAAGGACAATAATCCTGAAACACCGGTGTCCAGAGTTGGTGCTGCAACTTTGCTTTTACACTTCTAAATCTACGAAAAGCGCACACGCTTTGAAGTACTGCATTTACCGTGATGCTCTTGGGGTATACCCGCTGGTGGGTGAAGTAGTGTGCGACCCATGGACTTTCATTTAAAAATGGCTCCCTCGAAGCATTGGGCTGACGAGCTCGGACAACGCACATACGCGCTTTGCGAGGTACCAGACCCGATAATATTTGGCAGCCTGCACAGCAAACCCCCGAAAACTACCTATACTCTGCTGATGAAGGAAAATAATCCTGAAACACCGGTGTCCAGAGTTGGTGCTGCAACTTTGCTTTTACACTTCTAAATCTACGAAAAGCGCACACGCTTTGAAGTACTGCATTTACCGTGATGCTCTTGGGGTATACCCGCTGGTGGATGGAGTAGTGTGCGACCCATGGACTTTCATTTAAAAATGGCTTCCTCGAACCATTAGGCTGACGAGCTCGGACAACGCACATACGCGCTTTGCGAGGTACCATATCCGATAATATTTGGCAGCCTGCACAGCAAACCCCCGAAAACTACCTATACTCTGCAGATGAAGGAAAATAATCCTGAAACACCGGTGTCCAGAGTCGGTGCTGCAACTTTGCTTTTACACTTCTAAATCTACGAAAAGCACACACGCTTTGAAGTACTGCATTTACCGTGATGCTCTTGGGGTATACCCGCTGGTGGATGGAGTAGTGTGCGACCCATGGACTTTCATTTAAAAATGGCTTCCTCGAACCATTGGGCTGACGAGCTCGGACAACGCACATACGCGCTTTGCGAGGTACCAGATCCGATAATATTTGGCAGCCTGCACAGCAAACCCCCGAAAACTACCTATACTCTGCTGATGAAGGAAAATAAACCTGAAACACCGGTGTCCAGAGTTGGTGCTGCAACTTTGCTTTTACACTTCTAAATCTACGAAAAGCGCACACACTTTGAAGTACTGCATTTACCATGATGCTCTTGGGGTATACCCGCTGGTGGGTGGAGTAGTGTGCGACCCATGGACTTTCATTTAAAAATGGCTATCTTGAACCATTGGGCTGACGAGCTCGGACAACGCACCTACGCGCCTTGAGAGATACCAGACCCGATAATATTTGGCAGCCTTCACAGCAAACCACCGAAAACAACCTATACTCTGCTGATGAAGGAAAATAATCCTGAAACACCGGTGTCCAGAGTTGGTGCTGCAACTTTGCTTTTACACTTCTAAATCTACGAAAAGCACACACGCTTTGAAGTACTGCATTTACTGTGATGCTCTTGGGGTATACCCGCTGGTGGGTGGAGTAGTGTGCGACCCATGGACTTTCATTTAAAAATGGCTCCCTCGAACCATTGGGCTGAGTAGCTCGGACAACGCACATACGTGCCTTGAGAGGTACCAGACCCAATAATATTTGGGAGCCTGCACAGCAAACCCCCGAAAACTACCTATACTCTGCTGATGAAGGAAAATAATTCTGAAACACCGGTGTCCAGAGTTGGTGCTGCAACTTTGCTTTTACACTTCTAAATCTACGAAAAGCGCACACGCTTTGTAGTACTGCATTTACTATGATGATCTTGGGGTATTCCCGCTGGTCGGTGGAGTAGTGTGCGACACATGGACTTTCATTTAAAAATGGCTCCCTCTAACCATTTGGCTGACGAGTTCGGACAACGCACCTACGCGCCTTGAGAGTTACCAGACCCGATAAAATTTGGCAGCCTGCACAGCAAACCCCCGAAAACTACCTATAGTCTGCTGATGAAGGAAAATAATCCTGAAATACCGGTGTCCAGAGTTGGTGCTGCAACTTTGCTTTTACACTTCTAAATCTACGAAAAGCACACACGCTTTGAAGTACTGCATTTACCGTGATGCTCTTGGGGTATACCGCTGGTGGGTGTAGTAGTTTGCGACCCATGGACTCTCATTTAAAAATGGCTCCCTCGAACCATTGGGCTGACGAGTTCGGATAACACACCTACGCGCCTTGAGAGGTACCAGACCCGATAATATTTGGCAGCCTGCACAGCAAACCCCCGAAAACTACCTATACTCTGCTGATGAAGGAAAATAATCCTGAAATACCGGTGTCCAGAGTTGGTGCTGCAACTTTGCTTTTTCACTTCTAAATCTACGAATAGCGCACACGCTTTGTAGTACTGCATTTACTATGATGATCTTGGGGTATTCCCGCTGGTCGGTGGAGTAGTGTGCGACGCATGGACTTTCATTTAAAAATGGCTCCCTCTAACCATTTGGCTGACGAGTTCGGACAACGCACCTACGCGCCTTGAGAGGTACCAGACCCGATAAAATTTGGCAGCCTGCACAGCAAACCCCCGAAAACTACCTCTACTCTGCTGATGAAGGAAAATAATCCTGAAACACCGGTGTCTAGAGTTGGTGCTGCAACTTTGCTTTTACACTTCTAAATCTACGAAAAGCGCACACGCTTTGAAGTACTGCATTTACCGTGATGCTCTTGTGGTATACCCGCTGGTGGGTGGAGTAGTGTGCGACCCATGGACTTTCATTTAAAAATGGCTCCCTCAAACCATTGGGCTGACGAGCTTGGACAACGCACCTACGCGCCTTGAGAGGTACCAGACCCGATAATATTTGGCAGCCTGCACAGCAAACCCCCGAAAACTACCTATACTCTGCTGATGAAGGAAAATAATCCTGAAACACCGGTGTCCAGAGTTGGTGTTGCAACTTTGCTATTACACTTCTAAATCTACGAAAAGCGCACACGCTTTGAAGTACTGCATTTACCGTGATGCTCTTGGGGTATACCCGCTGGTGGATGGAGTAGTGTGCGACCCATGGACTTTCATTTAAAAATGGCTTCCTCGAACCATTGGGCTGACGAGCTCGGACAACGCACATACGCGCTTTGCGAGGTACCAGACCCGATAATATTTGGCAGCCTGCACAGCAAACCCCCGAAAACTACCTATACTCTGCTGATGAAGGAAAATAATCCTGAAACACCGGTGCCAAGAGTTGGTGCTGCAACTTTGCTTTTACACTTCTAAATCTACAAAAAGCGCACACACTTTGAAGTACTGCATTTACCATGATGCTCTTGGGGTATACCCGCTGGTGGGTGGAGTAGTGTGCGACCCATGGACTTTCATTTAAAAATGGCTCCCTTGAACCATTGGGCTGACGAGCTCGGACAACGCACCTACGCGCCTTGAGAGATACCAGACCCGATAATATTTGGCAGCCTGCACAGCAAACCACCGAAAACAACCTATACTCTGCTGATGAAGGAAAATAATCCTGAAACACCGGTGTCCAGAGTTGGTGCTGCAACTTTGCTTTTACACTTCTAAATCTACGAAAAGCACACACGCTTTGAAGTACTGCATTTACCGTGATGCTCTTGGGGTATACCCGCTGGTGGGTGGAGTAGTGTGCGACCCATGGACTTTCAATTAAAAATGGCTCCCTCGAACCATTGGGCTGAGTAGCTCGGACAACGCACATACGCGCCTTGAGAGGTACCAGACCCGATAATATTTGGGAGCCTGCACAGAAAACCCCCGAAAACTACCTATACTCTGCTGATGAAGGAAAATAATCCTGAAACACCGGTGTCCAGAGTTGGTGCTGCAACTTTGCTTTTACACTTCTAAATCTACGAAAAGCGCACACGCTTTGAAGTACTGCATTTACCGTGATGCTCTTGGGGTATACCCGCTGGTGGGTGAAGTAGTGTGCGACCCATGGACTTTCATTTAAAAATGGCTCCCTCGAACCATTGGGCTGATGACCTCGGACAACGCACCTACGCGCCTTGAGAGGTACCAGACCCGATAAAATTTGGCAGCCTGCACAGCAAACCCCCGAAAACTACCTATAGTCTGCTGATGAAGGAAAATAATCCTGAAATACCGGTGTCCAGAGTTGGTGCTGCAACTTTGCTTTTACACTTCTAAATCTACGAAAAGCGCACACGCTTTGAAGTACTGCATTTACCGTGATGCTCTTGGGGTATACCCGCTGGTGGGTGAAGTAGTGTGCGACCCATGGACTTTCATTTAAAAATGGCTCCCTCGAACCATTGGGCTGATGACCTCGGACAACGCACCTACGCGCCTTGAGAGGTACCAGACCTGATAATATTAGGCAGCCTGCACAGCAACCCCCGAAAACTACCTATACTCTGCTGATGAAGAAAAATAATCCGGAAACACCGGTGTCCAGAGTTGGTGCTGCAACTTTGCTTCTACACTTCTAAATCTACGAAAAGCACACACGCTTTGAAGTACTGCATTTACCGTGATGCTCTTGGGGTATACCCGCTGGTGGGTGGAGTAGTGTGCGACCCATGGACTTTCATTTAAAAATGGCTCCCTCGAACCATTGGGCTGAGTAGCTCGGACAACGCACATACGCGCCTTGAGAGGTACCAGACCCGATAATTTTTGGGAGCCTGCACAGCAAACCCCCGAAAACTACCTATACTCTGCTGATGAAGGAAAATAATTCTGAAACACCGGTGTCCAGAGTTGGTGCTGCAACTTTGCTTTTACACTTCTAAATCTACGAAAAGCGCACACGCTTTGTAGTACTGCATTTACTATGATGATCTTGGGGTATTCCCGCTGGTCGGTGGAGTAGTGTGCGACACATGGACTTTCATTTAAAAATGGCTCCCTCTAACCATTTGGCTGACGAGTTCGGACAACGCACCTACGCGCCTTGAGAGTTACCAGACCCGATAAAATTTGGCAGCCTGCACAGCAAACCCCCGAAAACTACCTATAGTCTGCTGATGAAGGAAAATAATCCTGAAATACCGGTGTCCAGAGTTGGTGCTGCAACTTTGCTTTTACACTTCTAAATCTACGAAAAGCGCACACGCTTTGAAGTACTGCATTTACCGTGATGCTCTTGGGGTATACCCGCTGGTGGGTGAAGTAGTGTGCGACCCATGGACTTTCATTTAAAAATGGCTCCCTCGAACCATTGGGCTGATGACCTCGGACAACGCACCTACGCGCCTTGAGAGGTACCAGACCTGATAATATTAGGCAGCCTGCACAGCAACCCCCGAAAACTACCTATACTCTGCTGATGAAGAAAAATAATCCGGAAACACCGGTGTCCAGAGTTGGTGCTGCAACTTTGCTTTTACACTTCTAAATCTACGAAAAGCACACACGCTTTGAAGTACTGCATTTACCGTGATGCTCTTGGGGTATACCCGCTGGTGGGTGGAGTAGTGTGCGACCCATGGACTTTCATTTAAAAATGGCTCCCTCGAACCATTGGGCTGGTGAGCTCGGACAATGCACCTACGCGCCTTGAGAGGTACCAGACCCGATAATATTAGGCAGCCTGCACAGCAAACCCCCGAAAACTACCGATACTCTGCTGATGAAGAAAAATAATCCTGAAACACCGGTGTCCAGAGTCGGTGCTGCAACTTTGCTTTTACACTTCTAAATCTACGAAAAGCACACACGCTTTGAAGTACTGCATTTACCGTGATGCTCTTGGGGTATACCCGCTGGTGGATGGAGTAGTGTGCGACCTATGGACTTTCATTTAAAAATGGTTCCTCGAACCATTGGGCTGACGAGCTCGGACAACGCACATACGCGCTTTGCGAGGTACCAGATCCGATAATATTTGGCAGCCTGCACAGCAAACCCCCGAAAACTACCTATACTCTGCTGATGAAGGAAAATAATCCTGAAACACCGGTGTCCAGAGTTGGTGCTGCAACTTTGCTTTTACACTTCTAAATCTACGAAAAGCGCACACACTTTGAAGTACTGCATTTACCATGATGCTCTTGGGGTATACCCGCTGGTGGGTGGAGTAGTGTGCGACCCATGGACTTTCATTTAAAAATGGCTCCCTTGAACCATTGGGCTGACGAGCTCGGACAACGCACCTACGCGCCTTGAGAGATACCAGACCCGATAATATTTGGCAGCCTTCACAGCAAACCACCGAAAACAACCTATACTCTGCTGATGAAGGAAAATAATCCTGAAACACCGGTGTCCAGAGTTGGTGCTGCAACTTTGCTTTTACACTTCTAAATCTACGAAAAGCACACACGCTTTGAAGTACTGCATTTACTGTGATGCTCTTGGGGTATACCCGCTGGTGGGTGGAGTAGTGTGCGACCCATGGACTTTCATTTAAAAATGGCTCCCTCGAACCATTGGGCTGAGTAGCTCGGACAACGCACATACGCGCCTTGAGAGGTACCAGACCCAATAATATTTGGGAGCCTGCACAGCAAACCCCCGAAAACTACCTATACTCTGCTGATGAAGGAAAATAATTCTGAAACACCGGTGTCCAGAGTTGGTGCTGCAACTTTGCTTTTACACTTCTAAATCTACGAAAAGCGCACACGCTTTGTAGTACTGCATTTACTATGATGATCTTGGGGTATTCCCGCTGGTGGGTGGAGTAGTGTGCGACACATGGACTTTCATTTAAAAATGGCTCCCTCTAACCATTTGGCTGACGAGTTCGGACAACGCACCTACGCGCCTTGAGAGTTACCAGACCTGATAATATTAGGCAGCCTGCACAGCAACCCCCGAAAACTACCTATACTCTGCTGATGAAGAAAAATAATCCGGAAACACCGGTGTCCAGAGTTGGTGCTGCAACTTTGCTTTTACACTTCTAAATCTACGAAAAGCACACACGCTTTGAAGTACTGCATTTACCGTGATGCTCTTGGGGTATACCGCTGGTGGGTGTAGTAGTTTGCGACCCATGGACTCTCATTTAAAAATGGCTCCCTCGAACCATTGGGCTGACGAGTTCGGATAACACACCTACGCGCCTTGAGAGGTACCAGACCCGATAATATTTGGCAGCCTGCACAGCAAACCCGCGAAAACTACCTATACTCTGCTGATGAAGGAAAATAATCCTGAAATACCGGTGTCCAGAGTTGGTGCTGCAACTTTGCTTTTTCACTTCTAAATCTACGAAAAGCGCACACGCTTTGAAGTACTGCATTTACCGTGATGCTCTTGGGGTATACCCGCTGGTGGGTGGAGTAGTGTGCGACCCATGGACTTTCATTTAAAAATGGCTCCCTCGAACCATTGGGCTGGTGAGCTCGGACAATGCACCTACGCGCCTTGAGAGGTACCAGACCCGATAATATTAGGCAGCCTGCACAGCAAACCCCCGAAAACTACCGATACTCTGCTGATGAAGAAAAATAATCCGGAAACACCGGTGTCCAGAGTTGGTGCTGCAACTTTGCTTTTACACTTCTAAATCTACGAAAAGCACACACGCTTTGAAGTACTGCATTTACCGTGATGCTCTTGGGGTATACCGCTGTTGGGTGGAGTAGTGTGCGACCCATGGACTCTCATTTAAAAATGGCTCCCTCGAACCATTGGGCTGAGTAGCTCGGACAACGCACATACGCGCCTTGAGAGGTACCAGACCCGATAATATTTGGGAGCCTGCACGGAAAACCCCCGAAAACTACCTATACTCTGCTGATGAAGGAAAATAATCCTGAAACACCGGTGTCCAGAGTTGGTGCTGCAACTTTGCTTTTACACTTCTAAATCTACGAATAGCGCACACGCTTTGTAGTACTGCATTTACTATGATGATCTTGGGGTATTCCCGCTGGTCGGTGGAGTAGTGTGCGACGCATGGACTTTCATTTAAAAATGGCTCCCTCTAACCATTTGGCTGACGAGTTCGGACAACGCACCTACGCGCCTTGAGAGGTACCAGACCCGATAAAATTTGGCAGCCTGCACAGCAAACCCCCGAAAACTACCTATAGTCTGCTGATGAAGGAAAATAATCCTGAAATACCGGTGTCCAGAGTTGGTGCTGCAACTTTGCTTTTACACTTCTAAATCTACGAAAAGCGCACACGCTTTGAAGTACTGCATTTACCGTGATGCTCTTGGGGTATACCCGCTGGTGGGTGAAGTAGTGTGCGACCCATGGACTTTCATTTAAAAATGGCTCCCTCGAACCATTGGGCTGATGACCTCGGACAACGCACCTACGCGCCTTGAGAGGTACCAGACCTGATAATATTAGGCAGCCTGCACAGCAACCCCCGAAAACTACCTATACTCTGCTGATGAAGAAAAATAATCCGGAAACACCGGTGTCCAGAGTTGGTGCTGCAACTTTGCTTTTACACTTCTAAATCTACGAAAAGCACACACGCTTTGAAGTACTGCATTTACCGTGATGCTCTTGGGGTATACCGCTGGTGGGTGTAGTAGTTTGCGACCCATGGACTCTCATTTAAAAATGGCTCCCTCGAACCATTGGGCTGACGAGTTCGGATAACACACCTACGCGCCTTGAGAGGTACCAGACCCGATAATATTTGGCAGCCTGCACAGCAAACCCCCGAAAACTACCTATACTCTGCTGATGAAGGAAAATAATCCTGAAATACCGGTGTCCAGAGTTGGTGCTGCAACTTTGCTTTTTCACTTCTAAATCTACGAATAGCGCACACGCTTTGTAGTACTGCATTTACTATGATGATCTTGGGGTATTCCCGCTGGTCGGTGGAGTAGTGTGCGACGCATGGACTTTCATTTAAAAATGGCTCCCTCTAACCATTTGGCTGACGAGTTCGGACAACGCACCTACGCGCCTTGAGAGGTACCAGACCCGATAAAATTTGGCAGCCTGCACAGCAAACCCCCGAAAACTACCTCTACTCTGCTGATGAAGGAAAATAATCCTGAAACACCGGTGTCTAGAGTTGGTGCTGCAACTTTGCTTTTACACTTCTAAATCTACGAAAAGCGCACACGCTTTGAAGTACTGCATTTACCGTGATGCTCTTGTGGTATACCCGCTGGTGGGTGGAGTAGTGTGCGACCCATGGACTTTCATTTAAAAATGGCTCCCTCAAACCATTGGGCTGACGAGCTTGGACAACGCACCTACGCGCCTTGAGAGGTACCAGACCCGATAATATTTGGCAGCCTGCACAGCAAACCCCCGAAAACTACCTATACTCTGCTGATGAAGGAAAATAATCCTGAAACACCGGTGTCCAGAGTTGGTGTTGCAACTTTGCTATTACACTTCTAAATCTACGAAAAGCGCACACGCTTTGAAGTACTGCATTTACCGTGATGCTCTTGGGGTATACCCGCTGGTGGATGGAGTAGTGTGCGACCCATGGACTTTCATTTAAAAATGGCTTCCTCGAACCATTGGGCTGACGAGCTCGGACAACGCACATACGCGCTTTGCGAGGTACCAGACCCGATAATATTTGGCAGCCTGCACAGCAAACCCCCGAAAACTACCTATACTCTGCTGATGAAGGAAAATAATCCTGAAACACCGGTGCCAAGAGTTGGTGCTGCAACTTTGCTTTTACACTTCTAAATCTACAAAAAGCGCACACACTTTGAAGTACTGCATTTACCATGATGCTCTTGGGGTATACCCGCTGGTGGGTGGAGTAGTGTGCGACCCATGGACTTTCATTTAAAAATGGCTCCCTTGAACCATTGGGCTGACGAGCTCGGACAACGCACCTACGCGCCTTGAGAGATACCAGACCCGATAATATTTGGCAGCCTGCACAGCAAACCACCGAAAACAACCTATACTCTGCTGATGAAGGAAAATAATCCTGAAACACCGGTGTCCAGAGTTGGTGCTGCAACTTTGCTTTTACACTTCTAAATCTACGAAAAGCACACACGCTTTGAAGTACTGCATTTACCGTGATGCTCTTGGGGTATACCCGCTGGTGGGTGGAGTAGTGTGCGACCCATGGACTTTCAATTAAAAATGGCTCCCTCGAACCATTGGGCTGAGTAGCTCGGACAACGCACATACGCGCCTTGAGAGGTACCAGACCCGATAATATTTGGGAGCCTGCACAGAAAACCCCCGAAAACTACCTATACTCTGCTGATGAAGGAAAATAATCCTGAAACAGCGGTGTCCAGAGTTGGTGCTGCAACTTTGCTTTTACACTTCTAAATCTACGAAAAGCGCACACGCTTTGAAGTACTGCATTTACCGTGATGCTCTTGGGGTATACCCGCTGGTGGGTGAAGTAGTGTGCGACCCATGGACTTTCATTTAAAAATGGCTCCCTCGAACCATTGGGCTGATGACCTCGGACAACGCACCTACGCGCCTTGAGAGGTACCAGACCCGATAAAATTTGGCAGCCTGCACAGCAAACCCCCGAAAACTACCTATAGTCTGCTGATGAAGGAAAATAATCCTGAAATACCGGTGTCCAGAGTTGGTGCTGCAACTTTGCTTTTACACTTCTAAATCTACGAAAAGCGCACACGCTTTGAAGTACTGCATTTACCGTGATGCTCTTGGGGTATACCCGCTGGTGGGTGAAGTAGTGTGCGACCCATGGACTTTCATTTAAAAATGGCTCCCTCGAACCATTGGGCTGATGACCTCGGACAACGCACCTACGCGCCTTGAGAGGTACCAGACCTGATAATATTAGGCAGCCTGCACAGCAACCCCCGAAAACTACCTATACTCTGCTGATGAAGAAAAATAATCCGGAAACACCGGTGTCCAGAGTTGGTGCTGCAACTTTGCTTCTACACTTCTAAATCTACGAAAAGAACACACGCTTTGAAGTACTGCATTTACCGTGATGCTCTTGGGGTATACCGCTGGTGGGTGTAGTAGTTTGCGACCCATGGACTCTCATTTAAAAATGGCTCCCTCGAACCATTGGACTGACGAGCTCGGACAACGCACCTACGCGCCTTGAGAGGTACCAGACCTGATAATATTAGGCAGCCTGCACAGCAACCCCCGAAAACTACCTATACTCTGCTGATGAAGAAAAATAATCCTGAAACACCGGTGTCCAGAGTTGGTGCTGCAACTTTGCTTCTACACTTCTAAATCTACGAAAAGCACACACGCTTTGAAGTACTGCATTTACCGTGATGCTCTTGGGGTATACCCGCTGGTGGGTGGAGTAGTGTGCGACCCATGGACTTTCATTTAAAAATGGCTCCCTCGAACCATTGGGCTGAGTAGCTCGGACAACGCACATACGCGCCTTGAGAGGTACCAGACCCGATAATTTTTGGGAGCCTGCACAGCAAACCCCCGAAAACTACCTATACTCTGCTGATGAAGGAAAATAATTCTGAAACACCGGTGTCCAGAGTTGGTGCTGCAACTTTGCTTTTACACTTCTAAATCTACGAAAAGCGCACACGCTTTGTAGTACTGCATTTACTATGATGATCTTGGGGTATTCCCGCTGGTCGGTGGAGTAGTGTGCGACACATGGACTTTCATTTAAAAATGGCTCCCTCTAACCATTTGGCTGACGAGTTCGGACAACGCACCTACGCGCCTTGAGAGTTACCAGACCCGATAAAATTTGGCAGCCTGCACAGCAAACCCCCGAAAACTACCTATAGTCTGCTGATGAAGGAAAATAATCCTGAAATACCGGTGTCCAGAGTTGGTGCTGCAACTTTGCTTTTACACTTCTAAATCTACGAAAAGCACACACGCTCTGAAGTACTGCATTTACCGTGATGCTCTTGGGGTATACCGCTGTTGGGTGGAGTAGTGTGCGACCCATGGACTCTCATTTAAAAATGGCTCCCTCGAACCATTGGACTGACGAGCTCGGACAACGCACCTACGCGCCTTGAGAGATACCAGACCCGATAATATTTGGCAGCCTGCACAGCAAACCCCCGAAAACTACCGATACTCTGCTGATGAAGAAAAATAATCCTGAAACACCGGTGTCCAGAGTCGGTGCTGCAACTTTGCTTTTACACTTCTAAATCTACGAAAAGCACACACGCTTTGAAGTACTGCATTTACCGTGATGCTCTTGGGGTATACCCGCTGGTGGGTGAAGTAGTGTGCGACCCATGGACTTTCATTTAAAAATGGCTCCCTCGAACCATTGGGCTGATGACCTCGGACAACGCACCTACGCGCCTTGAGAGGTACCAGACCTGATAATATTAGGCAGCCTGCACAGCAACCCCCGAAAACTACCTATACTCTGCTGATGAAGAAAAATAATCCGGAAACACCGGTGTCCAGAGTTGGTGCTGCAACTTTGCTTTTACACTTCTAAATCTACGAAAAGCACACACGCTTTGAAGTACTGCATTTACCGTGATGCTCTTGGGGTATACCCGCTGGTGGGTGGAGTAGTGTGCGACCCATGGACTTTCATTTAAAAATGGCTCCCTCGAACCATTGGGCTGGTGAGCTCGGACAATGCACCTACGCGCCTTGAGAGGTACCAGACCCGATAATATTAGGCAGCCTGCACAGCAAACCCCCGAAAACTACCGATACTCTGCTGATGAAGAAAAATAATCCTGAAACACCGGTGTCCAGAGTCGGTGCTGCAACTTTGCTTTTACACTTCTAAATCTACGAAAAGCACACACGCTTTGAAGTACTGCATTTACCGTGATGCTCTTGGGGTATACCCGCTGGTGGATGGAGTAGTGTGCGACCTATGGACTTTCATTTAAAAATGGCTTCCTCGAACCATTGGGCTGACGAGCTCGGACAACGCACATACGCGCTTTGCGAGGTACCAGATCCGATAATATTTGGCAGCCTGCACAGCAAACCCCCGAAAACTACCTATACTCTGCTGATGAAGGAAAATAATCCTGAAACACCGGTGTCCAGAGTTGGTGCTGCAACTTTGCTTTTACACTTCTAAATCTACGAAAAGCACACACACTTTGAAGTACTGCATTTACCATGATGCTCTTGGGGTATACCCGCTGGTGGGTGGAGTAGTGTGCGACCCATGGACTTTCATTTAAAAATGGCTCCCTTGAACCATTGGGCTGACGAGCTCGGACAACGCACCTACGCGCCTTGAGAGATACCAGACCCGATAATATTTGGCAGCCTTCACAGCAAACCACCGAAAACAACCTATACTCTGCTGATGAAGGAAAATAATCCTGAAACACTGGTGTCCAGAGTTGGTGCTGCAACTTTGCTTTTACACTTCTAAATCTACGAAAAGCACACACGCTTTGAAGTACTGCATTTACTGTGATGCTCTTGGGGTATACCCGCTGGTGGGTGGAGTAGTGTGCGACCCATGGACTTTCATTTAAAAATGGCTCCCTCGAACCATTGGGCTGAGTAGCTCGGACAACGCACATACGCGCCTTGAGAGGTACCAGACCCAATAATATTTGGGAGCCTGCACAGCAAACCCCCGAAAACTACCTATACTCTGCTGATGAAGGAAAATAATTCTGAAACACCGGTGTCCAGAGTTGGTGCTGCAACTTTGCTTTTACACTTCTAAATCTACGAAAAGCGCACACGCTTTGTAGTACTGCATTTACTATGATGATCTTGGGGTATTCCCGCTGGTCGGTGGAGTAGTGTGCGACACATGGACTTTCATTTAAAAATGGCTCCCTCTAACCATTTGGCTGACGAGTTCGGACAACGCACCTACGCGCCTTGAGAGTTACCAGACCCGATAAAATTTGGCAGCCTGCACAGCAAACCCCCGAAAACTACCTATAGTCTGCTGATGAAGGAAAATAATCCTGAAATACCGGTGTCCAGAGTTGGTGCTGCAACTTTGCTTTTACACTTCTAAATCTACGAAAAGCACACACGCTTTGAAGTACTGCATTTACCGTGATGCTCTTGGGGTATACCGCTGGTGGGTGTAGTAGTTTGCGACCCATGGACTCTCATTTAAAAATGGCTCCCTCGAACCATTGGGCTGACGAGTTCGGATAACACACCTACGCGCCTTGAGAGGTACCAGACCCGATAATATTTGGCAGCCTGCACAGCAAACCCCCGAAAACTACCTATACTCTGCTGATGAAGGAAAATAATCCTGAAATACCGGTGTCCAGAGTTGGTGCTGCAACTTTGCTTTTTCACTTCTAAATCTACGAAAAGCGCACACGCTTTGAAGTACTGCATTTACTGTGATGCTCTTGGGGTATACCCGCTGGTGGGTGGAGTAGTGTGCGACCCATGGACTTTCATTTAAAAAGGGCTCCCTCGAACCATTGGGCTGGTGAGCTCGGACAATGCACCTACGCGCCTTGAGAGGTACCAGACCCGATAATATTAGGCAGCCTGCACAGCAAACCCCCGAAAACTACCGATACTCTGCTGATGAAGAAAAATAATCCGGAAACACCGGTGTCCAGAGTTGGTGCTGCAACTTTGCTTTTACACTTCTAAATCTACGAAAAGCACACACGCTTTGAAGTACTGCATTTACCGTGATGCCCTTGGGGTATACCGCTGTTGGGTGGAGTAGTGTGCGACCCATGGACTCTCATTTAAAAATGGCTCCCTCGAACCATTGGGCTGAGTAGCTCGGACAACGCACATACGCGCCTTGAGAGGTACCAGACCCGATAATATTTGGGAGCCTGCACGGAAAACCCCCGAAAACTACCTATACTCTGCTGATGAAGGAAAATAATCCTGAAACACCGGTGTCCAGAGTTGGTGCTGCAACTTTGCTTTTACACTTCTAAATCTACGAATAGCGCACACGCTTTGTAGTACTGCATTTACTATGATGATCTTGGGGTATTCCCGCTGGTCGGTGGAGTAGTGTGCGACGCATGGACTTTCATTTAAAAATGGCTCCCTCTAACCATTTGGCTGACGAGTTCGGACAACGCACCTACGCGCCTTGAGAGGTACCAGACCCGATAAAATTTGGCAGCCTGCACAGCAAACCCCCGAAAACTACCTCTACTCTGCTGATGAAGGAAAATAATCCTGAAACACCGGTGTCTAGAGTTGGTGCTGCAACTTTGCTTTTACACTTCTAAATCTACGAAAAGCGCACACGCTTTGAAGTACTGCATTTACCGTGATGCTCTTGTGGTATACCCGCTGGTGGGTGGAGTAGTGTGCGACCCATGGACTTTCATTTAAAAATGGCTCCCTCAAGCCATTGGGCTGACGAGCTTGGACAACGCACCTACGCGCCTTGAGAGGTACCAGACCCGATAATATTTGGCAGCCTGCACAGCAAACCCCCGAAAACTACCTATACTCTGCTGATGAAGGAAAATAATCCTGAAACACCGGTGTCCAGAGTTGGTGTTGCAACTTTGCTATTACACTTCTAAATCTACGAAAAGCGCACACGCTTTGAAGTACTGCATTTACCGTGATGCTCTTGGGGTATACCCGCTGGTGGATGGAGTAGTGTGCGACCCATGGACTTTCATTTAAAAATGGCTTCCTCGAACCATTGGGCTGACGAGCTCGGACAACGCACATACGCGCTTTGCGAGGTACCAGACCCGATAATATTTGGCAGCCTGCACAGCAAACCCCCGAAAACTACCTATACTCTGCTGATGAAGGAAAATAATCCTGAAACACCGGTGCCAAGAGTTGGTGCTGCAACTTTGCTTTTACACTTCTAAATCTACAAAAAGCGCACACACTTTGAAGTACTGCATTTACCATGATGCTCTTGGGGTATACCCGCTGGTGGGTGGAGTAGTGTGCGACCCATGGACTTTCATTTAAAAATGGCTCCCTTGAACCATTGGGCTGACGAGCTCGGACAACGCACCTACTCGCCTTGAGAGATACCAGACCCGATAATATTTGGCAGCCTGCACAGCAAACCACCGAAAACAACCTATACTCTGCTGATGAAGGAAAATAATCCTGAAACACCGGTGTCCAGAGTTGGTGCTGCAACTTTGCTTTTACACTTCTAAATCTACGAAAAGCACACACGCTTTGAAGTACTGCATTTACCGTGATGCTCTTGGGGTATACCCGCTGGTGGGTGGAGTAGTGTGCGACCCATGGACTTTCAATTAAAAATGGCTCCCTCGAACCATTGGGCTGAGTAGCTCGGACAACGCACATACGCGCCTTGAGAGGTACCAGACCCGATAATATTTGGGAGCCTGCACAGAAAACCCCCGAAAACTACCTATACTCTGCTGATGAAGGAAAATAATCCTGAAACACCGGTGTCCAGAGTTGGTGCTGCAACTTTGCTTTTACACTTCTAAATCTACGAATAGCGCACACGCTTTGTAGTACTGCATTTACTATGATGATCTTGGGGTATTCCCGCTGGTCGGTGGAGTAGTGTGCGACGCATGGACTTTCATTTAAAAATGGCTCCCTCTAACCATTTGGCTGACGAGTTCGGACAACGCACCTACGTGCCTTGAGAGGTACCAGACCCGATAAAATTTGGCAGCCTGCACAGCAAACCCCCGAAAACTACCTATAGTCTGCTGATGAAGGAAAATAATCCTGAAATACCGGTGTCCAGAGTTGGTGCTGCAACTTTGCTTTTACACTTCTAAATCTACGAAAAGCGCACACGCTTTGAAGTACTGCATTTACCGTGATGCTCTTGGGGTATACCCGCTGGTGGGTGAAGTAGTGTGCGACCCATGGACTTTCATTTAAAAATGGCTCCCTCGAACCATTGGGCTGATGACCTCGGACAACGCACCTACGCGCCTTGAGAGGTACCAGACCTGATAATATTAGGCAGCCTGCACAGCAACCCCCGAAAACTACCTATACTCTGCTGATGAAGAAAAATAATCCGGAAACACCGGTGTCCAGAGTTGGTGCTGCAACTTTGCTTCTACACTTCTAAATCTACGAAAAGCACACACGCTTTGAAGTACTGCATTTACCGTGATGCTCTTGGGGTATACCGCTGGTGGGTGTAGTAGTTTGCGACCCATGGACTCTCATTTAAAAATGGCTCCCTCGAACCATTGGACTGACGAGCTCGGACAACGCACCTACGCGCCTTGAGAGGTACCAGACCTGATAATATTAGGCAGCCTGCACAGCAACCCCCGAAAACTACCTATACTCTGCTGATGAAGAAAAATAATCCTGAAACACCGGTGTCCAGAGTTGGTGCTGCAACTTTGCTTCTACACTTCTAAATCTACGAAAAGCACACACGCTTTGAAGTACTGCATTTACCGTGATGCTCTTGGGGTATACCCGCTGGTGGGTGGAGTAGTGTGCGACCCATGGACTTTCATTTAAAAATGGCTCCCTCGAACCATTGGGCTGAGTAGCTCGGACAACGCACATACGCGCCTTGAGAGGTACCAGACCCGATAATTTTTGGGAGCCTGCACAGCAAACCCCCGAAAACTACCTATACTCTGCTGATGAAGGAAAATAATTCTGAAACACCGGTGTCCAGAGTTGGTGCTGCAACTTTGCTTTTACACTTCTAAATCCACGAAAAGCGCACACGCTTTGTAGTACTGCATTTACTATGATGATCTTGGGGTATTCCCGCTGGTCGGTGGAGTAGTGTGCGACACATGGACTTTCATTTAAAAATGGCTCCCTCTAACCATTTGGCTGACGAGTTCGGACAACGCACCTACGCGCCTTGAGAGTTACCAGACCCGATAAAATTTGGCAGCCTGCACAGCAAACCCCCGAAAACTACCTATAGTCTGCTGATGAAGGAAAATAATCCTGAAATACCGGTGTCCAGAGTTGGTGCTGCAACTTTGCTTTTACACTTCTAAATCTACGAAAAGCGCACACGCTTTGAAGTACTGCATTTACCGTGATGCTCTTGGGGTATACCGCTGGTGGGTGTAGTAGTTTGCGACCCATGGACTCTCATTTAAAAATGGCTCCCTCGAACCATTGGGCTGACGAGTTCGGATAACACACCTACGCGCCTTGAGAGGTACCAGACCCGATAATATTTGGCAGCCTGCACAGCAAACCCCCGAAAACTACCTATACTCTGCTGATGAAGGAAAATAATCCTGAAATACCGGTGTCCAGAGTTGGTGCTGCAACTTTGCTTTTTCACTTCTAAATCTACGAAAAGCGCACACGCTTTGAAGTACTGCATTTACCGTGATGCTCTTGGGGTATACCCGCTGGTGGGTGGAGTAGTGTGCGACCCATGGACTTTCATTTAAAAATGGCTCCCTCGAACCATTGGGCTGGTGAGCTCGGACAATGCACCTACGCGCCTTGAGAGGTACCAGACCCGATAATATTAGGCAGCCTGCACAGCAAACCCCCGAAAACTACCGATACTCTGCTGATGAAGAAAAATAATCCGGAAACACCGGTGTCCAGAGTTGGTGCTGCAACTTTGCTTTTACACTTCTAAATCTACGAAAAGCACACACGCTCTGAAGTACTGCATTTACCGTGATGCTCTTGGGGTATACCGCTGTTGGGTGGAGTAGTGTGCGACCCATGGACTCTCATTTAAAAATGGCTCCCTCGAACCATTGGACTGACGAGCTCGGACAACGCACCTACGCGCCTTGAGAGATACCAGACCCGATAATATTTGGCAGCCTGCACAGCAAACCCCCGAAAACTACCTATACTCTGCTGATGAAGGAAAATAATCCTGAAACACCGGTGTCTAGAGTTGGTGCTGCAACTTTGCTTTTACACTTCTAAATCTACGAAAAGCGCACACGCTTTGAAGTACTGCATTTACCGTGATGCTCTTGGGGTATACCCGCTGGTGGATGGAGTAGTGTGCGACCCATGGACTTTCATTTAAAAATGGCTTCCTCGAACCATTGGGCTGACGAGCTCGGACAACGCACATACGCGCTTTGCGAGGTACCAGACCCGATAATATTTGGCAGCCTGCACAGCAAACCCCCGAAAACTACCTATACTCTGCTGATGAAGGAAAATAATCCTGAAACACCGGTGCCAAGAGTTGGTGCTGCAACTTTGCTTTTACACTTCTAAATCTACAAAAAGCGCACACACTTTGAAGTACTGCATTTACCATGATGCTCTTGGGGTATACCCGCTGGTGGGTGGAGTAGTGGGTGACCCATGGACTTTCATTTAAAAATGGCTCCCTTGAACCATTGGGCTGACGAGCTCGGACAACGCACCTACGCGCCTTGAGAGATACCAGACCCGATAATATTTGGCAGCCTGCACAGCAAACCACCGAAAACAACCTATACTCTGCTGATGAAGGAAAATAATCCTGAAACACCGGTGTCCAGAGTTGGTGCTGCAACTTTGCTTTTACACTTCTAAATCTACGAATAGCGCACACGCTTTGTAGTACTGCATTTACTATGATGATCTTGGGGTATTCCCGCTGGTCGGTGGAGTAGTGTGCGACGCATGGACTTTCATTTAAAAATGGCTCCCTCTAACCATTTGGCTGACGAGTTCGGACAACGCACCTACGCGCCTTGAGAGGTACCAGACCCGATAAAATTTGGCAGCCTGCACAGCAAACCCCCGAAAACTACCTATAGTCTGCTGATGAAGGAAAATAATCCTGAAATACCGGTGTCCAGAGTTGGTGCTGCAACTTTGCTTTTACACTTCTAAATCTACGAAAAGCGCACACGCTTTGAAGTACTGCATTTACCGTGATGCTCTTGGGGTATACCCGCTGGTGGGTGAAGTAGTGTGCGACCCATGGACTTTCATTTAAAAATGGCTCCCTCGAACCATTGGGCTGACGAGTTCGGACAACACACCTACGCGCCTTGAGAGGTACCAGACCCGATAATATTTGGCAGCCTGCACAGCAAACCCCCGAAAACTACCAATACTCTGCTCATGAAGGAAAATAATCCTGAAATACCGGTGTCCAGAGTTGGTGCTGCAACTTTGCTTTTACACTTCTAAATCTACGAAAAGCGCACACGCTTTGAAGTACTGCATTTACCGTGATGCTCTTGTGGTATACCCGCTGGTGGGTGGAGTAGTGTGCGACCCATGGACTTTCATTTAAAAATGACTCTCTCGAACCATTGGGCTGACGAGCTCGGTCAACGCACCTACGCGCCTTGAGAGGTACCAGACCCGATAATATTTGGCAGCCTGCACAGCAAACCCCCGAAAACTACGTATACTCTGCTGAGGAAGGAAAATAATCCTGAAACACCGGTGTCCAGAGTTGGTGCTGCAACTTTGCTTGTACACTTCTAAATCTACGAAAAGCGCACACGCATTGAAGTACTGCATTTACCGTGATGCTCTTGGGGTATACCCGCTGGTGGGTGGAGTAGTGTGCGACCCATGGACATTCATTTAAAAATGGCTCCCTCGAACCATTGGGCTGACGAGCTCGGACAACGCACCTACGCGCCTTGAGAGGTACCAGACCCGATAATATTTGGCAGCCTGCACAGCAAACCCCCGAAAACTACCTATACTCTGCTGATGAAGGAAAATAATCCTGAAACACCGGTGTCCAGAGTTGGTGCTGCAACTTTGCTTTTACACTTCTAAATCTACGAAAAGCGCACACGCTTTGAAGTACTGCATTTACCGTGATGCTCTTGGGGTATACCCGCTGGTGGGTGGAGTAGTGTGTGACCCATGGACTTTCATTTAAAAATGGCTCCCTCGAACCATTGGGCTGACGAGCTCGGACAACGCACATACGCGCTTTGCGAGGTACCAGACCCGATAATATTTGGCAGCCTGCACAGCAAACCCCCGAAAACTACCTATACTCTGCTGATGAAGGAAAATAATCCTGAAACACCGGTGTCCAGAGTTGGGGCTGCAACTTTGCTTTTACACTTCTAAATCTACGAAAAGCGCACACGCTTTGAAGTACTGCATTTACCCTGATGCTCTTGGAGTATACCCGCTGGTGGGTGGAGTAGTGTGCGACCCATGGACTTTCATTTAAAAATGGCTCCCTTGAACCATTGGGCTGACGAGCTCGGACAACGCACCTACGCGCCTTGAGAGGTACCAGACCCGATAATATTTGTCAGCCTGCACAGCAAACCCCCGAAAACTACCTATACTCTGCTGATGAAGGAAAATAATCCTGAAACACCGGTGTCCAGAGTTGGTGCTGCAACTTTGCTTTTACACTTCTAAATCTACGAAAAGCACACACGCTTTGAAGTACTGCATTTACCGTGATGCTCTTGGGGTATACCCGCTGGTGGGTGGAGTAGTGTGCGACCCATGGACTTTCAATTAAAAATGGCTCCCTCGAACCATTGGGCTGAGTAGCTCGGACAACGCACATACGCGCCTTGAGAGGTACCAGACCCGATAATACTTGGGAGCCTGCACAGAAAACCCCCGAAAACTACCTATACTCTGCTGATGAAGGAAAATAATCCTGAAACACCGGTGTCCAGAGTTGGTGCTGCAACTTTGCTTTTACACTTCTAAATCTACGAAAAGCGCACACGCTTTGAAGTACTGCATTTACCGTGATGCTCTTGGGGTATACCCGCTGGTGGGTGAAGTAGTGTGCGACCCATGGACTTTCATTTAAAAATGGCTCCCTCGAACCATTGGGCTGATGACCTCGGACAACGCACCTACGCGCCTTGAGAGGTACCAGACCCGATAAAATTTGGCAGCCTGCACAGCAAACCCCCGAAAACTACCTATAGTCTGCTGATGAAGGAAAATAATCCTGAAATACCGGTGTCCAGAGTTGGTGCTGCAACTTTGCTTTTACACTTCTAAATCTACGAAAAGCGCACACGCTTTGAAGTACTGCATTTACCGTGATGCTCTTGGGGTATACCCGCTGGTGGGTGAAGTAGTGTGCGACCCATGGACTTTCATTTAAAAATGGCTCCCTCGAACCATTGGGCTGATGACCTCGGACAACGCACCTACGCGCCTTGAGAGGTACCAGACCTGATAATATTAGGCAGCCTGCACAGCAACCCCCGAAAACTACCTATACTCTGCTGATGAAGAAAAATAATCCGGAAACACCGGTGTCCAGAGTTGGTGCTGCAACTTTGCTTCTACACTTCTAAATCTACGAAAAGCACACACGCTTTGAAGTACTGCATTTACCGTGATGCTCTTGGGGTATACCGCTGGTGGGTGTAGTAGTTTGCGACCCATGGACTCTCATTTAAAAATGGCTCCCTCGAACCATTGGACTGACGAGCTCGGACAACGCACCTACGCGCCTTGAGAGGTACCAGACCTGATAATATTAGGCAGCCTGCACAGCAACCCCCGAAAACTACCTATACTCTGCTGATGAAGAAAAATAATCCTGAAACACCGGTGTCCAGAGTTGGTGCTGCAACTTTGCTTCTACACTTCTAAATCTACGAAAAGCACACACGCTTTGAAGTACTGCATTTACCGTGATGCTCTTGGGGTATACCCGCTGGTGGGTGGAGTAGTGTGCGACCCATGGACTTTCATTTAAAAATGGCTCCCTCGAACCATTGGGCTGAGTAGCTCGGACAACGCACATACGCGCCTTGAGAGGTACCAGACCCGATAATTTTTGGGAGCCTGCACAGCAAACCCCCGAAAACTACCTATACTCTGCTGATGAAGGAAAATAATTCTGAAACACCGGTGTCCAGAGTTGGTGCTGCAACTTTGCTTTTACACTTCTAAATCTACGAAAAGCGCACACGCTTTGTAGTACTGCATTTACTATGATGATCTTGGGGTATTCCCGCTGGTCGGTGGAGTAGTGTGCGACACATGGACTTTCATTTAAAAATGGCTCCCTCTAACCATTTGGCTGACGAGTTCGGACAACGCACCTACGCGCCTTGAGAGTTACCAGACCCGATAAAATTTGGCAGCCTGCACAGCAAACCCCCGAAAACTACCTATAGTCTGCTGATGAAGGAAAATAATCCTGAAATACCGGTGTCCAGAGTTGGTGCTGCAACTTTGCTTTTACACTTCTAAATCTACGAAAAGCGCACACGCTTTGAAGTACTGCATTTACCGTGATGCTCTTGGGGTATACCGCTGGTGGGTGTAGTAGTTTGCGACCCATGGACTCTCATTTAAAAATGGCTCCCTCGAACCATTGGGCTGACGAGTTCGGATAACACACCTACGCGCCTTGAGAGGTACCAGACCCGATAATATTTGGCAGCCTGCACAGCAAACCCCCGAAAACTACCTATACTCTGCTGATGAAGGAAAATAATCCTGAAATACCGGTGTCCAGAGTTGGTGCTGCAACTTTGCTTTTTCACTTCTAAATCTACGAAAAGCGCACACGCTTTGAAGTACTGCATTTACCGTGATGCTCTTGGGGTATACCCGCTGGTGGGTGGAGTAGTGTGCGACCCATGGACTTTCATTTAAAAATGGCTCCCTCGAACCATTGGGCTGGTGAGCTCGGACAATGCACCTACGCGCCTTGAGAGGTACCAGACCCGATAATATTAGGCAGCCTGCACAGCAAACCCCCGAAAACTACCGATACTCTGCTGATGAAGAAAAATAATCCGGAAACACCGGTGTCCAGAGTTGGTGCTGCAACTTTGCTTTTACACTTCTAAATCTACGAAAAGCACACACGCTCTGAAGTACTGCATTTACCGTGATGCTCTTGGGGTATACCGCTGTTGGGTGGAGTAGTGTGCGACCCATGGACTCTCATTTAAAAATGGCTCCCTCGAACCATTGGACTGACGAGCTCGGACAACGCACCTACGCGCCTTGAGAGATACCAGACCCGATAATATTTGGCAGCCTGCACAGCAAACCCCCGAAAACTACCTATACTCTGCTGATGAAGGAAAATAATCCTGAAACACCGGTGTCTAGAGTTGGTGCTGCAACTTTGCTTTTACACTTCTAAATCTACGAAAAGCGCACACGCTTTGAAGTACTGCATTTACCGTGATGCTCTTGGGGTATACCCGCTGGTGGATGGAGTAGTGTGCGACCCATGGACTTTCATTTAAAAATGGCTTCCTCGAACCATTGGGCTGACGAGCTCGGACAACGCACATACGCGCTTTGCGAGGTACCAGACCCGATAATATTTGGCAGCCTGCACAGCAAACCCCCGAAAACTACCTATACTCTGCTGATGAAGGAAAATAATCCTGAAACACCGGTGCCAAGAGTTGGTGCTGCAACTTTGCTTTTACACTTCTAAATCTACAAAAAGCGCACACACTTTGAAGTACTGCATTTACCATGATGCTCTTGGGGTATACCCGCTGGTGGGTGGAGTAGTGGGTGACCCATGGACTTTCATTTAAAAATGGCTCCCTTGAACCATTGGGCTGACGAGCTCGGACAACGCACCTACGCGCCTTGAGAGATACCAGACCCGATAATATTTGGCAGCCTGCACAGCAAACCACCGAAAACAACCTATACTCTGCTGATGAAGGAAAATAATCCTGAAACACCGGTGTCCAGAGTTGGTGCTGCAACTTTGCTTTTACACTTCTAAATCTACGAATAGCGCACACGCTTTGTAGTACTGCATTTACTATGATGATCTTGGGGTATTCCCGCTGGTCGGTGGAGTAGTGTGCGACGCATGGACTTTCATTTAAAAATGGCTCCCTCTAACCATTTGGCTGACGAGTTCGGACAACGCACCTACGCGCCTTGAGAGGTACCAGACCCGATAAAATTTGGCAGCCTGCACAGCAAACCCCCGAAAACTACCTATAGTCTGCTGATGAAGGAAAATAATCCTGAAATACCGGTGTCCAGAGTTGGTGCTGCAACTTTGCTTTTACACTTCTAAATCTACGAAAAGCGCACACGCTTTGAAGTACTGCATTTACCGTGATGCTCTTGGGGTATACCCGCTGGTGGGTGAAGTAGTGTGCGACCCATGGACTTTCATTTAAAAATGGCTCCCTCGAACCATTGGGCTGACGAGTTCGGACAACACACCTACGCGCCTTGAGAGGTACCAGACCCGATAATATTTGGCAGCCTGCACAGCAAACCCCCGAAAACTACCAATACTCTGCTCATGAAGGAAAATAATCCTGAAATACCGGTGTCCAGAGTTGGTGCTGCAACTTTGCTTTTACACTTCTAAATCTACGAAAAGCGCACACGCTTTGAAGTACTGCATTTACCGTGATGCTCTTGTGGTATACCCGCTGGTGGGTGGAGTAGTGTGCGACCCATGGACTTTCATTTAAAAATGACTCTCTCGAACCATTGGGCTGACGAGCTCGGTCAACGCACCTACGCGCCTTGAGAGGTACCAGACCCGATAATATTTGGCAGCCTGCACAGCAAACCCCCGAAAACTACGTATACTCTGCTGAGGAAGGAAAATAATCCTGAAACACCGGTGTCCAGAGTTGGTGCTGCAACTTTGCTTGTACACTTCTAAATCTACGAAAAGCGCACACGCTTTGAAGTACTGCATTTACCGTGATGCTCTTGGGGTATACCCGCTGGTGGGTGGAGTAGTGTGCGACCCATGGACATTCATTTAAAAATGGCTTCCTCGAACCATTGGGCTGACGAGCTCGGACAACGCACATACGCGCTTTGCGAGGTACCAGACCCGATAATATTTGGCAGCCTGCACAGCAAACCCCCGAAAACTACCTATACTCTGCTGATGAAGGAAAATAATCCTGAAACACCGGTGCCAAGAGTTGGTGCTGCAACTTTGCTTTTACACTTCTAAATCTACAAAAAGCGCACACACTTTGAAGTACTGCATTTACCATGATGCTCTTGGGGTATACCCGCTGGTGGGTGGAGTAGTGGGTGACCCATGGACTTTCATTTAAAAATGGCTCCCTTGAACCATTGGGCTGACGAGCTCGGACAACGCACCTACGCGCCTTGAGAGATACCAGACCCGATAATATTTGGCAGCCTGCACAGCAAACCACCGAAAACAACCTATACTCTGCTGATGAAGGAAAATAATCCTGAAACACCGGTGTCCAGAGTTGGTGCTGCAACTTTGCTTTTACACTTCTAAATCTACGAATAGCGCACACGCTTTGTAGTACTGCATTTACTATGATGATCTTGGGGTATTCCCGCTGGTCGGTGGAGTAGTGTGCGACGCATGGACTTTCATTTAAAAATGGCTCCCTCTAACCATTTGGCTGACGAGTTCGGACAACGCACCTACGCGCCTTGAGAGGTACCAGACCCGATAAAATTTGGCAGCCTGCACAGCAAACCCCCGAAAACTACCTATAGTCTGCTGATGAAGGAAAATAATCCTGAAATACCGGTGTCCAGAGTTGGTGCTGCAACTTTGCTTTTACACTTCTAAATCTACGAAAAGCGCACACGCTTTGAAGTACTGCATTTACCGTGATGCTCTTGGGGTATACCCGCTGGTGGGTGAAGTAGTGTGCGACCCATGGACTTTCATTTAAAAATGGCTCCCTCGAACCATTGGGCTGACGAGTTCGGACAACACACCTACGCGCCTTGAGAGGTACCAGACCCGATAATATTTGGCAGCCTGCACAGCAAACCCCCGAAAACTACCAATACTCTGCTCATGAAGGAAAATAATCCTGAAATACCGGTGTCCAGAGTTGGTGCTGCAACTTTGCTTTTACACTTCTAAATCTACGAAAAGCGCACACGCTTTGAAGTACTGCATTTACCGTGATGCTCTTGTGGTATACCCGCTGGTGGGTGGAGTAGTGTGCGACCCATGGACTTTCATTTAAAAATGACTCTCTCGAACCATTGGGCTGACGAGCTCGGTCAACGCACCTACGCGCCTTGAGAGGTACCAGACCCGATAATATTTGGCAGCCTGCACAGCAAACCCCCGAAAACTACGTATACTCTGCTGAGGAAGGAAAATAATCCTGAAACACCGGTGTCCAGAGTTGGTGCTGCAACTTTGCTTGTACACTTCTAAATCTACGAAAAGCGCACACGCTTTGAAGTACTGCATTTACCGTGATGCTCTTGGGGTATACCCGCTGGTGGGTGGAGTAGTGTGCGACCCATGGACATTCATTTAAAAATGGCTCCCTCGAACCATTGGGCTGACGAGCTCGGACAACGCACCTACGCGCCTTGAGAGGTACCAGACCCGATAATATTTGGCAGCCTGCACAGCAAACCCCCGAAAACTACCTATACTCTGCTGATGAAGGAAAATAATCCTGAAACACCGGTGTCCAGAGTTGGTGCTGCAACTTTGCTTTTACACTTCTAAATCTACGAAAAGCGCACACGCTTTGAAGTACTGCATTTACCGTGATGCTCTTGGGGTATACCCGCTGGTGGGTGGAGTAGTGTGTGACCCATGGACTTTCATTTAAAAATGGCTCCCTCGAACCATTGGGCTGACGAGCTCGGACAACGCACATACGCGCTTTGCGAGGTACCAGACCCGATAATATTTGGCAGCCTGCACAGCAAACCCCCGAAAACTACCTATACTCTGCTGATGAAGGAAAATAATCCTGAAACACCGGTGTCCAGAGTTGGGGCTGCAACTTTGCTTTTACACTTCTAAATCTACGAAAAGCGCACACGCTTTGAAGTACTGCATTTACCCTGATGCTCTTGGAGTATACCCGCTGGTGGGTGGAGTAGTGTGCGACCCATGGACTTTCATTTAAAAATGGCTCCCTTGAACCATTGGGCTGACGAGCTCGGACAACGCACCTACGCGCCTTGAGAGGTACCAGACCCGATAATATTTGTCAGCCTGCACAGCAAACCCCCGAAAACTACCTATACTCTGCTGATGAAGGAAAATAATCCTGAAACACCGGTGTCCAGAGTTGGTGCTGCAACTTTGCTTTTACACTTCTAAATCTACGAAAAGCACACACGCTTTGAAGTACTGCATTTACCGTGATGCTCTTGGGGTATACCCGCTGGTGGGTGGAGTAGTGTGCGACCCATGGACTTTCAATTAAAAATGGCTCCCTCGAACCATTGGGCTGAGTAGCTCGGACAACGCACATACGCGCCTTGAGAGGTACCAGACCCGATAATACTTGGGAGCCTGCACAGAAAACCCCCGAAAACTACCTATACTCTGCTGATGAAGGAAAATAATCCTGAAACACCGGTGTCCAGAGTTGGTGCTGCAACTTTGCTTTTACACTTCTAAATCTACGAAAAGCGCACACGCTTTGAAGTACTGCATTTACCGTGATGCTCTTGGGGTATACCCGCTGGTGGGTGAAGTAGTGTGCGACCCATGGACTTTCATTTAAAAATGGCTCCCTCGAACCATTGGGCTGATGACCTCGGACAACGCACCTACGCGCCTTGAGAGGTACCAGACCCGATAAAATTTGGCAGCCTGCACAGCAAACCCCCGAAAACTACCTATAGTCTGCTGATGAAGGAAAATAATCCTGAAATACCGGTGTCCAGAGTTGGTGCTGCAACTTTGCTTTTACACTTCTAAATCTACGAAAAGCGCACACGCTTTGAAGTACTGCATTTACCGTGATGCTCTTGGGGTATACCCGCTGGTGGGTGAAGTAGTGTGCGACCCATGGACTTTCATTTAAAAATGGCTCCCTCGAACCATTGGGCTGATGACCTCGGACAACGCACCTACGCGCCTTGAGAGGTACCAGACCTGATAATATTAGGCAGCCTGCACAGCAACCCCCGAAAACTACCTATACTCTGCTGATGAAGAAAAATAATCCGGAAACACCGGTGTCCAGAGTTGGTGCTGCAACTTTGCTTCTACACTTCTAAATCTACGAAAAGCACACACGCTTTGAAGTACTGCATTTACCGTGATGCTCTTGGGGTATACCGCTGGTGGGTGTAGTAGTTTGCGACCCATGGACTCTCATTTAAAAATGGCTCCCTCGAACCATTGGACTGACGAGCTCGGACAACGCACCTACGCGCCTTGAGAGGTACCAGACCTGATAATATTAGGCAGCCTGCACAGCAACCCCCGAAAACTACCTATACTCTGCTGATGAAGAAAAATAATCCTGAAACACCGGTGTCCAGAGTTGGTGCTGCAACTTTGCTTCTACACTTCTAAATCTACGAAAAGCACACACGCTTTGAAGTACTGCATTTACCGTGATGCTCTTGGGGTATACCCGCTGGTGGGTGGAGTAGTGTGCGACCCATGGACTTTCATTTAAAAATGGCTCCCTCGAACCATTGGGCTGAGTAGCTCGGACAACGCACATACGCGCCTTGAGAGGTACCAGACCCGATAATTTTTGGGAGCCTGCACAGCAAACCCCCGAAAACTACCTATACTCTGCTGATGAAGGAAAATAATTCTGAAACACCGGTGTCCAGAGTTGGTGCTGCAACTTTGCTTTTACACTTCTAAATCTACGAAAAGCGCACACGCTTTGTAGTACTGCATTTACTATGATGATCTTGGGGTATTCCCGCTGGTCGGTGGAGTAGTGTGCGACACATGGACTTTCATTTAAAAATGGCTCCCTCTAACCATTTGGCTGACGAGTTCGGACAACGCACCTACGCGCCTTGAGAGTTACCAGACCCGATAAAATTTGGCAGCCTGCACAGCAAACCCCCGAAAACTACCTATAGTCTGCTGATGAAGGAAAATAATCCTGAAATACCGGTGTCCAGAGTTTGTGCTGCAACTTTGCTTTTACACTTCTAAATCTACGAAAAGCGCACACGCTTTGAAGTACTGCATTTACCGTGATGCTCTTGGGGTATACCCGCTGGTGGGTGAAGTAGTGTGCGACCCATGGACTTTCATTTAAAAATGGCTCCCTCGAACCATTGGGCTGATGACCTCGGACAACGCACCTACGCGCCTTGAGAGGTACCAGACCTGATAATATTAGGCAGCCTGCACAGCAACCCCCGAAAACTACCTATACTCTGCTGATGAAGAAAAATAATCCGGAAACACCGGTGTCCAGAGTTGGTGCTGCAACTTTGCTTTTACACTTCTAAATCTACGAAAAGCACACACGCTTTGAAGTACTGCATTTACCGTGATGCTCTTGGGGTATACCCGCTGGTGGGTGGAGTAGTGTGCGACCCATGGACTTTCATTTAAAAATGGCTCCCTCGAACCATTGGGCTGGTGAGCTCGGACAATGCACCTACGCGCCTTGAGAGGTACCAGACCCGATAATATTAGGCAGCCTGCACAGCAAACCCCCGAAAACTACCGATACTCTGCTGATGAAGAAAAATAATCCTGAAACACCGGTGTCCAGAGTCGGTGCTGCAACTTTGCTTTTACACTTCTAAATCTACGAAAAGCACACACGCTTTGAAGTACTGCATTTACCGTGATGCTCTTGGGGTATACCCGCTGGTGGATGGAGTAGTGTGCGACCTATGGACTTTCATTTAAAAATGGCTTCCTCGAACCATTGGGCTGACGAGCTCGGACAACGCACATACGCGCTTTGCGAGGTACCAGATCCGATAATATTTGGCAGCCTGCACAGCAAACCCCCGAAAACTACCTATACTCTGCTGATGAAGGAAAATAATCCTGAAACACCGGTGTCCAGAGTTGGTGCTGCAACTTTGCTTTTACACTTCTAAATCTACGAAAAGCGCACACACTTTGAAGTACTGCATTTACCATGATGCTCTTGGGGTATACCCGCTGGTGGGTGGAGTAGTGTGCGACCCATGGACTTTCATTTAAAAATGGCTCCCTTGAACCATTGGGCTGACGAGCTCGGACAACGCACCTACGCGCCTTGAGAGATACCAGACCCGATAATATTTGGCAGCCTTCACAGCAAACCACCGAAAACAACCTATACTCTGCTGATGAAGGAAAATAATCCTGAAACACCGGTGTCCAGAGTTGGTGCTGCAACTTTGCTTTTACACTTCTAAATCTACGAAAAGCACACACGCTTTGAAGTACTGCATTTACTGTGATGCTCTTGGGGTATACCCGCTGGTGGGTGGAGTAGTGTGCGACCCATGGACTTTCATTTAAAAATGGCTCCCTCGAACCATTGGGCTGAGTAGCTCGGACAACGCACATACGCGCCTTGAGAGGTACCAGACCCAATAATATTTGGGAGCCTGCACAGCAAACCCCCGAAAACTACCTATACTCTGCTGATGAAGGAAAATAATTCTGAAACACCGGTGTCCAGATTTGGTGCTGCAACTTTGCTTTTACACTTCTAAATCTACGAAAAGCGCACACGCTTTGTAGTACTGCATTTACTATGATGATCTTGGGGTATTCCCGCTGGTCGGTGGAGTAGTGTGCGACACATGGACTTTCATTTAAAAATGGCTCCCTCTAACCATTTGGCTGACGAGTTCGGACAACGCACCTACGCGCCTTGAGAGTTACCAGACCCGATAAAATTTGGCAGCCTGCACAGCAAACCCCCGAAAACTACCTATAGTCTGCTGATGAAGGAAAATAATCCTGAAATACCGGTGTCCAGAGTTGGTGCTGCAACTTTGCTTTTACACTTCTAAATCTACGAAAAGCACACACGCTTTGAAGTACTGCATTTACCGTGATGCTCTTGGGGTATACCGCTGGTGGGTGTAGTAGTTTGCGACCCATGGACTCTCATTTAAAAATGGCTCCCTCGAACCATTGGGCTGACGAGTTCGGATAACACACCTACGCGCCTTGAGAGGTACCAGACCCGATAATATTTGGCAGCCTGCACAGCAAACCCCCGAAAACTACCTATACTCTGCTGATGAAGGAAAATAATCCTGAAATACCGGTGTCCAGAGTTGGTGCTGCAACTTTGCTTTTTCACTTCTAAATCTACGAAAAGCGCACACGCTTTGAAGTACTGCATTTACTGTGATGCTCTTGGGGTATACCCGCTGGTGGGTGGAGTAGTGTGCGACCCATGGACTTTCATTTAAAAAGGGCTCCCTCGAACCATTGGGCTGGTGAGCTCGGACAATGCACCTACGCGCCTTGAGAGGTACCAGACCCGATAATATTAGGCAGCCTGCACAGCAAACCCCCGAAAACTACCGATACTCTGCTGATGAAGAAAAATAATCCGGAAACACCGGTGTCCAGAGTTGGTGCTGCAACTTTGCTTTTACACTTCTAAATCTACGAAAAGCACACACGCTTTGAAGTACTGCATTTACCGTGATGCTCTTGGGGTATACCGCTGTTGGGTGGAGTAGTGTGCGACCCATGGACTCTCATTTAAAAATGGCTCCCTCGAACCATTGGGCTGAGTAGCTCGGACAACGCACATACGCGCCTTGAGAGGTACCAGACCCGATAATATTTGGGAGCCTGCACGGAAAACCCCCGAAAACTACCTATACTCTGCTGATGAAGGAAAATAATCCTGAAACACCGGTGTCCAGAGTTGGTGCTGCAACTTTGCTTTTACACTTCTAAATCTACGAATAGCGCACACGCTTTGTAGTACTGCATTTACTATGATGATCTTGGGGTATTCCCGCTGGTCGGTGGAGTAGTGTGCGACGCATGGACTTTCATTTAAAAATGGCTCCCTCTAACCATTTGGCTGACGAGTTCGGACAACGCACCTACGCGCCTTGAGAGGTACCAGACCCGATAAAATTTGGCAGCCTGCACAGCAAACCCCCGAAAACTACCTCTACTCTGCTGATGAAGGAAAATAATCCTGAAACACCGGTGTCTAGAGTTGGTGCTGCAACTTTGCTTTTACACTTCTAAATCTACGAAAAGCGCACACGCTTTGAAGTACTGCATTTACCGTGATGCTCTTGTGGTATACCCGCTGGTGGGTGGAGTAGTGTGCGACCCATGGACTTTCATTTAAAAATGGCTCCCTCAAACCATTGGGCTGACGAGCTTGGACAACGCACCTACGCGCCTTGAGAGGTACCAGACCCGATAATATTTGGCAGCCTGCACAGCAAACCCCCGAAAACTACCTATACTCTGCTGATGAAGGAAAATAATCCTGAAACACCGGTGTCCAGAGTTGGTGTTGCAACTTTGCTATTACACTTCTAAATCTACGAAAAGCGCACACGCTTTGAAGTACTGCATTTACCGTGATGCTCTTGGGGTATACCCGCTGGTGGATGGAGTAGTGTGCGACCCATGGACTTTCATTTAAAAATGGCTTCCTCGAACCATTGGGCTGACGAGCTCGGACAACGCACATACGCGCTTTGCGAGGTACCAGACCCGATAATATTTGGCAGCCTGCACAGCAAACCCCCGAAAACTACCTATACTCTGCTGATGAAGGAAAATAATCCTGAAACACCGGTGCCAAGAGTTGGTGCTGCAACTTTGCTTTTACACTTCTAAATCTACAAAAAGCGCACACACTTTGAAGTACTGCATTTACCATGATGCTCTTGGGGTATACCCGCTGGTGGGTGGAGTAGTGTGCGACCCATGGACTTTCATTTAAAAATGGCTCCCTTGAACCATTGGGCTGACGAGCTCGGACAACGCACCTACTCGCCTTGAGAGATACCAGACCCGATAATATTTGGCAGCCTGCACAGCAAACCACCGAAAACAACCTATACTCTGCTGATGAAGGAAAATAATCCTGAAACACCGGTGTCCAGAGTTGGTGCTGCAACTTTGCTTTTACACTTCTAAATCTACGAAAAGCACACACGCTTTGAAGTACTGCATTTACCTTGATGCTCTTGGGGTATACCCGCTGGTGGGTGGAGTAGTGTGCGACCCATGGACTTTCAATTAAAAATGGCTCCCTCGAACCATTGGGCTGAGTAGCTCGGACAACGCACATACGCGCCTTGAGAGGTACCAGACCCGATAATATTTGGGAGCCTGCACAGAAAACCCCCGAAAACTACCTATACTCTGCTGATGAAGGAAAATAATCCTGAAACACCGGTGTCCAGAGTTGGTGCTGCAACTTTGCTTTTACACTTCTAAATCTACGAATAGCGCACACGCTTTGTAGTACTGCATTTACTATGATGATCTTGGGGTATTCCCGCTGGTCGGTGGAGTAGTGTGCGACGCATGGACTTTCATTTAAAAATGGCTCCCTCTAACCATTTGGCTGACGAGTTCGGACAACGCACCTACGTGCCTTGAGAGGTACCAGACCCGATAAAATTTGGCAGCCTGCACAGCAAACCCCCGAAAACTACCTATAGTCTGCTGATGAAGGAAAATAATCCTGAAATACCGGTGTCCAGAGTTGGTGCTGCAACTTTGCTTTTACACTTCTAAATCTACGAAAAGCGCACACGCTTTGAAGTACTGCATTTACCGTGATGCTCTTGGGGTATACCCGCTGGTGGGTGAAGTAGTGTGCGACCCATGGACTTTCATTTAAAAATGGCTCCCTCGAACCATTGGGCTGATGACCTCGGACAACGCACCTACGCGCCTTGAGAGGTACCAGACCTGATAATATTAGGCAGCCTGCACAGCAACCCCCGAAAACTACCTATACTCTGCTGATGAAGAAAAATAATCCGGAAACACCGGTGTCCAGAGTTGGTGCTGCAACTTTGCTTCTACACTTCTAAATCTACGAAAAGCACACACGCTTTGAAGTACTGCATTTACCGTGATGCTCTTGGGGTATACCGCTGGTGGGTGTAGTAGTTTGCGACCCATGGACTCTCATTTAAAAATGGCTCCCTCGAACCATTGGACTGACGAGCTCGGACAACGCACCTACGCGCCTTGAGAGGTACCAGACCTGATAATATTAGGCAGCCTGCACAGCAACCCCCGAAAACTACCTATACTCTGCTGATGAAGAAAAATAATCCTGAAACACCGGTGTCCAGAGTTGGTGCTGCAACTTTGCTTCTACACTTCTAAATCTACGAAAAGCACACACGCTTTGAAGTACTGCATTTACCGTGATGCTCTTGGGGTATACCCGCTGGTGGGTGGAGTAGTGTGCGACCCATGGACTTTCATTTAAAAATGGCTCCCTCGAACCATTGGGCTGAGTAGCTCGGACAACGCACATACGCGCCTTGAGAGGTACCAGACCCGATAATTTTTGGGAGCCTGCACAGCAAACCCCCGAAAACTACCTATACTCTGCTGATGAAGGAAAATAATTCTGAAACACCGGTGTCCAGAGTTGGTGCTGCAACTTTGCTTTTACACTTCTAAATCCACGAAAAGCGCACACGCTTTGTAGTACTGCATTTACTATGATGATCTTGGGGTATTCCCGCTGGTCGGTGGAGTAGTGTGCGACACATGGACTTTCATTTAAAAATGGCTCCCTCTAACCATTTGGCTGACGAGTTCGGACAACGCACCTACGCGCCTTGAGAGTTACCAGACCCGATAAAATTTGGCAGCCTGCACAGCAAACCCCCGAAAACTACCTATAGTCTGCTGATGAAGGAAAATAATCCTGAAATACCGGTGTCCAGAGTTGGTGCTGCAACTTTGCTTTTACACTTCTAAATCTACGAAAAGCGCACACGCTTTGAAGTACTGCATTTACCGTGATGCTCTTGGGGTATACCCGCTGGTGGGTGAAGTAGTGTGCGACCCATGGACTTTCATTTAAAAATGGCTCCCTCGAACCATTGGGCTGATGACCTCGGACAACGCACCTACGCGCCTTGAGAGGTACCAGACCTGATAATATTAGGCAGCCTGCACAGCAACCCCCGAAAACTACCTATACTCTGCTGATGAAGAAAAATAATCCGGAAACACCGGTGTCCAGAGTTGGTGCTGCAACTTTGCTTTTACACTTCTAAATCTACGAAAAGCACACACGCTTTGAAGTACTGCATTTACCGTGATGCTCTTGGGGTATACCGCTGGTGGGTGTAGTAGTTTGCGACCCATGGACTCTCATTTAAAAATGGCTCCCTCGAACCATTGGGCTGACGAGTTCGGATAACACACCTACGCGCCTTGAGAGGTACCAGACCCGATAATATTTGGCAGCCTGCACAGCAAACCCCCGAAAACTACCTATACTCTGCTGATGAAGGAAAATAATCCTGAAATACCGGTGTCCAGAGTTGGTGCTGCAACTTTGCTTTTTCACTTCTAAATCTACGAAAAGCTCACACGCTTTGAAGTACTGCATTTACCGTGATGCTCTTGGGGTATACCCGCTGGTGGGTGGAGTAGTGTGCGACCCATGGACTTTCATTTAAAAATGGCTCCCTCGAACCATTGGGCTGGTGAGCTCGGACAATGCACCTACGCGCCTTGAGAGGTACCAGACCCGATAATATTAGGCAGCCTGCACAGCAAACCCCCGAAAACTACCGATACTCTGCTGATGAAGAAAAATAATCCGGAAACACCGGTGTCCAGAGTTGGTGCTGCAACTTTGCTTTTACACTTCTAAATCTACGAAAAGCACACACGCTCTGAAGTACTGCATTTACCGTGATGCTCTTGGGGTATACCGCTGTTGGGTGGAGTAGTGTGCGACCCATGGACTCTCATTTAAAAATGGCTCCCTCGAACCATTGGACTGACGAGCTCGGACAACGCACCTACGCGCCTTGAGAGATACCAGACCCGATAATATTTGGCAGCCTGCACAGCAAACCCCCGAAAACTACCTATACTCTGCTGATGAAGGAAAATAATCCTGAAACACCGGTGTCTAGAGTTGGTGCTGCAACTTTGCTTTTACACTTCTAAATCTACGAAAAGCGCACACGCTTTGAAGTACTGCATTTACCGTGATGCTCTTGTGGTATACCCGCTGGTGGGTGGAGTAGTGTGCGACCCATGGACTTTCATTTAAAAATGGCTCCCTCAAACCATTGGGCTGACGAGCTTGGACAACGCACCTACGCGCCTTGAGAGGTACCAGACCCGATAATATTTGGCAGCCTGCACAGCAAACCCCCGAAAACTACCTATACTCTGCTGATGAAGGAAAATAATCCTGAAACACCGGTGTCCAGAGTTGGTGTTGCAACTTTGCTATTACACTTCTAAATCTACGAAAAGCGCACACGCTTTGAAGTACTGCATTTACCGTGATGCTCTTGGGGTATACCCGCTGGTGGATGGAGTAGTGTGCGACCCATGGACTTTCATTTAAAAATGGCTTCCTCGAACCATTGGGCTGACGAGCTCGGACAACGCACATACGCGCTTTGCGAGGTACCAGACCCGATAATATTTGGCAGCCTGCACAGCAAACCCCCGAAAACTACCTATACTCTGCTGATGAAGGAAAATAATCCTGAAACACCGGTGCCAAGAGTTGGTGCTGCAACTTTGCTTTTACACTTCTAAATCTACAAAAAGCGCACACACTTTGAAGTACTGCATTTACCATGATGCTCTTGGGGTATACCCGCTGGTGGGTGGAGTAGTGGGTGACCCATGGACTTTCATTTAAAAATGGCTCCCTTGAACCATTGGGCTGACGAGCTCGGACAACGCACCTACGCGCCTTGAGAGATACCAGACCCGATAATATTTGGCAGCCTGCACAGCAAACCACCGAAAACAACCTATACTCTGCTGATGAAGGAAAATAATCCTGAAACACCGGTGTCCAGAGTTGGTGCTGCAACTTTGCTTTTACACTTCTAAATCTACGAATAGCGCACACGCTTTGTAGTACTGCATTTACTATGATGATCTTGGGGTATTCCCGCTGGTCGGTGGAGTAGTGTGCGACGCATGGACTTTCATTTAAAAATGGCTCCCTCTAACCATTTGGCTGACGAGTTCGGACAACGCACCTACGCGGCTTGAGAGGTACCAGACCCGATAAAATTTGGCAGCCTGCACAGCAAACCCCCGAAAACTACCTATAGTCTGCTGATGAAGGAAAATAATCCTGAAATACCGGTGTCCAGAGTTGGTGCTGCAACTTTGCTTTTACACTTCTAAATCTACGAAAAGCGCACACGCTTTGAAGTACTGCATTTACCGTGATGCTCTTGGGGTATACCCGCTGGTGGGTGAAGTAGTGTGCGACCCATGGACTTTCATTTAAAAATGGCTCCCTCGAACTATTGGGCTGATGACCTCGGACAACGCACCTACGCGCCTTGAGAGGTACCAGACCTGATAATATTAGGCAGCCTGCACAGCAACCCCCGAAAACTACCTATACTCTGCTGATGAAGAAAAATAATCCGGAAACAGCGGTGTCCAGAGTTGGTGCTGCAACTTTGCTTCTACACTTCTAAATCTACGAAAAGCACACACGCTTTGAAGTACTGCATTTACCGTGATGCTCTTGGGGTATACCGCTGGTGGGTGTAGTAGTTTGCGACCCATGGACTCTCATTTAAAAATGGCTCCCTCGAACCATTGGACTGACGAGCTCGGACAACGCACCTACGCGCGTTGAGACTTACCAGACCCGATAATATTTGGCAGCCTGCACAGCAAACCCCCGAAAACTACCTATACTCTGCTGATGAAGGAAAATAATCCTGAAACACCGGTGTCCAGAGTTGGTGCTGCAACTTTGCTTTTACACTTCTAAATCTACGAAAAGCGTACACGCTTTGAAGTACTGCATTTACCGTGATGCTCTTGTGGTATACCCGCTGGTGGGTGGAGTAGTGTGCGACCCATGGACATTCATTTAAAAATGGCTCCCTCGAACCATTGGGCTGACGAGCTCGGACAACGCACCTACGCGCCTTGAGAGGTACCAGACCCGATAATATTTGGCAGCCTGCACAGCAAACCCCCGAAAACTACCTATACTCTGCTGATGAAGGAAAATAATCCTGAAACACCGGTGTCCAGAGTTGGTGCTGCAACTTTGCTTTTACACTTCTAAATCTACGAAAAGCGCACATGCTTTGAAGTACTGCATTTACCGTGATGCTCTTGGGGTATACCCGCTGGTGGGTGGAGTAGTGTGCGACCCATGGACTTTCATTTAAAAATGGCTCCCTCGAAACCATTGGGCTGACGAGCTCGGGCAACGCACATACGCGCTTTGAGAGGTACCAGACCCGATAATATTTGGCAGCCTGCACAGCAAACCCCCGAAAACTACCTATACTCTGCTGATGAAGGACAATAATCCTGAAACACCGGTGTCCAGAGTTGGTGCTGCAACTTTGCTTTTACACTTCTAAATCTACGAAAAGCGCACACGCTTTGAAGTACTGCATTTACCGTGATGCTCTTGGGGTATACCCGCTGGTGGGTGGAGTAGTGTGTGACCCATGGACTTTCATTTAAAAATGGCTCCCTCGAACCATTGGGCTGACGAGCTCGGACAACGCACATACGCGCTTTGCGAGGTACCAGACCCGATAATATTTGGCAGCCTGCACAGCAAACCCCCGAAAACTACCTATACTCTGCTGATGAAGGAAAATAATCCTGAAACACCGGTGTCCAGAGTTGGGGCTGCAACTTTGCTTTTACACTTCTAAATCTACGAAAAGCGCACACGCTTTGAAGTACTGCATTTACCCTGATGCTCTTGGAGTATACCCGCTGGTGGGTGGAGTAGTGTGCGACCCATGGACTTTCATTTAAAAATGGCTCCCTTGAACCATTGGGCTGACGAGCTCGGACAACGCACCTACGCGCCTTGAGAGGTACCAGACCCGATAATATTTGTCAGCCTGCACAGCAAACCCCCGAAAACTACCTATACTCTGCTGATGAAGGAAAATAATCCTGAAACACCGGTGTCCAGAGTTGGTGCTGCAACTTTGCTTTTACACTTCTAAATCTACGAAAAGCACACACGCTTTGAAGTACTGCATTTACCGTGATGCTCTTGGGGTATACCCGCTGGTGGGTGGAGTAGTGTGCGAGCCATGGACTTTCATTTAAAAATGGCTCCCTCAAACCATTGGGCTGATGAGTTCGGACAACGCACATACGCGCCTTGAGAGGTACCAGACCCGATAATATTTGGCAGCCTGCACAGAAAACCCCCGAAAACTACCTATACTCTGCTGATGTAGGAAAATAATCCTGAAACATCGGTGTCCAGAGTTGGTGCTGCAACTTTGCTTTTACACTTCTAAATCTACGAAAAGCGCACACGCTTTGAAGTACTGCATTTACTATGATGATCTTGGGGTATACCCGCTGGTGGGTGGAGTAGTGTGCGATCCATGGACTTTCATTTAAAAATGGCTCCTTCGAACCATTGGGCTGACGAGTTCGAACAACGCACCTACGCGCCTTGAGAGGTACCAGACCCGATAAAATTTGGCAGCCTGCACAGCAAACCCCCGAAAACTACCTATAGTCTGCTGATGAAGGAAAATAATCCTGAAATACAGGTGTCCAGAGTTGGTGCTGCAACTTTGCTTTTACACTTCTAAATCTACGAAAAGCGCACACGCTTTGAAGTACTGCATTTAGCCGTGATGCTCTTGGGGTATACCCGCTGGTGGGTGGAGTAGTGTGCGAGCCATGGACTTTCATTTAAAAATGGCTTCCTCAAACCATTGGGCTGATGAGTTCAGACAACGCACATACGCGCCTTGAGAGGTACCAGACCCGATAATATTTGGCAGCCTGCACAGCAAACCCCCGAAAACTACCTATACTCTGCTGATGAAGAAAAATAATCCGGAAACACCGGTGTCCAGAGTTGGTGCTGCAACTTTGCTTTTACACTTCTAAATCTACGAAAAGCACACACGCTTTGAAGTACTGCATTTACCGTGATGTTCTTGGGGTATACCGCTGGTGGGTGGAGTAGTGTGCGACCCATGGACTCTCATTTAAAAATGGCTCCCTCGAACCATTGGACTGACGAGCTCGGACAACGCACCTACGCGCCTTGAGAGGTACCAGACCCGATAATACTTGGCAGCCTGCACAGCAAACCCCCGAAAACTACCTATACTCTGCTGATGAAGGAAAATAATCCTGAAACACCGGTGTCCAGAGTTGGTGCTGCAACTTTGCTTTTACACTTCTAAATCTACGAAAAGCGCACACGCTTTGAAGTACTGCATTTACCGTGATGCTCTTGGAGTATACCCGCTGGTGGGTGGAGTAGTGTGCGACCCATGGACTTTCATTTAAAAATGGCTCCCTTGAACCATTGGGCTGACGAGCTCGGACAACGCACCTACGCGCCTTGAGAGGTACCAGACCCGATAATATTTGTCAGCCTGCACAGCAAACCCCCGAAAACTACCTATACTCTGCTGATGAAGGAAAATAATCCTGAAACACCGGTGTCCAGAGTTGGTGCTGCAACTTTGCTTTTACACTTCTAAATCTACGAAAAGCACACACGCTTTGAAGTACTGCATTTACCGTGATGCTCTTGGGGTATACCCGCTGGTGGGTGGAGTAGTGTGCGAGCCATGGACTTTCATTTTAAAGAACTAACAAATTCCTCACGCCTAGATACCCAAGACACTTATTCCTCGGAAATATGCGAACGAATAGCAGATTATTTTGTAGAAAAAGTAGAGAAAATCCATTCTACTTTTACTAAATCTACTAATTTGACCAATACTAATGTACCTATTAAAGCTCCTTGTACACACAATCTCACACTTAATAAATTCATTACTCCTGACAGAAAGGATCTACTTAAGATTATAAATGGAATACATTCTGGATCCCCTAATGATGTGTGCCCGCAGAAAAGGAGTAAGGACATTATGGAAAGCACACTTATTAATCATATCAGTTATATGGTTACGCTATCCTTTCAGGAATGTCTGGTTCCAGAGGCTTGGAAATTAGCCCAAGTAATTCCTTTAAAGAAAAAACCAAACATCCCCATTTCACAGCTAAAAAACCTGAGACCTATCTCCCTTCTCCCGTACTGTGCCAAAATTATTGAAAAAATAGTTAATAAACAACTTATGGCATTTCTGGAGGGAGAAAAATTACTCCATCCATCCCAATCGGGATTTAGACCAGGTTATTCCACCGAATCCGCAGTCCTATACTCCACAGAATACATACGTAAGATGGTGGACGAAGGCGAGACGGCAGCGCTGGTCATGCTCGACCTCAGTGCAGCATTTGACACCGTGCTGCACTCCACGCTGTTGTCTCGCCTCTCGGATTTAGGTGTGACAGGAACAGCTCTTGCCTGGATGGAATCCTTCCTTACTGATAGATCGTTCCAGCTGCATTGCCCACCCTTTAAGTCATCTCCTCGCAGCGTAAACCATGGGGTTCCACAGGGCTCCAGTTTGAGCCCTACTTTATTCAACATCTATATGGAACCCCTGGCACACGTTGTAGAGAATTTTGGCGTGGGCATTGTAAGCTACGCGGATGATACTCAATTAATGTTCAAACTAACACCGGACAGCAAAGACTATGCCGCCAACTTTTCCAACTGTATGGCGGCTGTAGCCACCTGGATGGACAACAATTGTCTCCGTTTGAATGGCGACAAGACAGAGGTACTGGTGGTAGGGAAGGAAACCTCCATATGGTCTCACGCATGGTGGCCAAGTGAACTGGGAGAATTACCCAGTCCCGTTAAATCGGTAAGAAACCTAGGGATCATGCTAGACTCGGATTTATCTGGCAAATCCCAAGTTAATAAAACTACAGGAATTTGCTTCGGCACACTAAAGGTTCTTCGAAAAATTATCGACCTCATTCCCATCAAAGCTAGAAAAGCATTAGTCCATGCTCTCATAACTCCCCATCTGGACTACGGAAATGCTCTCCTGATATGTCTCAATCAAAAAGGCCTACACCAGCTACAATGCATTCAAAATGCAGCGGCTCGAATGGTGCTAGGCCTCCCGAGAAGAACATCTACCAAAGCAGCCTTAACCAAGCTACATTGGCTTCCTGTCAAGGAAAGAATTAGATTCAAAAGCCTCTGCTATGCCCATCGTATAGCTCATAATAAAGGCCCCACCTACCTTAGAAGTCTTCTGACCATCCATTGTCCGTTAACAGACTTAAGATCTTCAGAAATGATGCAATTTAAACTCCCTCGCATTACGAGAGCCAAAATGGGAGGTAAATCCTTCCGTTTTTTGGCCACTAAATATTGGAACGCCCTTCCACTTCCTCTTCGGATGGAACCCTCCGAAACACTATTCAGGGCCAAATTGAAAACTCTTCTATTCCCCAAATAATTGCTGTCTTTACTCCCTCAGTTTTCATCCTCCTCAGTTTATGAATTGTAAGCAGTTAGCGCGGGGACACACAGTTTTGTGTAGCCAGGCGCTCTATAAATGTTTTTATTATTATTATTATTACGAAAAGCGCACACACTTTGAAGTACTGCATTTACCATGATGCTCTTGGGGTATACCCGCTGGTGGGTGGAGTAGTGTGCGACCCATGGACTTTCATTTAAAAATGGCTCCCTTGAACCATTGGGCTGACGAGCTCGGACAACGCACATACGCGCTTTGCGAGGTACCAGACCCGATAATATTTGGCAGCCTGCACAGCAAACCCCCGAAAACTACCTATACTCTGCTGATGAAGGAAAATAATCCTGAAACACCGGTGTCCAGAGTTGGTGCTGCAACTTTGCTTTTACACTTCTAAATCTACGAAAAGCGCACACACTTTGAAGTACTGCATTTACCATGATGCTCTTGGGGTATACCCGCTGGTGGGTGGAGTAGTGTGCGACCCATGGACTTTCATTTAAAAATGGCTCCCTTGAACCATTGGGCTGACGAGCTCGGACAACGCACCTACGCGCCTTGAGAGATACCAGACCCGATAATATTTGGCAGCCTGCACAGCAAACCACCAAAAACAACCTATACGCTGCTGATGAAGGAAAATAATCCTGAAACACCGGTGTCCAGAGTTGGTGCTGCAACTTTGCTTTTACACTTCTAAATCTACGAAAAGCACACACGCTTTGAAGTACTGCATTTACTATGATGATCTTGGGGTATTCCCGCTGGTCGGTGGAGTAGTGTGCGACGCATGGACTTTCATTTAAAAATGGCTCCCTGTAACCATTTGGCTGACGTGTTCGGACAACGCACCTACGCGCCTTGAGAGGTACCAGACCCGATAAAATTTGGCAGCCTGCACAGCAAACCCCCGAAAACTACCTATAGTCTGCTGATGAAGGAAAATAATCCTGAAATACCGGTGTCCAGAGTTGGTGCTGCAACTTTGCTTTTACACTTCTAAATCTACGAAAAGCGCACACGCTTTGAAGTACTGCATTTACCGTGATGCTCTTGGGGTATACCCGCTGGTGGGTGAAGTAGTGTGCGACCCATGGACTTTCATTTAAAAATGGCTCCCTCGAACCATTGGGCTGATGACCTCGGACAACGCACCTACGCGCCTTGAGAGGTACCAGACCAGATAATATTAGGCAGCCTGCACAGCAACCCCCGAAAATTACCTATACTCTGCTGATGAAGAAAAATAATCCGGAAACACCGGTGTCCAGAGTTGGTGCTGCAACTTTGCTTTTACACTTCTAAATCTACGAAAAGCACACACGCTTTGAAGTACTGCATTTACCGTGATGCTCTTGGGGTATACCGCTGGTGGGTGTAGTAGTTTGCGACCCATGGACTCTCATTTAAAAATGGCTCCCTCGAACCATTGGGCTGATGACCTCGGACAACGCACCTACGCGCCTTGAGAGGTACCAGACCCGATAATATTTGTCAGCCTGCACAGCAAACCCCCGAAAACTACCTATACTCTGCTGATGAAGGAAAATAATCCTGAAACACCGGTGTCCAGAGTTGGTGCTGCAACTTTGCTTTTACACTTCTAAATCTACGAAAAGCACACACGCTTTGAAGTACTGCATTTACCGTGATGCTCTTGGGGTATACCCGCTGGTGGGTGGAGTAGTGTGTGACCCATGGACTTTCATTTAAAAATGGCTCCCTCAAACCATTGGGCTGATGAGTTCGGACAACGCACATACGCGCCTTGAGAGGTACCAGACCCGATAATATTTGGCAGCCTGCACAGAAAACCCCCGAAAACTACCTATACTCTGCTGATGTAGGAAAATAATCCTGAAACATCGGTGTCCAGAGTTGGTGCTGCAACTTTGCTTTTACACTTCTAAATCTACGAAAAGCGCACACGCTTTGAAGTACTGCATTTACTATGATGATCTTGGGGTATACCCGCTGGTGGGTGGAGTAGTGTGCGATCCATGGACTTTCATTTAAAAATGGCTCCTTCGAACCATTGGGCTGACGAGTTCGGACAACGCACCTACGCGCCTTGAGAGGTACCAGACCCGATAAAATTTGGCAGCCTGCACAGCAAACCCCCGAAAACTACCTATAGTCTGCTGATGAAGGAAAATAATCCTGAAATACAGGTGTCCAGAGTTGGTGCTGCAACTTTGCTTTTACACTTCTAAATCTACGAAAAGCACACACGCTTTGAATAACTGCATTTACCGTGATGCTCTTGGGGTATACCGCTGGTGGGTGTAGTAGTTTGCGACCCATGGACTCTCATTTAAAAATGGCTCCCTCGAACCATTGGGCTGACGAGTTCGGACAACACACCTACGCGCCTTGAGAGGTACCAGACCCGATAATATTTGGCAGCCTGCACAGCAAACCCCCGAAAACTACCTATACTCTGCTAATGAAGGAAAATAATCCTGAAATACCGGTGTCCAGAGTTGGTGCTGCAACTTTGCTTTTACACTTCTAAATCTACGAAAAGCACACACGCTTTGAAGTACTGCATTTACCGTGATGCTCTTGGGGTATTCCCGCTGGTGTGTGGAGTAGTGTGCGACCCATGGACTTTAATTTAAAAATGGCTCCCTCGAACCATTGGGCTGACGAGCTCGGACAACGCTCCTACGCGCCTTGAGAGGTACCTGACCCGATAATATTTGGCAGCCTCCACAGCAAACCCCCGAAAACTACTTATACTCTGCTGATGAAGGAAAATAATCCTGAAATACCGGTGTCCAGAGTTGGTGCTGCAACTTTGCTTTTTCACTTCTAAATCTACGAAAAGCGCACACGCTTTGAAGTACTGCATTTACCGTGATGCTCTTGGGGTATACCCGCTGGTGGGTGGAGTAGTGTGCGACCCATGGACTTTCATTTAAAAATGGCTCCCTCGAACCATTGGGCTGATGAGCTCGGACAATGCACCTACGCGCCTTGAGAGGTACCAGACCCGATAATATTAGGCAGCCTGCACAGCAAACCCCCGAAAACTACCTATACTCTGCTGATGAAGAAAAATAATCCGGAAACACCGGTGTCCAGAGTTGGTGCTGCAACTTTGCTTTTACACTTCTAAATCTACGAAAAGCACACACGCTTTGAAGTACTGCATTTACCGTGATGTTCTTGGGGTATTCGCTGGTGGGTGGAGTAGTGTGCGACCCATGGACTCTCATTTAAAAATGGCTCCCTCGAACCATTGGACTGACGAGCTCGGACAACGCACCTACGCGCCTTGAGAGGTACCAGACCCGATAATACTTGGCAGCCTGCACAGCAAACCCCCGAAAACTACCTATACTCTGCTGATGAAGGAAAATAATCCTGAAACACCGGTGTCCAGAGTTGGTGCTGCAACTTTGCTTTTACACTTCTAAATCTACGAAAAGCGCACACGCTTTGAAGTACTGCATTTACCGTAATGCTCTTGTGGTATACCCGCTGGTGGGTGGAGTAGTGTGCGACCCATGGACTTACATTTAAAAATGTCTCCCTCAAACCATTGGGCTGACGAGCATGGACAACGCACCTACGCGCCTTGAGAGGTACCAGACCCGATAATATTTGGCAGCCTGCACAGCAAACCCCCGAAAACTACCTATACTCTGCTGATGAAGGAAAATAATCCTGAAACACCGGTGTCCAGAGTTGGTGTTGCAACTTTGCTATTACACTTCTAAATCTACGAAAAGCGCACACGCTTTGAAGTACTGCATTTACCGTGATGCTCTTGGGGTATACCCGCTGGGGGATGGAGTAGTGTGCGACCCATGGACTTTCATTTAAAAATGGCTTCCTCGAACCATTGGGCTGACGAGCTCGGACAACGCACATACACGCTTTGCGAGGAACCAGACCCGATAATATTTGGAAGCCTGCACAGCAAACCCCCGAAAACTACCTATACTCTGCTGATGAAGGAAAATAATCCTGAAACACCGGTGTCCAGAGTTGGTGCTGCAACTTTGCTTTTACACTTCTAAATCTACGAAAAGCGCACACGCTTTGAAGTACTGCATTTACCGTGATGCTCTTGAAGTATACCCGCTGGTGGGTGGAGTAGTGTGCGACCCATGGACTTTCATTTAAAAATGGCTCCCTTGAACCATTGGGCTGACGAGCTCGGACAACGCACCTACGCGCCTTGAGAGGTACCAGACCCGATAATATTTGGCAGCCTGCACAGCAAATCCCCGAAAACTACCTATACTCTGCTGATGAAGGAAAATAATCCTGAAACACCGGTGTCCAGAGTTGGTGCTGCAACTTTGCTTTTACACTTCTAAATCTACGAAAAGCGCACACGCTTTGAAGTACTGCATTTACTATGATGATCTTGGGGTATACCCGTTGGTGGGTGGAGTAGTGTGCGATCCATGGACTTTCATTTAAAAATGGCTCCCTCAAACCATTGGGCTGATGACTTCGGACAACGCACATACGCGCCTTGAGAGGTACCAGACCCGATAATATTTGGCAGCCTGCACAGAAAACCCCCGAAAACTACCTATACTCTGCTGATGTAGGAAAATAATCCTGAAACACCGGTGTCCAGAGTTGGTGCTGCAACTTTGCTTTTACACTTCTAAATCTACGAAAAGCGCACACGCTTTGAAGTACTGCATTTACTATGATGATCTTGGGGTATACCCGCTGGTGGGTGGAGTTGTGTGCGATCCATGGACTTTCATTTAAAAATGGCTCCTTCGAACCATTGGGCTGACGAGTTCGGACTACGCACCTACGCACCTTGAGAGGTACCAGACCCGATAAAATTTGGCAGCCTGCACAGCAAACCCCCGAAAACTACCTATAGTCTGCTGATGAAGGAAAATAATCCTGAAATACCGGTGTCCAGAGTTGGTGCTGCAACTTTGCTTTTACACTTCTAAATCTACGAAAAGCGCACACGCTTTGAAGTACTGCATTTACCGTGATGCTCTTGGGGTATACCCGCTGGTGGGTGAAGTAGTGTGCGACCCATGGACTTTCATTTAAAAATGGCTCCCTCGAACCATTGGGCTGATGACCTCGGACAACGCACCTACGCGCCTTGAGAGGTACCAGACCTGATAATGTTAGGCAGCCTGCACAGCAGCCCCCGAAAACTACCTATACTCTGCTGATGAAGAAAAATAATCCGGAAACACCGGTGTCCAGAGTTGGTGCTGCAACTTTGCTTTTACACTTCTAAATCTACGAAAAGCACACACGCTTTGAAGTACTGCATTTACCGTGATGCTCTTGGGGTATACCGCTGGTGGGTGTAGTAGTTTGCGACCCATGGACTCTCATTTAAAAATGGCTCCCTCGAACCATTGGACTGACGAGCTCGGACAACGCACCTACGCGCGTTGAGACTTACCAGACCCGATAATATTTGGCAGCCTGCACAGCAAACCCCCGAAAACTACCTATACTCTGCTGATGAAGGAAAATAATCCTGAAACACCGGTGTCCAGAGTTGGTGCTGCAACTTTGCTTTTACACTTCTAAATCTACGAAAAGCGTACACGCTTTGAAGTACTGCAGTTACCGTGATGCTCTTGGGGTATACCCGCTGGTGGGTGGAGCAGTGTGCGACCCATGGACTTTCATTTAAAAATGGCTCCCTCGAACCATTGGGCTGACGAGCTCGGACAACGCACATACGCGCTTTGCGAGGTACCAGACCCGATAATATTTGGCAGCCTGCACAGCAAACCCCCGAAAACTACCTATACTCTGCTGATGAAGGAAAATAATCCTGAAACACCGGTGTCCAGAGTTGGTGCTGCAACTTTGCTTTTACACTTCTAAATCTACGAAAAGCGCACACGCTTTGAAGTACTGCATTTACCGTAATGCTCTTGGAGTATACCCGCTGGTGGGTGGAGTAGTGTGCGACCCATGGACTTTCATTTAAAAATGGCTCCCTTGAACCATTGGGCTGACGAGCTCGGACAACGCACCTACGCGCCTTGAGAGGTACCAGACCCGATAATATTTGGCAGCCTGCACAGCAAACCCCCGAAAACTACCTATACTCTGCTGATGAAGGAAAATAATCCTGAAACACCGGTGTCCAGAGTTGGTGCTGCAACTTTGCTTTTACACTTTTAAATCTACGAAAAGCACACACGCTTTGAAGTACTGCATTTACCGTGATGCTCTTGGGGTATACCCGCTGGTGGGTGGAGTAGTGTGCGACCCATGGACTTTCATTTAAAAATGGCTCCCTCAAACCATTGGGCTGATGAGTTCGGACAACGCACATACGCGCCTTGAGAGGTACCAGACCCGATAATATTTGGCAGCCTGCACAGAAAAACCCCGAAAACTACCTATACTCTGCTGATGTAGGAAAATAATCCTGAAACACCGGTGTCCAGAGTTGGTGCTGCAACTTTGCTTTTACACTTCTAAATCTACGAAAAGCGCACACGCTTTGAAGTACTGCATTTACTATGATGATCTTGGGGTATACCCGCTGGTGGGTGGAGTAGTGTGCGATCCATGGACTTTCATTTAAAAATGGCTCCTTCGAACCATTGGGCTGACGAGTTCGGACAACGCACCTTCGCGCCTTGAGAGGTACCAGACCCGATAATATTTGGCAGCCTGCACAGCAAACCCCCGAAAACTACCTATACTCTGCTGATGAAGGAAAATAATCCTGAAACACCGGTGTCCAGAGTTGGTGCTGCAACTTTGCTTTTACACTCCTAAATCTATGAAAAGCGCACACTCTTTGAAGTACTGCATTTACCGTGATGCTCTTGGGGTATACCCGCTGGTGGGTGGAGTAGTGTGCGACCCATGGACTTTCATTTAAAAATGGCTCCCTCGAACCATTGGGCTGATGAGCTCGGACAACGCACCTACGCGCCTTGAGAGGTACCAGACCTGATAATATTAGGCAGCCTGCACAGCAACCCCCGAAAACTACCTATACTCTGTTGATGAAGAAAAATAAATCGGAAACACTGGTGTCCAGAGTTGGTGCTGCAACTTTGCTTTTACACTTCTAAATCTACGAAAAGCACACACACTTTGAAGTACTGCATTTACCGTGATGCTCTTGGGGTATACCGCTGGTGGGTGGAGTAGTTTGCGACCCATGGACTCTCATTTAAAAATGGCTCCCTCGAACCATTGGACTGACGAGCTCGGACAACGCACATACGCGCCTTGAGACTTACCAGACCCGATAATATTTGGAAGCCTGCACAACAAACCCCCGAAAACTACCTACACTCTGCTGATGAAGGAAAATAATCCTGAAACACCGGTGTCCAGAGTTGGTGCTGCAACTTTGCTTTTACACTTCTAAATCTACGAAAAGCGCACACGCTTTGAAGTACTGCATTTACCGTGATGCTCTTGGGGTATACCCGCTGGTGGGTGGAGTAGTGTGCGACCATCTTGCCTCCAACGCGAGTGGTCGCTCCCCTCTCTTCCTCCCTCACCCTTCACCTGTGGTATCGTAGCGCTGACCTCTGCATCTGCCTTTCAGCTAGCGCGCACGTTTGTTTAAATATCATCATAGCGCTTTGGCTGACTGTAGCGCTGACCTCTGCATCTGCCTTTCAGCTAGCGCGCACGTTTGTTTAAATATCTTCATAGCGCTTTGGCTGACTGTAGCGCTGACCTCTGCATCTGCCTTTCAGCTAGCGCGCACGTTTGTTTAATTATCATCATAGCGCTCTGGCTGACTGTGCATTGTTTTATATTTGCTGTGCATTACCTGTGATAATATTGGCTGCTCATTATCTGTGATTGCATTGGCTGTGTTTAAATCGAGACTGCATCACTATTTGCTCTGTCTCCGCGCTCGAACCCGCTCCCACCACAACAGTATCTGTAACATATTTTGGACCTCATAGCGCCCCATTGCTCCTTGCTGCTGTTGTTGCGGCCATTTTCCTGGCTGACCCGAGCCCTCCCTCGACCTCGCTCCCGCCTCCCAGCTGCCCCTCCCACCCACGAGAGCTACAGGCCGTCCTCACCCACACAGAGAGCTGTGACCATCTTGCCTCCAACGCGAGTGGTCGCTCCCCTCTCTTCCTCCCTCACCCTTCACCTGTGGTATCGTAGCGCTGACCTCTGCATCTGCCTTTCAGCTAGCGCGCACGTTTGTTTAAATATCATCATAGCGCTTTGGCTGACTGTAGCGCTGACCTCTGCATCTGCCTTTCAGCTAGCGCGCACGTTTGTTTAAATATCATCATAGCGCTCTGGCTGACTGTGCATTGTTTTATATTTGCTGTGCATTACCTGTGATAATATTGGCTGCTCATTATCTGTGATTGCATTGGCTGTGTTTAAATCGAGACTGCGTCACTATTTGCTCTGTCTCCGCGCTCGAACCCGCTCCCACCACAACAGTATCTGTAACATATTTTGGACCTCATAGCGCCCCATTGCTCCTTGTTGTTGTTGTTGCGGCCATTTTCCTGGCTGACCCGAGCCCTCCCTCGACCTCGCTCCCGCCTCCCAGCTGCCCCTCCCACGCTCCGCCCCCTCCACTATCCATTTCAGGCAGATGTCCCAACGCGCAGCGTCCACGCGCTGCTGCCGTGCCGAAGGTGCGCCAAAGGTGAGCCCGTCTACGCCTGTCCGCGCCTGGACCGCGCCCAGCGCCAGACCCCCTGGTTCCCGTAATGCCCAGCCCACTCGCATCACTTACGATGCCACCACCCTCCTAGCCCTTAACCCCGGCCGTTCCCCCAACTGCGTCCAAGCCGCTCCTGGACACACCCATGGACCCTTCTCTTGCAACTCCTGCAAGTTCGACGGCACCAAAACCAACTCCTCATCCACCAACACCAAACAGAGATCCGACACCAACCACCTAAAATGCATCCTGCTCAACAGCCGCTCGGTCCACAGACACGCCATCGACCTCTGGAATCTACTAGACACCATCTCACCGGACGTCGCCTTCCTAACAGAAACATGGCTGAACGCCTCTTCAGCCCCAGACATCACCATTGCCATCCCGGAAGGATACAAGATCATCCGTAAGGACCGCGTCAAGCAAACAGGAGGAGGCATCGCTATCGTCCATAAGAACTCCATCCGCATCTCAACCAGCTCAGACGTCAACCTTGCCAGTGCCGAACACCTCCACTTCCAGATCCACACCGACCCCAAGACCACACTCAGAGGCACCCTCCTCTACCGGCCTCCAGGACCCCGTGCACAATTCAGTGACGACATCACTGACTTTATCACCCCACACGCCCTACCCTCCGAGGACTACATTCTATTGGGAGACCTCAATTTTCACCTGGAAAAGAGCAATGACAGCAGCACCACCACCCTTCTGGACAATCTCGCCAACCTCGAACTCAAACAACTTGTCACTACCCCCACCCACATTGCAGGTCACACACTCGACCCCATCTTCACCTCCAGCAAACATGTCTCATTCAGTCAATCCACAGCTCTTCATTGGACGGACCACAGCTGCGTTCACTTTATCTACAATAAGACCACAATCCACAACCATCCTCAACCCACCCTGCGAAGAAACTGGAACAAAATCACCATCGACCAGATCTCCTCATCGCTTCTTCTAAACCCCCCCGCCCACTCCTCAAACCCCGACCAAGCAGCCATTAACCTCACCCAATGGCTATCCAACAGCGCCGACATCCTAGCACCGCTGAAAAAACGTCAAATCAAACTAGGCAGCAATAACGCCCCTTGGTTCAACGATGATCTTAAGAAATCGAAGAAACTCTGTCGCTCCCTCGAGAAGGCCTGGAAAAAAGACCCAAACACCAGCACCAGGGACGCCTTCAAAAACGCCACCCGCATACACCACCAACTAATCCGGTCTGCCAAAAAAGCCGCATTCAAAGACCGACTAGATAACAACGCCCACAACAGCAAGGAATTATTCAACATCGTCAAAGAATTTACCAACCCATCAGCCAACTCCAACGACATCACCCCCTCCCAAGCCCTCTGCGACTCCCTAGCTTCCTTCTTCCACAACAAAATCGCAGACATCCACAACAGCTTCGACAACCGACCCGGAGACCAACCCACCCAACCTTCTGCAGGACCTTCACCTCCCTTGAACATCCTTAACGACTGGAACCCAATCTCCACTGAGAACACCATCCACCTGATGAACTCCATCCACTCAGGTTCCCCAACTGACCCATGCCCTCACCACATCTTCAACAAAGCAGACTCCATCATAGCACCACACCTCCGAGATGTCATCAACTGCTCCCTCAACTCCGCCACCTTCCCGGAAAACTGGAAACACGCAGAACTCAGCGCCCTTCTGAAAAAACCCACAGCTGACCCCACCGAACTCAAAAACTACCGCCCCATCTCGCTTCTTCCATTCCCGGCCAAAGTCATCGAGAAAGCTGTCAACAACCAGCTCGCCACCTTCCTTGAAACCAACAAATCCCTCGACTCCTCACAGTCCGGCTTCCGAGCCAAACACAGCACTGAGACCGCACTTATCGGAGCAACAGACGACATTCGAACTCTACTGGACAATGGAGACACAGTCGCCCTCATCCTCCTCGACCTCTCCGCTGCCTTCGACACAGTCTGTCATAGCACCCTTCTACAGTGCCTCAGAAACGTCGGAATCCAAGGAAAAGCACTGGAATGGATCACCTCGTTCCTCACCGGAAGAACCCAGAGAGTCCGCCTCCCACCATTCAAGTCAGAGGCCTCTGAAGTCATCTGCGGCGTGCCACAAGGATCGTCACTCAGCCCCACCCTCTTCAACGTCTACATGAGCCCCCTTGCGGCCATCGCTCGCCAACACAATCTCAACATCATCTCCTACGCTGACGACACTCAACTGATCCTCTCACTCACCAAAGACCCTAACACCGCCAAAACCAACTTACACGAAGGAATGAAAGAAGTAGCCGAGTGGATGAAGCACAGCCGTCTGAAACTGAACTCAGACAAAACAGAAGTCCTCATCTTAGGCACCTCCCCCTCCGCCTGGGATGACTCTTGGTGGCCAGAGGCCCTTGGAAAAGCACCCATCCCGACGGACCACGCACGGAACCTGGGCGTCATCCTGGACTCCTCACTCTCGATGACCAGACAAGTCAACGCCGTTTCATCATCTTGCTTCAACATTCTTCGCATGCTGAAAAAAACATTTCGCTGGATCCCCACCGAAACTAGAAAAACGGTCACCCACGCACTGGTCACGAGCCGCCTGGACTACGGAAACACCCTATACGCCGGTACCACCGCAAAACTCCAGAAAAAACTCCAACGCATCCAGAACGCTTCAGCCAGGCTCATACTAGACATCCCGCGCAAAGAACACATCTCTGGTCACCTGAAAAACCTCCACTGGCTCCCCGTAAATAAGAGGATTACTTTCCGCCTCCTAACCCACGCACACAAAGCACTTTACGAACTTGGACCCGAATGCCTCAACACACGACTGTCCTTCTACACCCCCCCCGTCAGCTACGATCCTCCAACCAAGCCCTTGCCACTGTACCTCGCATCAACAAAACCACCATGGGAGGTAGATCCTTCTCCTACCTGGCAGCTAAAACCTGGAACTCACTTCCCACTCACCTTCGCCTTTCTCAGAACTACCTAGAATTCAGAAAGCAACTTAAAACTTGGATATTCGACAAGTAATTCCCCACCCTTCCTCAAGCGCCTTGAGACCCTATGGGTATGTAGCGCGCTATATAAATCTCTTGACTTGACTTGACATGGACTTTCATTTAAAAATGGCTCCCTCGAACCATTGGGCTGACGAGCTCGGACAACGCACCTACGTGCCTTGAGAGGTACCAGACCCGATAATATTTGGCAGCCTGCACAGCAAACCCCCGAAAACTACCTATACTCTGCTGATGAAGGAAAATAATCCTGAAACACCGGTGTCCAGAGTTGGTGCTGCAACTTTGCTTTTACACTTCTACGAAAAGCGCACACGCTTTGAAGTACTGCATTTACCGTGATGCTCTTGAGGTATACCCGCTGGTGGGTGGAGTAGTGTGCGACCCATGGACTTTCATTTGAAAATGGCTCCCTCGAACCATTGGGCTGATGAGCTCGGGCAACACACATACGCGCCTTGAGAGGTACCAGACCCAATAATATTTGGCAGCCTGCACAGCAGACCCGCGAAAACTACCTATACTCTGCGGATGAAGGAAAATAATCCTGAAACACCGGTGTCCAGAGTTGGTAATGCAACTTTGCTTTTACACTTCTAAATCTATGAAAACCGCACACGCTTTGAAGTACTGCATTTACTATGATGATCTTGGGGTATACCCGCTGGTGGGTGGAGTAGTGTGCGACCCATGGACTTTCATTTAAAAATGGCTCCCTCGAACCATTGGGCTGACGAGCTCGGACAACGCACCTACGCGCCTTGAGAGGTACCAGACCCGATAATATTTGGCAGCCTGCACAGCAAACCCCCGAAAACTACCTATACTCTGCTGATGAAGGAAAATAATCCTGAAACACCGGTGTCCAGAGTTGGTGCTGCAACTTTGCTTTTACACTTCTAAATCTACGAAAAGCGCACATGCTTTGAAGTACTGCATTTACCGTGATGCTCTTGGGGTATACCCGCTGGTGGGTGGAGTGGTGTGCGACCCATGGACTTTCATTTAAAAATGGCTCCCTCGAACCATTGGGCTGACGAGCTCAGACAACGCACATACGCGCTTTGAGTGGTACCAGACCCGATAATATTTGGCAGCCTGCACAGCAAACCCCCGAAAACTACCAATACTCTGCTCATGAAGGAAAATAATCCTGAAATACCGGTGTCCAGAGTTGGTGCTGCAACTTTGCTTTTACACTTCTAAATCTACGAAAAGCGCACACGCTTTGAAGTACTGCATTTACCGTGATGCTCTTGTGGTATACCCGCTGGTGGGTGGAGTAGTGTGCGACCCATGGACTTTCATTTAAAAATGACTCCCTCGAACCATTGGGCTGACGAGCTCGGTCAACGCACCTACGCGCCTTGAGAGGTACCAGACCCAATAATATTTGGCAGCCTGCACAGCAGACCCGCGAAAACTACCTATACTCTGCTGATGAAGGAAAATAATCCTGAAACACCGGTGTCCAGAGTTGGTAATGCAACTTTGCTTTTACACTTCTAAATCTATGAAAACCGCACACGCTTTGAAGTACTGCATTTACTATGATGATCTTGGGGTATACCCGCTGGTGGGTGGAGTAGTGTGCGACCCATGGACTTTCATTTAAAAATGGCTCCCTCGAACCATTGGGCTGACGAGTTCGGACAACACACCTACGCGCCTTGAGAGGTACCAGACCCGATAATATTTGGCAGCCTGCACAGCAAACCCCCGAAAACTACCAATACTCTGCTCATGAAGGAAAATAATCCTGAAATACCGGTGTCCAGAGTTGGTGCTGCAACTTTGCTTTTACACTTCTAAATCTACAAAAAGCGCACACGCTTTGAAGTACTGCATTTACCGTGATGCTCTTGTGGTATTGTGGAAAAGTAAATTTTGCCATGTTCTGTGTCCCTACGCCCCATCCATCATATGTTATGTATGCATGACCAATATGCATATGTTATTCCCCATTTCTGATTAATGACGCAATTACAGTTGTGTCCACCTCTAATATGTTAGTTTCCAGTCCTCGTGAATACTACGAATATCAGGCCTATGTAAAATAATGTTGCCACGTTTCTCAGTGTGCACGTTATTCCATTGTAAAGTCCCCGTTTCTAGGCCTCAAAAGGGCCCGGACCCTGGATTCAGCTCCTGTCTCCTGAAAGCCTCGCTGAGGAGCGATACAGCCCCCACCTGTATCCTCGACCTTTCACTTACTTCCCGCCTTGCAGTGCCCGGTGCACCCCGGCTCTGCCTCTAAGTCTGCCAAAAGTATGTTATAGTTCCAGCTATCAGTTCAGTCCTCCTCCTTTGCATTCCTAAGCTACTGAACTGCATCAATAGTTTCCGTCGTTGTCTAGCCTTCTCGTCTCCCTGTTAGAGAAATACTGTATTTAATGGTCATTTAGTATTCTTCATCACGCATTTCATGTAGAATAATGCATGGTCCAGTCTTAGAATCAAGTTAGCCTCTCCCCTCATGACTTCTAGTTTATATCAACATGTTCCCTAAACATTAGATACCAGATAGGGTTTAGGTACATGTCGCTCCGACCCTCCAGACTCTAGTCTCTGCTCCTAGCACAGAGTTCGTAGCCCCCAGCTTCTCCTAGTAACACGTCATTGCCAGTTTTCGCGCACCATTAGGTTAGAGGTCCCGGCTCCTTAGGTAGCCCCCTCCTATGTGTCCGCCCATTCATGACATATTCTGTTACGTTTTACTTCACATGTCTAAGTAAACTCCCAGTTACACCTCTTTTTACTGTTATCTCTCGCGACTGCTACACGTCATGCCTTCTACTCCACCCACTGTTACGCCTACTGCAATGTAATGCTATGTGTTTGCGTTATGTATATAAATGAATGTCTTGTTATTGAATGTTAGCGCGCTCATCCCAGACCAAGCCCCGGCAGCTGCCGGGCCTCTTTTCCCCTGTCATCCTGTTCCTATGCAGGTTGTCCTGATCCTGTCCTTATGCTGTAATAAACCTGCAGAAACTCCTACTACCTCGAATCTTGACTCTTATTTATTGAGCTATCTGTTATTCATTCATTCATCCAAAAATAGGGTATTATTTATTTATTTACCACATAATGGTGCCCGAATAGGGACTTGCCCTTTCCCCACGCGTCGGTGAAGCCACGCCGACCCCCTGACCCTCTGCAGTCGTGACGGAACCATACCGTGCACCTGGCAGATATTTCTGCTTCAAGTATCCCTCAGGCCCACGGAGGAGACGGAGGAGGCGGTCCAGCATCCGAACGAGACGGTGGAGGAACGCGGCGAGTCCCGACCAGAGCCCAAGCCGAGAGTCCAAGGTCCGAGGTATCCGGAGGTCCACCCGTAACTGAAGTCCGAAGTCCGAAGTTCGTCGTCGTAGTCCAGTCCCGTCCGAGGCCTTCCGTTCCGTGCTGCCCGGTGAGTACCATTGCTGGGGTAGTGTCTAGACAGGGTCAGTCTAAATTGACTCTGGTCCGTGGGTTGGTGGTACCCAAGCTCACAAACGAAGTGTTCACCTAGGTGGATACGGGTCTTGATGTGTTCCTTTATGGGACCGGTATGTTCCGTACTGTTATAGCAGTGCATCCAGTAACTCTAGTCTGTTCCGTTCTCGAGAATTCTGTTCTGTTTTCAGTATTTTCAGGTAGTATTCTGTTCGAACTGTTATTTATAATGTTGTTTAATGTATTTCCAATGTCGTGGTATGCCTGAATTGTTTCCCCAATTGTTATTGTTTTTCGTGTATTGTATTGTGTTCCGATTCAAGTTTAGAATGCCGCTCTTTTCCAAGTTACGTCAGTTAAAAACTAGAAAGGGTCTGCTGGAAGCAGCAGTTCCTGTTCCGCCTAGGGACAGTCCAGGTCACTTTATGTATCAGAAACATGGCATAAGCGCCATATTGTATCTAGATTTATGGGTAGAGTATACCAAACAGTTAGAAGAAAAGTATAGATGGCCCGTATCGGGTACATGGGATGCCGAATGTATCATGCGAGTAGAAGAAGCATTATGGAAAAAGAAAGCCAGACAGTCACAGAAAGATGCCATCGAGTTATGGCGTAAGGAAGCGCATAGAAGAACGGAAAAGGAAGTCAGAAAGTCAGAGTTAAGTAGAGAATCCCAAGAACGAGCCCAAGAAAGAGAATTAATCGAGATAGGTGAACAAGTCAAAACCGAACAGTCAGACAGACAGAGGCATGCCCTTATTAGGGGTATGTATCCTCTCCTTGCCGAAGGCTCGCCAAAAGCGACCCCAGAGGCACCCAGTAATTTCCCGCCACCATTAGTTCCGACCAAGCTACGTCACAAACCGACCGCAGCTGATATTTTTATTTCGTCCTATTTGGACGATACAGTTCCAGAATATGCAAATCCTGTTCGCGCTCCGCTAGTCCCTGTAAATCAGGCACTTCCCGTTCCTCCAGACACCGGAGTACCTGTTACGGTACCCCCGGGTCAGCCTGCCATACAAGTTCAGCCCACGTTACAATTACCGACCCTGCAAGCACGAAGAATGTCAGTCGACGATTCTAGTCTAGGGGCCGCAGGAGGAGGTCCTCCTCAAACCCCGCCGCCACACAAACGTTTATCAGCACTCGAATTACATGCTCAAGCATCACAGCGTACTCCTAAAAGTAATAAGTCTGTTACAGAAATCAGACAAGCCCTTGCCGAATGTGTCTATGACACAGTCCCAGGCGAGTATAATATGGTTTTATATTCCGTACGCGTAAGAAGGGTGACCGAGTATCTAGTCACCTTACCAAATATGAAAGAAGATCTAGACAGAATATATCGTTTCATCCGTACAGGGGATGATCCAGAAAGTATTGGCGAGATTATGTCTCAAAGGAAAGCCGAGATTCAGCTCATGATATTAAAGTTCCTGATCAATTGTCTAATAAGAGAACAAGATTACCCGTCTAAAGATCCCGCCGAGATGAGAATCCTGACAAGGTGGAGTGATAATATAGCCGAGGGTAAGCACAAGACCATTAGTGCCATGGAAAGTATGTACAAGAAAATTCGTAAAGAAATAGTAAGGTTACACGAACAGCGTAAAGCAGCACAAGTAAGTGAGAAAGAAAGTATCTCTGATCCTGAAGAGGAAGACGAGAATCCCGCCAGAATAGCGTATGTAGGGAAATCCAGATTTCCAGATCGCCATTTACGTCTAGAACCCAAGTCTATTTTTCATCATCCAGCACCAGAACGAGAGCCTTGTTCTCTAGAACAAGTATTTCAAGCTACCGATCACATTCTGAAATCACGAGTCGGTTATAGCGAGTTAAGCACCATGCATGAACAAGAATTAGCCCGATCAGCAGTCCGATGGATTACTGATTCTACCACTTTTCCAGACGAAATAGTGGCACAAATGTTTCTGAAACTGCCCCCAGCCGAGCAACGACTGGTGGGTATGTATATGATCCAGCACCTCATTACTCAGTATGAGGGTCAACACTCTGATCCAGGCCCGTTACACGATATCCTGAACGAGTTACTCCAGTACAGATGGAGAGGTCTAGGTACCGATTTAATTAGTGTTATTCTAGAACAGCGTCACAAGTATAGAACGTTCCTGAACCCGCATTTTGTTCACGTCTCACCCCCAGAAAGTAAACCATTCTACATAGACAGACAGAATCCGTTACGAGAAGTCCACCCAGTCCAAGGGACGGGTGGCGAAATGCAACGAGTGTTTGTATACACTCCGATTTCAAAGATGGAACTCCTCGAAATGAAAAAGCTAATTCCCTGTCATGACAAAGATCCAGCAGGGTTCCATAGAGAATTAAAAGACATGCTCCGTATGGGAGAATACACGTACCCAGATGTCATTAAAATGTTAAAGGTTCTGCTACCCGCAGGGGTGTATGAAAAGTTAAAGGAAAAAGAATGGGAGGTGGGAGAGAAAAAGATCGATTGGACAGCTCTAGAAGCTGAAGACAAGGCACGAGTACCAGGTACCGGTCTTGGAGATAAATGTAAAGAATTACCAGAATTATTGATTCAAGTTTTACCCAGATTATTGACAACTAGAAAAGAAGACTGGGATGCCATCTCAGCCTGTAAACAGAAACAAGATGAAGACATTAGTGATTTTTATTCTAGATTTGAGAAATGTTTCAGTATTAATAGTGGTCTCAAGACAAGTAGTGAGTCATACCCTCATCTTTTCGTTACCAAATTAGTCGAGAATTCAAGTCCACAAATTAAAAACCGAGTTTTGAAAGTCGAAAGCACCTGGCAAGCAAATACTCCGTCCCAGATGCTCCAGATGCTTCAGTATCACCAGAATAGAATCAGAGAAGAGCAAGAACACGAAAGAAAACGTATGAAAGACACGAAAATGAAAGTGCTAGTTGCACAATCTATTCCTCAAGACAGTCAGAAGAGGGGTCCGATTCAAGCCAGTCATCCTGCAGCTCCCGTTAAAGGGAACTGCAATTATTGTAAACAGCCAGGTCATTTTATAAACGAGTGTGCAGTTCTGAAACACAACATAGCTACTGGTAAGACTAAAGAAAGACCACGTCCGCCGAGACAAGAACAAGTTTCACAGATTCCTCAGTCACAGAATGCACAACAGACAGTTACAGTACCGCAGCCTATTGCTGCAACACAGCACGTTACATCGCAAATGTACCAGTATGCACAGTCTGAGTATCCAGAGTACCAGTCATATTCATGAAACAGCCTAGAGAGGGAGGTAGGCTTGCCTCTCATCGAGATACCTGTAGACCAAGAAGGTCCCTATGTACACAGTCAAGTATTAGGGAAAGACAGAAAGTTTCTGATCGATACAGGGGCAAGTAGGACCACAATTAGTCACGCCGAAGTTCCAGGGGCTCCGCTCTCAGGCTCAAGAAATGTTTCCCTTGGATTTTCAGGAAAACCCATAGTTAATGAAATATCTCAGCCAGTTACTCTAGAAGTAGGTCCATTGTCCCGTACTACTGATCTGTTACTTACTAAGGCATGTCCAGAAAATCTGTTAGGTATTAAGACACTGAAAGAGTTAGGTGCAGTTATTTGCTGTTCCCCAGAGGGAATACGTCTGTTCCTACGTGACTTTAAGGGTCACTATGTATTACGAGATTTTGATTCCAGATTGTCTAATGTTCCGCAGCATTTATGGGCGCAAGGTCCAACTGATGTAGGTTACATGCAAATCACACCCTATCGTGTGACTCTCAAACCAGGTGTAGTGTTACCCCGAATCAGACAGTACAGATTGCCACCTGAGGCTGTAGCAGCCCTATCCAAAATTATTGACGAGCTCATGGCTCAAGGAGTAGTTGTAGAAACTGACTCCAATGTATGCAATTCTCCGATCATTCCAGTCATGAAACGTACTGATCCAAATGCACCCCCAGTATATCGATTAGTGATTGATTTACGAGAGCTTAATAAATGTATTATTCCTCAGTATCCAGTTGTTCCAGACATTTCTTCCCTGTTAACTGCCATTGATTCCGAAGCCATGTTTTTCACTGTTATTGACCTCAAGAATGCATTTTTTAGTGTTCCAATTCATCCAGACAGCCAGTTTCTTTTCGGATTTTGTTTAAATGGAAGGAGCTATATGTTTACACGCGCTCCTCAAGGTTTCACAGAAAGCCCTAGTATTTACAGTCAAGCACTCAAGAGACAACTAGACAATATTCACATGCCAACTGACACTGCCCTGCTCCAGTATGTCGATGATCTACTGATCACAGCCCGTTCTGAACGTGCTTGCGAGCGAGCATCACTTACAGTTCTGTATTTTCTAGCCGAGATGGGGCACAAGGTGTCACCTTCAAAGCTTCAATTCTGTGTCCAGCAAGTGGTATACTTAGGACACTTGCTGTCCAAGAGGGGTAGGCAGTTGACACCCGACCGTATCCAGTTAATAGCGAATCTTCTCCAGCCCAGAACCCAGAAGGAGGTACGTGCTTTTATCGGCCTTACTTCTTATTGTAGACAATGGATTCCCCAGTATGCATTTCTAGCCAAGCCACTGATACAGTTAACGACACAGGAGGCAGCCGTATCGACTGTCCTCCCTTGGACATCTGAACATACACTTAGTTTCAACGAGTTAAAGAAAGCCCTATGCCAAGCTCCAGTTCTAGCTACACCGAACTACAGTAAGCCTTTTACACTTTTCGTTACAGAACGCGAAGGTACAGCATTATCTGTTCTTACACAAGATCAAGCAGGTCAATACAAGCCCTGTGCTTATTTTTCAAGCACATTAGATCCAGTCGCCCAGGCGTTGCCTGCGTGCCTCAAGTCAGTTGCAGCCACAGCACTAGCTATCAGACAAAGTGATTCCATAGTTTTAGGACATTCCCTGACAGTACAAGTTCCACATTCAGTAGAAGTTCTTTTAAACCGAACACAAACTCAGCACTTGACAATTGCACGTTTAACAGGTTATGAATTGACACTGTTCCAGCCACACATAGAAATTAGACGCTGCAATGTCCTGAATCCTGCTACACTGTTACCATCAGTTAATTCAAATCCAGACACACATGACTGTGTGGAAGTAGTTAACGTTACGACAAAGCCAAGACAAGACCTGACAGACATTCCGTTACCAGATCCTGACCTGACACTTTATGTGGATGGTTCATGTATGAGAACTAGTACAGGAGAACTAGTCGCCGCATATGCAGTGACTACTGACACTGAAGTTATTGAAACACACCGTATTGATACCCTGTCCGCTCAAGCAGCAGAGCTAGTTGCTCTGACACAAGCCTGTATACACGCCAAGAACCTGAAGGTTAATGTTTACACAGATTCACGTTACGCATTCGGAGTTGTACACGACTTCGGAGTGCTCTGGCAGGAGAGAGGTTTTATGACTTCTCATGGAACCAAGATTCAGCATGGTCTCCTTATTCAAGCTCTGTTAGATGCCATACATTTACCGACATCTATTGCTATCATGAAGTGCAAAGCACATACGAAAGTTACTGACATTATTTCCCAAGGTAATGATCTAGCAGACCGCACAGCCAAGCTTACAGCACAGACACCAGACATTCCAGTAAACATGACACATACTCCAGATCTGATTACATGCATGACAGTTAAGGACCCTACACAAGATGTCATAGATATTCAGTTACATGCTACTCCCGATGAAATCAAGAAATGGTCTGTACAAGGAGGGGTCCAGACAGATCAAGGATGGTTAACGAAGGGTAGAGCCACATGGTTTCTCCCCGATTCTATGGTTCAAGTTATTATCAATACCGCACATAGTCCAGCACATTTAGGAGAAAAAGCTATGTTAGACAGTATCCAGAACATTTGGTTCAACAAGCATTTACGAGCTGCAGCCAAGCAGAAAGTCCGTACCTGTATGATATGTTGCCAGTTTAATCCAGGTAAAAGTGTCCCGGTGGAACAAGGTGGTTTCCAGCCCCCTGACCACCCTTTTGAGGTCCTCCAGATGGATTATATTCAGATGGAGCGATGTCGAGGTTTCAAGTATGTCCTTGTAGTTGTATGCGCTTTGTCCAGGTGGACAGAAGCATATCCAGTCCCAGATTACACAGCCGCGACCACTGCCAAGCAGCTGGTTCGTGAATTCTTCCCTAGATACGGACTCCCTAGAGTCGTATATTCTGATAACGGTCAGCCATTCTCATCCGAACTCATGAAACACGTTTCCCTGTTGTTAGGGTACCAGTGGAAGTTCCATTGTGTACGCCATCCAGAAGCAGCTGGACTAGTCGAAAGACATAATCAGACTCTGAAAATCCGTATAGCAAAAGTCTGTAAAGACAAGGGTGTGGACTGGTTAGTAGCTTTGCCAGTCGCTCTATTTTACATGCGTATGGTCGCACATTCCAGATCAGGTCTGTCCCCGTATGAGGTCGTATTCGGCCGCCCCCCTAACATGTGGGGTACTCCTAGACCCCGAAGTATTACCGATGTTTCATGTAATATGCTGACAGATTACCTAGCTTCCTTGATGTCTGCCCTCAACTCATGTCGTTCACAGGTTGCCGCCGCATTTCCAGACAATACAGAGGTGGCACCGCACGAGATCGTTCCAGGATCCTTGGTGATGGTCCGCAATTTTGACAGATCAAGTCCGCTGGAACCACGTTGGAAGGAGCCACGTCAGGTCCTCTTGACCACCCGAACTGCCGTCAAGTTAGAAGGCAGGAAGGGGTGGGTCCACCTCTCTCATGTAAAACTTTTCAAAGGACCAAAGCCAGACTTCAAAGACATTGCCAAGAACATTTCCCAGGATTCGAGGGATTGCCAGAACATTGTTTTAAAGGACTGTCCCGCACCAGACTTTATTACAACCCCTCCCTTGGTAGAGAAAACTCCGCAGCAGGAGTATAAGTTAAAGCTCAGGTCTAATAAGTCAGCCAGTTTGATTGTATAAGTCCTCCCCTAGGTGAAACGGTTAGACTGTTTCTGACATGTATAAAATAGACCCCCATAGTGAGAGAGTCAGTCGAAGTTCACTGCAATGCATCGTTTTTCTAAGTTTCATATTATTTCTTAGCATAATGATTTCCTGCACCAGTTATGCTTTCTATCTGTGTTTTCCAGTTCCTCATGTAAATATGTCTGCTCATGTTACAGTAGAGCACACGTTTAGTGATCTGCCTCCTCACGAATATTCATACCGCCTCGCCATGCGTAATAACACATTCATCCGTATGTTACATTATTCACACCAGACCAGCAATGCCACTAATTGTTGGGTGTGTGGTCGACTCCCCCCTTTCCAGACATCGAAGGGAGTTCTGCCACTGTTTCCTTATCCATTTTCACACAATGGTTCGTGTGGAGCATGGTCCACGTTAACGTCATCCTCAACAGATATGTTTTTTCTTAACAGTACATGTTTCCCAGACAAGCAAGGTTTCCCCCATAGAACAGGTTTAGATCTAGAAAATGAAGTATATAATTTAGGAAATTATTCGTCGAATTTCATGGTTCTGAATGTTCAGTCTGATACTACTCCAGACTCACCCGCTATTTCAGTACTACCAGTCAAAGGCGAATTATGTGTCCGTAGTTATGGTTCTGTACATATAGGTCATAGTGAATGTACTACTGTTATCCAGTATAGTGACAGTGGGAAATCTATTTTTATAGCTTCACGTCATTCTTATTTTGTTTGTGGTCAAACTGCATATGTCCGTCTGCCCCTCGATTGGGAGGGAACCTGTTACATTGCTTTCCTACTGCCACCTGTTTTTCTAGCCCCACCTGATTATCATAGGAATTCTTTCTTAGTACACACTAGACACAAGAGAAATCTCCCGATTGTCGATTATACTGAAACCGCCGCAGAGCAATTCATTGATATAGATAAAGGTGTTTTCCCTTATTTAGGTACAGTTGTAAATAGTAAGTTAATTCGTAGGTTAACAAGAACCCTTGAAGCTGTAGTAGATGAGACTGCCTCTGCTCTAGGTAACTTAACTGAAGAACAATCCTTTATGAGAATTGTCGTTTTACAGAATCGTCTCGTCCTTGACGTCATACTGGCCGATAGGGGCGGGGCCTGTAGAATTCTCGGATCCAGTTGTTGTATTTTCATTCCAAATAACGCGCCGTCTGTTTATTCAGCTATAACCAGACTCCATAAAATTGCCCATCTGTTACACCAAGATCCAGGCACCTGGACATGGTCCGGTTGGTTCTGGAATATAATTTCCGCATGGGGATGGAAAGTCCTGTCCTTCTTAGGTATTGCAGTAACGATCATATTTAGCTGCTGCCTCTGTATACAATGTGGCCCTGCGATTTGCAGCATGTGTGCTACCTCTTGTATTCCTAGTCCCAAGCCCCGTTCTAAATCCCGTTCCAAGACAATTCGAGACGAGCAAATGGTACTGTATGAAATGATAGACGGTATCATGAATATTGATGTTTCCTGATGGAAACGTAGTGACAAGGAGGGAATGTGGAAAAGTAAATTTTGCCATGTTCTGTGTCCCTACGCCCCATCCATCATATGTTATGTATGCATGACCAATATGCATATGTTATTCCCCATTTCTGATTAATGACGCAATTACAGTTGTGTCCACCTCTAATATGTTAGTTTCCAGTCCTCGTGAATACTACGAATATCAGGCCTATGTAAAATAATGTTGCCACGTTTCTCAGTGTGCACGTTATTCCATTGTAAAGTCCCCGTTTCTAGGCCTCAAAAGGGCCCGGACCCTGGATTCAGCTCCTGTCTCCTGAAAGCCTCGCTGAGGAGCGATACAGCCCCCACCTGTATCCTCGACCTTTCACTTACTTCCCGCCTTGCAGTGCCCGGTGCACCCCGGCTCTGCCTCTAAGTCTGCCAAAAGTATGTTATAGTTCCAGCTATCAGTTCAGTCCTCCTCCTTTGCATTCCTAAGCTACTGAACTGCATCAATAGTTTCCGTCGTTGTCTAGCCTTCTCGTCTCCCTGTTAGAGAAATACTGTATTTAATGGTCATTTAGTATTCTTCATCACGCATTTCATGTAGAATAATGCATGGTCCAGTCTTAGAATCAAGTTAGCCTCTCCCCTCATGACTTCTAGTTTATATCAACATGTTCCCTAAACATTAGATACCAGATAGGGTTTAGGTACATGTCGCTCCGACCCTCCAGACTCTAGTCTCTGCTCCTAGCACAGAGTTCGTAGCCCCCAGCTTCTCCTAGTAACACGTCATTGCCAGTTTTCGCGCACCATTAGGTTAGAGGTCCCGGCTCCTTAGGTAGCCCCCTCCTATGTGTCCGCCCATTCATGACATATTCTGTTACGTTTTACTTCACATGTCTAAGTAAACTCCCAGTTACACCTCTTTTTACTGTTATCTCTCGCGACTGCTACACGTCATGCCTTCTACTCCACCCACTGTTACGCCTACTGCAATGTAATGCTATGTGTTTGCGTTATGTATATAAATGAATGTCTTGTTATTGAATGTTAGCGCGCTCATCCCAGACCAAGCCCCGGCAGCTGCCGGGCCTCTTTTCCCCTGTCATCCTGTTCCTATGCAGGTTGTCCTGATCCTGTCCTTATGCTGTAATAAACCTGCAGAAACTCCTACTACCTCGAATCTTGACTCTTATTTATTGAGCTATCTGTTATTCATTCATTCATCCAAAAATAGGGTATTATTTATTTATTTACCACAGTATACCCGCTGGTGGGTGGAGTAGTGTGCGACCCATGGACTTTCATTTAAAAGTGACTCCCTCGAACCATTGGGCTGACGAGCTCGGTCAACGCACCTACGCGCCTTGAGAGGTACCAGACCCGATAATATTTGGCAGCCTGCACAGCAAACCCCCGAAAACTACGTATACTCTGCTGATGAAGGAAAATAATCCTGAAACACCGGTGTCCAGAGTTGGTGCTGCAACTTTGCTTGTACACTTCTAAATCTACGAAAAGCGCACACGCTTTGAAGTACTGCATTTACCGTGATGCTCTTGTGGTATACCCGCTGGTGGGTGGAGTAGTGTGCGACCCATGGACTTTCATTTAAAAATGGCTCCCTCGAACCATTGGGCTGATGAGCTCGGACAACGCACCTACGCGCCTTGAGAGGTACCAGACCTGATAATATTAGGCAGCCTGCACAGCAACCCCCGAAAACTACCTATACTCTGTTGATGAAGAAAAATAAATCGGAAACACTGGTGTCCAGAGTTGGTGCTGCAACTTTGCTTTTACACTTCTAAATCTACGAAAAGCACACACACTTTGAAGTACTGCATTTACCGTGATGCTCTTGGGGTATACCGCTGGTGGGTGGAGTAGTTTGCGACCCATGGACTCTCATTTAAAAATGGCTCCCTTGAACCATTGGACTGACGAGCTCGGACAACGCACATACGCGCCTTGAGACTTACCAGACCCGATAATATTTGGAAGCCTGCACAACAAACCCCCGAAAACTACCTACACTCTGCTGATGAAGGAAAATAATCCTGAAACACCGGTGTCCAGAATTGGTGCTGCAACTTTGCTTTTACACTTCTAAATCTACGAAAAGCGCACACGCTTTGAAGTACTGCATTTACCGTGATGCTCTTGTGGTATACCCGCTGGTGGGTGGAGTAGTGTGCGACCCATGGACTTTCATTTAAAAATGGCTCCCTCGAACCATTGGGCTGACGAGCTCGGACAACGCACCTACGCGCCTTGAGAGGTACCAGACCCGATAATATTTGGCAGCCTGCACAGCAAAGCCCCGAAAACTACCTATACTCTGCTGATGAAGGAAAATAATCCTGAAACACCGGTGTCCAGAGTTGGTGCTGCAACTTTGCTTTTACACTTCTAAATCTACGAAAAGCGCACACGCTTTGAAGTACTGCATTTACCGTGATGCTCTTGGGGTATACCCGCTGGTGGGTGGAGTAGTGTGCGACCATCTTGCCTCCAACGCGAGTGGTCGCTCCCCTCTCTTCCTCCCTCACCCTTCACCTGTGGTATCGTAGCGCTGACCTCTGCATCTGCCTTTCAGCTAGCGCGCACGTTTGTTTAAATATCATCATAGCGCTTTGGCTGACTGTAGCGCTGACCTCTGCATCTGCCTTTCAGCTAGCGCGCACGTTTGTTTAAATATCTTCATAGCGCTTTGGCTGACTGTAGCGCTGACCTCTGCATCTGCCTTTCAGCTAGCGCGCACGTTTGTTTAATTATCATCATAGCGCTCTGGCTGACTGTGCATTGTTTTATATTTGCTGTGCATTACCTGTGATAATATTGGCTGCTCATTATCTGTGATTGCATTGGCTGTGTTTAAATCGAGACTGCGTCACTATTTGCTCTGTCTCCGCGCTCGAACCCGCTCCCACCACAACAGTATCTGTAACATATTTTGGACCTCATAGCGCCCCATTGCTCCTTGCTGCTGTTGTTGCGGCCATTTTCCTGGCTGACCCGAGCCCTCCCTCGACCTCGCTCCCGCCTCCCAGCTGCCCCTCCCACCCACGAGAGCTACAGGCCGTCCTCACCCACACAGAGAGCTGTGACCATCTTGCCTCCAACGCGAGTGGTCGCTCCCCTCTCTTCCTCCCTCACCCTTCACCTGTGGTATCGTAGCGCTGACCTCTGCATCTGCCTTTCAGCTAGCGCGCACGTTTGTTTAAATATCATCATAGCGCTTTGGCTGACTGTAGCGCTGACCTCTGCATCTGCCTTTCAGCTAGCGCGCACGTTTGTTTAAATATCATCATAGCGCTCTGGCTGACTGTGCATTGTTTTATATTTGCTGTGCATTACCTGTGATAATATTGGCTGCTCATTATCTGTGATTGCATTGGCTGTGTTTAAATCGAGACTGCGTCACTATTTGCTCTGTCTCCGCGCTCGAACCCGCTCCCACCACAACAGTATCTGTAACATATTTTGGACCTCATAGCGCCCCATTGCTCCTTGTTGTTGTTGTTGCGGCCATTTTCCTGGCTGACCCGAGCCCTCCCTCGACCTCGCTCCCGCCTCCCAGCTGCCCCTCCCACGCTCCGCCCCCTCCACTATCCATTTCAGGCAGATGTCCCAACGCGCAGCGTCCACGCGCTGCTGCCGCGCCGAAGGTGCGCCAAAGGTGAGCCCGTCTACGCCCGTCCGCGCCTGGACCGCGCCCAGCGCCAGACCCCCTGGTTCCCGTAATGCCCAGCCCACTCGCATCACTTACGATGCCACCACCCTCCTAGCCCTTAACCCCGGCCGTTCCCCCAACTGCGTCCAAGCCGCTCCTGGACACACCCATGGACCCTTCTCTTGCAACTCCTGCAAGTTCGACGGCACCAAAACCAACTCCTCATCCACCAACACCAAACAGAGATCCGACACCAACCACCTAAAATGCATCCTGCTCAACAGCCGCTCGGTCCACAGACACGCCATCGACCTCTGGAATCTACTAGACACCATCTCACCGGACGTCGCCTTCCTAACAGAAACATGGCTGAACGCCTCTTCAGCCCCAGACATCACCATTGCCATCCCGGAAGGATACAAGATCATCCGTAAGGACCGCGTCAAGCAAACAGGAGGAGGCATCGCTATCGTCCATAAGAACTCCATCCGCATCTCAACCAGCTCAGACGTCAACCTTGCCAGTGCCGAACACCTCCACTTCCAGATCCACACCGACCCCAAGACCACACTCAGAGGCACCCTCCTCTACCGGCCTCCAGGACCCCGTGCACAATTCAGTGACGACATCACTGACTTTATCACCCCACACGCCCTACCCTCCGAGGACTACATTCTATTGGGAGACCTCAATTTTCACCTGGAAAAGAGCAATGACAGCAGCACCACCACCCTTCTGGACAATCTCGCCAACCTCGAACTCAAACAACTTGTCACTACCCCCACCCACATTGCAGGTCACACACTCGACCCCATCTTCACCTCCAGCAAACATGTCTCATTCAGTCACACCACAGCTCTTCATTGGACGGACCACAGCTGCGTTCACTTTATCTACAATAAGACCACAATCCACAACCATCCTCAACCCACCCTGCGAAGAAACTGGAACAAAATCACCATCGACCAGATCTCCTCATCGCTTCTTCTAAACCCCCCCGCCCACTCCTCAAACCCCGACCAAGCAGCCATTAACCTCACCCAATGGCTATCCAACAGCGCCGACATCCTAGCACCGCTGAAAAAACGTCAAATCAAACTAGGCAGCAATAACGCCCCTTGGTTCAACGATGATCTTAAGAAATCGAAGAAACTCTGTCGCTCCCTCGAGAAGGCCTGGAAAAAAGACCCAAACACCAGCACCAGGGACGCCTTCAAAAACGCCACCCGCATACACCACCAACTAATCCGGTCTGCCAAGAAAGCCGCATTCAAAGACCGACTAGATAACAACGCCCACAACAGCAAGGAATTATTCAACATCGTCAAAGAATTTACCAACCCATCAGCCAACTCCAACGACATCACCCCCTCCCAAGCCCTCTGCGACTCCCTAGCTTCCTTCTTCCACAACAAAATTGCAGACATCCACAACAGCTTCAACAACCGACCCGGAGACCAACCCACCCAACCTTCTGCAGGACCTTCAACCCCCTTGAACATCCTTAACGACTGGAACCCAATCTCCACTGAGGACACCATCCACCTGATGAACTCCATCCACTCAGGTTCCACAACTGACCCATGCCCTCACCACATCTTCAACAAAGCAGACTCCATCATAGCACCACACCTCCGAGATGTCATCAACTGCTCCCTCAACTCCGCCACCTTCCCGGAAAACTGGAAACACGCAGAACTCAGCGCCCTTCTGAGAAAACCCACAGCTGACCCCACCGAACTCAAAAACTACCGCCCCATCTCGCTTCTTCCATTCCCGGCCAAAGTCATCGAGAAAGCTGTCAACAACCAGCTCGCCACCTTCCTTGAAACCAACAAATCCCTCGACTCCTCACAGTCCGGCTTCCGAGCCAAACACAGCACTGAGACCGCACTTATCGCAGCAACAGACGACATTCGAACTCTACTGGACAATGGAGACAAAGTCGCCCTGATCCTACTCGACCTCTCCGCTGCCTTCGACACAGTCTGTCATAGCACCCTTCTACAGCGCCTCAGAAACGTCGGAATCCAAGGAAAAGCACTGGAATGGATCACCTCGTTCCTCACCGGAAGAACCCAGAGAGTCCGCCTCCCACCATTCAAGTCAGAGGCCTCTGAAGTCATCTGCGGCGTGCCACAAGGATCGTCACTCAGCCCCACCCTCTTCAACGTCTACATGAGCCCCCTTGCGGCCATCGCTCGCCAACACAATCTCAACATCATCTCCTACGCTGACGACACTCAACTGATCCTCTCACTCACCAAAGACCCTAACACCGCCAAAACCAACTTACACGAAGGAATGAAAGAAGTAGCCGAGTGGATGAAGCACAGCCGTCTGAAACTGAACTCAGACAAAACAGAAGTCCTCATCTTAGGCACCTCCCCCTCCGCCTGGGATGACTCTTGGTGGCCAGAGGCCCTTGGAAAAGCACCCATCCCGACGGACCACGCACGGAACCTGGGCGTCATCCTGGACTCCTCACTCTCGATGACCAGACAAGTCAACGCCGTTTCATCATCTTGCTTCAACATTCTTCGCATGCTGAAAAAAACATTTCGCTGGATCCCCACCGAAACTAGAAAAACGGTCACCCACGCACTGGTCACGAGCCGCCTGGACTACGGAAACACCCTATACGCCGGTACCACCGCAAAACTCCAGAAAAAACTCCAACGCATCCAGAACGCTTCAGCCAGGCTCATACTAGACATCCCGCGCAAAGAACACATCTCTGGTCACCTGAAAAACCTCCACTGGCTCCCCGTAAATAAGAGGATTACTTTCCGCCTCCTAACCCACGCACACAAAGCACTTTACGAACTTGGACCCGAATGCCTCAACACACGACTGTCCTTCTACACCCCCCCCGTCAGCTACGATCCTCCAACCAAGCCCTTGCCACTGTACCTCGCATCAACAAAACCACCATGGGAGGTAGATCCTTCTCCTACCTGGCAGCTAAAACCTGAAACTCACTTCCCACTCACCTTCGCCTTTCTCAGAACTACCTAGAATTCAGAAAGCAACTTAAAACTTGGATATTCGACAAGTAATTCCCCACCCTTCCTCAAGCGCCTTGAGACCCTATGGGTATGTAGCGCGCTATATAAATCTCTTGACTTGACTTGACATGGACTTTCATTTAAAAATGGCTCCCTCGAACCATTGGGCTGACGAGCTCGGACAACGCACCTACGTGCCTTGAGAGGTACCAGACCCGATAATATTTGGCAGCCTGCACAGCAAACCCCCGAAAACTACCTATACTCTGCTGATGAAGGAAAATAATCCTGAAACACCGGTGTCCAGAGTTGGTGCTGCAACTTTGCTTTTACACTTCTACGAAAAGCGCACACGCTTTGAAGTACTGCATTTACCGTGATGCTCTTGAGGTATACTCGCTGGTGGGTGGAGTAGTGTGCGACCCATGGACTTTCATTTGAAAATGGCTCCCTCGAACCATTGGGCTGATGAGCTCGGGCAACACACATACGCGCCTTGAGAGGTACCAGACCCAATAATATTTGGCAGCCTGCACAGCAGACCCGCGAAAACTACCTATACTCTGCGGATGAAGGAAAATAATCCTGAAACACCGGTGTCCAGAGTTGGTAATGCAACTTTGCTTTTACACTTCTAAATCTATGAAAACCGCACACGCTTTGAAGTACTGCATTTACTATGATGATCTTGGGGTATACCCGCTGGTGGGTGGAGTAGTGTGCGACCCATGGACTTTCATTTAAAAATGGCTCCCTCGAACCATTGGGCTGACGAGCTCGGACAACGCACCTACGCGCCTTGAGAGGTACCAGACCCGATAATATTTGGCAGCCTGCACAGCAAACCCCCGAAAACTACCTATACTCTGCTGATGAAGGAAAATAATCCTGAAACACCGGTGTCCAGAGTTGGTGCTGCAACTTTGCTTTTACACTTCTAAATCTACGAAAAGCGCACATGCTTTGAAGTACTGCATTTACCGTGATGCTCTTGGGGTATACCCGCTGGTGGGTGGAGTGGTGTGCGACCCATGGACTTTCATTTAAAAATGGCTCCCTCGAACCATTGGGCTGACGAGCTCAGACAACGCACATACGCGCTTTGAGTGGTACCAGACCCGATAATATTTGGCAGCCTGCACAGCAAACCCCCGAAAACTACCAATACTCTGCTCATGAAGGAAAATAATCCTGAAATACCGGTGTCCAGAGTTGGTGCTGCAACTTTGCTTTTACACTTCTAAATCTACGAAAAGCGCACACGCTTTGAAGTACTGCATTTACCGTGATGCTCTTGTGGTATACCCGCTGGTGGGTGGAGTAGTGTGCGACCCATGGACTTTCATTTAAAAATGACTCCCTCGAACCATTGGGCTGACGAGCTCGGTCAACGCACCTACGCGCCTTGAGAGGTACCAGACCCAATAATATTTGGCAGCCTGCACAGCAGACCCGCGAAAACTACCTATACTCTGCTGATGAAGGAAAATAATCCTGAAACACCGGTGTCCAGAGTTGGTAATGCAACTTTGCTTTTACACTTCTAAATCTATGAAAACCGCACACGCTTTGAAGTACTGCATTTACTATGATGATCTTGGGGTATACCCGCTGGTGGGTGGAGTAGTGTGCGACCCATGGACTTTCATTTAAAAATGGCTCCCTCGAACCATTGGGCTGACGAGTTCGGACAACACACCTACGCGCCTTGAGAGGTACCAGACCCGATAATATTTGGCAGCCTGCACAGCAAACCCCCGAAAACTACCAATACTCTGCTCATGAAGGAAAATAATCCTGAAATACCGGTGTCCAGAGTTGGTGCTGCAACTTTGCTTTTACACTTCTAAATCTACAAAAAGCGCACACGCTTTGAAGTACTGCATTTACCGTGATGCTCTTGTGGTATACCCGCTGGTGGGTGGAGTAGTGTGCGACCCATGGACTTTCATTTAAAAGTGACTCCCTCGAACCATTGGGCTGACGAGCTCGGTCAACGCACCTACGCGCCTTGAGAGGTACCAGACCCGATAATATTTGGCAGCCTGCACAGCAAACCCCCGAAAACTACATATACTCTGCTGATGAAGGAAAATAATCCTGAAACACCGGTGTCCAGAGTTGGTGCTGCAACTTTGCTTGTACACTTCTAAATCTACGAAAAGCGCACACGCTTTGAAGTACTGCATTTACCGTGATGCTCTTGTGGTATACCCGCTGGTGGGTGGAGTAGTGTGCGACCCATGGACTTTCATTTAAAAATGGCTCCCTCGAACCATTGGGCTGATGAGCTCGGACAACGCACCTACGCGCCTTGAGAGGTACCAGACCTGATAATATTAGGCAGCCTGCACAGCAACCCCCGAAAACTACCTATACTCTGTTGATGAAGAAAAATAAATCGGAAACACTGGTGTCCAGAGTTGGTGCTGCAACTTTGCTTTTACACTTCTAAATCTACGAAAAGCACACACACTTTGAAGTACTGCATTTACCGTGATGCTCTTGGGGTATACCGCTGGTGGGTGGAGTAGTTTGCGACCCATGGACTCTCATTTAAAAATGGCTCCCTTGAACCATTGGACTGACGAGCTCGGACAACGCACATACGCGCCTTGAGACTTACCAGACCCGATAATATTTGGAAGCCTGCACAACAAACCCCCGAAAACTACCTACACTCTGCTGATGAAGGAAAATAATCCTGAAACACCGGTGTCCAGAATTGGTGCTGCAACTTTGCTTTTACACTTCTAAATCTACGAAAAGCGCACACGCTTTGAAGTACTGCATTTACCGTGATGCTCTTGTGGTATACCCGCTGGTGGGTGGAGTAGTGTGCGACCCATGGACTTTCATTTAAAAATGGCTCCCTCGAACCATTGGGCTGACGAGCTCGGACAACGCACCTACGCGCCTTGAGAGGTACCAGACCCGATAATATTTGGCAGCCTGCACAGCAAAGCCCCGAAAACTACCTATACTCTGCTGATGAAGGAAAATAATCCTGAAACACCGGTGTCCAGAGTTGGTGCTGCAACTTTGCTTTTACACTTCTAAATCTACGAAAAGCGCACACGCTTTGAAGTACTGCATTTACCGTGATGCTCTTGGGGTATACCCGCTGGTGGGTGGAGTAGTGTGCGACCATCTTGCCTCCAACGCGAGTGGTCGCTCCCCTCTCTTCCTCCCTCACCCTTCACCTGTGGTATCGTAGCGCTGACCTCTGCATCTGCCTTTCAGCTAGCGCGCACGTTTGTTTAAATATCATCATAGCGCTTTGGCTGACTGTAGCGCTGACCTCTGCATCTGCCTTTCAGCTAGCGCGCACGTTTGTTTAAATATCTTCATAGCGCTTTGGCTGACTGTAGCGCTGACCTCTGCATCTGCCTTTCAGCTAGCGCGCACGTTTGTTTAATTATCATCATAGCGCTCTGGCTGACTGTGCATTGTTTTATATTTGCTGTGCATTACCTGTGATAATATTGGCTGCTCATTATCTGTGATTGCATTGGCTGTGTTTAAATCGAGACTGCGTCACTATTTGCTCTGTCTCCGCGCTCGAACCCGCTCCCACCACAACAGTATCTGTAACATATTTTGGACCTCATAGCGCCCCATTGCTCCTTGCTGCTGTTGTTGCGGCCATTTTCCTGGCTGACCCGAGCCCTCCCTCGACCTCGCTCCCGCCTCCCAGCTGCCCCTCCCACCCACGAGAGCTACAGGCCGTCCTCACCCACACAGAGAGCTGTGACCATCTTGCCTCCAACGCGAGTGGTCGCTCCCCTCTCTTCCTCCCTCACCCTTCACCTGTGGTATCGTAGCGCTGACCTCTGCATCTGCCTTTCAGCTAGCGCGCACGTTTGTTTAAATATCATCATAGCGCTTTGGCTGACTGTAGCGCTGACCTCTGCATCTGCCTTTCAGCTAGCGCGCACGTTTGTTTAAATATCATCATAGCGCTCTGGCTGACTGTGCATTGTTTTATATTTGCTGTGCATTACCTGTGATAATATTGGCTGCTCATTATCTGTGATTGCATTGGCTGTGTTTAAATCGAGACTGCGTCACTATTTGCTCTGTCTCCGCGCTCGAACCCGCTCCCACCACAACAGTATCTGTAACATATTTTGGACCTCATAGCGCCCCATTGCTCCTTGTTGTTGTTGTTGCGGCCATTTTCCTGGCTGACCCGAGCCCTCCCTCGACCTCGCTCCCGCCTCCCAGCTGCCCCTCCCACGCTCCGCCCCCTCCACTATCCATTTCAGGCAGATGTCCCAACGCGCAGCGTCCACGCGCTGCTGCCGCGCCGAAGGTGCGCCAAAGGTGAGCCCGTCTACGCCCGTCCGCGCCTGGACCGCGCCCAGCGCCAGACCCCCTGGTTCCCGTAATGCCCAGCCCACTCGCATCACTTACGATGCCACCACCCTCCTAGCCCTTAACCCCGGCCGTTCCCCCAACTGCGTCCAAGCCGCTCCTGGACACACCCATGGACCCTTCTCTTGCAACTCCTGCAAGTTCGACGGCACCAAAACCAACTCCTCATCCACCAACACCAAACAGAGATCCGACACCAACCACCTAAAATGCATCCTGCTCAACAGCCGCTCGGTCCACAGACACGCCATCGACCTCTGGAATCTACTAGACACCATCTCACCGGACGTCGCCTTCCTAACAGAAACATGGCTGAACGCCTCTTCAGCCCCAGACATCACCATTGCCATCCCGGAAGGATACAAGATCATCCGTAAGGACCGCGTCAAGCAAACAGGAGGAGGCATCGCTATCGTCCATAAGAACTCCATCCGCATCTCAACCAGCTCAGACGTCAACCTTGCCAGTGCCGAACACCTCCACTTCCAGATCCACACCGACCCCAAGACCACACTCAGAGGCACCCTCCTCTACCGGCCTCCAGGACCCCGTGCACAATTCAGTGACGACATCACTGACTTTATCACCCCACACGCCCTACCCTCCGAGGACTACATTCTATTGGGAGACCTCAATTTTCACCTGGAAAAGAGCAATGACAGCAGCACCACCACCCTTCTGGACAATCTCGCCAACCTCGAACTCAAACAACTTGTCACTACCCCCACCCACATTGCAGGTCACACACTCGACCCCATCTTCACCTCCAGCAAACATGTCTCATTCAGTCACACCACAGCTCTTCATTGGACGGACCACAGCTGCGTTCACTTTATCTACAATAAGACCACAATCCACAACCATCCTCAACCCACCCTGCGAAGAAACTGGAACAAAATCACCATCGACCAGATCTCCTCATCGCTTCTTCTAAACCCCCCCGCCCACTCCTCAAACCCCGACCAAGCAGCCATTAACCTCACCCAATGGCTATCCAACAGCGCCGACATCCTAGCACCGCTGAAAAAACGTCAAATCAAACTAGGCAGCAATAACGCCCCTTGGTTCAACGATGATCTTAAGAAATCGAAGAAACTCTGTCGCTCCCTCGAGAAGGCCTGGAAAAAAGACCCAAACACCAGCACCAGGGACGCCTTCAAAAACGCCACCCGCATACACCACCAACTAATCCGGTCTGCCAAGAAAGCCGCATTCAAAGACCGACTAGATAACAACGCCCACAACAGCAAGGAGTTATTCAACATCGTCAAAGAATTTACCAACCCATCAGCCAACTCCAACGACATCACCCCCTCCCAAGCCCTCTGCGACTCCCTAGCTTCCTTCTTCCACAACAAAATTGCAGACATCCACAACAGCTTCAACAACCGACCCGGAGACCAACCCACCCAACCTTCTGCAGGACCTTCACCCCCCTTGAACATCCTTAACGACTGGAACCCAATCTCCACTGAGGACACCATCCACCTGATGAACTCCATCCACTCAGGTTCCCCAACTGACCCATGCCCTCACCACATCTTCAACAAAGCAGACTCCATCATAGCACCACACCTCCGAGATGTCATCAACTGCTCCCTCAACTCCGCCACCTTCCCGGAAAACTGGAAACACGCAGAACTCAGCGCCCTTCTGAGAAAACCCACAGCTGACCCCACCGAACTCAAAAACTACCGCCCCATCTCGCTTCTTCCATTCCCGGCCAAAGTCATCGAGAAAGCTGTCAACAACCAGCTCGCCACCTTCCTTGAAACCAACAAATCCCTCGACTCCTCACAGTCCGGCTTCCGAGCCAAACACAGCACTGAGACCGCACTTATCGCAGCAACAGACGACATTCGAACTCTACTGGACAATGGAGACAAAGTCGCCCTGATCCTACTCGACCTCTCCGCTGCCTTCGACACAGTCTGTCATAGCACCCTTCTACAGCGCCTCAGAAACGTCGGAATCCAAGGAAAAGCACTGGAATGGATCACCTCGTTCCTCACCGGAAGAACCCAGAGAGTCCGCCTCCCACCATTCAAGTCAGAGGCCTCTGAAGTCATCTGCGGCGTGCCACAAGGATCGTCACTCAGCCCCACCCTCTTCAACGTCTACATGAGCCCCCTTGCGGCCATCGCTCGCCAACACAATCTCAACATCATCTCCTACGCTGACGACACTCAACTGATCCTCTCACTCACCAAAGACCCTAACACCGCCAAAACCAACTTACACGAAGGAATGAAAGAAGTAGCCGAGTGGATGAAGCACAGCCGTCTGAAACTGAACTCAGACAAAACAGAAGTCCTCATCTTAGGCACCTCCCCCTCCGCCTGGGATGACTCTTGGTGGCCAGAGGCCCTTGGAAAAGCACCCATCCCGACGGACCACGCACGGAACCTGGGCGTCATCCTGGACTCCTCACTCTCGATGACCAGACAAGTCAACGCCGTTTCATCATCTTGCTTCAACATTCTTCGCATGCTGAAAAAAACATTTCGCTGGATCCCCACCGAAACTAGAAAAACGGTCAACCACGCACTGGTCACGAGCCGCCTGGACTACGGAAACACCCTATACGCCGGTACCACCGCAAAACTCCAGAAAAAACTCCAACGCATCCAGAACGCTTCAGCCAGGCTCATACTAGACATCCCGCGCAAAGAACACATCTCTGGTCACCTGAAAAACCTCCACTGGCTCCCCGTAAATAAGAGGATTACTTTCCGCCTCCTAACCCACGCACACAAAGCACTTTACGAACTTGGACCCGAATGCCTCAACACACGACTGTCCTTCTACACCCCCCCCGTCAGCTACGATCCTCCAACCAAGCCCTTGCCACTGTACCTCGCATCAACAAAACCACCATGGGAGGTAGATCCTTCTCCTACCTGGCAGCTAAAACCTGGAACTCACTTCTCACTCACCTTCGCCTTTCTCAGAACTACCTAGAATTCAGAAAGCAACTTAAAACTTGGATATTCGACAAGTAATTCCCCACCCTTCCTCAAGCGCCTTGAGGCCCTATGGGTATGTAGCGCGCTATATAAATCTCTTGACTTGACTTGACATGGACTTTCATTTAAAAATGGCTCCCTCGAACCATTGGGCTGACGAGCTCGGACAACGCACCTACGTGCCTTGAGAGGTACCAGACCCGATAATATTTGGCAGCCTGCACAGCAAACCCCCGAAAACTACCTATACTCTGCTGATGAAGGAAAATAATCCTGAAACACCGGTGTCCAGAGTTGGTGCTGCAACTTTGCTTTTACACTTCTACGAAAAGCGCACACGCTTTGAAGTACTGCATTTACCGTGATGCTCTTGAGGTATACCCGCTGGTGGGTGGAGTAGTGTGCGACCCATGGACTTTCATTTGAAAATGGCTCCCTCGAACCATTGGGCTGATGAGCTCGGGCAACACACATACGCGCCTTGAGAGGTACCAGACCCAATAATATTTGGCAGCCTGCACAGCAGACCCGCGAAAACTACCTATACTCTGCTGATGAAGGAAAATAATCCTGAAACACCGTTGTCCAGAGTTGGTAATGCAACTTTGCTTTTACACTTCCAAATCTATGAAAACCGCACACGCTTTGAAGTACTGCATTTACTATGATGATCTTGGGGTATACCCGCTGGTGGGTGGAGTAGTGTGCGACCCATGGACTTTCATTTAAAAATGGCTCCCTCGAACCATTGGGCTGACGAGTTCGGACAACACACCTACGCGCCTTGAGAGGTACCAGACCCGATAATATTTGGCAGCCTGCACAGCAAACCCCCGAAAACTACCAATACTCTGCTGATGAAGGAAAATAATCCTGAAACACCGGTGTCCAGAGTTGGTGCTGCAACTTTGCTTTTACACTTCTACGAAAAGCGCACACGCTTTGAAGTACTGCATTTACCGTGATGCTCTTGAGGTATACCCGCTGGTGGGTGGAGTAGTGTGCGACCCATGGACTTTCATTTAAAAATGACTCCCTCGAACCATTGGGCTGACGAGCTCGGTCAACGCACCTACGCGCCTTGAGAGGTACCAGACCCAATAATATTTGGCAGCCTGCACAGCAGACCCGCGAAAACTACCTATACTCTGCTGATGAAGGAAAATAATCCTGAAACACCGGTGTCCAGAGTTGGTAATGCAACTTTGCTTTTACACTTCTAAATCTATGAAAACCGCACACGCTTTGAAGTACTGCATTTACTATGATGATCTTGGGGTATACCCGCTGGTGGGTGGAGTAGTGTGCGACCCATGGACTTTCATTTAAAAATGGCTCCCTCGAACCATTGGGCTGACGAGTTCGGACAACACACCTACGCGCCTTGAGAGGTACCAGACCCGATAATATTTGGCAGCCTGCACAGCAAACCCCCGAAAACTACCAATACTCTGCTCATGAAGGAAAATAATCCTGAAATACCGGTGTCCAGAGTTGGTGCTGCAACTTTGCTTTTACACTTCTAAATCTACGAAAAGCGCACACGCTTTGAAGTACTGCATTTACCGTGATGCTCTTGTGGTATACCCGCTGGTGGGTGGAGTAGTGTGCGACCCATGGACTTTCATTTAAAAATGACTCCCTCGAACCATTGGGCTGACGAGCTCGGTCAACGCACCTACGCGCCTTGAGAGGTACCAGACCCGATAATATTTGGCAGCCTGCACAGCAAACCCCCGAAAACTACGTATACTCTGCTGAGGAAGGAAAATAATCCTGAAACACCGGTGTCCAGAGTTGGTGCTGCAACTTTGCTTGTACACTTCTAAATCTACGAAAAGCGCACACGCTTTGAAGTACTGCATTTACCGTGATGCTCTTGTGGTATACCCGCTGGTGGGTGGAGTAGTGTGCGACCCATGGACTTTCATTTAAAAATGGCTCCCTCGAACCATTGGGCTGACGAGCTCGGACAACGCACATACGCGCTTTGAGAGGTACCAGACCCGATAATATTTGGCAGCCTGCACAGCAAACCCCCGAAAACTACCTATACTCTGCTGAAGGACAATAATCCTGAAACACCGGTGTCCAGAGTTGGTGCTGCAACTTTGCTTTTACACTTCTAAATCTACGAAAAGCGCACACGCTTTGAAGTACTGCATTTACTGTGATGCTCTTGGGGTATACCCGCTGGTGGGTGGAGTAGTGTGCGACCCATGGACTTTCATTTAAAAATGGCTCCCTCGAACCATTGGGCTGACGAGCTCGGACAACGCACATACGCGCTTTGCGAGGTACCAGACCCGATAATATTTGGCAGCCTGCACAGCAAACCCCCGAAAACTACCTATACTCTGCTGATGAAGGAAAATAATCCTGAAACACCGGTGTCCAGAGTTGGTGCTGCAACTTTGCTTTTACACTTCTAAATCTACGAAAAGCGCACATGCTTTGAAGTACTGCATTTACCGTGATGCTCTTGGGGTATACCAGCTGGTGGGTGGAGTAGTGTGCGACCCATGGACTTTCATTTAAAAATGGCTCCTTCGAACCATTGGGCTGACGAGTTCGGACAACACACCTTCGCGCCTTGAGAGGTACCAGACCCGATAATATTTGGCAGCCTGCACAGCAAACCCCCGAAAACTACCTATACTCTGCTGATGAAGGAAAACAATCCTGAAATACCGGTCTCCAGAGTTGGTGCTGCAACTTTGCTTTTACACTTCTAAATCTCCGAAAAGCGCACACGCTTTGAAGTACTGCATTTACCGTGATGCTCTTGGGGTATACCCGCTGGTGGGTGGAGTAGTGTGCGACCCATGGACTTTCATTTAAAAATGGCTCCCTCGAACCATTGGGCTGATGAGCTCGGACAACGCACCTACGCGCCTTGAGAGGTACCAGACCTGATAATATTAGGCAGCCTGCACAGCAACCCCCGAAAACTACCTATACTCTGTTGATGAAGAAAAATAAATCGGAAACACTGGTGTCCAGAGTTGGTGCTGCAACTTTGCTTTTACACTTCTAAATCTACGAAAAGCACACACACTTTGAAGTACTGCATTTACCGTGATGCTCTTGGGGTATACCGCTGGTGGGTGGAGTAGTTTGCGACCCATGGACTCTCATTTAAAAATGGCTCCCTCGAACCATTGGACTGACGAGCTCGGACAACGCACATACGCGCCTTGAGACTTACCAGACCCGATAATATTTGGAAGCCTGCACAACAAACCCCCGAAAACTACCTACACTCTGCTGATGAAGGAAAATAATCCTGAAACACCGGTGTCCAGAGTTGGTGCTGCAACTTTGCTTTTACACTTCAAAATCTACGAAAAGCGCACACGCTTTGAAGTACTGCATTTACCGTGATGCTCTTGTGGTATACCCGCTGGTGGGTGGAGTAGTGTGCGACCCATGGACTTTCATTTAAAAATGGCTCCCTCGAACCATTGGGCTGACGAGCTCGGACAACGCACCTACGCGCCTTGAGAGGTACCAGACCCGATAATATATGGCAGCCTGCACAGCAAACCCCCGAAAACTACCTATACTCTGCTGATGAAGGAAAATAATCCTGAAACACCGGTGTCCAGAGTTGGTGCTGCAACTTTGCTTTTACACTTCTAAATATACGAAAAGCGCACATGCTTTGAAGTACTGCATTTACCGTGATGCTCTTGGGGTATACCCGCTGGTGGGTGGAGTAGTGTGCGACCCATGGACTTTCATTTAAAAATGGCTCCCTCGAAACCATTGGGCTGACGAGCTCGGGCAACGCACATACGCGCTTTGAGAGGTACCAGACCCGATAATATTTGGCAGCCTGCACAGCAAACCCCTGAAAACTACCTATACTCTGCTGATGAAGGACAATAATCCTGAAACACTGGTGTCCAGAGTTGGTGCTGCAACTTTGCTTTTACACTTCTAAATCTACGAAAAGCGAACACGCTTTGAAGTACTGCATTTACCGTGATGCTCTTGGGGTATACCCGCTGGTGGGTGGAGTAGTGTGCGACCCATGGACTTTCATTTAAAAATGGCTCCCTCGAACCATTGGGCTGACGAGCTCGGACAACGCACATACGCGCTTTGCGAGGTACCAGACCCGATAATATTTGGCAGCTTGCACAGCAAACCCCCAAAAACTACCTATACTCTGCTGATGAAGGACAATAATCCTGAAACACCGGTGTCCAGAGTTGGTGCTGCAACTTTCCTTTTACACTTCTAAATCTACGAAAAGCGCACACGCTTTGAAGTACTGCATTTACCGTGATGCTCTTGGGGTATACCCGCTGGTGGGTGGAGTAGTGTGCGACCCATGGACTTTCATTTAAAAATGGCTCCCTCGAACCATTGGGCTGACGAGCTCGGACAACGCACCTACGTGCCTTGAGAGGTACCAGACCCGATAATATTTGGCAGCCTGCACAGCAAACCCCCGAAAACTACCTATACTCTGCTGATGAAGGAAAATAATCCTGAAACACCGGTGTCCAGAGTTGGTGCTGCAACTTTGCTTTTACACTTCTACGAAAAGCGCACACGCTTTGAAGTACTGCATTTACCGTGATGCTCTTGAGGTATACCCGCTGGTGGGTGGAGTAGTGTGCGACCCATGGACTTTCATTTAAAAATGGCTCCCTCGAACCATTGGGCTGATGAGCTCGGGCAACACACATACGCGCCTTGAGAGGTACCAGACCCGATAATATTTGGCAGCCTGCACAGCAAACCCCCGAAAACTACCAATACTCTGCTGATGAAGGAAAATAATCCTGAAACACCGGTGTCCAGAGTTGGTGCTGCAACTTTGCTTTTACACTTCTAAATCTACGAAAAGCGCACACGCTTTGAAGTACTGCATTTACCGTGATGCTCTTGTGGTATACCCGCTGGTGGGTGGAGTAGTGTGCGACCCATGGACTTTCATTTAAAAATGGCTCCCTCGAACCATTGGGCTGATGAGCTCGGACAACGCACCTACGCGCCTTGAGAGGTACCAGACCTGATAATATTAGGCAGCCTGCACAGCAACCCCCGAAAACTACCTATACTCTGCTGATGAAGGACAATAATCCTGAAACACCGGTGTCCAGAGTTGGTGCTGCAACTTTGCTTTTACACTTCTAAATCTTCGAAAAGCGCACATGCTTTGAAGTACTGCATTTACCGTGATGCTCTTGGGGTATACCCGCTGGTGGGTGGAGTAGTGTGCGATCCATGGAATTTCATTTAAAAATGGCTCCTTCGAACCATTGGGCTGACGAGTTCGGACAACACACCTTCGCGCCTTGAGAGGTACCAGACCCGATAATATTTGGCAGCCTGCACAGCAAACCCCCGAAAACTACCTATACTCTGCTGATGAAGGACAATAATCCTGAAACACCGGTGTCCAGAGTTGGTGCTGCAACTTTGCTTTTACACTTCTAAATCTACGAAAAGCACACACGCTTTGAAGTACTGCATTTACCGTGATGCTCTTGGGGTATACCCGCTGGTGGGTGGAGTAGTGTGCGACCCATGGACTTTCATTTAAAAATGGCTCCCTCAAACCATTGGGCTGATGAGTTTGGACAACGCACATACGCGCCTTGAGAGGTACCAGACCCGATAATATTTGGCAGCCTGCACAGCAAACCCCCGAAAACTACCTATACTCTGCTGATGAAGGAAAATAATCCTGAAACACCGGTGTCCAGAGTTGGTGCTGCAACTTTGCTTTTACACTTCTAAATCTACGAAAAGCGCACACTCTTTGAAGTACTGCATTTACCGGGATGCTCTTGGGGTATACCCGCTGGTGGGTGGAGTAGTGTGCGACCCATGGACTTTCATTTAAAAATGGCTCCCTCGAACAATTGGGCTGATGAGCTCGGACAACGCACCTACGCGCCTTGAGAGGTACCAGACCTGATAATATTAGGCAGCCTGCACAGCAACCCCCGAAAACTACCTATACTCTGTTGATGAAGAAAAATAAATCGGAAACACTGGTGTCCAGAGTTGGTGCTGCAACTTTGCTTTTACAATTCTAAATCTACGAAAAGCACACACACTTTGAAGTACTGCATTTACCGTGATGCTCTTGGGGTATACCGCTGGTGGGTGGAGTAGTTTGCGACCCATGGACTCTCATTTAAAAATGGCTCCCTCGAACCATTGGACTGACGAGCTCGGACAACGCACATACGCGCCTTGAGACTTACCAGACCCGATAATATTTGGAAGCCTGCACAACAAACCCCCGAAAACTACCTACCCTCTGCTGATGAAGGAAAATAATCCTGAAACACCGGTGTCCAGAGTTGGTGCTGCAACTTTGCTTTTACACTTCAAAATCTACGAAAAGCGCACACGCTTTGAAGTACTGCATTTACCGTGATGCTCTTGTGGTATACCCGCTGGTGGGTGGAGTAGTGTGCGACCCATGGACTTTCATTTAAAAATGGCTCCCTCGAACCATTGGGCTGACGAGCTCGGACAACGCACCTACGCGCCTTGAGAGGTACCAGACCCGATAATATTTGGCAGCCTGCACAGGAAACACCCGAAAACTACCTATACTCTGCTGATGAAGGAAAATAATCCTGAAACACCGGTGTCCAGAGTTGGTGCTGCAACTTTGCTTTTACACTTCTAAATCTACAAAAAGCGCACACGCTTTGAAGTACTGCATTTACCGTGATGCTCTTGGGGTATACCCGCTGGTGGGTGGAGTAGTGTGCGACCCATGGACTTTCATTTAAAAATGGCTCCCTCGAACCATTGGGCTGACGAGCTCGGACAACGCACATACGCGCTTTGCGAGGTACCAGACCCGATAATATTTGGCAGCCTGCACAGCAAACCCCCGAAAACTACCTATACTCTGCTGATGAAGGAAAATAATCCTGAAACACTGGTGTCCAGAGTTGGTGCTGCAACTTTGCTTTTACACTTCTAAATCTACGAAAAGCGCACACGCTTTGAAGTACTGCATTTACCGTGATGCTCTTGGAGTATACCCGCTGGTGGGTGGAGTAGTGTGCGACCCATGGACTTTCATTTAAAAATGGCTCCCTTGAAACATTGGGCTGACGAGCTCGGACAACACACCTACGCGCCTTGAGAGGTACCAGACCCGATAATATTTGGCAGCCTGCACAGAAAACCCCCGAAAACTACCTATACTCTGCTGATGAAGGAAAATAATCCTTAAACACCGGTGTCCAGAGTTGGTGCTGCAACTTTGCTTTTACACTTCTAAATCTACGAAAAGCGCACACGCTTTGAAGTACTGCATTTACTATGATGATCTTGGGGTATACCCGCTGGTGGGTGGAGTAGTGTGCGATCCATGGACTTTCATTTAAAAATGGCTCCTTCGAACCATTGGGCTGACGAGTTCGGACAACGCACCTTCGCGCCTTGAGAGGTACCAGACCCGATAATATTTGGCAGCCTGCACAGCAAACCCCCGAAAACTACCTATACTCTGCTGATGAAGGAAAATAATCCTGAAACACCGGTGTCCAGAGTTGGTGCTGCAACTTTGCTTTTACACTTCTAAATCTACGAAAAGCGCACACTCTTTGAAGTACTGCATTTACCGTGATGCTCTTGGGGTATACCTGCTGGTGGGTGGAGTAGTGTGCGACCCATGGACTTTCATTTAAAAATGGCTCCCTCGAACCATTGGGCTGATGAGCTCGGACAACGCACCTACGCACCTTGAGAGGTACCAGACCTGATAATATTAGGCAGCCTGCACAGCAACCCCCGAAAACTACCTATACTCTGTTGATGAAGAAAAATAAATCGGAAACACTGGTGTCCAGAGTTGGTGCTGCAACTTTGCTTTTACACTTCTAAATCTACGAAAAGCGCACACGCTTTGAAGTACTGCATTTACCGTGATGCTCTTGGGGTATACCGCTGGTGGGTGGAGTAGTTTGCGACCCATGGACTCTCATTTAAAAATGGCTCCCTCGAACCATTGGACTGACGAGCTCGGACAACGCACATACGCGCCTTGAGACTTACCAGACCCGATAATATTTGGAAGCCTTCACAACAAACCCCCGAAAACTACCTACACTCTGCTGATGAAGGAAAATAATCCTGAAACACCGGTGTCCAGAGTTGGTGCTGCAACTTTGCTTTTACACTTCTAAATCTACAAAAAGCGCACACGCTTTGAAGTACTGCATTTACCGTGATGCTCTTGTGGTATACCCGCTGGTGGGTGGAGTAGTGTGCGACCCATGGACTTTCATTTAAAAATGGCTCCCTCGAACCATTGGGCTGACGAGCTCGGACAACGCACCTACGTGCCTTGAGAGGTACCAGACCCGATAATATTTGGCAGCCTGCACAGCAAACCCCCGAAAACTACCTATACTCTGCTGATGAAGGAAAATAATCCTGAAACACCGGTGTCCAGAGTTGTTGCTGCAACTTTGCTTTTACACTTCTAAATCTACGAAAAGCGCACATGCTTTGAAGTACTGCATTTACCGTGATGCTCTTGGGGTATACCCGCTGGTGGGTGGAGTGGTGTGCGACCCATGGACTTTCATTTAAAAATGGCTCCCTCAAACCATTGGGCTGACGAGCTCAGACAACGCACATACGCGCTTTGAGTGGTACCAGACCCGATAATATTTGGCAGCCTGCACAGCAAACCCCCGAAAACTACCTATACTCTGCTGATGAAGGACAATAATCCTGAAACACCGGTGTCCAGAGTTGGTGCTGCAACTTTCCTTTTACACTTCTAAATCTACGAAAAGCGCATACGCTTTGAAGTACTGCATTTACCGTGATGCTCTTGGGGTATACCCGCTGGTGGGTGGAGTAGTGTGCGACCCATGGACTTTCATTTAAAAATGGCTCCCTCGAACCATTGGGCTGACGAGCTCGGACAACGCACCTACGTGCCTTGAGAGGTACCAGACCCGATAATATTTGGCAGCCTGCACAGCAAACCCCCGAAAACTACCTATACTCTGCTGATGAAGGAAAATAATCCTGAAACACCGGTGTCCAGAGTTGGTGCTGCAACTTTGCTTTTACACTTCTACAAAAAGCGCACACGCTTTGAAGTACTGCATTTACCGTGATGCTCTTGAGGTATACCCGCTGGTGGGTGGAGTAGTGTGCGACCCATGGACTTTCATTTAAAAATGGCTCCCTCGAACCATTGGGCTGATGAGCTCGGGCAACACACATACGCGCCTTGAGAGGTATCAGACCCAATAATATTTGGCAGCCTGCACAGCAGACCCGCGAAAACTACCTATACTCTGCTGATGAAGGAAAATAATCCTGAAACACCGGTGTCCAGAGTTGGTGCTGCAACTTTGCTTTTACACTTCTAAATCTATGAAAACCGCACACGCTTTGAAGTACTGCATTTACTATGATGATCTTGGGGTATACCCGCTGGTGGGTGGAGTAGTGTGCGACCCATGGACTTTCATTTAAAAATGGCTCCCTCGAACCATTGGGCGGACGAGTTCGGACAACACACCTACGCGCCTTGAGAGGTACCAGACCCGATAATATTTGGCAGCCTGCACAGCAAACCCCCGAAAACTACCAATACTCTGCTGATGAAGGAAAATAATCCTGAAACACCGGTGTCCAGAGTTGGTGCTGCAACTTTGCTTTTACACTTCTAAATCTACGAAAAGCGCACACGCTTTGAAGTACTGCATTTACCGTGATGCTCTTGTGGTATACCTGCTGGTGGGTGGAGTAGTGTGCGACCCATGGACTTTCATTTAAAAATGGCTCCCTCGAACCATTGGGCTGATGAGCTCGGACAACGCACCTACGCGCCTTGAGAGGTACCAGACCTGATAATATTAGGCAGCCTGCACAGCAACCCCCGAAAACTACCTATACTCTGCTGATGAAGGACAATAATCCTGAAACACCGGTGTCCAGAGTTGGTGCTGCAACTTTGCTTTTACACTTCTAAATCTACGAAAAGCGCACATGCTTTGAAGTACTGCATTTACCGTGATGCTCTTGGGGTATACCCGCTGGTGGGTGGAGTAGTGTGCGATCCATGGACTTTCATTTAAAAATGGCTCCTTCGAACCATTGGGCTGACGAGTTCGGACAACACACCTTCGCGCCTTGAGAGGTACCAGACCCGATAATATTTGGCAGCCTGCACAGCAAACCCCCGAAAACTACCTATACTCTGCTGATGAAGGACAATAATCCTGAAACACCGGTGTCCAGAGTTGGTGCTGCAACTTTGCTTTTACACTTCTAAATCTACGAAAAGCACACACGCTTTGAAGTACTGCATTTACCGTGATGCTCTTGGGGTATACCCGCTGGTGGGTGGAGTAGTGTGCGACCCATGGACTTTCATTTAAAAATGGTTCCCTCAAACCATTGGGCTGATGAGTTCGGACAACGCACATACGCGCCTTGAGAGGTACCAGACCCGATAATATTTGGCAGCCTGCACAGAAAACCCCCGAAAACTACCTATACTCTGCTGATGTAGGAAAATAATCCTGAAACACCGGTGTCCAGAGTTGGTGCTGCAACTTTGCTTTTACACTTCTAAATCTACGAAAAGCGCACACGCTTTGAAGTACTGCATTTACTATGATGATCTTGGGGTATACCCGCTGGTGGGTGGAGTAGTGTGCGATCCATGGACTTTCATTTAAAAATGGCTCCTTCGAACCATTGGGCTGACGAGTTCAGACAACGCACCTTCGCGCCTTGAGAGGTACCAGACCCGATAATATTTGGCAGCCTGCACAGCAAACCCCCGAAAACTACCTATACTCTGCTGATGAAGGAAAATAATCCTGAAACACCGGTGTCCAGAGTTGGTGCTGCAACTTTGCTTTTACACTTCTAAATCTACGAAAAGCGCACACTCTTTGAAGTACTGCATTTACCGTGATGCTCTTGGGGTATACCCGCTGGTGGGTGGAGTAGTGTGCGACCCATGGACTTTCATTTAAAAATGGCTCCCTCGAACCATTGGGCTGACGAGCTCAGACAACGCACATACGCGCTTTGAGTGGTACCAGACCCGATAATATTTGGCAGCCTGCACAGCAAACCCCCGAAAACTACCTATACTCTGCTGATGAAGGACAATAATCCTGAAACACCGGTGTCCAGAGTTGGTGCTGCAACTTTCCTTTTACACTTCTAAATCTACGAAAAGCGCACACGCTTTGAAGTACTGCATTTACCGTGATGCTCTTGGGGTATACCCGCTGGTGGGTGGAGTAGTGTGCGACCCATGGACTTTCATTTAAAAATGGCTCCCTCGAACCATTGGGCTGACGAGCTCGGACAACGCACATACGCGCTTTGCGAGGTACCAGACCCGATAATATTTGGCAGCCTGCACAGCAAACCCCCGAAAACTACCTATACTCTGCTGATGAAGGAAAATAATCCTGAAACACCGGTGTCCAGAGTTGGTGCTGCAACTTTGCTTTTACACTTCTAAATCTACGAAAAGCGCACATGCTTTGAAGTACTGCATTTACCGTGATGCTCTTGGGGTATACCCGCTGGTGGGTGGAGTAGTGTGCGACCCATGGACTTTCATTTAAAAATGGCTCCCTCGAACCATTGGGCTGATGAGCTCGGACAAGGCACCTACGCGCCTTGAGAGGTACCAGACCTGATAATATTAGGCAGCCTGCACAGCAACCCCCGAAAACTACCTATACTCTGTTGATGAAGAAAAATAAATCGGAAACACTGGTGTCCAGAGTTGGTGCTGCAACTTTGCTTTTACACTTCTAAATCTACGAAAAGCACACACACTTTGAAGTACTGCATTTACCGTGATGCTCTTGGGGTATACCGCTGGTGGGTGGAGTAGTTTGCGACCCATGGACTCTCATTTAAAAATGGCTCCCTCGAACCATTGGACTGACGAGCTCGGACAACGCACATACGCGCCTTGAGACTTACCAGACCCGATAATATTTGGAAGCCTGCACAACAAACCCCCGAAAACTACCTACCCTCTGCTGATGAAGGAAAATAATCCTGAAACACCGGTGTCCAGAGTTGGTGCTGCAACTTTGCTTTTACACTTCAAAATCTACGAAAAGCGCACACGCTTTGAAGTACTGCATTTACCGTGATGCTCTTGTGGTATACCCGCTGGTGGGTGGAGTAGTGTGCGACCCATGGACTTTCATTTAAAAATGGCTCCCTCGAACCATTGGGCTGACGAGCTCGGACAACGCACCTACGCGCCTTGAGAGGTACCAGACCCGATAATATTTGGCAGCCTGCACAGGAAACACCCGAAAACTACCTATACTCTGCTGATGAAGGAAAATAATCCTGAAACACCGGTGTCCAGAGTTGGTGCTGCAACTTTGCTTTTACACTTCTAAATCTACAAAAAGCGCACACGCTTTGAAGTACTGCATTTACCGTGATGCTCTTGGGGTATACCCGCTGGTGGGTGGAGTAGTGTGCGACCCATGGACTTTCATTTAAAAATGGCTCCCTCGAACCATTGGGCTGACGAGCTCGGACAACGCACATACGCGCTTTGCGAGGTACCAGACCCGATAATATTTGGCAGCCTGCACAGCAAACCCCCGAAAACTACCTATACTCTGCTGATGAAGGAAAATAATCCTGAAACACTGGTGTCCAGAGTTGGTGCTGCAACTTTGCTTTTACACTTCTAAATCTACGAAAAGCGCACACGCTTTGAAGTACTGCATTTACCGTGATGCTCTTGGAGTATACCCGCTGGTGGGTGGAGTAGTGTGCGACCCATGGACTTTCATTTAAAAATGGCTCCCTTGAAACATTGGGCTGACGAGCTCGGACAACGCACCTACGCGCCTTGAGAGGTACCAGACCCGATAATATTTGGCAGCCTGCACAGAAAACCCCCGAAAACTACCTATACTCTGCTGATGAAGGAAAATAATCCTTAAACACCGGTGTCCAGAGTTGGTGCTGCAACTTTGCTTTTACACTTCTAAATCTACGAAAAGCGCACACGCTTTGAAGTACTGCATTTACTATGATGATCTTGGGGTATACCCGCTGGTGGGTGGAGTAGTGTGCGATCCATGGACTTTCATTTAAAAATGGCTCCTTCGAACCATTGGGCTGACGAGTTCGGACAACGCACCTTCGCGCCTTGAGAGGTACCAGACCCGATAATATTTGGCAGCCTGCACAGCAAACCCCCGAAAACTACCTATACTCTGCTGATGAAGGAAAATAATCCTGAAACACCGGTGTCCAGAGTTGGTGCTGCAACTTTGCTTTTACACTTCTAAATCTACGAAAAGCGCACACTCTTTGAAGTACTGCATTTACCGTGATGCTCTTGGGGTATACCTGCTGGTGGGTGGAGTAGTGTGCGACCCATGGACTTTCATTTAAAAATGGCTCCCTCGAACCATTGGGCTGATGAGCTCGGACAACGCACCTACGCACCTTGAGAGGTACCAGACCTGATAATATTAGGCAGCCTGCACAGCAACCCCCGAAAACTACCTATACTCTGTTGATGAAGAAAAATAAATCGGAAACACTGGTGTCCAGAGTTGGTGCTGCAACTTTGCTTTTACACTTCTAAATCTACGAAAAGCGCACACGCTTTGAAGTACTGCATTTACCGTGATGCTCTTGGGGTATACCGCTGGTGGGTGGAGTAGTTTGCGACCCATGGACTCTCATTTAAAAATGGCTCCCTCGAACCATTGGACTGACGAGCTCGGACAACGCACATACGCGCCTTGAGACTTACCAGACCCGATAATATTTGGAAGCCTTCACAACAAACCCCCGAAAACTACCTACACTCTGCTGATGAAGGAAAATAATCCTGAAACACCGGTGTCCAGAGTTGGTGCTGCAACTTTGCTTTTACACTTCTAAATCTACAAAAAGCGCACACGCTTTGAAGTACTGCATTTACCGTGATGCTCTTGTGGTATACCCGCTGGTGGGTGGAGTAGTGTGCGACCCATGGACTTTCATTTAAAAATGGCTCCCTCGAACCATTGGGCTGACGAGCTCGGACAACGCACCTACGTGCCTTGAGAGGTACCAGACCCGATAATATTTGGCAGCCTGCACAGCAAACCCCCGAAAACTACCTATACTCTGCTGATGAAGGAAAATAATCCTGAAACACCGGTGTCCAGAGTTGTTGCTGCAACTTTGCTTTTACACTTCTAAATCTACGAAAAGCGCACATGCTTTGAAGTACTGCATTTACCGTGATGCTCTTGGGGTATACCCGCTGGTGGGTGGAGTGGTGTGCGACCCATGGACTTTCATTTAAAAATGGCTCCCTCAAACCATTGGGCTGACGAGCTCAGACAACGCACATACGCGCTTTGAGTGGTACCAGACCCGATAATATTTGGCAGCCTGCACAGCAAACCCCCGAAAACTACCTATACTCTGCTGATGAAGGACAATAATCCTGAAACACCGGTGTCCAGAGTTGGTGCTGCAACTTTCCTTTTACACTTCTAAATCTACGAAAAGCGCATACGCTTTGAAGTACTGCATTTACCGTGATGCTCTTGGGGTATACCCGCTGGTGGGTGGAGTAGTGTGCGACCCATGGACTTTCATTTAAAAATGGCTCCCTCGAACCATTGGGCTGACGAGCTCGGACAACGCACCTACGTGCCTTGAGAGGTACCAGACCCGATAATATTTGGCAGCCTGCACAGCAAACCCCCGAAAACTACCTATACTCTGCTGATGAAGGAAAATAATCCTGAAACACCGGTGTCCAGAGTTGGTGCTGCAACTTTGCTTTTACACTTCTACAAAAAGCGCACACGCTTTGAAGTACTGCATTTACCGTGATGCTCTTGAGGTATACCCGCTGGTGGGTGGAGTAGTGTGCGACCCATGGACTTTCATTTAAAAATGGCTCCCTCGAACCATTGGGCTGATGAGCTCGGGCAACACACATACGCGCCTTGAGAGGTATCAGACCCAATAATATTTGGCAGCCTGCACAGCAGACCCGCGAAAACTACCTATACTCTGCTGATGAAGGAAAATAATCCTGAAACACCGGTGTCCAGAGTTGGTGCTGCAACTTTGCTTTTACACTTCTAAATCTATGAAAACCGCACACGCTTTGAAGTACTGCATTTACTATGATGATCTTGGGGTATACCCGCTGGTGGGTGGAGTAGTGTGCGACCCATGGACTTTCATTTAAAAATGGCTCCCTCGAACCATTGGGCGGACGAGTTCGGACAACACACCTACGCGCCTTGAGAGGTACCAGACCCGATAATATTTGGCAGCCTGCACAGCAAACCCCCGAAAACTACCAATACTCTGCTGATGAAGGAAAATAATCCTGAAACACCGGTGTCCAGAGTTGGTGCTGCAACTTTGCTTTTACACTTCTAAATCTACGAAAAGCGCACACGCTTTGAAGTACTGCATTTACCGTGATGCTCTTGTGGTATACCTGCTGGTGGGTGGAGTAGTGTGCGACCCATGGACTTTCATTTAAAAATGGCTCCCTCGAACCATTGGGCTGATGAGCTCGGACAACGCACCTACGCGCCTTGAGAGGTACCAGACCTGATAATATTAGGCAGCCTGCACAGCAACCCCCGAAAACTACCTATACTCTGCTGATGAAGGACAATAATCCTGAAACACCGGTGTCCAGAGTTGGTGCTGCAACTTTGCTTTTACACTTCTAAATCTACGAAAAGCGCACATGCTTTGAAGTACTGCATTTACCGTGATGCTCTTGGGGTATACCCGCTGGTGGGTGGAGTAGTGTGCGATCCATGGACTTTCATTTAAAAATGGCTCCTTCGAACCATTGGGCTGACGAGTTCGGACAACACACCTTCGCGCCTTGAGAGGTACCAGACCCGATAATATTTGGCAGCCTGCACAGCAAACCCCCGAAAACTACCTATACTCTGCTGATGAAGGACAATAATCCTGAAACACCGGTGTCCAGAGTTGGTGCTGCAACTTTGCTTTTACACTTCTAAATCTACGAAAAGCACACACGCTTTGAAGTACTGCATTTACCGTGATGCTCTTGGGGTATACCCGCTGGTGGGTGGAGTAGTGTGCGACCCATGGACTTTCATTTAAAAATGGTTCCCTCAAACCATTGGGCTGATGAGTTCGGACAACGCACATACGCGCCTTGAGAGGTACCAGACCCGATAATATTTGGCAGCCTGCACAGAAAACCCCCGAAAACTACCTATACTCTGCTGATGTAGGAAAATAATCCTGAAACACCGGTGTCCAGAGTTGGTGCTGCAACTTTGCTTTTACACTTCTAAATCTACGAAAAGCGCACACGCTTTGAAGTACTGCATTTACTATGATGATCTTGGGGTATACCCGCTGGTGGGTGGAGTAGTGTGCGATCCATGGACTTTCATTTAAAAATGGCTCCTTCGAACCATTGGGCTGACGAGTTCAGACAACGCACCTTCGCGCCTTGAGAGGTACCAGACCCGATAATATTTGGCAGCCTGCACAGCAAACCCCCGAAAACTACCTATACTCTGCTGATGAAGGAAAATAATCCTGAAACACCGGTGTCCAGAGTTGGTGCTGCAACTTTGCTTTTACACTTCTAAATCTACGAAAAGCGCACACTCTTTGAAGTACTGCATTTACCGTGATGCTCTTGGGGTATACCCGCTGGTGGGTGGAGTAGTGTGCGACCCATGGACTTTCATTTAAAAATGGCTCCCTCGAACCATTGGGCTGACGAGCTCAGACAACGCACATACGCGCTTTGAGTGGTACCAGACCCGATAATATTTGGCAGCCTGCACAGCAAACCCCCGAAAACTACCTATACTCTGCTGATGAAGGACAATAATCCTGAAACACCGGTGTCCAGAGTTGGTGCTGCAACTTTCCTTTTACACTTCTAAATCTACGAAAAGCGCACACGCTTTGAAGTACTGCATTTACCGTGATGCTCTTGGGGTATACCCGCTGGTGGGTGGAGTAGTGTGCGACCCATGGACTTTCATTTAAAAATGGCTCCCTCGAACCATTGGGCTGACGAGCTCGGACAACGCACATACGCGCTTTGCGAGGTACCAGACCCGATAATATTTGGCAGCCTGCACAGCAAACCCCCGAAAACTACCTATACTCTGCTGATGAAGGAAAATAATCCTGAAACACCGGTGTCCAGAGTTGGTGCTGCAACTTTGCTTTTACACTTCTAAATCTACGAAAAGCGCACATGCTTTGAAGTACTGCATTTACCGTGATGCTCTTGGGGTATACCCGCTGGTGGGTGGAGTAGTGTGCGACCCATGGACTTTCATTTAAAAATGGCTCCCTCGAACCATTGGGCTGATGAGCTCGGACAAGGCACCTACGCGCCTTGAGAGGTACCAGACCTGATAATATTAGGCAGCCTGCACAGCAACCCCCGAAAACTACCTATACTCTGTTGATGAAGAAAAATAAATCGGAAACACTGGTGTCCAGAGTTGGTGCTGCAACTTTGCTTTTACACTTCTAAATCTACGAAAAGCACACACACTTTGAAGTACTGCATTTACCGTGATGCTCTTGGGGTATACCGCTGGTGGGTGGAGTAGTTTGCGACCCATGGACTCTCATTTAAAAATGGCTCCCTCGAACCATTGGACTGACGAGCTCGGACAACGCACATACGCGCCTTGAGACTTACCAGACCCGATAATATTTGGAAGCCTGCACAACAAACCCCCGAAAACTACCTACCCTCTGCTGATGAAGGAAAATAATCCTGAAACACCGGTGTCCAGAGTTGGTGCTGCAACTTTGCTTTTACACTTCAAAATCTACGAAAAGCGCACACGCTTTGAAGTACTGCATTTACCGTGATGCTCTTGTGGTATACCCGCTGGTGGGTGGAGTAGTGTGCGACCCATGGACTTTCATTTAAAAATGGCTCCCTCGAACCATTGGGCTGACGAGCTCGGACAACGCACCTACGCGCCTTGAGAGGTACCAGACCCGATAATATTTGGCAGCCTGCACAGGAAACACCCGAAAACTACCTATACTCTGCTGATGAAGGAAAATAATCCTGAAACACCGGTGTCCAGAGTTGGTGCTGCAACTTTGCTTTTACACTTCTAAATCTACAAAAAGCGCACACGCTTTGAAGTACTGCATTTACCGTGATGCTCTTGGGGTATACCCGCTGGTGGGTGGAGTAGTGTGCGACCCATGGACTTTCATTTAAAAATGGCTCCCTCGAACCATTGGGCTGACGAGCTCGGACAACGCACATACGCGCTTTGCGAGGTACCAGACCCGATAATATTTGGCAGCCTGCACAGCAAACCCCCGAAAACTACCTATACTCTGCTGATGAAGGAAAATAATCCTGAAACACTGGTGTCCAGAGTTGGTGCTGCAACTTTGCTTTTACACTTCTAAATCTACGAAAAGCGCACACGCTTTGAAGTACTGCATTTACCGTGATGCTCTTGGAGTATACCCGCTGGTGGGTGGAGTAGTGTGCGACCCATGGACTTTCATTTAAAAATGGCTCCCTTGAAACATTGGGCTGACGAGCTCGGACAACGCACCTACGCGCCTTGAGAGGTACCAGACCCGATAATATTTGGCAGCCTGCACAGAAAACCCCCGAAAACTACCTATACTCTGCTGATGAAGGAAAATAATCCTTAAACACCGGTGTCCAGAGTTGGTGCTGCAACTTTGCTTTTACACTTCTAAATCTACGAAAAGCGCACACGCTTTGAAGTACTGCATTTACTATGATGATCTTGGGGTATACCCGCTGGTGGGTGGAGTAGTGTGCGATCCATGGACTTTCATTTAAAAATGGCTCCTTCGAACCATTGGGCTGACGAGTTCGGACAACGCACCTTCGCGCCTTGAGAGGTACCAGACCCGATAATATTTGGCAGCCTGCACAGCAAACCCCCGAAAACTACCTATACTCTGCTGATGAAGGAAAATAATCCTGAAACACCGGTGTCCAGAGTTGGTGCTGCAACTTTGCTTTTACACTTCTAAATCTACGAAAAGCGCACACTCTTTGAAGTACTGCATTTACCGTGATGCTCTTGGGGTATACCTGCTGGTGGGTGGAGTAGTGTGCGACCCATGGACTTTCATTTAAAAATGGCTCCCTCGAACCATTGGGCTGATGAGCTCGGACAACGCACCTACGCACCTTGAGAGGTACCAGACCTGATAATATTAGGCAGCCTGCACAGCAACCCCCGAAAACTACCTATACTCTGTTGATGAAGAAAAATAAATCGGAAACACTGGTGTCCAGAGTTGGTGCTGCAACTTTGCTTTTACACTTCTAAATCTACGAAAAGCGCACACGCTTTGAAGTACTGCATTTACCGTGATGCTCTTGGGGTATACCGCTGGTGGGTGGAGTAGTTTGCGACCCATGGACTCTCATTTAAAAATGGCTCCCTCGAACCATTGGACTGACGAGCTCGGACAACGCACATACGCGCCTTGAGACTTACCAGACCCGATAATATTTGGAAGCCTTCACAACAAACCCCCGAAAACTACCTACACTCTGCTGATGAAGGAAAATAATCCTGAAACACCGGTGTCCAGAGTTGGTGCTGCAACTTTGCTTTTACACTTCTAAATCTACAAAAAGCGCACACGCTTTGAAGTACTGCATTTACCGTGATGCTCTTGTGGTATACCCGCTGGTGGGTGGAGTAGTGTGCGACCCATGGACTTTCATTTAAAAATGGCTCCCTCGAACCATTGGGCTGACGAGCTCGGACAACGCACCTACGTGCCTTGAGAGGTACCAGACCCGATAATATTTGGCAGCCTGCACAGCAAACCCCCGAAAACTACCTATACTCTGCTGATGAAGGAAAATAATCCTGAAACACCGGTGTCCAGAGTTGTTGCTGCAACTTTGCTTTTACACTTCTAAATCTACGAAAAGCGCACATGCTTTGAAGTACTGCATTTACCGTGATGCTCTTGGGGTATACCCGCTGGTGGGTGGAGTGGTGTGCGACCCATGGACTTTCATTTAAAAATGGCTCCCTCAAACCATTGGGCTGACGAGCTCAGACAACGCACATACGCGCTTTGAGTGGTACCAGACCCGATAATATTTGGCAGCCTGCACAGCAAACCCCCGAAAACTACCTATACTCTGCTGATGAAGGACAATAATCCTGAAACACCGGTGTCCAGAGTTGGTGCTGCAACTTTCCTTTTACACTTCTAAATCTACGAAAAGCGCATACGCTTTGAAGTACTGCATTTACCGTGATGCTCTTGGGGTATACCCGCTGGTGTGTGGAGTAGTGTGCGACCCATGGACTTTCATTTAAAAATGGCTCCCTCGAACCATTGGGCTGACGAGCTCGGACAACGCACCTACGTGCCTTGAGAGGTACCAGACCCGATAATATTTGGCAGCCTGCACAGCAAACCCCCGAAAACTACCTATACTCTGCTGATGAAGGAAAATAATCCTGAAACACCGGTGTCCAGAGTTGGTGCTGCAACTTTGCTTTTACACTTCTACAAAAAGCGCACACGCTTTGAAGTACTGCATTTACCGTGATGCTCTTGAGGTATACCCGCTGGTGGGTGGAGTAGTGTGCGACCCATGGACTTTCATTTAAAAATGGCTCCCTCGAACCATTGGGCTGATGAGCTCGGGCAACACACATACGCGCCTTGAGAGGTATCAGACCCAATAATATTTGGCAGCCTGCACAGCAGACCCGCGAAAACTACCTATACTCTGCTGATGAAGGAAAATAATCCTGAAACACCGGTGTCCAGAGTTGGTGCTGCAACTTTGCTTTTACACTTCTAAATCTATGAAAACCGCACACGCTTTGAAGTACTGCATTTACTATGATGATCTTGGGGTATACCCGCTGGTGGGTGGAGTAGTGTGCGACCCATGGACTTTCATTTAAAAATGGCTCCCTCGAACCATTGGGCGGACGAGTTCGGACAACACACCTACGCGCCTTGAGAGGTACCAGACCCGATAATATTTGGCAGCCTGCACAGCAAACCCCCGAAAACTACCAATACTCTGCTGATGAAGGAAAATAATCCTGAAACACCGGTGTCCAGAGTTGGTGCTGCAACTTTGCTTTTACACTTCTAAATCTACGAAAAGCGCACACGCTTTGAAGTACTGCATTTACCGTGATGCTCTTGTGGTATACCTGCTGGTGGGTGGAGTAGTGTGCGACCCATGGACTTTCATTTAAAAATGGCTCCCTCGAACCATTGGGCTGATGAGCTCGGACAACGCACCTACGCGCCTTGAGAGGTACCAGACCTGATAATATTAGGCAGCCTGCACAGCAACCCCCGAAAACTACCTATACTCTGCTGATGAAGGACAATAATCCTGAAACACCGGTGTCCAGAGTTGGTGCTGCAACTTTGCTTTTACACTTCTAAATCTACGAAAAGCGCACAGGCTTTGAAGTACTGCATTTACCGTGATGCTCTTGGGGTATACCCGCTGGTGGGTGGAGTAGTGTGCGATCCATGGACTTTCATTTAAAAATGGCTCCTTCGAACCATTGGGCTGACGAGTTCGGACAACACACCTTCGCGCCTTGAGAGGTACCAGACCCGATAATATTTGGCAGCCTGCACAGCAAACCCCCGAAAACTACCTATACTCTGCTGATGAAGGACAATAATCCTGAAACACCGGTGTCCAGAGTTGGTGCTGCAACTTTGCTTTTACACTTCTAAATCTACGAAAAGCACACACGCTTTGAAGTACTGCATTTACCGTGATGCTCTTGGGGTATACCCGCTGGTGGGTGGAGTAGTGTGCGACCCATGGACTTTCATTTAAAAATGGTTCCCTCAAACCATTGGGCTGATGAGTTCGGACAACGCACATACGCGCCTTGAGAGGTACCAGACCCGATAATATTTGGCAGCCTGCACAGAAAACCCCCGAAAACTACCTATACTCTGCTGATGTAGGAAAATAATCCTGAAACACCGGTGTCCAGAGTTGGTGCTGCAACTTTGCTTTTACACTTCTAAATCTACGAAAAGCGCACACGCTTTGAAGTACTGCATTTACTATGATGATCTTGGGGTATACCCGCTGGTGGGTGGAGTAGTGTGCGATCCATGGACTTTCATTTAAAAATGGCTCCTTCGAACCATTGGGCTGACGAGTTCAGACAACGCACCTTCGCGCCTTGAGAGGTACCAGACCCGATAATATTTGGCAGCCTGCACAGCAAACCCCCGAAAACTACCTATACTCTGCTGATGAAGGAAAATAATCCTGAAACACCGGTGTCCAGAGTTGGTGCTGCAACTTTGCTTCTACACTTCTAAATCTACGAAAAGCGCACACTCTTTGAAGTACTGCATTTACCGTGATGCTCTTGGGGTATACCCGCTGGTGGGTGGAGTAGTGTGCGACCCATGGACTTTCATTTAAAAATGGCTCCCTCGAACCATTAGGCTGACGAGCTCAGACAACGCACATACGCGCTTTGAGTGGTACCAGACCCGATAATATTTGGCAGCCTGCACAGCAAACCCCCGAAAACTACCTATACTCTGCTGATGAAGGACAATAATCCTGAAACACCGGTGTCCAGAGTTGGTGCTGCAACTTTCCTTTTACACTTCTAAATCTACGAAAAGCGCACACGCTTTGAAGTACTGCATTTACCGTGATGCTCTTGGGGTATACCCGCTGGTGGGTGGAGTAGTGTGCGACCCATGGACTTTCATTTAAAAATGGCTCCCTCGAACCATTGGGCTGACGAGCTCGGACAACGCACATACGCGCTTTGCGAGGTACCAGACCCGATAATATTTGGCAGCCTGCACAGCAAACCCCCGAAAACTACCTATACTCTGCTGATGAAGGAAAATAATCCTGAAACACCGGTGTCCAGAGTTGGTGCTGCAACTTTGCTTTTACACTTCTAAATCTACGAAAAGCGCACATGCTTTGAAGTACTGCATTTACCGTGATGCTCTTGGGGTATACCCGCTGGTGGGTGGAGTAGTGTGCGACCCATGGACTTTCATTTAAAAATGGCTCCCTCGAACCATTGGGCTGATGAGCTCGGACAAGGCACCTACGCGCCTTGAGAGGTACCAGACCTGATAATATTAGGCAGCCTGCACAGCAACCCCCGAAAACTACCTATACTCTGTTGATGAAGAAAAATAAATCGGAAACACTGGTGTCCAGAGTTGGTGCTGCAACTTTGCTTTTACACTTCTAAATCTACGAAAAGCACACACACTTTGAAGTACTGCATTTACCGTGATGCTCTTGGGGTATACCGCTGGTGGGTGGAGTAGTTTGCGACCCATGGACTCTCATTTAAAAATGGCTCCCTCGAACCATTGGACTGACGAGCTCGGACAACGCACATACGCGCCTTGAGACTTACCAGACCCGATAATATTTGGAAGCCTGCACAACAAACCCCCGAAAACTACCTACACTCTGCTGATGAAGGAAAATAATCCTGAAACACCGGTGTCCAGAGTTGGTGCTGCAACTTTGCTTTTACACTTCAAAATCTACGAAAAGCGCACACGCTTTGAAGTACTGCATTTACCGTGATGTTCTTGTGGTATACCCGCTGGTGGGTGGAGTAGTGTGCGACCCATGGACTTTCATTTAAAAATGGCTCCCTCGAACCATTGGGCTGACGAGCTCGGACAACGCACCTACGCGCCTTGAGAGGTACCAGACCCGATAATATTTGGCAGCCTGCACAGAAAAACCCCCGAAAACTACCTATACTCTGCTGATGAAGGAAAATAATCCTGAAACACCGGTGTCTAGAGTTGGTGCTGCAACTTTGCTTTTACACTTCTAAATATACGAAAAGCGCACATGCTTTGAAGTACTGCATTTACCGTGATGCTCTTGGGGTATACCCGCTGGTGGGTGGAGTAGTGTGCGACCCATGGACTTTCATTTAAAAATGGCTCCCTCGAAACCATTGGGCTGACGAGCTCGGGCAACGCACATACGCGCTTTGAGAGGTACCAGACCCGATAATATTTGGCAGCCTGCACAGCAAACCCCCGAAAACTACCTATACTCTGCTGATGAAGGACAATAATCCTGAAACACTGGTGTCCAGAGTTGGTGCTGCAACTTTGCTTTTACACTTCTAAATCTACGAAAAGCGCACACGCTTTGAAGTACTGCATTTACCGTGATGCTCTTGGGGTATACCCGCTGGTGGGTGGAGTAGTGTGCGACCCATGGACTTTCATTTAAAAATGGCTCCCTCGAACCATTGGGCTGACGAGCTCGGACAACGCACATACGCGCTTTGCGAGGTACCAGACCCGATAATATTTGGCAGCCTGCACAGCAAACCCCCGAAAACTACCTATACTCTGCTGATGAAGGAAAATAATCCTGAAACACCGGTGTCCAGAGTTGGTGCTGCAACTTTGCTTTTACACTTCTAAATCTACGAAAAGCGCACACGCTTTGAAGTACTGCATTTACCGTGATGCTCTTGGAGTATACCCGCTGGTGGGTGGAGTAGTGTGCGACCCATGGACTTTCATTTAAAAATGGCTCCCTTGAACCATTGGGCTGACGAGCTCGGACAACGCACCTACGCGCCTTGAGAGGTACCAGACCCGATAATATTTGGCAGCCTGCACAGCAAACCCCCGAAAACTACCTATACTCTGCTGATGAAGGAAAATAATCCTGAAACACCGGTGTCCAGAGTTGGTGCTGCAACTTTGCTTTTACACTTCTAAATCTACGAAAAGCGCACACGCTTTGAAGTACTGCATTTACTATGATGATCTTGGGGTATACCCGCTGGTGGGTGGAGTAGTGTGCGATCCATGGACTTTCATTTAAAAATGGCTCCTTCGAACCATTGGGCTGACGAGTTCGGACAACGCACCTTCGCGCCTTGAGAGGTACCAGACCCGATAATATTTGGCAGCCTGCACAGCAAACCCCCGAAAACTACCTATACTCTGCTGATGAAGGAAAATAATCCTGAAACACCGGTGTCCAGAGTTGGTGCTGCAACTTTGCTTTTACACTTCTAAATCTACGAAAAGCGCACACTCTTTGAAGTACTGCATTTACCGTGATGCTCTTGGGGTATACCCGCTGGTGGGTGGAGTAGTGTGCGACCCATGGACTTTCATTTAAAAATGGCTCCCTCGAACCATTGGGCTGATGAGCTCGGACAACGCACCTACGCACCTTGAGAGGTACCAGACCTGATAATATTAGGCAGCCTGCACAGCAACCCCCGAAAACGACCTATACTCTGTTGATGAAGAAAAATAAATCGGAAACACTGGTGTCCAGAGTTGGTGCTTCAACTTTGCTTTTACACTTCTAAATCTACGAAAAGCGCACACGCTTTGAAGTACTGCATTTACCGTGATGCTCTTGGGGTATACCGCTGGTGGGTGGAGTAGTTTGCGACCCATGGACTCTCATTTCAAAATGGCTCCCTCGAACCATTGGACTGACGAGCTCGGACAACGCACATACGCGCCTTGAGACTTACCAGACCCGATAATATTTGGAAGCCTGCACAACAAACCCCCGAAAACTACCTACACTCTGCTGATGAAGGAAAATAATCCTGAAACACCGGTGTCCAGAGTTGGTGCTGCAACTTTGCTTTTACACTTCTAAATCTATGAAAAGCGCACACGCTTTGAAGTACTGCATTTACCGTGATGCTCTTGTGGTATACCCGCTGGTGGGTGGAGTAGTGTGCGACCCATGGACTTTCATTTAAAAATGGCTCCCTCGAACCATTGGGCTGACGAGCTCGGACAACGCACCTACGCGCCTTGAGAGGTACCAGACCCGATAATATTTGGCAGCCTGCACAGCAAACCCCCAAAGACTACCTATACTCTGCTGATGAAGGAAAATAATCCTGAAACACCGGTGTCCAGAGTTGGTGCTGCAACTTTGCTTTTACACTTCTAAATCTACGAAAAGCGCACATGCTTTGAAGTACTGCATTTACCGTGATGCTCTTGGGGTATACCCGCTGGTGGGTGGAGTGGTGTGCGACCCATGGACTTTCATTTAAAAATGGCTCCCTCGAACCATTGGGCTGACGAGCTCAGACAACGCACATACGCCCTTTGAGTGGTACCAGACCCGATAATATTTGGCAGCCTGCACAGCAAACCCCCGAAAACTACCTATACTCTGCTGATGAAGGACAATAATCCTGAAACACCGGTGTCCAGAGTTGGTGCTGCAACTTTCCTTTTACACTTCTAAATCTACGAAAAGCGCACACACTTTGAAGTACTGCATTTACCGTGATGCTCTTGGGGTATACCCGCTGGTGGGTGGAGTAGTGTGCGACCCATGGACTTTCATTTAAAAATGGCTCCCTCGAACCATTGGGCTGACGAGCTCGGACAACGCACCTACGTGCCTTGAGAGGTACCAGACCCGATAATATTTGGCAGCCTGCACAGCAAACCCCCGAAAACTACCTATACTCTGCTGATGAAGGAAAATAATCCTGAAACACCGGTGTCCAGAGTTGGTGCTGCAACTTTGCTTTTACACTTCTACGAAAAGCGCACACGCTTTGAAGTACTGCATTTACCGTGATGCTCTTGAGGTATACCCGCTGGTGGGTGGAGTAGTGTGCGACCCATGGACTTTCATTTAAAAATGGCTCCCTCGAACCATTGGGCTGATGAGCTCGGGCAACACACATACGCGCCTTGAGAGGTACCAGACCCGATAATATTTGGCAGCCTGCACAGCAAACCCCCGAAAACTACCAATACTCTGCTGATGAAGGAAAATAATCCTGAAACACCGGTGTCCAGAGTTGGTGCTGCAACTTTGCTTTTACACTTCTAAATCTACGAAAAGCGCACACTCTTTGAAGTACTGCATTTACCGTGATGCTCTTGGGGTATACCCGCTGGTGGGTGGAGTAGTGTGCGACCCATGGACTTTCATTTAAAAATGGCTCCCTCGAACCATTGGGCTGATGACCTCGGACAACGCACCTACGCACCTTGAGAGGTACCAGACCTGATAATATTAGGCAGCCTGCACAGCAACCCCCGAAAACTACCTATACTCTGTTGATGAAGAAAAATAAATCGGAAACACTGGTGTCCAGAGTTGGTGCTTCAACTTTGCTTTTACACTTCTAAATCTACGAAAAGCGCACACGCTTTGAAGTACTGCATTTACCGTGATGCTCTTGGGGTATACCGCTGGTGGGTGGAGTAGTTTGCGACCCATGGACTCTCATTTAAAAATGGCTCCCTCGAACCATTGGACTGACGAGCTCGGACAACGCACATACGCGCCTTGAGACTTACCAGACCCGATAATATTTGGAAGCCTGCACAACAAACCCCCAAAAACTACCTACACTCTGCTGATGAAGGAAAATAATCCTGAAACACCGGTGTCCAGAGTTGGTGCTGCAACTTTGCTTTTACACTTCTAAATCTATGAAAAGCGCACACGCTTTGAAGTACTGCATTTACCGTGATGCTCTTGTGGTATACCCGCTGGTGGGTGGAGTAGTGTGCGACCCATGGACTTTCATTTAAAAATGGCTCCCTCGAACCATTGGGCTGACGAGCTCGGACAACGCACCTACGCGCCTTGAGAGGTACCAGACCCGATAATATTTGGCAGCCTGCACAGCAAACCCCCGAAAACTACCTATACTCTGCTGATGAAGGAAAATAATCCTGAAACACCGGTGTCCAGAGTTGGTGCTGCAACTTTGCTTTTACACTTCTAAATCTACGAAAAGCGCACATGCTTTGAAGTACTGCATTTACCGTGATGCTCTTGGGGTATACCCGCTGGTGGGTGGAGTGGTGTGCGACCCATGGACTTTCATTTAAAAATGGCTCCCTCCAACCATTGGGCTGACGAGCTCAGACAACGCACATACGCCCTTTGAGTGGTACCAGACCCGATAATATTTGGCAGCCTGCACAGCAAACCCCCGAAAACTACCTATACTCTGCTGATGAAGGACAATAATCCTGAAACACCGGTGTCCAGAGTCGGTGCTGCAACTTTCCTTTTACACTTCTAAATCTACGAAAAGCGCACACACTTTGAAGTACTGCATTTACCGTGATGCTCTTGGGGTATACCCGCTGGTGGGTGGAGTAGTGTGCGACCCATGGACTTTCATTTAAAAATGGCTCCCTCGAACCATTGGGCTGACGAGCTCGGACAACGCACCTACGTGCCTTGAGAGGTACCAGACCCGATAATATTTGGCAGCCTGCACAGCAAACCCCCGAAAACTACCTATACTCTGCTGATGAAGGAAAATAATCCTGAAACACCGGTGTCCAGAGTTGGTGCTGCAACTTTGCTTTTACACTTCTACGAAAAGCGCACACGCTTTGAAGTACTGCATTTACCGTGATGCTCTTGAGGTATACCCGCTGGTGGGTGGAGTAGTGTGCGACCCATGGACTTTCATTTAAAAATGGCTCCCTCGAACCATTGGGCTGATGAGCTCGGGCAACACACATACGCGCCTTGAGAGGTACCAGACCCGATAATATTTGGCAGCCTGCACAGCAAACCCCCGAAAACTACCAATACTCTGCTGATGAAGGAAAATAATCCTGAAACACCGGTGTCCAGAGTTGGTGCTGCAACTTTGCTTTTACACTTCTAAATCTACGAAAAGCGCACACGCTTTGAAGTACTGCATTTACCGTGATGCTCTTGTGGTATACCCGCTGGTGGGTGGAGTAGTGTGCGACCCATGGACTTTCATTTAAAAATGGCTCTTTCGAACCATTGGGCTGATGAGCTCGGACAACGCACCTACGCGCCTTGAGAGGTACCAGACCTGATAATATTAGGCAGCCTGCACAGCAACCCCCGAAAACTACCTATACTCTGCTGATGAAGGACAATAATCCTGAAACACCGGTGTCCAGAGTTGGTGCTGCAACTTTGCTTTTACACTTCTAAATCTACGAAAAGCGCACACGCTTTGAAGTACTGCATTTACCGTGATGCTCTTGGAGTATACCCGCTGGTGGGTGGAGGAGTGTGCGACCCATGGACTTTCATTTAAAAATGGCTCCCTTGAACCATTGGGCTGACGAGCTCGGACAACGCACCTACGCGCCTTGAGAGGTACCAGACCCGATAATATTTGGCAGCCTGCACAGCAAGCCCCCGAAAACTACCTATACTCTGCTGATGAAGGAAAATAATCCTGAAACACCGGTGTCCAGAGTTGGTGCTGCAACTTTGCTTTTACACTTCTAAATCTACGAAAAGCACACACGCTTTGAAGTACTGCATTTACCGTGATGCTCTTGGGGTATACCCGCTGGTGGGTGGAGTAGTGTGCGACCCATAGACTTTCATTTAAAAATGGCTCCCTCAAACCATTGGGCTGATGAGTTAGGACAACGCTCATACGCGCCTTGAGAGGTACCAGACCCGATAATATTTGGCAGCCTGCACAGAAAACCCCCGAAAACTACCTATACTCTGCTGATGTAGGAAAATAATCCTGAAACACCGGTGTCCAGAGTTGGTGCTGCAACTTTGCTTTTACACTTCTAAATCTACGAAAAGCGCACACGCTTTGAAGTACTGCATTTACTATGATGATCTTGGGGTATACCCGCTGGTGGGTGGAGTAGTGTGCGATCCATGGACTTTCATTTAAAAATGGCTCCTTCGAACCATTGGGCTGACGAGTTCGGACAACGCACCTTCGCGCCTTGAGAGGTACCAGACCCGATAATATTTGGCAGCCTGCACAGCAAACCCCCGAAAACTACCTATACTCTGCTGATGAAGGAAAATAATCCTGAAACACCGGTGTCCAGAGTTGGTGCTGCAACTTTGCTTTTACACTTCTAAATCTACGAAAAGCGCACACTCTTTGAAGTACTGCATTTACCGTGATGCTCTTGGGGTATACCCGCTGGTGGGTGGAGTAGTGTGCGACCCATGGACTTTCATTTAAAAATGGCTCCCTCGAACCATTGGGCTGATGAGCTCGGACAACGCACCTACGCACCTTGAGAGGTACCAGACCTGATAATATTAGGCAGCCTGCACAGCAACCCCTGAAAACTACCTATACTCTGTTGATGAAGAAAAATAAATCGGAAACACTGGTGTCCAGAGTTGGTGCTGCAACTTTCCTTTTACACTTCTAAATCTACGAAAAGCGCACACGCTTTGAAGTACTCCATTTACCGTGATGCTCTTGGGGTATACCGCTGGTGGGTGGAGTAGTTTGCGATCCATGGACTCTCATTTAAAAATGGCTCCCTCGAACCATTGGACTGACGAGCTCGGACAACGCACATACGCGCCTTGAGAGGTACCAGACCCGATAATATTTGGCAGCCTGCACAGCAAGCCCCCGAAAACTACCTATACTCTGCTGATGAAGGAAAATAATCCTGAAACACCGGTGTCCAGAGTTGGTGCTGCAACTTTGCTTTTACACTTCTAAATCTACGAAAAGCACACACGCTTTGAAGTACTGCATTTACCGTGATGCTCTTGAGGTATACCCGCTGGTGGGTGGAGTAGTGTGCGACCCATGGACTTTCATTTAAAAATGGCTCCCTCGAACCATTGGGCTGATGAGCTCGGGCAACACACATACGCGCCTTGAGAGGTACCAGACCCGATAATATTTGGAAGCCTGCACAACAAACCCCCGAAAACTACCAACACTCTGCTGATGAAGGAAAATAATCCTGAAACACCGGTGTCCAGAGTTGGTGCTGCAACTTTGCTTTTACACTTCTAAATCTACGAAAAGCGCACACGCTTTGAAGTACTGCATTTACCGTGATGCTCTTGTGGTATACCCGCTGGTGGGTGGAGTAGTGTGCGACCCATGGACTTTCATTTAAAAATGGCTCCCTCGAACCATTGGGCTGACGAGCTCGGACAACGCACCTACGCGCCTTGAGAGGTACCAGACCCGATAATATTTGGCAGCCTGCACAGCAAACCCCCGAAAACTACCTATACTCTGCTGATGAAGGAAAATAATCCTGAAACACCGGTGTCCAGAGTTGGTGCTGCAACTTTGCTTTTACACTTCTAAATCTACGAAAAGCGCACATGCTTTGAAGTACTGCATTTACCGTGATGCTCTTGGGGTATACCCGCTGGTGGGTGGAGTGGTGTGCGACCCATGGACTTTCATTTAAAAATGGCTCCCTCGAACCATTGGGCTGACGAGCTCAGACAACGCACATACGCGCTTTGAGTGGTACCAGACCCGATAATATTTGGCAGCCTGCACAGCAAACCCCTGAAAACTACCTATACTCTGCTGATGAAGGACAATAATCCTGAAACACCGGTGTCCAGAGTTGGTGCTGCAACTTTCCTTTTACACTTCTAAATCTACGAAAAGCGCACACGCTTTGAAGTACTGCATTTACCGTGATGCTCTTGGGGTATACCCGCTGGTGGGTGGAGTAGTGTGCGACCCATGGACTTTCATTTAAAAATGGCTCCCTCGAACCATTGGGCTGACGAGCTCGGACAACGCACCTACGTGCCTTGAGAGGTACCAGACCCAATAATATTTGGCAGCCTGCACAGCAAACCCCCGAAAACTACCTATACTCTGCTGATGAAGGAAAATAATCCTGAAACTCCGGTGTCCAGAGTTGGTGCTGCAACTTTGCTCTTACACTTCTACGAAAAGCGCACACGCTTTGAAGTACTGCATTTACCGTGATGCTCTTGAGGTATACCCGCTGGTGGGTGGAGTAGTGTGCGACCCATGGACTTTCATTTAAAAATGGCTCCCTCGAACCATTGGGCTGATGAGCTCGGGCAACACACATACGCGCCTTGAGAGGTATCAGACCCAATAATATTTGGCAGCCTGCACAGCAGACCCGCGAAAACTACCTATACTCTGCTGATGAAGGAAATAATCCTGAAACACCGGTGTCCAGAGTTGGTGCTGCAACTTTGCTTTTACACTTCTAAATCTATGAAAACCGCACACGCTTTGAAGTACTGCATTTACTATGATGATCTTGGGGTATACCCGCTGGTGGGTGGAGTAGTGTGCGACCCATGGACTTTCATTTAAAAATGGCTCCCTCGAACCATTGGGCGGACGAGTTCGGACAACACACCTACGCGCCTTGAGAGGTACCAGACCCGATAATATTTGGCAGCCTGCACAGCAAACCCCCGAAAACTACCAATACTCTGCTGATGAAGGAAAATAATCCTGAAACACCGGTGTCCAGAGTTGGTGCTGCAACTTTGCTTTTACACTTCTAAATCTACGAAAAGCACACACGCTTTGAAGTACTGCATTTACCGTGATGCTCTTGGGGTATACCCGCTGGTGGGTGGAGTAGTGTGCGACCCATGGACTTTCATTTAAAAATGGCTCCCTCAAACCATTGGGCTGATGAGTTCGGACAACGCACATACGCGCCTTGAGAGGTACCAGACCCGATAATATTTGGCAGCCTGCACAGAAAACCCCCGAAAACTACCTATACTCTGCTGATGTAGGAAAATAATCCTGAAACACCGGTGTCCAGAGTTGGTGCTGCAACTTTGCTTTTACACTTCTAATTCTACGAAAAGCGCACACGCTTTGAAGTACTGCATTTACTATGATGATCTTGGGGTATACCCGCTGGTGGGTGGAGTAGTGTGCGATCCATGGACTTTTATTTAAAAATGGCTCCTTCGAACCATTGGGCTGACGAGTTCGGACAACGCACCTTTGCGCCTTGAGAGGTACCAGACCCGATAATATTTGGCAGCCTGCACAGCAAACCCCCGAAAACTACCTATACTCTGCTGATGAAGGAAAATAATCCTGAAACACCGGTGTCCAGAGTTGGTGCTGCAACTTTGCTTTTACACTTCTAAATCTACGAAAAGCGCACACTCTTTGAAGTACTGCATTTACCGTGATGCTCTTGGGGTATACCCGCTGGTGGGTGGAGTAGTGTGCGACCCATGGACTTTCATTTAAAAATGGCTCCCTCGAACCATTGGGCTGATGAGCTCGGACAACGCACCTACGCGCCTTGAGAGGTACCAGACCTGATAATATTAGGCAGCCTGCACAGCAACCCCCGAAAACTACCTATACTCTTTTGATGAAGAAAAATAAATCGGAAACACTGGTGTCCAGAGTTGGTGCTGCAACTTTGCTTTTACACTTCTAAATCTACGAAAAGCGCACACGCTTTGAAGTACTGCATTTACCGTGATGCTCTTGGGGTATACCGCTGGTGGGTGGAGTAGTTTGCGACCCATGGACTCTCATTTAAAAATGGCTCCCTCGAACCATTGGACTGACGAGCTCGGACAACGCACATACGCGCCTTGAGACTTACCAGACCCGATAATATTTGGAAGCCTGCACAACAAACCCCCGAAAACTACCTACACTCTGCTGATGAAGGAAAATAATCCTGAAACACCGGTGTCCAGAGTTGGTGCTGCAACTTTGCTTTTACACTTCTAAATCTACGAAAAGCGCACACACTTTGAAGTACTGCATTTACCGTGATGCTCTTGGGGTATACCCGCTGGTGGGTGGAGTAGTGTGCGACCCATGGACTTTCATTTAAAAATGGCTCCCTCGAACCATCGGGCTGACGAGCTCGGACAACGCACCTACGTGCCTTGAGAGGTACCAGACCCGATAATATTTGGCAGCCTGCACAGCAAACCCCCGAAAACTACCTATACTCTGCTGATGAAGGAAAATAATCCTGAAACACCGGTGTCCAGAGTTGGTGCTGCAACTTTGCTTTTACACTTCTACGAAAAGCGCACACGCTTTGAAGTACTGCATTTACCGTGATGCTCTTGAGGTATACCCGCTGGTGGGTGGAGTAGTGTGCGACCCATGGACTTTCATTTAAAAATGGCTCCCTCGAACCATTGGGCTGATGAGCTCGGGCAACACACATACGCGCCTTGAGAGGTACCAGACCCGATAATATTTGGCAGCCTGCACAGCAAACCCCCGAAAACTACCAATACTCTGCTGATGAAGGAAAATAATCCTGAAACACCGGTGTCCAGAGTTGGTGCTGCAACTTTGCTTTTACACTTCTAAATCTACGAAAAGCGCACACGCTTTGAAGTACTGCATTTACCGTGATGCTCTTGTGGTATACCCGCTGGTGGGTGGAGTAGTGTGCGACCCATGGACTTTCATTTAAAAATGGCTCTTTCGAACCATTGGGCTGATGAGCTCGGACAACGCACCTACGCGCCTTGAGAGGTACCAGACCTGATAATATTAGGCAGCCTGCACAGCAACCCCCGAAAACTACCTATACTCTGCTGATGAAGGACAATAATCCTGAAACACCGGTGTCCAGAGTTGGTGCTGCAACTTTGCTTTTACACTTCTAAATCTACGAAAAGCGCACACGCTTTGAAGTACTGCATTTACCGTGATGCTCTTGGAGTATACCCGCTGGTGGGTGGAGTAGTGTGCGACCCATGGACTTTCATTTAAAAATGGCTCCCTTGAACCATTGGGCTGACGAGCTCGGACAACGCACCTACGCGCCTTGAGAGGTACCAGACCCGATAATATTTGGCAGCCTGCACAGCAAGCCCCCGAAAACTACCTATACTCTGCTGATGAAGGAAAATAATCCTGAAACACCGGTGTCCAGAGTTGGTGCTGCAACTTTGCTTTTACACTTCTAAATCTACGAAAAGCACACACGCTTTGAAGTACTGCATTTACCGTGATGCTCTTGGGGTATACCCGCTGGTGGGTGGAGTAGTGTGCGACCCATGGACTTTCATTTAAAAATGGCTCCCTCAAACCATTGGGCTGATGAGTTAGGACAACGCTCATACGCGCCTTGAGAGGTACCAGACCCGATAATATTTGGCAGCCTGCACAGAAAACCCCCGAAAACTACCTATACTCTGCTGATGTAGGAAAATAATCCTGAAACACCGGTGTCCAGAGTTGGTGCTGCAACTTTGCTTTTACACTTCTAAATCTACGAAAAGCGCACACGCTTTGAAGTACTGCATTTACTATGATGATCTTGGGGTATACCCGCTGGTGGGTGGAGTAGTGTGCGATCCATGGACTTTCATTTAAAAATGGCTCCTTCGAACCATTGGGCTGATGAGCTCGGGCAACACACATACGCTCCTTGAGAGGTATCAGACCCAATAATATTTGGCAGCCTGCACAGCAGACCCGCGAAAACTACCTATACTCTGCTGATGAAGGAAATAATCCTGAAACACCGGTGTCCAGAGTTGGTGCTGCAACTTTGCTTTTACACTTCTAAATCTATGAAAACCGCACACGCTTTGAAGTACTGCATTTACTATGATGATCTTGGGGTATACCCGCTGGTGGGTGGAGTAGTGTGCGACCCATGGACTTTCATTTAAAAATGGCTCCCTCGAACCATTGGGCGGACGAGTTCGGACAACACACCTACGCGCCTTGAGAGGTACCAGACCCGATAATATTTGGCAGCCTGCACAGCAAACCCCCGAAAACTACCAATACTCTGCTGATGAAGGAAAATAATCCTGAAACACCGGTGTCCAGAGTTGGTGCTGCAACTTTGCTTTTACACTTCTAAATCTACGAAAAGCACACACGCTTTGAAGTACTGCATTTACCGTGATGCTCTTGGGGTATACCCGCTGGTGGGTGGAGTAGTGTGCGACCCATGGACTTTCATTTAAAAATGGCTCCCTCAAACCATTGGGCTGATGAGTTCGGACAACGCACATACGCGCCTTGAGAGGTACCAGACCCGATAATATTTGGCAGCCTGCACAGAAAACCCCCGAAAACTACCTATACTCTGCTGATGTAGGAAAATAATCCTGAAACACCGGTGTCCAGAGTTGGTGCTGCAACTTTGCTTTTACACTTCTAATTCTACGAAAAGCGCACACGCTTTGAAGTACTGCATTTACTATGATGATCTTGGGGTATACCCGCTGGTGGGTGGAGTAGTGTGCGATCCATGGACTTTTATTTAAAAATGGCTCCTTCGAACCATTGGGCTGACGAGTTCGGACAACGCACCTTTGCGCCTTGAGAGGTACCAGACCCGATAATATTTGGCAGCCTGCACAGCAAACCCCCGAAAACTACCTATACTCTGCTGATGAAGGAAAATAATCCTGAAACACCGGTGTCCAGAGTTGGTGCTGCAACTTTGCTTTTACACTTCTAAATCTACGAAAAGCGCACACTCTTTGAAGTACTGCATTTACCGTGATGCTCTTGGGTTATACCCGCTGGTGGGTGGAGTAGTGTGCGACCCATGGACTTTCATTTAAAAATGGCTCCCTCGAACCATTGGGCTGATGAGCTCGGACAACGCACCTACGCGCCTTGAGAGGTACCAGACCTGATAATATTAGGCAGCCTGCACAGCAACCCCCGAAAACTACCTATACTCTTTTGATGAAGAAAAATAAATCGGAAACACTGGTGTCCAGAGTTGGTGCTGCAACTTTGCTTTTACACTTCTAAATCTACGAAAAGCGCACACGCTTTGAAGTACTGCATTTACCGTGATGCTCTTGGGGTATACCGCTGGTGGGTGGAGTAGTTTGCGACCCATGGACTCTCATTTAAAAATGGCTCCCTCGAACCATTGGACTGACGAGCTCGGACAACGCACATACGCGCCTTGAGACTTACCAGACCCGATAATATTTGGAAGCCTGCACAACAAACCCCCGAAAACTACCTACACTCTGCTGATGAAGGAAAATAATCCTGAAACACCGGTGTCCAGAGTTGGTGCTGCAACTTTGCTTTTACACTTCTAAATCTACGAAAAGCGCACACGCTTTGAAGTACTGCATTTACCGTGATGCTCTTGTGGTATACCCGCTGGTGGGTGGAGTAGTGTGCGACCCATGGACTTTCATTTAAAAATGGCTCCCTCGAACCATTGGGCTGACGAGCTCGGACAACGCACCTACGCGCCTTGAGAGGTACCAGACCCGATAATATTTGGCAGCCTGCACAGCAAACCCCCGAAAACTACCTATACTCTGCTGATGAAGGAAAATAATCCTGAAACACCGGTGTCCAGAGTTGGTGCTGCAACTTTGCTTTTACACTTCTAAATCTACGAAAAGCGCACATGCTTTGAAGTACTGCATTTACCGTGATGCTCTTGGGGTATACCCGCTGGTGGGTGGAGTGGTGTGCGACCCATGGACTTTCATTTAAAAATGGCTCCCTCGAACCATTGGGCTGACGAGCTCAGACAACGCACATACGCCCTTTGAGTGGTACCAGACCCGATAATATTTGGCAGCCTGCACAGCAAACCCCCGAAAACTACCTATACTCTGCTGATGAAGGACAATAATCCTGAAACACCGGTGTCCAGAGTTGGTGCTGCAACTTTCCTTTTACACTTCTAAATCTACGAAAAGCGCACACACTTTGAAGTACTGCATTTACCGTGATGCTCTTGGGGTATACCCGCTGGTGGGTGGAGTAGTGTGCGACCCATGGACTTTCATTTAAAAATGGCTCCCTCGAACCATTGGGCTGACGAGCTCGGACAACGCACCTACGTGCCTTGAGAGGTACCAGACCCGATAATATTTGGCAGCCTGCACAGCAAACCCCCGAAAACTACCTATACTCTGCTGATGAAGGAAAATAATCCTGAAACACCGGTGTCCAGAGTTGGTGCTGCAACTTTGCTTTTACACTTCTACGAAAAGCGCACACGCTTTGAAGTACTGCATTTACCGTGATGCTCTTGAGGTATACCCGCTGGTGGGTGGAGTAGTGTGCGACCCATGGACTTTCATTTAAAAATGGCTCCCTCGAACCATTGGGCTGATGAGCTCGGGCAACACACATACGCGCCTTGAGAGGTACCAGACCCGATAATGTTTGGCAGCCTGCACAGCAAACCCCCGAAAACTACCAATACTCTGCTGATGAAGGAAAATAATCCTGAAACACCGGTGTCCAGAGTTGGTGCTGCAACTTTGCTTTTACACTTCTAAATCTACGAAAAGCGCACACGCTTTGAAGTACTGCATTTACCGTGATGCTCTTGTGGTATACCCGCTGGTGGGTGGAGTAGTGTGCGACCCATGGACTTTCATTTAAAAATGGCTCTTTCGAACCATTGGGCTGATGAGCTCGGACAACGCACCTACGCGCCTTGAGAGGTACCAGACCTGATAATATTAGGCAGCCTGCACAGCAACCCCCGAAAACTACCTATACTCTGCTGATGAAGGACAATAATCCTGAAACACCGGTGTCCAGAGTTGGTGCTGCAACTTTGCTTTTACACTTCAAAATCTACGAAAAGCGCACATGCTTTGAAGTACTGCATTTACCGTGATGCTCTTGGGGTATACCCGCTGGTGGGTGGAGTAGTGTGCGATCCATGGAATTTCATTTAAAAATGGCTCCTTCGAACCATTGGGCTGACGAGTTCGGACAACACACCTTCGCGCCTTGAGAGGTACCAGACCCGATAATATTTGGCAGCCTGCACAGCAAACCCCCGAAAACTACCTATACTCTGCTGATGAAGGACAATAATCCTGAAACACCGGTGTCCAGAGTTGGTGCTGCAACTTTGCTTTTACACTTCTAAATCTACGAAAAGCACACACGCTTTGAAGTACTGCATTTACCGTGATGCTCTTGGGGTATACCCGCTGGTGGGTGGAGTAGTGTGCGACCCATGGACTTTCATTTAAAAATGGCTCCCTCAAACCATTGGGCTGATGAGTTCGGACAACGCACATACGCGCCTTGAGAGGTACCAGACCCGATAATATTTGGCAGCCTGCACAGAAAACCCCCAAAAACGACCTATACTCTGCTGATGTAGGAAAATAATCCTGAAACACCGGTGTCCAGAGTTGGTGCTGCAACTTTGCTTTTACACTTCTAAATCTACGAAAAGCGCACACGCTTTGAAGTACTGCATTTACTATGATGATCTTGGGGTATACCCGCTGGTGGGTGGAGTAGTGTGCGATCCATGGACTTTCATTTAAAAATGGCTCCTTCGAACCATTGGGCTGACGAGTTCGGACAACGCACCTTCGCGCCTTGAGAGGTACCAGACCCGATAATATTTGGCAGCCTGCACAGCAACCCCCCGAAAACTACCTATACTCTGCTGATGAAGGAAAATAATCCTGAAACACCGGTGTCCAGAGTTGGTGCTGCAACTTTGCTTTTACACTTCTAAATCTACGAAAAGCGCACATGCTTTGAAGTACTGCATTTACCGTGATGCTCTTGGGGTATACCCGCTGGTGGGTGGAGTGGTGTGCGACCCATGGACTTTCATTTAAAAATGGCTCCCTCGAACCATTGGGCTGACGAGCTCAGACAACGCACATACGCCCTTTGAGTGGTACCAGACCCGATAATATTTGGCAGCCTGCACAGCAAACCCCCGAAAACTACCTATACTCTGCTGATGAAGGACAATAATCCTGAAACACCGGTGTCCAGAGTTGGTGCTGCAACTTTCCTTTTACACTTCTAAATCTACGAAAAGCGCACACACTTTGAAGTACTGCATTTACCGTGATGCTCTTGGGGTATACCCGCTGGTGGGTGGAGTAGTGTGCGACCCATGGACTTTCATTTAAAAATGGCTCCCTCGAACCATTGGGCTGACGAGCTCGGACAACGCACCTACGTGCCTTGAGAGGTACCAGACCCGATAATATTTGGCAGCCTGCACAGCAAACCCCCGAAAACTACCTATACTCTGCTGATGAAGGAAAATAATCCTGAAACACCGGTGTCCAGAGTTGGTGCTGCAACTTTGCTTTTACACTTCTACGAAAAGCGCACACGCTTTGAAGTACTGCATTTACCGTGATGCTCTTGAGGTATACCCGCTGGTGGGTGGAGTAGTGTGCGACCCATGGACTTTCATTTAAAAATGGCTCCCTCGAACCATTGGGCTGATGAGCTCGGGCAACACACATACGCGCCTTGAGAGGTACCAGACCCGATAATGTTTGGCAGCCTGCACAGCAAACCCCCGAAAACTACCAATACTCTGCTGATGAAGGAAAATAATCCTGAAACACCGGTGTCCAGAGTTGGTGCTGCAACTTTGCTTTTACACTTCTAAATCTACGAAAAGCGCACACGCTTTGAAGTACTGCATTTACCGTGATGCTCTTGTGGTATACCCGCTGGTGGGTGGAGTAGTGTGCGACCCATGGACTTTCATTTAAAAATGGCTCTTTCGAACCATTGGGCTGATGAGCTCGGACAACGCACCTACGCGCCTTGAGAGGTACCAGACCTGATAATATTAGGCAGCCTGCACAGCAACCCCCGAAAACTACCTATACTCTGCTGATGAAGGACAATAATCCTGAAACACCGGTGTCCAGAGTTGGTGCTGCAACTTTGCTTTTACACTTCAAAATCTACGAAAAGCGCACATGCTTTGAAGTACTGCATTTACCGTGATGCTCTTGGGGTATACCCGCTGGTGGGTGGAGTAGTGTGCGATCCATGGAATTTCATTTAAAAATGGCTCCTTCGAACCATTGGGCTGACGAGTTCGGACAACACACCTTCGCGCCTTGAGAGGTACCAGACCCGATAATATTTGGCAGCCTGCACAGCAAACCCCCGAAAACTACCTATACTCTGCTGATGAAGGACAATAATCCTGAAACACCGGTGTCCAGAGTTGGTGCTGCAACTTTGCTTTTACACTTCTAAATCTACGAAAAGCACACACGCTTTGAAGTACTGCATTTACCGTGATGCTCTTGGGGTATACCCGCTGGTGGGTGGAGTAGTGTGCGACCCATGGACTTTCATTTAAAAATGGCTCCCTCAAACCATTGGGCTGATGAGTTCGGACAACGCACATACGCGCCTTGAGAGGTACCAGACCCGATAATATTTGGCAGCCTGCACAGAAAACCCCCAAAAACGACCTATACTCTGCTGATGTAGGAAAATAATCCTGAAACACCGGTGTCCAGAGTTGGTGCTGCAACTTTGCTTTTACACTTCTAAATCTACGAAAAGCGCACACGCTTTGAAGTACTGCATTTACTATGATGATCTTGGGGTATACCCGCTGGTGGGTGGAGTAGTGTGCGATCCATGGACTTTCATTTAAAAATGGCTCCTTCGAACCATTGGGCTGACGAGTTCGGACAACGCACCTTCGCGCCTTGAGAGGTACCAGACCCGATAATATTTGGCAGCCTGCACAGCAACCCCCCGAAAACTACCTATACTCTGCTGATGAAGGAAAATAATCCTGAAACACCGGTGTCCAGAGTTGGTGCTGCAACTTTGCTTTTACACTTCTAAATCTACGAAAAGCACACACGCTTTGAAGTACTGCATTTACCGTGATGCTCTTGGGGTATACCCGCTGGTGGGTGGAGTAGTGTGCGACCCATGGACTTTCATTTAAAAATGGCTCCCTCAAACCATTGGGCTGATGAGTTAGGACAACGCTCATAAGCGCCTTGAGAGGTACCAGACCCGATAATATTTGGCAGCCTGCACAGAAAACCCCCGAAAACTACCTATACTCTGCTGATGTAGGAAAATAATCCTGAAACACCGGTGTCCAGAGTTGGTGCTGCAACTTTGCTTTTACACTTCTAAATCTACGAAAAGCGCACACGCTTTGAAGTACTGCATTTACTATGATGATCTTGGGGTATACCCGCTGGTGGGTGGAGTAGTGTGCGATCCATGGACTTTCATTTAAAAATGGCTCCTTCGAACCATTGGGCTGACGAGTTCGGACAACGCACCTTCGCGCCTTGAGAGGTACCAGACCCGATAATATTTGGCAGCCTGCACAGCAAACCCCCGAAAACTACCTATACTCTGCTGATGAAGGAAAATAATCCTGAAACACCGGTGTCCAGAGTTGGTGCTGCAACTTTGCTTTTACACTTCTAAATCTACGAAAAGCGCACACTCTTTGAAGTACTGCATTTACCGTGATGCTCTTGGGGTATACCCGCTGGTGGGTGGAGTAGTGTGCGACCCATAGACTTTCATTTAAAAATGGCTCCCTCGAACCATTGGGCTGATGAGCTCGGACAACGCACCTACGCACCTTGAGAGGTACCAGACCTGATAATATTAGGCAGCCTGCACAGCAACCCCCGAAAACTACCTATACTCTGTTGATGAAGAAAAATAAATCGGAAACACTGGTGTCCAGAGTTGGTGCTGCAACTTTGCTTTTACACTTCTAAATCTACGAAAAGCGCACACGCTTTGAAGTACTGCATTTACCGTGATGCTCTTGGGGTATACCGCTGGTGGGTGGAGTAGTTTGCGACCCATGGACTCTCATTTAAAAATGGCTCCCTCAAACCATTGGACTGACGAGCTCGGACAACGCACATACGCGCCTTGAGACTTACCAGACCCGATAATATTTGGAAGCCTGCACAACAAACCCCCGAAAACTACCTACACTCTGCTGATGAAGGAAAATAATCCTGAAACACCGGTGTCCAGAGTTGGTGCTGCAACTTTGCTTTTACACTTCTAAATCTACGAAAAGCGCACACGCTTTGAAGTACTGCATTTACCGTGATGCTCTTGTGGTATACCCGCTGGTGGGTGGAGTAGTGTGCGACCCATGGACTTTCATTTAAAAATGGCTCCCTCGAACCATTGGGCTGACGAGCTCGGACAACGCAACTACGCGCCTTGAGAGGTACCAGACCCGATAATATTTGGCAGCCTGCACAGCAAACCCCCGAAAACTACCTATACTCTGCTGATGAAGGAAAATAATCCTGAAACACCGGTGTCCAGAGTTGGTGCTGCAACTTTGCTTTTACACTTCTAAATCTACGAAAAGCGCACATGCTTTGAAGTACTGCATTTACCGTGATGCTCTTGGGGTATACCCGCTGGTGGGTGGAGTGGTGTGCGACCCATGGACTTTCATTTAAAAATGGCTCCCTCAAACCATTGGGCTGACGAGCTCAGACAACGCACATACGCGCTTTGAGTGGTACCAGACCCGATAATATTTGGCAGCCTGCACAGCAAACCCCCGAAAACTACCTATACTCTGCTGATGAAGGACAATAATCCTGAAACACCGGTGTCCAGAGTTGGTGCTGTAGCTTTCCTTTTACACTTCTAAATCTACGAAAAGCGCACACGCTTTGAAGTACTGCATTTACCGTGATGCTCTTGGGGTATACCCGCTGGTGGGTGGAGTAGTGTGCGACCCATGGACTTTCATTTAAAAATGGCTCCCTCGAACCATTGGGCTGACGAGCTCGGACAACGCACCTACGTGCCTTGAGAGGTACCAGACCCGATAATATTTGGCAGCCTGCACAGCAAACCCCCGAAAACTACCTATACTCTGCTGATGAAGGAAAATAATCCTGAAACACCGGTGTCCAGAGTTGGTGCTGCAACTTTGCTTTTACACTTCTACGAAAAGCGCACACGCTTTGAAGTACTGCATTTACCGTGATGCTCTTGAGGTATACCCGCTGGTGGGTGGAGTAGTGTGCGACCCATGGACTTTCATTTAAAAATGGCTCCCTCGAACCATTGGGCTGATGAGCTCGGGCAACACACATACGCGCCTTGAGAGGTACCAGACCCGATAATATTTGGCAGCCTGCACAGCAAACCCCCGAAAACTACCAATACTCTGCTGATGAAGGAAAATAATCCTGAAACACACGGTGTCCAGAGTTGGTGCTGCAACTTTGCTTTTACACTTCTAAATCTACGAAAAGCGCACACGCTTTGAAGTACTGCATTTACCGTGATGCTCTTGTGGTATACCCGCTGGTGGGTGGAGTAGTGTGCGACCCATGGACTTTCATTTAAAAATGGCTCCCTCGAACCATTGGGCTGATGAGCTCGGACAATGCACCTACGCGCCTTGAGAGGTACCAGACCTGATAATATTAGGCAGCCTGCACAGCAACCCCCGAAAACTACCTATACTCTGCTGATGAAGGACAATAATCCTGAAACACCGGTGTCCAGAGTTGGTGCTGCAACTTTGCTTTTACACTTCTAAATCTACGAAAAGCGCACACGCTTTGAAGTACTGCATTTACCGTGATGCTCTTGTGGTATACCCGCTGGTGGGTGGAGTAGTGTGCGACCCATGGACTTTCATTTAAAAATGGATCCCTCGAACCATTGGGCTGATGAGCTCGGACAACGCACATATGCGCCTTGAGAGGTACCAGACCCGATAATATTTGGCAGCCTGCACAGCAAACCCCCGAAAACTACTTATACTCTGCTGATGAAGGACAATAATACTGAAACACCGGTGTCCAGAGTTGGTGCTGCAACTTTGCTTTTACAATTCTAAATCTACGAAAAGCGCACATGCTTTGAAGTACTGCATTTACTATGATGATCTTGGGGTATACCCGCTGGTGGGTGGAGTAGTGTGCGATCCATGGACTTTCATTTAAAAATGGCTCCTTCGAACCATTGGGCTGACGAGTTCGGACAACACACCTTCGCGCCTTGAGAGGTACCAGACCCGATAATATTTGGCAGCCTGCACAGCAAACCCCCGAAAACTACCTATACTCTGCTGATGAAGGAAAATAATCCTGAAATACCGGTGTCCAGAGTTGGTGCTGCAACTTTGCTTTTACACTTCTAAATCTACGAAAAGCGCACACGCTTTGAAGTACTGCATTTACCGTGATGCTCTTGGGGTATACCCGCTGGTGGGTGGAGTAGTGTGCGACCCATGGACTTTCATTTAAAAATGGCTCCCTCGAAACCATTGGGCTGACGAGCTCGGGCAACGCACATACGCGCTTTGAGAGGTACCCGACCCGATAATATTTGGCAGCCTGCACAGCAAACCCCCGAAAACTACCTATACTCTGCTGATGAAGGACAATAATCCTGAAACACCGGTGTCCAGAGTTGGTGCTGCAACTTTGCTTTTACACTTCTAAATCTACGAAAAGCGCACACGCTTTGAAGTACTGCATTTACCGTGATGCTCTTGGGGTATACCCGCTGGTGGGTGGAGTAGTGTGCGACCCATGGACTTTCATTTAAAAATGGCTCCCTCGAACCATTGGGCTGACGAGCTCGGACAACGCACATACGCGCTTTGCGAGGTACCAGACCCGATAATATTTGGCAGCCTGCACAGCAAACCTCCGAAAACTACCTATACTCTGCTGATGAAGGAAAATAATCCTGAAACACCGGTGTCCAGAGTTGGTGCTGCAACTTTGCTTTTACACTTCTAAATCTACGAAAAGCGCACACGCTTTGAAGTACTGCATTTACCGTGATGCTCTTGGAGTATACCCGCTGGTGGGTGGAGTAGTGTGCGACCCATGGACTTTCATTTAAAAATGGCTCCCTTGAACCATTGGGCTGACGAGCTCGGACAACGCACCTACGCGCCTTGAGAGGTACCAGACCCGATAATATTTGGCAGCCTGCACAGCAAACCCCCGAAAACTACCTATACTCTGCTGATGAAGGAAAATAATCCTGAAACACCGGTGTCCAGAGTTGGTGCTGCAACTTTGCTTTTACACTTCTAAATCTACGAAAAGCACACACGCTTTGAAGTACTCCATTTACCGTGATGCTCTTGGGGTATACCCGCTGGTGGGTGGAGTAGTGTGCGACCCATGGACTTTCATTTAAAAATGGCTCCCTCGAACCATTGGGCTGATGAGCTCGGACAACGCACCTACGCGCCTTGAGAGGTACCAGACCTGATAATATTAGGCAGCCTGCACAGCAACCCCCGAAAACTACTTATACTCTGTTGATGAAGAAAAATAAATCGGAAACACCGGTGTCCAGAGTTGGTGCTGCAACTTTGCTTTTACACTTCTAAATCTACGAAAAGCGCACACGCTTTGAAGTACTGCATTTACCGTGATGCTCTTGTGGTATACCCGCTGGTGGGTGGAGTAGTGTGCGACCCATGGACTTTCATTTAAAAATGGCTCCCTTGAACCATTGGGCTGACGAGCTCGGACAACGCACCTACGCGCCTTGAGAGGTACCAGACCCGATAATATTTGGCAGCCTGCACAGCAAACCCCCGAAAACTACCTATACTCTGCTGATGAAGGAAAATAATCCTGAAACACCGGTGTCCAGAGTTGGTGCTGCAACTTTGCTTTTACACTTCTAAATCTACGAAAAGCGCACATGCTTTGAAGTACTGCATTTACCGTGATGCTCTTGGGGTATACCCGCTGGTGGGTGGAGTAGTGTGCGACCCATGGACTTTCATTTAAAAATGGCTCCCTCGAACCATTGGGCTGACGAGCTCGGACAACGCACCTACGTGCCTTGAGAGGTACCAGACCCGATAATATTTGGCAGCCTGCACAGCAAACCCCCGAAAACTACCTATACTCTGCTGATGAAGGAAAATAATCCTGAAACACCGGTGTCCAGAGTTGGTGCTGCAACTTTGCTTTTACACTTCTACGAAAAGCGCACACGCTTTGAAGTACTGCATTTACCGTGATGCTCTTGAGGTATACCCGCTGGTGGGTGGAGTAGTGTGCGACCCATGGACTTTCATTTAAAAATGGCTCCCTCGAACCATTGGGATGATGAGCTCGGGCAACACACATACGCGCCTTGAGAGGTACCAGACCCGATAATATTTGGCAGCCTGCACAGCAAACCCCCGAAAACTACCAATACTCTGCTGATGAAGGAAAATAATCCTGAAACACACGGTGTCCAGAGATGGTGCTGCAACTTTGCTTTTACACTTCTAAATCTACGCAAAGCGCACACGCTTTGAAGTACTGCATTTACCGTGATGCTCTTGTGGTATACCCGCTGGTGGGTGGAGTAGTGTGCGACCCATGGACTTTCATTTAAAAATGGCTCCCTCGAACCATTGGGCTGATGAGCTCGGACAATGCACCTACGCGCCTTGAGAGGTACCAGACCTGATAATATTAGGCAGCCTGCACAGCAACCCCCGAAAACTACCTATACTCTGCTGATGAAGGACAATAATCCTGAAACACCGGTGTCCAGAGTTGGTGCTGCAACTTTGCTTTTACACTTCTAAATCTACGAAAAGCGCACACGCTTTGAAGTACTGCATTTACCGTGATGCTCTTGTGGTATACCCGCTGGTGGGTGGAGTAGTGTGCGACCCATGGACTTTCATTTAAAAATGGCTCCCTCGAACCATTGGGCTGACGAGCTCGGACAACGCACATACGCGCTTTGCGAGGTACCAGACCCGATAATATTTGGCAGCCTGCACAGCAAACCCCCGAAAACTACCTATACTCTGCTGATGAAGGAAAATAATCCTGAAACACCGGTGTCCAGAGTTGGTGCTGCAACTTTGCTTTTACACTTCTAAATCTACGAAAAGCGCACACGCTTTGAAGTACTGCATTTACCGTGATGCTCTTGGAGTATACCCGCTGGTGGGTGGAGTAGTGTGCGACCCATGGACTTTCATTTAAAAATGGCTCCCTCGAACCATTGGGCTGATGAGCTCGGACAACGCACCTACGCGCCTTGAGAGGTACCAGACCTGATAATATTAGGCAGCCTGCACAGCAACCCCCGAAAACTACTTATACTCTGTTGATGAAGAAAAATAAATCGGAAACACCGGTGTCCAGAGTTGGTGCTGCAACTTTGCTTTTACACTTCTAAATCTACGAAAAGCGCACACGCTTTGAAGTACTGCATTTACCGTGATGCTCTTGGGGTATACCGCTGGTGGGTGGAGTAGTTTGCGACCCATGGACTCTCATTTAAAAATGGCTCCCTCGAACCATTGGACTGACGAGCTCGGACAACGCACATACGCGCCTTGAGACTTACCAGACCCGATAATATTTGGAAGCCTGGAGGGGCGTGGCCAACTGCTGAACATGGCGGCTGCTTAACTTGGGAGCTCCGCAAGGCACACCGGCCCGAGCAATAATCCGTATACCCATCCGTCTATTGACCGGCCTGAAGGGGAGACGTCGGCTCCGGGAACCAAGCGGCGCCCATTAAGCCGCCCCCGGTGCAAATCCGACGCCGGGAAGTGCTCCGTTCGTCGGCGGTGAGGCGGGGCCTACAACGACTCAGCAGCACCGGCCTAAAGTGCTGGGACTGACCGGCCGGAAGCTCACCCTGCCCGGCCGGAGGAAGTCGGCCTCAGCCGGCACCCGCGCCTCCCCGCCTGACACCAGGTCTCCTCACGGCGCTTGAATACCGCAGTATCTGGGATCGGCCTCCGGACCCCCTGGGCCAAGACTTCGACATCATCGAGGGCAGACGAGACCCTGCACGGCGTAGGAGCCATTCTGGATCTGCGCTGCTGAGCGGACACCCCATCACACACGGCGAGGTAGGACGGAGGACGCCTGGGTCGGCGCAACCCCCCCGCAGCTCTGAACATTAATCCGGGATACCGTTGGGCAAGAGGGCTGCTTTCACCGTGGTGGCGCCAGTCACCAAACCGCCTGTTACGGACCTGGGTGGTGGTGGTCTGGCCCACGTGTAGCGGGAAAACATAACGGAGTGCGAGTAGCGCTTACATCGCTAACAACGCAACAAAAACACTTCTACTGACTCCGGTGGCAGCAGCCACGGCGACGAAGGCCTCGCACGGGGTTGTGACATAAGGCTGCACTCTGGGCGGGGAGCGACCTGGGCCCTGCGGTACGCCGCGATCCGAACATTTCCCGGCTGCTTCAACGGCGAACACCAAGGGGGAGGTCTGCACAGTAGGTGGCCGGGCAGGGACCAACTGAAAGGCCGGACATTGTAGAACCAAGCATAACATAATGGCGGGCAAGACCAGGGGGAGCACGACAACGGTGCAAGCAAAGCTTGATAAATTTGCTTATGCCCAGACCGGCCACTCACAGGGGCCTGGACGACACTCTGCAGGTGCTTCCACCGGTGCTTCCACTGATACAAATGGAACTGGGAAAGTTACACTGGAAGCCATTATGAGAACCCTCATAGAGGTCCAGGCGACGGTAGGCACCATCTCCACCGAGGTGAACCTGCTGCGAGCGGATTTTAAGAAAATATCGGAGAGGGTGTCGCAGGTGGAGGTAGTCACAAAATCCCTCATTGACGACACCTCAGATCTTCAGGTGGCGATGGAGCGAATGGAAAAGACCACTAAACAACTTCAAGACAAATTGGATGACCAGGAAGGGCGCTCAAGACGAAATAACGTCCGCATCCTGGGCCTTCCGGAATCGGAGGGGAAGGGGGCCATGGACCTGTATATCGAGGACCTCATTAAGACCAAACTGCAACCTAAAGGCCTGTCCAACTTCTTCTCCATCGAGAGAGCACATCGTGTACCGGGAGGTCCGGCCAAACAAGGGGCCACGCCGCGGCCGGTGCTGGCCAGACTCTTCAACTTTAGGGACAGGGACGCCATTCTACAGGCAGCCAGGGTGTCGCAGCCCGTGAAAATACTGAACTCTACTCTGGCGTTTTTCCCGGACTACACGGCCGAGGTGGCCAAACGTCGTAAAACCTTCAATGAAGTTAAGAAGACGCTTCGTGACAGGGGTCTGCCCTATTCAATGCTCTTCCCCGCCAAACTGCGGATTGTGGCTGAGGGGAGGACATGGTTTTTCGACAACCCCGAGGTGGCGCGAGAGTGGCTGGATGGCTGGAGACCAGTGGGCAAGCCTCAACGCCCGCACAATGACCGCAGAGACTGTCATAGTGAGAGGACGCCGGAACGCCGTGAGGCCAGCCCGGCCACCGAGCGGGGCGCGGCCGGGGGCCTAGACTCTGATCTTGAGAGGGACCCGTTTGATTCTGGTCAGCCTAGCAGGGGCTGAGTGACTGCAATGGGTGCGACACGATCTGGACACAGCCCTTGGGACCCTGGGCCGATGGAACTGAGTAGGGCAGGTCATGGCCGGAGCCTGTGGGGGACTCACCAACCCCACAAGCAAGTAAGACTAGATAGGGGGGGACAAAAGCACTCTGCCAAGTTGGGGATGCGGGCGGGATTTCGTCCGTGGTGCAGGGGAGCAGGGAGGGGGTGGAGGGATGGGAGTTACAAGGTTAAAGTTAAAGTTAAGCTTTTTGGTCATCATGTTTGCGATTCTACAAGGCACAGATACATTGCTAACTACAGGCGGTATGCACCGCTTCCGCACACTGGCTTCCTTATCCTGCTGCGCATTGGTATCATGGTTCATGAACCCAAATGGCACAACAAGACCAAGCTGCACCCGTTGTGGGTGCCCCTGTAACGACACAGGTGCCCCCACTGAAGCTCCTTACATGGAATGTCAGGGGGTTGGGGGACAAAATTAAACGGGGTCTGGTGCTGCAAACTATTAAACGTCATAAATCTGACCTAGTGCTGCTGCAGGAAACACATCTGACAGGGACCACCTGCAGGGCTCTGAACAGGCGTGGGTACAACATGGCAGTACACTCCGAGTTCACCTCAGGCTCCAGGGGCACTGGGATACTCCTCAGAAACAATTCCTCCTTTTTGGTCACTGGTCACAAGACAGATGATCAGGGGAGGTTCGCAGCACTCTCAGGACAGTGGGAAGGGAGGGCCCTGAATGTGATATCTGTATACATCCCCCCAGCACTTCACGCTACAGCCTTGCCAGCACTTAGCCGTTTCCTTATTGATCTCCCAGAAGGGGACGTGATCATGGGGGGGGACTTCAATGCTATTACAGACCCCCTATTGGACGCCTTTCCCATACGGGATCGCAAGAGAGAGACTGCCACACTTCCGGGATTCTTGTCCGCTATGGGCCTCACAGACGTCTGGCGTCACCTGAACCCCGCAGTGAAGCAATACACACACTACTCAGCACCCCACGATAGCCTCTCACGTATTGACTACTTCTTCCTTCTGGGGATTGGGCTGAGCTCCGTGGATGGACTTGATATCCTGCCGCGGGGCATTTCTGATCACTCCCCGATATCCCTTCACCTTTCTACTAAAGAATGTAAACGAGCTAGGCTGTACCCGATTTATCCCAATTACCTACAGGTACCTGCCATTAAGAAAAAACTCAAGTTAACCACCACACACTATTTCACTGAGAACACAGGATCGGTCACCTCACCCTCAGTCCTCTGGGAGGCTTACAAGACGGTCCTCCGAGGGGCATCCATATCAGCCATTACTGGGTATAAAAGGGAGTCTAGAGCTGCACTGACTAATTTGGAATTAGCATTACACACGGCAAACACTGCACATATGGCTGACCCCACCCCTGAGACAGCACATGAATTACAGCTCCGCCAGCAGCAACACCAGGCGCACCTCACTACGATCACCAAAGGGCACCTCGCGAACACCGCACACCGCATCTATGATGTGGGCGATAAGGCAGGGAAGATGCTGGCATGGCTGGACAAACGGGGTGGTAGTAACAAGGGGATACACAGGCTCTACGATGCGGCCGGCAGGCTGCAGACTCACCCGGAACAAATAGTCCACGCTCTAGCTCGCCACTTCCAGGGGATATACACACCAACACGGCCAGTCACTGAGCAGGAGGCTACAGAGTCACTTAGTCACATTCCCGTCCCAGTGCTCACGCCTGAAGCACAGCAGGAGCTTGATGCTGACCTGACAGTGGGAGAGGTCCAGTTGGCGATACAGGCGCTGCAGTCAGGCAAGGCCTTGGGCCCGAACGGTATTCTAGTGGAGTGGTACAAGACAATGGACTCGGTGCTGGCCAAGCCCCTCTTAGAAATGTATAAAGACAGCACAAAACAGGCGCTGCTTCCTCTCGATCAACGCACGGCCACCATTGTGGCCATCCCCAAACCGACCAAGCCGCCGACAGACAGTGCCTCGTACCGACCCATTTCCCTGCTCAACACAGAAGCAAAGGTCCTAGCAAAACTCCTGGCCAGTCGTCTAACCAAGCATTTGAGTACCCTGATACACCCTGACCAGTCGGGCTTTATGCCACACAGAAGCACAGCGCTGAATCTACGGAGGGTCCATGGGGTACTGGCGAGGGCGCATCTTCTTACGGAGCAGGCGGTGATACTTTCCTTAGATGCTAAAATGGCGTTTGATTTGGTGGAGTGGGAGTACCTCTTTGCTGTCCTAGCCCGCATGGGTTTCGGCCCCCAATTTCTGGCGTGGGTGCGACTGCTCTACACGCAACCGATGGCGCAGGTGGTTGCCAATGGTCGCATATCTTCACCCTTTCCACTGGGGAGGGGGACTAGGCAGGGATGCCCACTGTCGCCCCTGTTGTTTGCGATTGTGCTGGAGCCACTGGCGATCCTGCTCAGATCAACGCCGTTATTCCGGGGCATCACTTGGAGTGAAGGGTGGGAGGACAAGGTCTCCCTATATGCCGACGACATGTTAATATACATGACCGGGCCAAATGAGGGGGTCCCCGCCCTGTTGGCGGTTTGCGATGAACATGGCAAAGCATCGGGATATACCCTGAATTGGTCCAAATCTGTACTCTATGTCCTTAAAGGCCCGGCTCCGGTGCTGCCGGCTGACTGTCCTCTCACAATAACCACCTCCTCCTTTAAGTATTTGGGTATTTATGTGACGAATGACTCTACACTGTTCTATATCGAAAACCTACAGCCGCCTCTGCAAAGATTGCGTGCTGACGTTAAATACTGGGCTGCACTGCCACTGGCCCTTCTAGGGCGCGCGGCGCTCTATAAAATGATGGCTCTCCCGAGATTTCTGTATGTACTCGAGAACTCCCCTTATGTAGTTAACCCACAATACTTTAGACGGGTAGCGGCTTTAGTCTCCAGTTTGTTGTGGAGTAATGGCACGGCGCGGATAGCGCAGGCAAAACTGGTAAAGAGCTGGTACGAGGGGGGTATTGCACTACCCAATCTCCAACTATATTACTGGGCGTCACAGCTTAAGGTTATTAATCATTGGATCCACATCTCGCGGGAGGACCCCGCGTATAAGGCGGACTGGTCGCAACTGGGGACTGAGGGCATGCTCTCGGTGCTGTACAACTACCCGCAAGTGAAAACCCTGCTTGGCCCAACGCTTCACACGGCGACACTCTGGCATACGGCAACATCGCGCCTAGGGTGGAAGGGTACAATCACCAGGCTAACTCCGCTATGGGACACTAAAACACTGGGTAACCTGCGAACCTGTAAGGGGTTTACGAGATGGGACGACATAGGGATCTCGGTGGTGGGGGACCTCTGGGACAAAGGCACGGTTATTCCCTTCCAGCAACTCCAGCAACAATTCGGCATGGGGCCCACTGAAACGTACCGTTATGTACAGATCAGGCATGCTCTACTGCGAGCGATCCCACCAGACACCACACTCCCAGAATCAACGCCACTCGAGGATAGGCTACTCACCGAATTCATGGAGCAAAAAGCAACCTCACTCACGTACAAAAAATTGATTAACAACCTGCCAGACCCCACACTCAAACTTAAAGAGAAATGGGTGGAAGAATTGGGCGACATGGATGAGGCGGAGTGGAACGAGGCACTGGCATCACCGAGGGAAGTAGGCATATCAGCTAGATTCCGCCTAGTGCAGCTCAAGGTGTTACACCGCACCTACTACACTCGCACACTACTCCACAAAATACAGAGAACACCACACCCATACTGCCTTCGGGGGTGTGGGGAGGAAGGGACTCTCCTCCACACGTTATGGGAATGTCCACAGATCAGGGAACTATGGCGACAGATTATGCGCACAGTCTCTCAGGCCATCAATGTATCTGTCCTGCCAGAACCTCGTAAGTGCCTGTTGAACATTTGGGACCCTACGGACCTCAACAGGTATGGACTACTGTGGGTCACACTAGCAGTGACAGTGGCCAAACGGGACATTGCTCAGAGATGGGGTGCTCCGGAGTTACCAACGGTGGCGGGGTGGATTAGAAACATGGACCTTCTCATGGTAAAGGAGAGAGCAGTATATGTACTAAGAGCCTGCCCCCGCAAATGGAATCGGGTGTGGATGCCATGGAACAAATATAGGGGTGACCCATGTGAGGCATTGCCAGAGGGTGAGGACTCGGAATCGGAGGAAGACGAGGACTAGTGGCAAAAGGATATGACACCATAATAAAGGGGGGGACCGGGGGGGCGGAGGATGTGCACCGCTACTGAAGACGGGATGCTGAATGTATGAGCCTGTAGAATATTGTATATGAACGTACACTCTTAATTGTACAATGATGACCGTTGTTGGGTTTTTAGGCTTGTTTTCTATTTTCTTATATGTTCCCACTAACACCCCATATGGGTGAAGTCAGACTAAGGAATCGAAATCGTGTGAATGGGATCAGCGTTAAGGAGAAGGGGTGAAACTGGGTCATGTAATGCGTATGAATGTTCTATTCACTGTTCAACTACTAGGACATAATTGGAACTGATTACTGTCGATGCAAATTGTGTTCAATCCTTTCCCCGCTGGGGGCAAAGTACTGCTGTTATGTCAATACAATTACAGAATGTTGATATGTATATCTCTTCCAAACTCCTGACAATAAAGAGTTTTAAAAAAAAAAAAAAAAATATTTGGAAGCCTGCACAACAAACCCCCGAAAACTACCTACACTCTGCTGATGAAGGAAAATAATCCTGAAACACCGGTGTCCAGAGTTGGTGCTGCAACTTTGCTTTTACACTTCTAAATCTACGAAAAGCGCACACGCTTTGAAGTACTGCATTTACCGTGATGCTCTGGTGGTATACCCGCTGGTGGGTGGAGTAGTGTGCGACCCATGGACTTTCATTTAAAAATGGCTCCCTCGAACCATTGGGCTGACGAGCTCGGACAACGCACCTACGCGCCTTGAGAGGTACCAGACCCGATAATATTTGGCAGCCTGCACAGCAAACCCCCGAAAACTACCTATACTCTGCTGATGAAGGAAAATAATCCTGAAACACCGGTGTCCAGAGTTGGTGCTGCAACTTTGCTTTTACACTTCTAAATCTACGAAAAGCGCACATGCTTTGAAGTACTGCATTTACCGTGATGCTCTTGGGGTATACCCGCTGGTGGGTGGAGTGGTGTGCGACCCATGGACTTTCATTTAAAAATGGCTCCCTCGAACCATTGGGCTGACGAGCTCAGACAACGCACATACGCGCTTTGAGTGGTACCAGACCCGATAATATTTGGCAGCCTGCACAGCAAACCCCCGAAAACTACCTATACTCTGCTGATGAAGGACAATAATCCTGAAACACCGGTGTCCAGAGTTGGTGCTGCAACTTTGCTTTTACACTTCTACGAAAAGCGCACACGCTTTGAAGTACTGCATTTACCGTGATGCTCTTGAGGTATACCCGCTGGTGGGTGGAGTAGTGTGCGACCCATGGACTTTCATTTAAAAATGGCCCCCTCGAACCATTGGGCTGATGAGCTCGGGCAACACACATACACGCCTTGAGAGGTATCAGACCCAATAATATTTGGCAGCCTGCACAGCAGACCCGCGAAAACTACCTATACTCTGCTGATGAAGGAAAATAATCCTGAAACACCGGTGTCCAGAGTTGGTGCTGCAACTTTGCTTTTACACTTCTAAATCTATGAAAACCGCACACGCTTTGAAGTACTGCATTTACTATGATGATCTTGGGGTATACCCGCTGGTGGGTGGAGTAGTGTGCGACCCATGGACTTTCATTTAAAAATGGCTCCCTCGAACCATTGGGCTGACGAGTTCGGACAACACACCTACGCGCCTTGAGAGGTACCAGACCCGATAATATTTGGCAGCCTGCACAGCAAACCCCCGAAAACTACCTATACTCTGCTGATGAAGGACAATAATCCTGAAACACCGGTGTCCAGAGTTGGTGCTGCAACTTTGCTTTTACACTTCTACGAAAAGCGCACACGCTTTGAAGTACTGCATTTACCGTGATGCTCTTGAGGTATACCCGCTGGTGGGTGGAGTAGTGTGCGACCCATGGACTTTCATTTAAAAATGGCCCCCTCGAACCATTGGGCTGATGAGCTCGGGCAACACACATACACGCCTTGAGAGGTATCAGACCCAATAATATTTGGCAGCCTGCACAGCAGACCCGCGAAAACTACCTATACTCTGCTGATGAAGGAAAATAATCCTGAAACACCGGTGTCCAGAGTTGGTGCTGCAACTTTGCTTTTACACTTCTAAATCTATGAAAACCGCACACGCTTTGAAGTACTGCATTTACTATGATGATCTTGGGGTATACCCGCTGGTGGGTGGAGTAGTGTGCGACCCATGGACTTTCATTTAAAAATGGCTCCCTCGAACCATTGGGCTGACGAGTTCGGACAACACACCTACGCGCCTTGAGAGGTACCAGACCCGATAATATTTGGCAGCCTGCACAGCAAACCCCCGAAAACTACCAATACTCTGCTGATGAAGGAAAATAATCCTGAAACACACGGTGTCCAGAGTTGGTGCTGCAACTTTGCTTTTACACTTCTAAATCTACGAAAAGCGCACACGCTTTGAAGTACTGCATTTACCGTGATGCTCTTGTGGTATACCCGCTGGTGGGTGGAGTAGTGTGCGACCCATGGACTTTCATTTAAAAATGGCTCCCTCGAACCATTGGGCTGATGAGCTCGGACAACGCACCTACGCGCCTTGAGAGGTACCAGACCTGATAATATTAGGCAGCCTGCACAGCAACCCCCGAAAACTACCTATACTCTGCTGATGAAGGACAATAATCCTGAAACACCGGTGTCCAGATTTGGTGCTGCAACTTTGCTTTTACACTTCTAAATCTACGAAAAGCGCACACGCTTTGAAGTACTGCATTTACCGTGATGCTCTTGTGGTATACCCGCTGGTGGGTGGAGTAGTGTGCAACCCATGGACTTTCATTTAAAAATGGCTCCCTCGAACCATTGGGCTGATGAGCTCGGACAACGCACATATGCGCCTTGAGAGGTACCAGACCCGATAATATTTGGCAGCCTGCACAGCAAACACCCGAAAACTACCTATACTCTGCTGATGAAGGACAATAATACTGAAACACCGGTGTCCAGAGTTGGTGCTGCAACTTTGCTTTTACACTTCTAAATCTACGAAAAGCGCACATGCTTTGAAGTACTGCATTTACTATGATGATCTTGGGGTATACCCGCTGGTGGGTGGAGTAGTGTGCGATCCATGGACTTTCATTTAAAAATGGCTCCTTCGAACCATTGGGCTGACGAGTTCGGACAACACACCTTCGCGCCTTGAGAGGTACCAGACCCGATAATATTTGGCAGCCTGCACAGCAAACCCCCGAAAACTACCTATACTATGCTGATGAAGGAAAATAATCCTGAAATACCGGTGTCCAGAGTTGGTGCTAAAACTTTGCTTTTACACTTCTAAATCTAAGAAAAGCGCACACGCTTTGAAGTACTGCATTTACCGTGATGCTCTTGGGGTATACCCGCTGGTGGGTGGAGTAGTGTGCGACCCATGGACTTTCATTTAAAAATGGCTCCCTCGAAACCATTGGGCTGACGAGCTCGGGCAACGCACATACGCGCTTTGAGAGGTACCAGACCCGATAATATTTGGCAGCCTGCACAGCAAACCCCCGAAAACTACCTATACTCTGCTGATGAAGGACAATAATCCTGAAACACCGGTTTTCAGAGTTGGTGCTGCAACTTTGCTTTTACACTTCTAAATCTACGAAAAGCGCACACGCTTTGAAGTACTGCATTTACCGTGATGCTCTTGGGGTATACCCGCTGGTGGGTGGAGTAGTGTGCGACCCATGGAGTTTCATTTAAAAATGGCTCCCTCGAACCATTAGGCTGACGAGCTCGGACAACGCACATACGCGCTTTGCGAGGTACCAGACCCGATAATATTTGGCAGCCTGCACAGCAAACCCCCGAAAACTACCTGTACTCTGCTGATGAAGGAAAATAATCCTGAAACACCGGTGTCCAGAGTTGGTGCTGCAACTTTGCTTTTACACTTCTAAATCTACGAAAAGCGCACACGCTTTGAAGTACTGCATTTACCGTGATGCTCTTGGAGTATACCCGCTGGTGGGTGGAGTAGTGTGCGACCCATGGACTTTCATTTAAAAATGGCTCCCTTGAACCATTGGGCTGACGAGCTCGGACAACGCACCTACGCGCCTTGAGAGGTACCAGACCCGATAATATTTGGCAGCCTGCACAGCAAACCCCCGAAAACTACCTATACTCTGCTGATGAAGGAAAATAATCCTGAAACACCGGTGTCCAGAGTTGGTGCTGCAACTTTGCTTTTACACTTCTAAATCTACGAAAAGCACACACGCTTTGAAGTACTGCATTTACCGTGATGCTCTTGGGGTATACCCGCTGGTGGGTGGAGTAGTGTGCGACCCATGGACTTTCATTTAAAAATGGCTCCCTCAAACCATTGGGCTGATGAGTTCGGACAATGCACATACGCGCCTTGAGAGGTACCAGACCCGATAATATTTGGCAGCCTGCACAGAAAACCCCCGAAAACTACCTATACTCTGCTGATGTAGGAAAATAATCCTGAAACACCGGTGTCCAGAGTTGGTGCTGCAACTTTGCTTTTACACTTCTAAATCTACGAAAAGCGCACACGCTTTGAAGTACTGCATTTACTATGATGATCTTGGGGTATACCCGCTGGTGGGTGGAGTAGTGTGCGACCCATGGACTTTCATTTAAAAATGGCTCCCTCGAACCATTGGGCTGATGAGCTCGGACAACGCACCTACGCGCCTTGAGAGGTACCAGACCTGATAATATTAGGCAGCCTGCACAGCAACCCCCGAAAACTACCTATACTCTGTTGATGAAGAAAAATAAATCGGAAACACTGGTGTCCAGAGTTGGTGCTGCAACTTTGCTTTTACACTTCTAAATCTACGAAAAGCACACACACTTTGAAGTACTGCATTTACCGTGATGCTCTTGTGGTATACCCGCTGGTGGGTGGAGTAGTGTGCGACCCATGGACTTTCATTTAAAAATGGCTCCCTCGAACCATTGGGCTGACGAGCTCGGACAACGCACCTACGCGCCTTGAGAGATACCAGACCCGATAATATTTGGCAGCCTGCACAGCAAACCCCCGAAAACTACCTATACTCTGCTGATGAAGGAAAATAATCCTGAAACACCGGTGTCCAGAGTTGGTGCTGCAACTTTGCTTTTACACTTCTAAATCTACGAAAAGCGCACATGCTTTGAAGTACTGCATTTACCGTGATGCTCTTGGGGTATACCCGCTGGTGGGTGGAGTGGTGTGCGACCCATGGACTTTCATTTAAAAATGGCTCCCTCGAACCATTGGGCTGACGAGCTCAGACAACGCACATACGCGCTTTGAGTGGTACCAGACCCGATAATATTTGGCAGCCTGCACAGCAAACCCCCGAAAACTACCTATACTCTGCTGATGAAGGACAATAATCCTGAAACACCGGTGTCCAGAGTTGGTGCTGCAACTTTCCTTTTACACTTCTAAATCTACGAAAAGCGCACACGCTTTGAAGTACTGCATTTACCGTGATGCTCTTGGGGTATACCCGCTGGTGGGTGGAGTAGTGTGCGACCCATGGACTTTCATTTAAAAATGGCTCCCTCGAACCATTGGGCTGACGAGCTCGGACAACGCACCTACGTGCCTTGAGAGGTACCAGACCCGATAATATTTGGCAGCCTGCACAGCAAACCCCCGAAAACTACCTATACTCTGCTGATGAAGGAAAATAATCCTGAAACACCGGTGTCCAGAGTTGGTGCTGCAACTTTGCTTTTACACTTCTACGAAAAGCGCACATGCTTTGAAGTACTGCATTTACCGTGATGCTCTTGGGGTATACCCGCTGGTGGGTGGAGTAGTGTGCGACCCATGGACTTTCATTTAAAAATGGCTCCCTCAAACCATTGGGCTGATGAGTTCGGACAATGCACATACGCGCCTTGAGAGGTACCAGACCCGATAATATTTGGCAGCCTGCACAGAAAACCCCCGAAAACTACCTATACTCTGCTGATGTAGGAAAATAATCCTGAAACACCGGTGTCCAGAGTTGGTGCTGCAACTTTGCTTTTACACTTCTAAATCTACGAAAAGCGCACACGCTTTGAAGTACTGCATTTACTATGATGATCTTGGGGTATACCCGCTGGTGGGTGGAGTAGTGTGCGACCCATGGACTTTCATTTAAAAATGGCTCCCTCGAACCATTGGGCTGATGAGCTCGGACAACGCACCTACGCGCCTTGAGAGGTACCAGACCTGATAATATTAGGCAGCCTGCACAGCAACCCCCGAAAACTACCTATACTCTGTTGATGAAGAAAAATAAATCGGAAACACTGGTGTCCAGAGTTGGTGCTGCAACTTTGCTTTTACACTTCTAAATCTACGAAAAGCACACACACTTTGAAGTACTGCATTTACCATGATGCTCTTGTGGTATACCCGCTGGTGGGTGGAGTAGTGTGCGACCCATGGACTTTCATTTAAAAATGGCTCCCTCGAACCATTGGGCTGACGAGCTCGGACAACGCACCTACGCGCCTTGAGAGATACCAGACCCGATAATATTTGGCAGCCTGCACAGCAAACCCCCGAAAACTACCTATACTCTGCTGATGAAGGAAAATAATCCTGAAACACCGGTGTCCAGAGTTGGTGCTGCAACTTTGCTTTTACACTTCTAAATCTACGAAAAGCGCACATGCTTTGAAGTACTGCATTTACCGTGATGCTCTTGGGGTATACCCGCTGGTGGGTGGAGTGGTGTGCGACCCATGGACTTTCATTTAAAAATGGCTCCCTCGAACCATTGGGCTGATGAGCTCAGACAACGCACATACGCGCTTTGAGTGGTACCAGACCCGATAATATTTGGCAGCCTGCACAGCAAACCCCCGAAAACTACCTATACTCTGCTGATGAAGGAAAATAATCCTGAAACACCGGTGTCCAGAGTTGGTGCTGCAACTTTGCTTTTACACTTCTAAATCTACGAAAAGCGCACATGCTTTGAAGTACTGCATTTACCGTGATGCTCTTGGGGTATACCCGCTGGTGGGTGGAGTGGTGTGCGACCCATGGACTTTCATTTAAAAATGGCTCCCTCGAACCATTGGGCTGACGAGCTCAGACAACGCACATACGCGCTTTGAGTGGTACCAGACCCGATAATATTTGGCAGCCTGCACAGCAAACCCCCGAAAACTACCTATACTCTGCTGATGAAGGACAATAATCCTGAAACACCGGTGTCCAGAGTTGGTGCTGCAACTTTCCTTTTACACTTCTAAATCTACGAAAAGCGCACACGCTTTGAAGTACTGCATTTACCGTGATGCTCTTGGGGTATACCCGCTGGTGGGTGGAGTAGTGTGCGACCCATGGACTTTCATTTAAAAATGGCTCCCTCGAACCATTGGGCTGACGAGCTCGGACAACGCACCTACGTGCCTTGAGAGGTACCAGACCCGATAATATTTGGCAGCCTGCACAGCAAACCCCCGAAAACTACCTATACTCTGCTGATGAAGGAAAATAATCCTGAAACACCGGTGTCCAGAGTTGGTGCTGCAACTTTGCTTTTACACTTCTACGAAAAGCGCACATGCTTTGAAGTACTGCATTTACCGTGATGCTCTTGGGGTATACCCGCTGGTGGGTGGAGTAGTGTGCGACCCATGGACTTTCATTTAAAAATGGCTCCCTCAAACCATTGGGCTGATGAGTTCGGACAATGCACATACGCGCCTTGAGAGGTACCAGACCCGATAATATTTGGCAGCCTGCACAGAAAACCCCCGAAAACTACCTATACTCTGCTGATGTAGGAAAATAATCCTGAAACACCGGTGTCCAGAGTTGGTGCTGCAACTTTGCTTTTACACTTCTAAATCTCCGAAAAGCGCACACGCTTTGAAGTACTGCATTTACTATGATGATCTTGGGGTATACCCGCTGGTGGGTGGAGTAGTGTGCGACCCATGGACTTTCATTTAAAAATGGCTCCCTCGAACCATTGGGCTGATGAGCTCGGACAACGCACCTACGCGCCTTGAGAGGTACCAGACCTGATAATATTAGGCAGCCTGCACAGCAACCCCCGAAAACTACCTATACTCTGTTGATGAAGAAAAATAAATCGGAAACACTGGTGTCCAGAGTTGGTGCTGCAACTTTGCTTTTGCACTTCTAAATCTACGAAAAGCACACACACTTTGAAGTACTGCATTTACCGTGATGCTCTTGTGGTATACCCGCTGGTGGGTGGAGTAGTGTGCGACCCATGGACTTTCATTTAAAAATGGCTCCCTCGAACCATTGGGCTGACGAGCTCGGACAACGCACCTACGCGCCTTGAGAGATACCAGACCCGATAATATTTGGCAGCCTGCACAGCAAACCCCCGAAAACTACCTATACTCTGCTGATGAAGGAAAATAATCCTGAAACACCGGTGTCCAGAGTTGGTGCTGCAACTTTGCTTTTACACTTCTAAATCTACGAAAAGCGCACATGCTTTGAAGTACTGCATTTACCGTGATGCTCTTGGGGTATACCCGCTGGTGGGTGGAGTGGTGTGCGACCCATGGACTTTCATTTAAAAATGGCTCCCTCGAACCATTGGGCTGACGAGCTCAGACAACGCACATACGCGCTTTGAGTGGTACCAGACCCGATAATATTTGGCAGCCTGCACAGCAAACCCCCGAAAACTACCTATACTCTGCTGATGAAGGACAATAATCCTGAAACACCGGTGTCCAGAGTTGGTGCTGCAACTTTCCTTTTACACTTCTAAATCTACGAAAAGCGCACACGCTTTGAAGTACTGCATTTACCGTGATGCTCTTGGGGTATACCCGCTGGTGGGTGGAGTAGTGTGCGACCCATGGACTTTCATTTAAAAATGGCTCCCTCGAACCATTGGGCTGACGAGCTCGGACAACGCACCTACGTGCCTTGAGAGGTACCAGACCCGATAATATTTGGCAGCCTGCACAGCAAACCCCCGAAAACTACCTATACTCTGCTGATGAAGGAAAATAATCCTGAAACACCGGTGTCCAGAGTTGGTGCTGCAACTTTGCTTTTACACTTCTACGAAAAGCGCACATGCTTTGAAGTACTGCATTTACCGTGATGCTCTTGGGGTATACCCGCTGGTGGGTGGAGTAGTGTGCGACCCATGGACTTTCATTTAAAAATGGCTCCCTCAAACCATTGGGCTGATGAGTTCGGACAACGCACATACGCGCCTTGAGCGGTACCAGACCCGATAATATTTGGCAGCCTGCACAGAAAACCCCCGAAAACTACCTATACTCTGCTGATGTCGGAAAATAATCCTGAAACACCGGTGTCCAGAGTTGGTGCTGCAACTTTGCATTTACACTTCTAAATCTACGAAAAGCGCACACGCTTTGAAGTACTGCATTTACTATGATGATCTTGGGGTATACCCGCTGGTGGGTGGAGTAGTGTGCGATCCATGGACTTTCATTTAAAAATGGCTCCTTCGAACCATTGGGCTGACGAGTTCGGACAACGCACCTTCGCGCCTTGAGAGGTACCAGACCCGATAATATTTGGCAGCCTGCACAGCAAACCCCCGAAAACTACCTATACTCTGCTGATGAAGGAAAATAATCCTGAAACACCGGTGTCCAGAGTTGGTGCTGCAACTTTGCTTTTACACTTCTAAATCTACGAAAAGCGCACACTCTTTGAAGTACTGCATTTACCGTGATGCTCTTGGGGTATACCCGCTGGTGGGTGGAGTAGTGTGCGACCCATGGACTTTCATTTAAAAATGGCTCCCTCGAACCATTGGGCTGGCGAGCTCAGACAACGCACATACGCGCTTTGAGTGGTACCAGACCCGATAATATTTGGCAGCCTGCACAGCAAACCCCCGAAAACTACCTATACTCTGCTGATGAAGGACAATAATCCTGAAACACCGGTGTCCAGAGTTGGTGCTGCAACTTTCCTTTTACACTTCTAAATCTACGAAAAGCGCACACGCTTTGAAGTACTGCATTTACCGTGATGCTCTTGGGGTATACCCGCTGGTGGGTGGAGTAGTGTGCGACCCATGGACTTTCATTTAAAAATGGCTCCCTCGAACCATTGGGCTGACGAGCTCGGACAACGCACCTACGTGCCTTGAGAGGTACCAGACCCGATAATATTTGGCAGCCTGCACAGCAAACCCCCGAAAACTACCTATACTCTGCTGATGAAGGAAAATAATCCTGAAACACCGGTGTCCAGAGTTGGTGCTGCAACTTTGCTTTTACACTTCTACGAAAAGCGCACGCGCTTTGAAGTACTGCATTTACCGTGATGCTCTTGAGGTATACCCGCTGGTGGGTGGAGTAGTGTGCGACCCATGGACTTTCATTTAAAAATGGCTCCCTCGAACCATTGGGCTGATGAGCTCGGGCAACACACATACGCGCCTTGAGAGGTACCAGACCCAATAATATTTGGCAGCCTGCACAGCAGACCCGCGAAAACTACCTATACTCTGCTGATGAAGGAAAATAATCCTGAAACACCGGTGTCCAGAGTTGGTGCTGCAACTTTGCTTTTACACTTCTAAATCTATGAAAACCGCACACGCTTTGAAGTACTGCATTTACTATGATGATCTTGGGGTATACCCGCTGGTGGGTGGAGTAGTGTGCGACCCATGGACTTTCATTTAAAAATGGCTCCCTCGAACCATTGGGCTGACGAGTTCGGACAACACACCTACGCGCGTTGAGAGGTACCAGACCCGATAATATTTGGCAGCCTGCACAGCAAACCCCCGAAAACTACCAATACTCTGCTGATGAAGGAAAATAATCCTGAAACACCGGTGTCCAGAGTTGGTGCTGCAACTTTGCTTTTACACTTCTAAATCTACGAAAAGCGCACACGCTTTGAAGTACTGCATTTACCGTGATGCTCTTGTGGTATACCCGCTGGTGGGTGGAGTAGTGTGCGACCCATGGACTTTCATTTAAAAATGGCTCCCTCGAACCATTGGGCTGACGAGCTCGGGCAACGCACATACGCGCTTTGAGAGGTACCAGACCCGATAATATTTGGCAGCCTGCACAGCAAACCCCCGAAAACTACCTATACTCTGCTGATGAAGGACAATAATCCTGAAACACCGGTGTCCAGAGTTGGTGCTGCAACTTTGCTTTTACACTTCTAAATCTACGAAAAGCACACACGCTTTGAAGTACTCCATTTACCGTGATGCTCTTGGGGTATACCCGCTGGTGGGTGGAGTAGTGTGCGACCCATGGACTTTCATTTAAAAATGGCTCCCTCGAACCATTGGGCTGATGAGCTCGGACAACGCACCTACGCGCCTTGAGAGGTACCAGACCTGATAATATTAGGCAGCCTGCACAGCAACCCCCGAAAACTACTTATACTCTGTTGATGAAGAAAAATAAATCGGAAACACCGGTGTCCAGAGTTGGTGCTGCAACTTTGCTTTTACACTTCTAAATCTACGAAAAGCGCACACGCTTTGAAGTACTGCATTTACCGTGATGCTCTTGGGGTATACCGCTGGTGGGTGGAGTAGTTTGCGACCCATGGACTCTCATTTAAAAATGGCTCCCTCGAACCATTGGACTGACGAGCTCGGACAACGCACATAGGCGCCTTGAGACTTACCAGACCCGATAATATTTGGAAGCCTGCACAACAAACCCCCGAAAACTACCTACACTCTGCTGATGAAGGAAAATAATCCTGAAACACCGGTGTCCAGAGTTGGTGCTGCAACTTTGCTTTTACACTTCTAAATCTACGAAAAGCGCACATGCTTTGAAGTACTGCATTTACCGTGATGCTCTTGGGGTATACCCGCTGGTGGGTGGAGTGGTGTGCGACCCATGGACTTTCATTTAAAAATGGCTCCCTCGAACCATTGGGCTGACGAGCTCAGACAACACACATACGCGCTTTGAGTGGTACCAGACCCGATAATATTTGGCAGCCTGCACAGCAAACCCCCGAAAACTACCTATACTCTGCTGATGAAGGACAATAATCCTGAAACACCGGTGTCCAGAGTTGGTGCTGCAACTTTCCTTTTACACTTCTAAATCTACGAAAAGTGCACACGCTTTGAAGTACTGCATTTACCGTGATGCTCTTGGGGTATACCCGCTGGTGGGTGGAGTAGTGTGCGACCCATGGACTTTCATTTAAAAATGGCTCCCTCGAACCATTGGGCTGACGAGCTCGGACAACGCACCTACGTGCCTTGAGAGGTACCAGACCCGATAATATTTGGCAGCCTGCACAGCAAACCCCCGAAAACTACCTATACTCTGCTGATGAAGGAAAATAATCCTGAAACACCGGTGTCCAGAGTTGGTGCTGCAACTTTGCTTTTACACTTCTACGAAAAGCGCACACGCTTTGAAGTACTGCATTTACCGTGATGCTCTTGAGGTATACCCGCTGGTGGGTGGAGTAGTGTGCGACCCATGGACTTTCATTTAAAAATGGCTCCCTCGAACCATTGGGCTGATGAGCTCGGGCAACACACATACGCGCCTTGAGTGGTACCAGACCCGATAATATTTGGCAGCCTGCACAGCAAACCCCCGAAAACTACCAATACTCTGCTGATGAAGGAAAATAATCCTGAAACACACGGTGTCCAGAGTTGGTGCTGCAACTTTGCTTTTACACTTCTAAATCTACGAAAAGCGCACACGCTTTGAAGTACTGCATTTACCGTGATGCTCTTGTGGTATACCCGCTGGTGGGTGGAGTAGTGTGCGACCCATGGACTTTCATTTAAAAATGGCTCCCTCGAACCATTGGGCTGATGAGCTCGGACAATGCACCTACGCGCCTTGAGAGGTACCAGACCTGATAATATTAGGCAGCCTGCACAGCAACCCCCGAAAACTACCTATACTCTGCTGATGAAGGACAATAATCCTGAAACACCGGTGTCCAGAGTTGGTGCTGCAACTTTGCTTTTACACTTCTAAATCTACGAAAAGCGCACACGCTTTGAAGTACTGCATTTACCGTGATGCTCTTGTGGTATACCCGCTGGTGGGTGGAGTAGTGTGCGACCCATGGACTTTCATTTAAAAATGGCTCCCTCGAACCATTGGGCTGATGAGCTCGGACAACGCACATATGCGCCTTGAGAGGTACCAGACCCGATAATATTTGGCAGCCTGCACAGCAAACCCCCGAAAACTACCTATACTCTGCTGATGAAGGACAATAATACTGAAACACCGGTGTCCAGAGTTGGTGCTGCAACTTTGCTTTTACACTTCTAAATCTACGAAAAGCGCACATGCTTTGAAGTACTGCATTTACTATGATGATCTTGGGGTATACCCGCTGGTGGGTGGAGTAGTGTGCGATCCATGGACTTTCATTTAAAAATGGCTCCTTCGAACCATTGGGCTGACGAGTTCGGACAACACACCTTCGCGCCTTGAGAGGTACCAGACCCGATAATATTTGGCAGCCTGCACAGCAAACCCCCGAAAACTACCTATACTCTGCTGATGAAGGAAAATAATCCTGAAATACCGGTGTCCAGAGTTGGTGCTGCAACTTTGCTTTTACACTTCTAAATCTACGAAAAGCGCACACGCTTTGAAGTACTGCATTTACCGTGATGCTCTTGGGGTATACCCGCTGGTGGGTGGAGTAGTGTGCGACCCATGGACTTTCGTTTAAAAATGGCTCCCTCGAAACCATTGGGCTGACGAGCTCGGGCAACGCACATACGCGCTTTGAGAGGTACCCGACCCGATAATATTTGGCAGCCTGCACAGCAAACCCCCGAAAACTACCTATACTCTGCTGATGAAGGACAATAATCCTGAAACACCGGTGGCCAGAGTTGGTGCTGCAACTTTGCTTTTACACTTCTAAATCTACGAAAAGCGCACACGCTTTGAAGTACTGCATTTACCGTGATGCTCTTGGAGTATACCCGCTGGTGGGTGGAGTAGTGTGCGACCCATGGACTTTCATTTAAAAATGGCTCCCTCGAACCATTGGGCTGATGAGCTCGGACAACGCACCTACGCGCCTTGAGAGGTACCAGACCTGATAATATTAGGCAGCCTGCACAGCAACCCCCGAAAACTACTTATACTCTGTTGATGAAGAAAAATAAATCGGAAACACCGGTGTCCAGAGTTGGTGCTGCAACTTTGCTTTTACACTTCTAAATCTACGAAAAGCGCACACGCTTTGAAGTACTGCATTTACCGTGATGCTCTTGGGGTATACCGCTGGTGGGTGGAGTAGTTTGCGACCCATGGACTCTCATTTAAAAATGGCTCCCTCGAACCATTGGACTGACGAGCTCGGACAACGCACATACGCGCCTTGAGACTTACCAGACCCGATAATATTTGGAAGCCTGCACAACAAACCCCCGAAAACTACCTACACTCTGCTGATGAAGGAAAATAATCCTGAAACACCGGTGTCCAGAGTTGGTGCTGCAACTTTGCTTTTACACTTCTAAATCTACGAAAAGCGCACACGCTTTGAAGTACTGCATTTACCGTGATGCTCTGGTGGTATACCCGCTGGTGGGTGGAGTAGTGTGCGACCCATGGACTTTCATTTAAAAATGGCTCCCTCGAACCATTGGGCTGACGAGCTCGGACAACGCACCTACGCGCCTTGAGAGGTACCAGACCCGATAATATTTGGCAGCCTGCACAGCAAACCCCCGAAAACTACCTATACTCTGCTGATGAAGGAAAATAATCCTGAAACACCGGTGTCCAGAGTTGGTGCTGCAACTTTGCTTTTACACTTCTAAATCTACGAAAAGCGCACATGCTTTGAAGTACTGCATTTACCGTGATGCTCTTGGGGTATACCCGCTGGTGGGTGGAGTGGTGTGCGACCCATGGACTTTCATTTAAAAATGGCTCCCTCGAACCATTGGGCTGACGAGCTCAGACAACGCACATACGCGCTTTGAGTGGTACCAGACCCGATAATATTTGGCAGCCTGCACAGCAAACCCCCGAAAACTACCTATACTCTGCTGATGAAGGACAATAATCCTGAAACACCGGTGTCCAGAGTTGGTGCTGCAACTTTGCTTTTACACTTCTACGAAAAGCGCACACGCTTTGAAGTACTGCATTTACCGTGATGCTCTTGAGGTATACCCGCTGGTGGGTGGAGTAGTGTGCGACCCATGGACTTTCATTTAAAAATGGCCCCCTCGAACCATTGGGCTGATGAGCTCGGGCAACACACATACACGCCTTGAGAGGTATCAGACCCAATAATATTTGGCAGCCTGCACAGCACACCCGCGAAAACTACCTATACTCTGCTGATGAAGGAAAATAATCCTGAAACACCGGTGTCCAGAGTTGGTGCTGCAACTTTGCTTTTACACTTCTAAATCTATGAAAACCGCACACGCTTTGAAGTACTGCATTTACTATGATGATCTTGGGGTATACCCGCTGGTGGGTGGAGTAGTGTGCGACCCATGGACTTTCATTTAAAAATGGCTCCCTCGAACCATTGGGCTGACGAGTTCGGACAACACACCTACGCGCCTTGAGAGGTACCAGACCCGATAATATTTGGCAGCCTGCACAGCAAACCCCCGAAAACTACCAATACTCTGCTGATGAAGGAAAATAATCCTGAAACACACGGTGTCCAGAGTTGGTGCTGCAACTTTGCTTTTACACTTCTAAATCTACGAAAAGCGCACACGCTTTGAAGTACTGCATTTACCGTGATGCTCTTGTGGTATACCCGCTGGTGGGTGGAGTAGTGTGCGACCCATGGACTTTCATTTAAAAATGGCTCCCTCGAACCATTGGGCTGATGAGCTCGGACAACGCACCTACGCGCCTTGAGAGGTACCAGACCTGATAATATTAGGCAGCCTGCACAGCAACCCCCGAAAACTACCTATACTCTGCTGATGAAGGACAATAATCCTGAAACACCGGTGTCCAGATTTGGTGCTGCAACTTTGCTTTTACACTTCTAAATCTACGAAAAGCGCACACGCTTTGAAGTACTGCATTTACCGTGATGCTCTTGCGGTATACCCGCTGGTGGGTGGAGTAGTGTGCAACCCATGGACTTTCATTTAAAAATGGCTCCCTCGAACCATTGGGCTGATGAGCTCGGACAACGCACATATGCGCCTTGAGAGGTACCAGACCCGATAATATTTGGCAGCCTGCACAGCAAACACCCGAAAACTACCTATACTCTGCTGATGAAGGACAATAATACTGAAACACCGGTGTCCAGAGTTGGTGCTGCAACTTTGCTTTTACACTTCTAAATCTACGAAAAGCGCACATGCTTTGAAGTACTGCATTTACTATGATGATCTTGGGGTATACCCGCTGGTGGGTGGAGTAGTGTGCGATCCATGGACTTTCATTTAAAAATGGCTCCTTCGAACCATTGGGCTGACGAGTTCGGACAACACACCTTCGCGCCTTGAGAGGTACCAGATCCGATAATATTTGGCAGCCTGCACAGCAAACCCCCGAAAACTACCTATACTCTGCTGATGAAGGAAAATAATCCTGAAATACCGGTGTCCAGAGTTGGTGTTGCAACTTTGCTTTTACACTTCTAAATCTAAGAAAAGCGCACACGATTTGAAGTACTGCATTTACCCTGATGCTCTTGGGGTATACCCGCTGGTGGGTGGAGTAGTGTGCGACCCATGGACTTTCATTTAAAAATGGCTCCCTCGAAACCATTGGGCTGACGAGCTCGGGCAACGCACATACGCGCTTTGAGAGGTACCAGACCCGATAATATTTGGCAGCCTGCACAGCAAACCCCCGAAAACTACCTATACTCTGCTGATGAAGGACAATAATCCTGAAACACCGGTTTTCAGAGTTGGTGCTGCAACTTTGCTTTTACACTTCTAAATCTACGAAAAGCACACACGCTTTGAAGTACTGCATTTACCGTGATGCTCTTGGGGTATACCCGCTGGTGGGTGGAGTAGTGTGCGACCCATGGACTTTCATTTAAAAATGGCTCCCTCGAACCATTGGGCTGACGAGCTCGGACAACGCACCTACGCGCCTTGAGAGGTACCAGACCCGATAATATTTGGCAGCCTGCACAGCAAACCCCCGAAAACTACCTATACTCTGCTGATGAAGGAAAATAATCCTGAAACACCGGTGTCCAGAGTTGGTGCTGCAACTTTGCTTTTACACTTCTAAATCTACGAAAAGCACACACGCTTTGAAGTACTGCATTTACCGTGATGCTCTTGGGGTATACCCGCTGGTGGGTGGAGTAGTGTGCGACCCATGGACTTTCATTTAAAAATGGCTCCCTCGAACCATTGGGCTGATGAGCTCGGACAACGCACCTACGCGCCTTGAGAGGTACCAGACCTGATAATATTAGGCAGCCTGCACAGCAACCCCCGAAAACTACCTATACTCTGTTGATGAAGAAAAATAAATCGGAAACACTGGTGTCCAGAGTGGGTGCTGCAACTTTGCTTTTACACTTCTAAATCTACGAAAAGCACACACACTTTGAAGTACTGCATTTACCGTGATGCTCTTGTGGTATACCCGCTGGTGGGTGGAGTAGTGTGCGACCCATGGACTTTCATTTAAAAATGGCTCCCTCGAACCATTGGGCTGACGAGCTCGGACAACGCACCTACGCGCCTTGAGAGATACCAGACCCGATAATATTTGGCAGCCTGCACAGCAAACCCCCGAAAACTACCTATACTCTGCTGATGAAGGAAAATAATCCTGAAACACCGGTGTCCAGAGTTGGTGCTGCAACTTTGCTTTTACACTTCTAAATCTACGAAAAGCGCACATGCTTTGAAGTACTGCATTTACCGTGATGCTCTTGGGGTATACCCGCTGGTGGGTGGAGTGGTGTGCGACCCATGGACTTTCATTTAAAAATTGCTCCCTCGAACCATTGGGCTGACGAGCTCAGACAACGCACTTACGCGCTTTGAGTGGTACCAGACCCGATAATATTTGGCAGCCTGCACAGCAAACCCCCGAAAACTACCTATACTCTGCTGATGAAGGACAATAATCCTGAAACACCGGTGTCCAGAGTTGGTGCTGCAACTTTCCTTTTACACTTCTAAATCTACGAAAAGCGCACACGCTTTGAAGTACTGCATTTACCGTGATGCTCTTGGGGTATACCCGCTGGTGGGTGGAGTAGTGTGCGACCCATGGACTTTCATTTAAAAATGGCTCCCTCGAACCATTGGGCTGACGAGCTCGGACAACGCACCTACGTGCCTTGAGAGGTACCAGACCCGATAATATTTGGCAGCCTGCACAGCAAACCCCCGAAAACTACCTATACTCTGCTGATGAAGGAAAATAATCCTGAAACACCGGTGTCCAGAGTTGGTGCTGCAACTTTGCTTTTACACTTCTACGAAAAGCGCACACGCTTTGAAGTACTGCATTTACCGTGATGCTCTTGGGGTATACCCGCTGGTGGGTGGAGTAGTGTGCGACCCATGGACTTTCATTTAAAAATGGCTCCCTCGAACCATTGGGCTGGCGAGCTCAGACAACGCACATACGCGCTTTGAGTGGTACCAGACCCGATAATATTTGGCAGCCTGCACAGCAAACCCCCGAAAACTACCTATACTCTGCTGATGAAGGACAATAATCCTGAAACACCGGTGTCCAGAGTTGGTGCTGCAACTTTCCTTTTACACTTCTAAATCTACGAAAAGCGCACACGCTTTGAAGTACTGCATTTACCGTGAGGCTCTTGGGGTATACCCGCTGGTGGGTGGAGTAGTGTGCGACCCATGGACTTTCATTTAAAAATGGCTCCCTCGAACCATTGGGCTGACGAGCTCGGACAACGCACCTACGTGCCTTGAGAGGTACCAGACCCGATAATATTTGGCAGCCTGCACAGCAAACCCCCGAAAACTACCTATACTCTGCTGATGAAGGAAAATAATCCTGAAACACCGGTGTCCAGAGTTGGTGCTGCAACTTTGCTTTTACACTTCTACGAAAAGCGCACACGCTTTGAAGTACTGCATTTACCGTGATGCTCTTGAGGTATACCCGCTGGTGGGTGGAGTAGTGTGCGACCCATGGACTTTCATTTAAAAATGGCTCCCTCGAACCATTGGGCTGATGAGCTCGGGCAACACACATACGCGCCTTGAGAGGTACCAGACCCAATAATATTTGGCAGCCTGCACAGCAGACCCGCGAAAACTACCTATACTCTGCTGATGAAGGAAAATAATCCTGAAACACCGGTGTCCAGAGTTGGTGCTGCAACTTTGCTTTTACACTTCTAAATCTATGAAAACCGCACACGCTTTGAAGTACTGCATTTACTATGATGATCTTGGGGTATACACGCTGGTGGGTGGAGTAGTGTGCGACCCATGGACTTTCATTTAAAAATGGCTCCCTCGAACCATTGGGCTGACGAGTTCGGACAAGACACCTACGCGCGTTGAGAGGTACCAGACCCGATAATATTTGGCAGCCTGCACAGCAAACCCCCGAAAACTACCAATACTCTGCTGATGAAGGAAAATAATCCTGAAACACCGGTGTCCAGAGTTGGTGCTGCAACTTTGCTTTTACACTTCTAAATCTACGAAAAGCGCACACGCTTTGAAGTACTGCATTTACCGTGATGCTCTTGTGGTATACCCGCTGGTGGGTGGAGTAGTGTGCGACCCATGGACTTTCATTTAAAAATGGCTCCCTCAAACCATTGGGCTGATGAGTTCGGACAACGCACATACGCGCCTTGAGCGGTACCAGACCCGATAATATTTGGCAGCCTGCACAGCAAACCCCCGAAAACTACCTATACTCTGCTGATGAAGGAAAATAATCCTGAAACACCGGTGTCCAGAGTTGGTGCTGCAACTTTGCATTTACACTTCTAAATCTACGAAAAGCGCACACGCTTTGAAGTACTGCATTTACCGTGATGCTCTTGTGGTATACCCGCTGGTGGGTGGAGTAGTGTGCGACCCATGGACTTTCATTTAAAAATGGCTCCCTCGAACCATTGGGCTGACGAGCTCGGGCAACGCACATACGCGCTTTGAGAGGTACCAGACCCGATAATATTTGGCAGCCTGCACAGCAAACCCCCGAAAACTACCTATACTCTGCTGATGAAGGAAAATAATCCTGAAACACCGGTGTCCAGAGTTGGTGCTGCAACTTTGCTTTTACACTTCTAAATCTACGAAAAGCGCACACTCTTTGAAGTACTGCATTTACCGTGATGCTCTTGGGGTATACCCGCTGGTGGGTGGAGTAGTGTGCGACCCATGGACTTTCATTTAAAAATGGCTCCCTCGAACCATTGGGCTGGCGAGCTCAGACAACGCACATACGCGCTTTGAGTGGTACCAGACCCGATAATATTTGGCAGCCTGCACAGCAAACCCCCGAAAACTACCTATACTCTGCTGATGAAGGACAATAATCCTGAAACACCGGTGTCCAGAGTTGGTGCTGCAACTTTCCTTTTACACTTCTAAATCTACGAAAAGCGCACACGCTTTGAAGTACTGCATTTACCGTGAGGCTCTTGGGGTATACCCGCTGGTGGGTGGAGTAGTGTGCGACCCATGGACTTTCATTTAAAAATGGCTCCCTCGAACCATTGGGCTGACGAGCTCGGACAACGCACCTACGTGCCTTGAGAGGTACCAGACCCGATAATATTTGGCAGCCTGCACAGCAAACCCCCGAAAACTACCTATACTCTGCTGATGAAGGAAAATAATCCTGAAACACCGGTGTCCAGAGTTGGTGCTGCAACTTTGCTTTTACACTTCTACGAAAAGCGCACACGCTTTGAAGTACTGCATTTACCGTGATGCTCTTGAGGTATACCCGCTGGTGGGTGGAGTAGTGTGCGACCCATGGACTTTCATTTAAAAATGGCTCCCTCGAACCATTGGGCTGATGAGCTCGGGCAACACACATACGCGCCTTGAGAGGTACCAGACCCAATAATATTTGGCAGCCTGCACAGCAGACCCGCGAAAACTACCTATACTCTGCTGATGAAGGAAAATAATCCTGAAACACCGGTGTCCAGAGTTGGTGCTGCAACTTTGCTTTTACACTTCTAAATCTATGAAAACCGCACACGCTTTGAAGTACTGCATTTACTATGATGATCTTGGGGTATACCCGCTGGTGGGTGGAGTAGTGTGCGACCCATGGACTTTCATTTAAAAATGGCTCCCTCGAACCATTGGGCTGACGAGTTCGGACAAGACACCTACGCGCGTTGAGAGGTACCAGACCCGATAATATTTGGCAGCCTGCACAGCAAACCCCCGAAAACTACCAATACTCTGCTGATGAAGGAAAATAATCCTGAAACACCGGTGTCCAGAGTTGGTGCTGCAACTTTGCTTTTACACTTCTAAATCTACGAAAAGCGCACACGCTTTGAAGTACTGCATTTACCGTGATGCTCTTGTGGTATACCCGCTGGTGGGTGGAGTAGTGTGCGACCCATGGACTTTCATTTAAAAATGGCTCCCTCGAACCATTGGGCTGACGAGCTCGGGCAACGCACATACGCGCTTTGAGAGGTACCAGACCCGATAATATTTGGCAGCCTGCACAGCAAACCCCCGAAAACTACCTATACTCTGCTGATGAAGGACAATAATCCTGAAACACCGGTGTCCAGAGTTGGTGCTGCAACTTTGCTTTTACACTTCTAAATCTACGAAAAGCGCACATGCTTTGAAGTACTGCATTTACCGTGATGCTCTTGGGGTATACCCGCTGGTGGGTGGAGTAGTGTGCGATCCATGGACTTTCATTTAAAAATGGCTCCTTCGAACCATTGGGCTGACGAGTTCGGACAACACACCTTCGCGCCTTGAGAGGTACCAGACCCGATAATATTTGGCAGCCTGCAAAGCAAACCCCCGAAAACTACCTATACTCTGCTGATGAAGGAAAATAATCCTGAAATACCGGTGTCCAGAGTTGGTGCTGCAACTTTGCTTTTACACTTCTAAATCTACGAAAAGCGCACACGCTTTGAAGTACTGCATTTACCGTGCTGCTCTTGTGGTATACCCGCTGGTGGGTGGAGTAGTGTGCGACCCATGGACTTTCATTTAAAAATGGCTCCCTCGAACCATTGGGCTGATGAGCTCGGACAACGCACATATGCGCCTTGAGAGGTACCAGACCCGATAATATTTGGCAGCCTGCACAGCAAACCCCCGAAAACTACCTATACTCTGCTGATGAAGGAAAATAATCCTGAAATACCGGTGTCCAGAGTTGGCGCTGCAACTTTGCTTTTACACTTCTAAATCTACGAAAAGCGCACACGCTTTGAAGTACTGCATTTACCGTGATGCTCTTGGGGTATACCCGCTGGTGGGTGGAGTAGTGTGCGACCCATGGACTTTCATTTAAAAATGGCTCCCTCGAACCATTGGGCTGATGAGCTCGGACAACGCACCTACGCGCCTTGAGAGGTACCAGACCTGATAATATTTGGCAGCCGGCACAGCAAACCCCTGAAAACTACCTATACTCTGCTGACGAAGGAAAATAATCCTGAAATACCGGTGTCCAGAGTTGGTGCTGCAACTTTGCTTTTACATTTCTAAATCTACGAAAAGCGCACATGCTTTGAAGTACTGCATTTACCGTGATGCTCTTGGGGTATACCCGCTGGTGGGTGGAGTAGTGTGCGACCCATGGACTTTCATTTAAAAATGGCTCCCTCGAACCATTGGGCTGACGAGCTCGGACAACGCACATGCGCGCTTTGAGAGGTACCAGACCTGATAATATTTGGCAGCCTGCAGAGCAAACCCCCGAAAACTACCTATACTCTGCTGATGAAGGACAATAATCCTGAAACACCGGTGTCCAGAGTTGGTGCTGCAACTTTCCTTTTACACTTCTAAATCTACGAAAAGCGCACACGCTTTGAAGTACTGCATTTACCGTGATGCTCTTGGGGTATACCCGCTGGTGGGTGGAGTAGTGTGCGACCCATGGACTTTCATTTAAAAATGGCTCCCCCGAACCATTGGGCTGACGAGCTCGGACAACGCACCTACGTGCCTTGAGAGGTACCAGACCCGATAATATTTGGCAGCCTGCACAGCAAACCCCCGAAAACTACCTATACTCTGCTGATGAAGGAAAATAATCCTGAAACACCGGTGTCCAGAGTTGGTGCTGCAACTTTGCTTTTACACTTCTACAAAAAGCGCACACGCTTTGAAGTACTGCATTTACCGTGATGCTCTTGAGGTATACCCGCTGGTGGGTGGAGTAGTGTGCGACCCATGGACTTTCATTTAAAAATGGCTCCCTCGTACCATTGGGCTGACGAGCTCGGGCAACGCACATACGCGCTTTGAGAGGTACCAGACCCGATAATATTTGGCAGCCTGCACAGCAAACCCCCGAAAACTACCTATACTCTGCTGATGAAGGACAATAATCCTGAAACACCGGTGTCCAGAGTTGGTGCTGCAACTTTGCTTTTACACTTCTAAATCTACGAAAAGCGCACATGCTTTGAAGTACTGCATTTACCGTGATGCTCTTGGGGTATACCCGCTGGTGGGTGGAGTAGTGTGCGATCCATGGATTTTCATTTAAAAATGGCTCCTTCGAACCATTGGGCTGACGAGTTCGGACAACACACCTTCGCGCCTTGAGAGGTACCAGACCCGATAATATTTGGCAGCCTGCACAGCAAACCCCCGAAAACTACCTATACTCTGCTGATGAAGGAAAATAATCCTGAAATACCGGTGTCCAGAGTTGGTGCTGCAACTTTGCTTTTACACTTCTAAATCTACAAAAAGCGCACACGCTTTGAAGTACTGCATTTACCGTGATGCTCTTGTGGTATACCCGCTGGTGGGTGGAGTAGTGTGCGACCCATGGACTTTCATTTAAAAATGGCTCCCTCGAACCATTGGGCTGATGAGCTCGGACAACGCACATATGCGCCTTGAGAGGTACCAGACCTGATAATATTTGGCAGACTGCACAGCAAACCCCCGAAAACTACCTATACTCTGCTGATGAATGAAAATAATCCTGAAATACCGGTGTCCAGAGTTGGTGCTGCAACTTTGCTTTTACACGTCTAAATCTACGAAAAGCGCACACGCTTTGAAGTACTGCATTTACCGTGATGCTCTTGTGGTATACCCGCTGGTGGGTGGAGTAGTGTGCGACCCATGGACTTTCATTTAAAAATGGCTCCCTCGAACCATTGGGCTGACAAGCTCGGACAACGCACCTACGCGCCTTGAGAGGTACCAGACCCGATAATATTTGGCAGCCTGCACAGCAAACCCCCGAAAACTACCTATACTCTGCTGATGAAGGAAAATAATCCTGAAATACCGGTGTCCAGAGTTGGTGCTGCAACTTTGCTTTTACACTTCTAAATCTACGAAAAGCGCACATGCTTTGAAGTACTGCATTTACCGTGATGCTCTTGGGGTATACCCGCTGGTGGGTGGAGTAGTGTGCGACCCATGGACTTTCATTTAAAAATGGCTCCCTCGAACCATTGGGCTGACGAGCTCGGACAACGCACATGCGCGCTTTGAGAGGTACCAGACCCGATAATATTTGGCAGCCTGCACAGCAAACCCCCAAAAACTACCTATACTCTGCTGATGAAGGACAATAATCCTGAAACACCGGTGTCCAGAGTTGGTGCTGCAACTTTCCTTTTACACTTCTAAATCTACGAAAAGCGCACACGCTTTGAAGTACTGCATTTACCGTGATGCTCTTGGGGTATACCCGCTGGTGGGTGCAGTAGTGTGCGACCCATGGACTTTCATTTAAAAATGGCGCCCTCGAACCATTGGGCTGACGAGCTCGGACAACGCACCTACGTGCCTTGAGAGGTACCAGACCCGATAATATTTGGCAGCCTGCACAGCAAACCCCCGAAAACTACCTATACTCTGCTGATGAAGGAAAATAATCCTGAAACACAGGTGTCCAGAGTTGGTGCTGCAACTTTGCTTTTACACTTCTAAATATACGAAAAGCGCACACGCTTTGAAGTACTGCATTTACCGTGATGCTCTTGAGGTATACCCGCTGGTGGGTGGAGTAGTGTGCGACCCATGGACTTTCATTTAAAAATGGCTCCCTCGAACCATTGGGCTGACCAGCTCGGGCAACGCACATACGCGCTTTGAGAGGTACCAGACCCGATAATATTTGGCAGCCTGCACAGCAAACCCCCGAAAACTACCTATACTCTGCTGATGAAGGACAATAATCCTGAAACACCGGTGTCCAGAGTTGGTGCTGCAACTTTGTTTTTACACTTCTAAATCTACGAAAAGCGCACATGCTTTGAAGTACTGCATTTACCGTGATGCTCTTGGGGTATACCCGCTGGTGGGTGGAGTAGTGTGCGATCCATGGACTTTCATTTAAAAATGGCTCCTTCGAACCATTGGGCTGACGAGTTCGGACAACACACCTTCGCGCCTTGAGAGGTACCAGACCCGATAATATTTGGCAGCCTGCACAGCAAACCCCCGAAAACTACCTATACTCTGCTGATGAAGGAAAATAATCCTGAAATACCGGTGTCCAGAGTTGGTGCTGCAACTTTGCTTTTACACTTCTAAATCTACGAAAAGCGCACACGCTTTGAAGTACTGCATTTACCGTGATGCTCTTGTGGTATACCCGCTGGTGGGTGGAGTAGTGTGCGACCCATGGACTTTCATTAAAAAATGGCTCCCTCGAACCATTGGCTGATGAGCTCGGACAACGCACATATGCGCCTTGAGAGGTACCAGACCCGAAAATATTTGGCAGCCTGCACAGCAAACCCCCGAAAACTACCTATACTCTGCTGATGAAGGAAAATAATCCTGAAATACCGGTGTCCAGAGTTGGTGCTGCAACTTTGCTTTTACACTTCTAAATCTACGAAAAGCGCACACGCTTTGAAGTACTGCATTTACCGTGATGCTCTTGGGGTATACCCGCTGGTGGGAGGAGTAGTGTGCGACCCATGGACTTTCATTTAAAAATGGCTCCCTCGAACCATTGGGCTGATGAGCTCGGACAACGCACCTACGCGCCTTGAGAGGTACCAGACCTGATAATATTAGGCAGCCTGCACAGCAACCCCCGAAAACTACCTATACTCTGTTGATGAAGAAAAATAATCCGGAAACACTGGTGTCCAGAGTTGGTGCTGCAACTTTGCTTTTACACTTCTAAATCTACGAAAAGCACACACGCTTTGAAGTACTGCATTTACCGTGATGCTCTTGGGGTATACCCGCTGGTGGGTGGAGTAGTGTGCGACCCATGGACTTTCATTTAAAAATGGCTCCCTCAAACCATTGGGCTGATGAGTTCGGACAACGCACATACGCGCCTTGAGAGGTACCAGACCCGATAATATTTGGCAGCCTGCACAGAAAACCCCCGAAAACTACCTATACTCTGCTGATGTAGGAAAATAATCCTGAAACACCGGTGTCCAGAGTTGGTGCTGCAACTTTGCTTTTACACTTCTAAATCTACGAAAAGCGCACACGCTTTGAAGTACTGCATTTACTATGATGATCTTGGGGTATACCCGCTGGTGGGTGGAGTAGTGTGCGACCCATGGACTTTCATTTAAAAATGGCTCCCTCGAACCATTGGGCTGACGAGCTCGGACAACGCACATGCGCGCTTTGAGAGGTACCAGACCCGATAATATTTGGCAGCCTGCACAGCAAACCCCCAAAAACTACCTATACTCTGCTGATGAAGGACAATAATCCTGAAACACCGGTGTCCAGAGTTGGTGCTGCAACTTTCCTTTTACACTTCTAAATCTACGAAAAGCGCACACGCTTTGAAGTACTGCATTTACCGTGATGCTCTTGGGGTATACCCGCTGGTGGGTGCAGTAGTGTGCGACCCATGGACTTTCATTTAAAAATGGCGCCCTCGAACCATTGGGCTGACGAGCTCGGACAACGCACCTACGTGCCTTGAGAGGTACCAGACCCGATAATATTTGGCAGCCTGCACAGCAAACCCCCGAAAACTACCTATACTCTGCTGATGAAGGAAAATAATCCTGAAACACAGGTGTCCAGAGTTGGTGCTGCAACTTTGCTTTTACACTTCTAAATATACGAAAAGCGCACACGCTTTGAAGTACTGCATTTACCGTGATGCTCTTGAGGTATACCCGCTGGTGGGTGGAGTAGTGTGCGACCCATGGACTTTCATTTAAAAATGGCTCCCTCGAACCATTGGGCTGACCAGCTCGGGCAACGCACATACGCGCTTTGAGAGGTACCAGACCCGATAATATTTGGCAGCCTGCACAGCAAACCCCCGAAAACTACCTATACTCTGCTGATGAAGGACAATAATCCTGAAACACCGGTGTCCAGAGTTGGTGCTGCAACTTTGTTTTTACACTTCTAAATCTACGAAAAGCGCACATGCTTTGAAGTACTGCATTTACCGTGATGCTCTTGGGGTATACCCGCTGGTGGGTGGAGTAGTGTGCGATCCATGGACTTTCATTTAAAAATGGCTCCTTCGAACCATTGGGCTGACGAGTTCGGACAACACACCTTCGCGCCTTGAGAGGTACCAGACCCGATAATATTTGGCAGCCTGCACAGCAAACCCCCGAAAACTACCTATACTCTGCTGATGAAGGAAAATAATCCTGAAATACCGGTGTCCAGAGTTGGTGCTGCAACTTTGCTTTTACACTTCTAAATCTACGAAAAGCGCACACGCTTTGAAGTACTGCATTTACCGTGATGCTCTTGTGGTATACCCGCTGGTGGGTGGAGTAGTGTGCGACCCATGGACTTTCATTAAAAAATGGCTCCCTCGAACCATTGGCTGATGAGCTCGGACAACGCACATATGCGCCTTGAGAGGTACCAGACCCGAAAATATTTGGCAGCCTGCACAGCAAACCCCCGAAAACTACCTATACTCTGCTGATGAAGGAAAATAATCCTGAAATACCGGTGTCCAGAGTTGGTGCTGCAACTTTGCTTTTACACTTCTAAATCTACGAAAAGCGCACACGCTTTGAAGTACTGCATTTACCGTGATGCTCTTGGGGTATACCCGCTGGTGGGAGGAGTAGTGTGCGACCCATGGACTTTCATTTAAAAATGGCTCCCTCGAACCATTGGGCTGATGAGCTCGGACAACGCACCTACGCGCCTTGAGAGGTACCAGACCTGATAATATTAGGCAGCCTGCACAGCAACCCCCGAAAACTACCTATACTCTGTTGATGAAGAAAAATAATCCGGAAACACTGGTGTCCAGAGTTGGTGCTGCAACTTTGCTTTTACACTTCTAAATCTACGAAAAGCACACACGCTTTGAAGTACTGCATTTACCGTGATGCTCTTGGGGTATACCCGCTGGTGGGTGGAGTAGTGTGCGACCCATGGACTTTCATTTAAAAATGGCTCCCTCAAACCATTGGGCTGATGAGTTCGGACAACGCACATACGCGCCTTGAGAGGTACCAGACCCGATAATATTTGGCAGCCTGCACAGAAAACCCCCGAAAACTACCTATACTCTGCTGATGTAGGAAAATAATCCTGAAACACCGGTGTCCAGAGTTGGTGCTGCAACTTTGCTTTTACACTTCTAAATCTACGAAAAGCGCACACGCTTTGAAGTACTGCATTTACTATGATGATCTTGGGGTATACCCGCTGGTGGGTGGAGTAGTGTGCGATCCATGGACTTTCATTTAAAAATGGCTCCTTGAACCATTGGGATGACGAGTTCGGACAACGCACCTTCGCGCCTTGAGAGGTACCAGACCCGATAATATTTGGCAGCCTGCACAGCAAACCCCCGAAAACTACCTATACTCTGCTGATGAAGGAAAATAATCCTGAAACACCGGTGTCCAGAGTTGGTGCTGCAACTTTGCTTTTACACTTCTAAATCTACGAAAAGCGCACACTCTTTGAAGTACTGCATTTACCGTGATGCTCTTGGGGTATACCCGCTGGTGGGTGGAGTAGTGTGCGACCCATGGACTTTCATTTAAAAATGGCTCCCTCGAACCATTGGGCTGATGAGCTCGGACAACGCACCTACGCGCCTTGAGAGGTACCAGACCTGATAATATTAGGCAGCCTGCACAGCAACCCCCGAAAACTACCTATACTCTGTTGATGAAGAAAAATAAATCGGAAACACTGGTGTCCAGAGTTGGTGCTGCAACTTTGCTTTTACACTTCTAAATCTACGAAAAGCGCACACGCTTTGAAGTACTGCATTTACCGTGATGCTCTTGAGGTATACCCGCTGGTGGGTGGAGTAGTGTGCGACCTATGGACTTTCATTAAAAAATGGCTCCCTCGAACCATTGGGCTGATGAGCTCGGGCAACACACATACGCGCCTTGAGAGGTATAAGACCCAATAATATTTGGCAGCCTGCACAGCAGACCCGCGAAAACTACCTATACTCTGCTGATGAAGGAAAATAATCCTGAAACACCGGTGTCCAGAGTTGGTGCTGCAACTTTGCTTTTACACTTCTAAATCTATGAAAACCGCACACGCTTTGAAGTACTGCATTTACTATGATGATCTTGGGGTATACCCGCTGGTGGGTGGAGTAGTGTACGACCCATGGACTTTCATTTAAAAATGGCTCCCTCGAACCATTGGGCTGACGAGTTCGGACAACACACCTACGCGCCTTGAGAGGTACCAGACCCGATAATATTTGGCAGCCTGCACAGCAAACCCCCGAAAACTACCAATACTCTGCTGATGAAGGAAAATAATCCTGAAACACCGGTGTCCAGAGTTGGTGCTGCAACTTTGCTTTTACACTTCTAAATCTACGAAAAGCGCACACGCTTTGAAGTACTGCATTTACCGTGATGCTCTTGTGGTATACCCGCTGGTGGGTGGAGTAGTGTGCGACCCATGGACTTTCATTTAAAAATGGCTCCCTCGAACCATTGGGCTGATGAGCTCGGACAACGCACATACGCGCCTTGAGAGGTACCAGACCTGATAATATTAGGCAGCCTGCACAGCAACCCCCGAAAACTACCTATACTCTGCTGATGAAGGACAATAATCCTGAAACACCGGTGTCCAGAGTTGGTGCTGCAACTTTGCTTTTACACTTCTAAATCTACGAAAAGCGCACATGCTTTGAAGTACTGCATTTACCGTGATGCTCTTGGGGTATACCCGCTGGTGGGTGGAGTAGTGTGCGATCCATGGACTTTCATTTAAAAATGGCTCCTTCGAACCATTGGGCTGACGAGTTCGGACAACACACCTTCGCGCCTTGAGAGGTACCAGACCCGATAATATTTGGCAGCCTGCACAGCAAACCCCCGAAAACTACCTATACTCTGCTGATGAAGGACAATAATCCTGAAACACCGGTGTCCAGAGTTGGTGCTGCAACTTTGCTTTTACACTTCTAAATCTACGAAAAGCACACACGCTTTGAAGTACTGCATTTACCGTGATGCTCTTGGGGTATACCCGCTGGTGGGTGGAGTAGTGTGCGACCCATGGACTTTCATTTAAAAATGGCTCCCTCAAACCATTGGGCTGATGAGTTCGGACAACGCACATACGCGCCTTGAGAGGTACCAGACCCGATAATATTTGGCAGCCTGCACAGAAAACCCCCGAAAACTACCTATACTCTGCTGATGTAGGAAAATAATCCTGAAACACCGGTGTCCAGAGTTGGTGCTGCAACTTTGCTTTTACACTTCTAAATCTACAAAAAGCGCACACGCTTTGAAGTACTGCATTTACTATGATGATCTTGGGGTATACCCGCTGGTGGGTGGAGTAGTGTGCGATCCATGGACTTTCATTTAAAAATGGCTCCTTCGAACCATTGGGCTGACGAGTTCGGACAACGCACCTTCGCGCCTTGAGAGGTACCAGACCCGATAATATTTGGCAGCCTGCACAACAAACCCCTGAAAACTACCTACACTCTGCTGATGAAGAAAATAATCCTGAAACACCGGTGTCCAGAGTTGGTGCTGCAACTTTGTTTTTACACTTCTAAATCTACGAAAAGCGCACACGCTTTGAAGTACTGCATTTACCGTGATGCTCTTGTGGTATACCCGCTGGTGGGTGGAGTAGTGTGCGACCCATGGACTTTCATTTAAAAATGGCTCCCTCGAACCATTGGGCTGACGAGCTCGGACAACGCACCTACGCGCCTTGAGAGGTACCAGACCCGATAATATTTGGCAGCCTGCACAGCAAACCCCCGAAAACTACCTATACTCTGCTGATGAAGGAAAATAATCCTGAAACACCGGTGTCCAGAGTTGGTGCTGCAACTTTGCTTTTACACTTCTAAATCTACGAAAAGCGCACATGCTTTGTAGTACTGCATTTACCGTGATGCTCTTGGGGTATACCCGCTGGTGGGTGGAGTGGTGTGCGACCCATGGACTTTCATTTAAAAATGGCTCCCTCGAACCTTTGGGCTGACGAGCTCAGACAACGCACATACGCGCTTTGAGTGGTACCAGACCCGATAATATTTGGCAGCCTGCACGGCAAACCCCCGAAAACTACCTATACTCTGCTGATGAAGGACAATAATCCTGAAACACCGGTGTCCAGAGTTGGTGCTGCAACTTTCCTTTTACACTTCTAAATCTATGAAAAGCGCACACGCTTTGAAGTACTGCATTTACCGTGATGCTCTTGGGGTATACCCGCTGGTGGGTGGAGTAGTGTGCGACCCATGGACTTTCATTTAAAAATGGCTCCCTGGAACCATTGGGCTGACGAGCTCGGACAACGCACCTACGTGCCTTGAGAGGTACCAGACCCGATAATATTTGGCAGCCTGCACAGCAAACCCCCGAAAACTACCTATACTCTGCTGATGAAGGAAAATAATCCTGAAACACCGGTGTCCAGAGTTGGTGCTGCAACTTTGCTTTTACACTTCTAAATCTACGAAAAGCGCACACGCTTTGAAGTACTGCATTTACTATGATGATCTTGGGGTATACCCGCTGGTGGGTGGAGTAGTGTGCGATCCATGGACTTTCATTTAAAAATGGCTCCTTGAACCATTGGGATGACGAGTTCGGACAACGCACCTTCGCGCCTTGAGAGGTACCAGACCCGATAATATTTGGCAGCCTGCACAGCAAACCCCCGAAAACTACCTATACTCTGCTGATGAAGGAAAATAATCCTGAAACACCGGTGTCCAGAGTTGGTGCTGCAACTTTGCTTTTACACTTCTAAATCTACGAAAAGCGCACACTCTTTGAAGTACTGCATTTACCGTGATGCTCTTGGGGTATACCCGCTGGTGGGTGGAGTAGTGTGCGACCCATGGACTTTCATTTAAAAATGGCTCCCTCGAACCATTGGGCTGATGAGCTCGGACAACGCACCTACGCGCCTTGAGAGGTACCAGACCTGATAATATTAGGCAGCCTGCACAGCAACCCCCGAAAACTACCTATACTCTGTTGATGATGAAAAATAAATCGGAAACACTGGTGTCCAGAGTTGGTGCTGCAACTTTGCTTTTACACTTCTAAATCTACGAAAAGCGCACATGCTTTGAAGTACTGCATTTACCGTGATGCTCTTGAGGTATACCCGCTGGTGGGTGGAGTAGTGTGCGACCTATGGACTTTCATTAAAAAATGGCTCCCTCGAACCATTGGGCTGATGAGCTCGGGCAACACACATACGCGCCTTGAGAGGTATAAGACCCAATAATATTTGGCAGCCTGCACAGCAGACCCGCGAAAACTACCTATACTCTGCTGATGAAGGAAAATAATCCTGAAACACCGGTGTCCAGAGTTGGTGCTGCAACTTTGCTTTTACACTTCTAAATCTATGAAAACCGCACACGCTTTGAAGTACTGCATTTACTATGATGATCTTGGGGTATACCCGCTGGTGGGTGGAGTAGTGTGCGACCCATGGACTTTCATTTAAAAATGGCTCCCTCGAACCATTGGGCTGACGAGTTCGGACAACACACCTACGCGCCTTGAGAGGTACCAGACCCGATAATATTTGGCAGCCTGCACAGCAAACCCCCGAAAACTACCAATACTCTGCTGATGAAGGAAAATAATCCTGAAACACCGGTGTCCAGAGTTGGTGCTGCAACTTTGCTTTTACACTTCTAAATCTACGAAAAGCGCACACGCTTTGAAGTACTGCATTTACCGTGATGCTCTTGTGGTATACCCGCTGGTGGGTGGAGTAGTGTGCGACCCATGGACTTTCATTTAAAAATGGCTCCCTCGAACCATTGGGCTGATGAGCTCGGACAACGCACATACGCGCCTTGAGAGGTACCAGACCTGATAATATTAGGCAGCCTGCACAGCCCCCGAAAACTACCTATACTCTGCTGATGAAGGACAATAATCCTGAAACACCGGTGTCCAGAGTTGGTGCTGCAACTTTGCTTTTACACTTCTAAATCTACGAAAAGCGCACATGCTTTGAAGTACTGCATTTACCGTGATGCTCTTGGGGTATACCCGCTGGTGGGTGGAGTAGTGTGCGATCCATGGACTTTCATTTAAAAATGGCTCCTTCGAACCATTGGGCTGACGAGTTCGGACAACACACCTTCGCGCCTTGAGAGGTACCAGACCCGATAATATTTGGCAGCCTGCACAGCAAACCCCCGAAAACTACCTATACTCTGCTGATGAAGGACAATAATCCTGAAACACCGGTGTCCAGAGTTGGTGCTGCAACTTTGCTTTTACACTTCTAAATCTACGAAAAGCACACACGCTTTGAAGTACTGCATTTACCGTGATGCTCTTGGGGTATACCCGCTGGTGGGTGGAGTAGTGTGCGACCCATGGACTTTCATTTAAAAATGGCTCCCTCAAACCATTGGGCTGATGAGTTCGGACAACGCACATACGCGCCTTGAGAGGTACCAGACCCGATAATATTTGGCAGCCTGCACAGAAAACCCCCGAAAACTACCTATACTCTGCTGATGTAGGAAAATAATCCTGAAACACCGGTGTCCAGAGTTGGTGCTGCAACTTTGCTTTTACACTTTTAAATCTACAAAAAGCGCACACGCTTTGAAGTACTGCATTTACTATGATGATCTTGGGGTATACCCGCTGGTGGGTGGAGTAGTGTGCGATCCATGGACTTTCATTTAAAAATGGCTCCTTCGAACCATTGGGCTGACGAGTTCGGACAACGCACCTTCGCGCCTTGAGAGGTACCAGACCCGATAATATTTGGCAGCCTGCACAACAAACCCCTGAAAACTACCTACACTCTGCTGATGAAGAAAATAATCCTGAAACACCGGTGTCCAGAGTTGGTGCTGCAACTTTGTTTTTACACTTCTAAATCTACGAAAAGCGCACACGCTTTGAAGTACTGCATTTACCGTGATGCTCTTGTGGTATACCCGCTGGTGGGTGGAGTAGTGTGCGACCCATGGACTTTCATTTAAAAATGGCTCCCTCGAACCATTGGGCTGACGAGCTCGGACAACGCACCTACGCGCCTTGAGAGGTACCAGACCCGATAATATTTGGCAGCCTGCACAGCAAACCCCCGAAAACTACCTATACTCTGCTGATGAAGGAAAATAATCCTGAAACACCGGTGTCCAGAGTTGGTGCTGCAACTTTGCTTTTACACTTCTAAATCTACGAAAAGCGCACATGCTTTGTAGTACTGCATTTACCGTGATGCTCTTGGGGTATACCCGCTGGTGGGTGGAGTGGTGTGCGACCCATGGACTTTCATTTAAAAATGGCTCCCTCGAACCTTTGGGCTGACGAGCTCAGACAACGCACATACGCGCTTTGAGTGGTACCAGACCCGATAATATTTGGCAGCCTGCACGGCAAACCCCCGAAAACTACCTATACTCTGCTGATGAAGGACAATAATCCTGAAACACCGGTGTCCAGAGTTGGTGCTGCAACTTTCCTTTTACACTTCTAAATCTACGAAAAGCGCACACGCTTTGAAGTACTGCATTTACCGTGATGCTCTTGGGGTATACCCGCTGGTGGGTGGAGTAGTGTGCGACCCATGGACTTTCATTTAAAAATGGCTCCCTGGAACCATTGGGCTGACGAGCTCGGACAACGCACCTACGTGCCTTGAGAGGTACCAGACCCGATAATATTTGGCAGCCTGCACAGCAAACCCCCGAAAACTACCTATACTCTGCTGATGAAGGAAAATAATCCTGAAACACCGGTGTCCAGAGTTGGTGCTGCAACTTTGCTTTTACACTTCTAAATCTACGAAAAGCGCACACGCTTTGAAGTACTGCATTTACCGTGATGCTCTTGTGGTATACCCGCTGGTGGGTGGAGTAGTGTGCGACCCATGGACTTTCATTTAAAAATGGCTCCCTCGAACCATTGGGCTGATGAGCTCGGACAACGCACATACGCGCCTTGAGAGGTACCAGACCTGATAATATTAGGCAGCCTGCACAGCAACCCCCGAAAACTACCTATACTCTGCTGATGAAGGACAATAATCCTGAAACACCGGTGTCCAGAGTTGGTGCTGCAACTTTGCTTTTACACTTCTAAATCTACGAAAAGTGCACATGCTTTGAAGTACTGCATTTACCGTGATGCTCTTGGGGTATACCCGCTGGTGGGTGGAGTAGTGTGCGATCCATGGACTTTCATTTAAAAATGGCTCCTTCGAACCATTGGGCTGACGAGTTCGGACAACACACCTTCGCTCCTTGAGAGGTACCAGACCCGATAATATTTGGCAGCCTGCACAGCAAACCCCCGAAAACTACCTATACTCTGCTGATGAAGGACAATAATCCTGAAACACCGGTGTCCAGAGTTGGTGCTGCAACTTTGCTTTTACACTTCTAAATCTACGAAAAGCACACACGCTTTGAAGTACTGCATTTACCGTGATGCTCTTGGGGTATACCCGCTGGTGGGGGGAGTAGTGTGCGACCCATGGACTTTCATTTAAAAATGGCTCCCTCAAACCATTGGGCTGATGAGTTCGGACAACGCACATACGCGCCTTGAGAGGTACCAGACCCGATAATATTTGGCAGCCTGCACAGAAAACCCCCGAAAACTACCTATACTCTGCTGATGTAGGAAAATAATCCTGAAACACCGGTGTCCAGAGTTGGTGCTGCAACTTTGCTTTTACACTTCTAAATCTACGAAAAGCACACACGCTTTGAAGTACTGCATTTACTATGATGATCTTGGGGTATACCCGCTGGTGGGTGGAGTAGTGTGCGATCCATGGACTTTCATTTAAAAATGGCTCCTTCGAACCATTGGGCTGACGAGTTCGGACAACGCACCTTCGCGCCTTGAGAGGTACCAGACCCGATAATATTTGGCAGCCTGCACAACAAACCCCCGAAAACTACCTACACTCTGCTGATGAAGAAAATAATCCTGAAACACCGGTGTCCAGAGTTGGTGCTGCAACTTTGCTTTTACACTTCTAAATCTACGAAAAGCGCACACGCTTTGAAGTACTGCATTTACCGTGATGCTCTTGTGGTATACCCGCTGGTGGGTGGAGTAGTGTGCGACCCATGGACTTTCATTTAAAAATGGCTCCCTCGAACCCTTGGGCTGACGAGCTCGGACAACGCACCTACGCGCCTTGAGAGGTACCAGACCCGATAATATTTGGCAGCCTGCACAGCAAACCCCCGAAAACTACCTATACTCTGCTGATGAAGGAAAATAATCCTGAAACACCGGTGTCCAGAGTTGGTGCTGCAACTTTGCTTTTACACTTCTTTTTTTTTTTTTTTTTTTTTTTTGGTTAAAAACTTTTATTGAGCAATCAGATAAAAATACAAAGATGGGCCTACAACCACACGGGCTGGCCGCTAAGTCGCAATGCACGACACATGAAGTAAACAATCATTTCCGTGGTCAGGCCGTAATCATAGAGTAAAATTGCTCCAGACATAGGACAGGACACAGCAATTTTCTATATTAAACATTAAAATAACGAACACCAAACAAGGCGAATGCAGCAATCAAGTCAGCCCGGATGTCAGAGGGGAAGGCCACTAATCAGGAAAACAAAGGTAAGTCAATGAGACTTGGCAAGGCCGGGGGGGGGGGAAGCAGGGAGGACAGGAAAATCCTAGAACAGAATGAAAAATTTCGGGAACGTCAGCCTAGGGAGACAAGGTAACATCGGAGGTGGCAACCAAGGGAGGGGTACAAATGTCTCCACGATATGCATTCCATTCACCCCAAATTTTCGTCCACGCCCTGGGTCTGCCCCTAGCCACATAGACGGTCTTCTCTCGGAACATGGACCAGTCCATGTTATCCTCCCACACCGAAACGTCTGGAGGTCGGGATGCGCCCCAAAGTTGCGCAATGTCACGCTTCGCGACCATGTAACCCAAGGTCGCCCATCTAGTCTGGGCCACAGAGTAATCGGAGGGTTCCCACACGTTCAGCAGGCATCGTCGGGCCTCAGGCCGCAGGGCAACACCAGTCACAACAGTCATTACCGCAAGCACATCCACCCAGTAGGCTGCCACCACAGGGCACTCCCAGAGTATATGCATAAAGGTAGCGCTCATCCCGCAGCCACGCTTACATAAGCCATCCGGGGAAAAACCCATTACAACCAGACGCGGGCCAGTCACATACACCCGGTGGAGGATCTTAAGCTGCACCAAACGAAGACGGGCGGGAATGGCGACCTCTTTCGGAGAGGAGAGTGCCGACTGCCAATCCTCGTCATCTAATTCTAATCCGTCACCGACCCACATCTCCCTGAGTCGGACCAACAAATCAACGCGATTATGAATCAATTTTTTGTAAATAAGGGAGATAGTGCTGTCGGGCAGGTGTCCATCTAGTATACAATCTTCAAGGGGGGAGGACTCGGGCAGGTCCACATCAGGAGTCAGAACTGAGGCCAGGGCATGCCGGACCTGCAGATACCGGAAAAACTCTCTATCACTCAAGCCGTATTCTGCCTTAAGGGCCTGGAATGACTTCACGCTACCATTCACACAAACATCACCCACCTTACAAATCCCAATCATATCCCAGCGGTCAAAGCCCTTAGTAGACCAGAGAAACCCCAAACGTTCAGAAGCATAAAGCGGAGTCGCCAGCGTCAGTCGATTCTCCCATCCCAAACTCACATTGGCGGCGCGCCACACGTTGACTGCGGTCCTGGACGGGCCCGTAAGATGGCGCCCGGCCGATCTAGAATAAAGCACTCTATTAAAGTCCCCTCCCGGCAGCTGGAACCTATCCATCTCAAAGGCCGGATCGCGACCCGGCGAATACATCGCGTGGTTAATGGCAGATAGCTGGGCAGCCCAGTAATATCTCTTGATGTCGGGGAGCGCCATGCCCCCGTCGTACTAAGGGATGGTAAGTTTCGCAAGGGCTATACGTGGACGCCCGTCCCAAATCAGTTGTCTTTGCAGACTCTCGATCTCCCTGAAATAGGTTGCGGGAATGTCGTCATAAGAATTTTAAAGTGCGTAGAGGAACCGCGGCAAGGACATCATTTTAAAAAGAGCTGCCCTACCCAAAGGAGATAGGGGTAGCTTACGCCAACGGGCCACATCCAGTCGCAGTCTAAGAAGCGGGGGGAGGAGATTACGCTCAAACCGGAGTGAGGAGTCCAGGGTGATAAAAATCCCCAAATACTTGAAGCCAGACTGGACCACCTGGATAGGAAATCTGTCCGGCAAAGGGGGCAAAACTCCCGAAAGAACATACACACAGGACTTAGGCCAATTAATAACAAGGCCCGAGTTAGCACCGAACGAAGTAAGAACATCAAATAAGACATTTAAAGAGTTACGGGGGAAGTTAGATATAGAAGAATGTCGTCCGCGTAAAGAGAGACGCGGTCCTCAAAGTCCGGTGACCAACGGATCCCTTTGAGTGAAGGCTCCCATCGAAGCCACGCAGCTAACGGTTCCAAGGCAAGCGCGAAAAGCAATGGAGACAAGGGGCAACCCTGACGGGTCCCCCTACCAAGGCAGAAGGGGACTGAAACTCAACCGTTCACCACTACTTGCGCTAAGGGTTCAACGTACAACAACTTCACCCAACCAATAAACTCAGGTCCAAAACCAAATTTTTCGAGAGCCGCCCAAAGTTAGGGCCACTCGACAGTGTCAAAGGCCATCGAGGCGTCTAACGAGGCCAAAATGGCCGGCTCCGTCAGAAGCCCCGCCCTCGCAACAGCACCGTGGAGACGACGTAGGTTAAGAGCCGTGTTGCGATGTGGGATAAATCCGGATTGATCCGGATGAACCAAGCCACTAATGACCGTCAGTAGGCGGGTCGCCAGGAGCTTAGCCAGGACCTTAGGCTCAACATTTAACAGGGAAATGGGCCTATAAGACGAACAAAGGTCCCGCGGTTTCCCGTCTTTGGGAATTACGACTATCGTAGCCAGACGCTGGTCATACGGGAGAATACCCCGTTCCCGGGACTCCAAAAACATGGCACGAAGATAGGGCGCTACCCTGTCAGGGCGTAGCTTGTACAGCTCAATTGGCAACCCATTCGGGCCCAAGGCCTTGCCCGAACGGAGCGAACGAATGGCAGTCGCTATCTCATCCGTAGTAAAAGGGGACTCCAACGAGACACGATCTAGATCGGAAACACTGGGCAAAGCTATATCGCGCAACAAAAGGCGAGAGTCAGCCACATCCCGTCCAGACACAGGGGTATAAACCACACGAAAATACTCCGCAAAACATTCAACTATTCCAACCGGGTCCGTCACTTCGACACCATTCGACGACTGAATCACAGGCACCACACGATTCGCCCTCTCTTTCTTATCCAACCACGCCAACAATTTACCCGCTTTGTCCCCCACATCATACAGACGACCCTGCTGTTCCCGGAACATCAGTTTAGCCGCATCCGTGACCAAGGACTTATAGGCAAACTGTTTCAGACCCAGGACATGGAGTTTATCAGAGGTGACATCTGACTCTAAGTCGGCCTCCCTCTCCGCAATCTCTCTCTCAAGGTCCACCACCTCCCGATTCCTAGCCTTCTTGGATTCAACAATAAGGGAAAGGGCCCGCCCACGAATCACTGTCTTAAAGGCCTCCCACAGGGATACCGCAGAGGAAACGGACCCCTCGTTGTCTAAAAAATAGGCATCCAAAGACTTAGTCAAAAGGTTGCGGGTCTCGGGGGAGGCAAGGTACCAGGGGTTAATAGGCGCCACCCGGCCCGCCGCCTCCACCCCAAATTCAAAACAAAGCCAGAGCGGAGAATGATCGGAGATGCCCCGGGGGAGGTGTCTGATCTCACGCACCGCCGGCGTCTGCGCCGCGGGCATCAGGAAATAATCCAGTCTAGACAGACTCCCATGGGCCCCGGAATGGAAAGTGTATTGAAGCTGGGTAGGATGCAGAAGCCTCCAGCAATCCACCAAGCCAAACGTGTCCAAAAACCCACCCAGCCACTGTTGGGCTGAAGGAGTATCTCTAGGGGGGTAACGATCGTGTAGACCGGAGATCACAGAATTAAAGTCGCCTGCAACAAAGAGAGTACCATCAGGGAGGGTCAACAACACACGGCCCAAATCGGAAAAGGTAGAAGTCTGTAGGCCGGGGGGCACATAAACAGTAAAAAGGGAAAGGGTACGACCCTCATAACGACCCATGAGGACAGCATAACGCCCCCGATCATCAAGGATCACATCATCAATAGCTAGGGGGAGGGAAGCCCGAACAAGGATACCCACCCCCCTGGAACCCGTGGTAAACCCTGAATGTGCAGCAAGGCGATATCCCCACCTATTCATCGCACGACAAGTATTGCCCACCAAATGAGTTTCCTGTAGAAAAACAATATCTTGAGATAAACGGCGTAGACATTTTAACACCACACTCCGCTTATTGCTATCCCCCAGACCATTAACATTCCACGAAACAAACCTCAACCCGCTACCCCCCATCCCACACAGAAACGCCGAAACCCCTCTGCAATGAGCATGACGTAAGAAACATCAGAAGCAAGATTGAGTCGCCTTGAGAACATAACACACAAACATCGAACATCCCAACCGCCCACCCCCCAACAATCAAGAAAACACCCCCCACCCTGCACCCCTGCAAAATGCTAAAAAGCCACCCCAACATGCAGTGTGCCTGTCGCCCAAGAACCCCCATTCTACAAAAAGAACCCCGGAGGAGGAAAGGCTCTGGCCCACCCGCCACCCCCAGCAAGCAGATAATGAGGAGAACACACAAACAGTAGAGGCACTGAGGCATAGAATCCCTGAAAAGTTACTCTATACGAGGGCCCAGGTGCAGACGAATCGTTCAGCTCTCCACACCACCCTCAGCACCACCCGGGTGGGCGGCGGACTCAGTCGCAGGAGGTCGGTCAGGCAGAGAGTCTAGCCAGTCATTCACAGAATCAGGCCGATCAAAGAAGAAGGCTCGGTCACTGTACTCAACGCGCAGCCTGGTCGGAAAAAGCATAGCGTAGCGTAACCCCATATCTCGGAGACGTTTCTTGACACCACGGAAGCCCATACGCTGTTTCTGGACCTGTTGAGAAAAGTCCGGATAAAAGTTCACCGTGGCGTTCTCAAAGGCCACCGGGCCCTTCACACGTGATGCTTGCAGGATAGCGTCCCGATCCCTATAAAGGAAGAGTTTCGCAACAATAGGCCTCGGCGGGGCACCTGGCTTACCCTGGCCCCCCGGAACACGGTGGGCACGCTCCACTGCGAAAAATTTACTGAGACCAGACGGAGAGAGGTAGTTCTGGATCAAGTCCTCAACAAGGAGATCAACAGAGTGAGGTTCTGGATTCTCCGGAACTCCGACCACGCGCACATTACAGCGACGTGCCCTGTTCTCAAAGTCCTCCAAGCGCCGGGTCATGAAATCGTTCACCCTACGGAGGTTGCCGATCTCCGTCTGTATCTCCGAGACGTCTTCCGTGAGGCTGGACGACTTGAGATCCAATGACTTCACCTTCTCATTGGTTTTCGACAGGTCGGCTCGAATCAAGTTCACATCAATGGCCACGGTGTCGATTTTGTGGGCCAAAGCTTCATATTGTTGGCCTATCGTTTCCTTCATGCCAGAAATGGCGCCCATGATGTCTTGCAAGGATGGCTCCGTTGACGCGTCCACAATGTGGTCAGCAGTACTTGATCCGGGCAGGGCGGCTCCGGAGGACCCCTTTGAATGGGTGTAGCGGTCCATAACGTTAGACTGGACCGGGCCCCCACGCAGGGGCGTCTTGGTCTTCCGAGTCTCTCGGTCCCCTCTGCCTGCCATGCTAGAACTGCGTCACCAGGAGAGTCACCAGGCTTGATGGAATGGCCACAGGAAAGTAGGGCTTCGGGACCAAAGAGCTGCTGCCAGGGTACCACTAGGATAGGGCCAGCCGATAGGAGAATAAACCAGCCAAAGGCCCGACAGCCGTCCCACGCCCCGGATCCAGCCCAGGCCAGGCTCCCCTGCCAGAGGTCTCAGTCTGAGGCAGAAACGAAACCGAAACTTAAGAGGGGGACCCACAAGTCGAATCCCCCTGCCGCTGTTGTTCAACTCCAAGACGGCCACAGAGCCTCACCCAGTCCCGGGCATACCTCGAGGGCGGAGCCCGAAAGTTCGAATCACCGTAACTCCGGCACCCCGGGTCCAAATCAAATTTCAAAAGTTCCAGGGCAAGCAGCTCAGCGTCCTCTACACAAATCCTCGTAAAGAGTCAGGATATGTTCAGGATATCATGCCGGGAGTGGCGGGGGTCCGGGGAGCGCTGTACTCAAGCGGCCATCTCGGATGCCCGCCAAGCTCCTCCTCCGCTTTTACACTTCTAAATCTACGAAAAGCGCACATGCTTTGAAGTACTGCATTTACCGTGATGCTCTTGGGGTATACCCGCTGGTGGGTGGAGTGGTGTGCGACCCATGGACTTTCATTTAAAAATGGCTCCCTCGAACCATTGGGCTGACGAGCTCAGACAACGCACATACGCGCTTTGAGTGGTACCAGACCCGATAATATTTGGCAGCCTGCACAGCAAACCCCCGAAAACTACCTATACTCTGCTGATGAAGGACAATAATCCTGAAACACCGGTGTCCAGAGTTGGTGCTGCAACTTTCCTTTTACATTTCTAAATCTACGAAAAGCGCACACGCTTTGAAGTACTGCATTTACCGTGATGCTCTTGGGGTATACCCGCTGGTGGGTGGAGTAGTGTGCGACCCATGGACTTTCATTTAAAAATGGCTCCCTCGAACCATTGGGCTGACAAGCTCGGACAACGCACCTACGTGCCTTGAGAGGTACCAGACCCGATAATATTTGGCAGCCTGCACAGCAAACCCCCGAAAACTACCTATACTCTGCTGATGAAGGAAAATAATCCTGAAACACCGGTGTCCAGAGTTGGTGCTGCAACTTTGCTTTTACACTTCTACGAAAAGCGCACACGCTTTGAAGTACTGCATTTACCGTGATGCTCTTGAGGTATACCCGCTGGTGGGTGGAGTAGTGTGCGACCCATGGACTTTCATTTAAAAATGGCTCCCTCGAACCATTGGGCTGACGAGCTCGGACAACGCACCTACGCGCCTTGAGAGGTACCAGACCCGATAATATTTGGCAGCCTGCACAGCAAACCCCCGAAAACTACCTATACTCTGCTGATGAAGGAAAATAATCCTGAAACACCGGTGTCCAGAGTTGGTGCTGCAACTTTGCTTTTACACTTCTAAATCTACGAAAAGCGCACATGCTTTGAAGTACTGCATTTACCGTGATGCTCTTGGGGTATACCCGCTGGTGGGTGGAGTGGTGTGCGACCCATGGACTTTCATTTAAAAATGGCTCCCTCGAACCATTGGGCTGATGAGCTCAGACAACGCACATACGCGCTTTGAGTGGTACCAGACCCGATAATATTTGGCAGCCTGCACAGCAAACCCCCGAAAACTACCTATACTCTGCTGATGAAGGACAATAATCCTGAAACACCGGTGTCCAGAGTTGGTGCTGCAACTTTGCTTTTACACTTCTACGAAAAGCGCACACGCTTTGAAGTACTGCATTTACCGTGATGCTCTTGAGGTATACCCGCTGGTGGGTGGAGTAGTGTGCGACCCATGGACTTTCATTTAAAAATGGCTCCCTCGAACCATTGGGCTGATGAGCTCGGGCAACACAGATACACGCCTTGAGAGGTATCAGACCCAATAATATTTGGCAGCCTGCACAGCAGACCCGCAAAAACTACCTATACTCTGCTGATGAAGGAAAATAATCCTGAAACACCGGTGTCCAGAGTTGGTGCTGCAACTTTGCTTTTACACTTCTAAATCTATGAAAACCGCACACGCTTTGAAGTACTGCATTTACTATGATGATCTTGGGGTATACCCGCTGGTGGGTGGAGTAGTGTGCGACCCATGGACTTTCATTTAAAAATGGCTCCCTCGAACCATTGGGCTGACGAGTTCGGACAACACACCTTCGCGCCTTGAGAGGTACCAGACCCGATAATATTTGGCAGCCTGCACAGCAAACCCCCGAAAACTACCAATACTCTGCTGATGAAGGAAAATAATCCTGAAACACACGGTGTCCAGAGTTGGTGCTGCAACTTTGCTTTTACACTTCTAAATCTACGAAAAGCGCACACGCTTTGAAGTACTGCATTTACCGTGATGCTCTTGTGGTATCCCCGCTGGTGGGTGGAGTAGTGTGCGACCCATAGACTTTCATTTAAAAATGGCTCCCTCGAACCATTGGGCTGATGAGCTCGGACAACGCACCTACGCGCCTTGAGAGGTACCAGACCTGATAATATTAGGCAGCCTGCACAGCAACCCCCGAAAACTACCTATACTCTGCTAATGAAGGACAATAATCCTGAAACACTGGTGTCCAGAGTTGGTGCTGCAACTTTGCTTTTACACTTCTAAATCTACGAAAAGCGCACACGCTTTGAAGTACTGCATTTACCGTGATGCTCTTGTGGTATACCCGCTGGTGGGTGGAGTAGTGTGCGACCCATGGACTTTCATTTAAAAATGGCTCCCTCGAACCATTGGGCTGATGAGCTCGGACAACGCACATATGCGCCTTGAGAGGTACCAGACCCGATAATATTTGGCAGCCTGCACAGCAAACACCCGAAAACTACCTATACTCTGCTGATGAAGGACAATAATACTGAAACACCGGTGTCCAGAGTTGGTGCTGCAACTTTGCTTTTACACTTCTAAATCTACGAAAAGCGCACATGCTTTGAAGTACTGCATTTACTATGATGATCTTGGGGTATACCCGCTGGTGGGTGGAGTAGTGTGCGACCCATGGACTTTCATTTAAAAATGGCTCCCTCGAAACCATTGGGCTGACGAGCTCGGGCAACGCACATACGCGCTTTGAGAGGTACCAGACCCGATAATATTTGGCAGCCTGCACAGCAAACCCCCGAAAACTATCTATACTCTGCTGATGAAGGACAATAATCCTGAAACACCGGTGTCCAGAGTTGGTGCTGCAACTTTGCTTTTACACTTCTAAATCTACGAAAAGCGCACACGCTTTGAAGTACTGCATTTACCGTGATGCTCTTGGGGTATACCCGCTGGTGGGTGGAGTAGTGTGCGACCCATGGACTTTCATTTAAAAATGGCTCCCTCGAACCATTGGGCTGACGAGCTCGGACAACGCACATACGCGCTTTGCGAGGTACCAGACCCGATAATATTTGGCAGCCTGCACAGCAAACCCCCGAAAACTACCTATACTCTGCTGATGAAGGAAAATAATCCTGAAACACCGGTGTCCAGAGTTGGTGCTGCAACTTTGCTTTTACACTTCTAAATCTACGAAAAGCGCACACGCTTTGAAGTACTGCATTTACCGTGATGCTCTTGGAGTATACCCGCTGGTGGGTGGAGTAGTGTGCGACCCATGGACTTTCATTTAAAAATGGCTCCCTTGAACCATTGGGCTGACGAGCTCGGACAACGCACCTACGCGCCTTGAGAGGTACCAGACCCGATAATATTTGGCAGCCTGCACAGCAAACCCCCGAAAACTACCTATACTCTGCTGATGAAGGAAAATAATCCTGAAACACCGGTGTCCAGAGTTGGTGCTGCAACTTTGCTTTTACACTTCTAAATCTACGAAAAGCACACACGCTTTGAAGTACTGCATTTACCGTGATGCTCTTGGGGTATACCCGCTGGTGGGTGGAGTAGTGTGCGACCCATGGACTTTCATTTAAAAATGGCTCCCTCAAACCATTGGGCTGATGAGTTCGGACAACGCACATACGCGCCTTGAGAGGTACCAGACCCGATAATATTTGGCAGCCTGCACAGAAAACCCCCCGAAAACTACCTATACTCTGCTGATGTAGGAAAATAATCCTGAAACACCGGTGTCCAGAGTTGGTGCTGCAACTTTGCTTTTAGACTTCTAAATCTACGAAAAGTGCACACGCTTTGAAGTACTGCATTTACTATGATGATCTTGGGGTATACCCGCTGGTGGGTGGAGTAGTGTGCGATCCATGGACTTTCATTTAAAAATGGCTCCTTCGAACCATTGGGCTGACGAGTTCGGACAACGCACCTTCGCGCCTTGAGAGGTACCAGACCCGATAATATTTGGTAGCCTGCACAGCAAACCCCCGAAAACTACCTATACTCTGCTGATGAAGGAAAATAATCCTGAAACACCGGTGTCCAGAGTTGGTGCTGCAACTTTGCTTTTACACTTCTAAATCTACGAAAAGCGCACACTCTTTGAAGTACTGCATTTACCGTGATGCTCTTGGGGTATACCCGCTGGTGGGTGGAGTAGTGTGCGACCCATGGACTTTCATTTAAAAATGGCTCCCTCGAACCATTGGGCTGATGAGCTCGGACAACGCACCTACGCGCCTTGAGAGGTACCAGACCTGATAATATTAGGCAGCCTGCACAGCAACCCCCGAACACTACCTATACTCTGTTGATGAAGAAAAATAAATCGGAAACACTGGTGTCCAGAGTTGGTGCTGCAACTTTGCTTTTACACTTCTAAATCTACGAAAAGCACACACACTTTGAAGTACTGCATTTACCGTGATGCTCTTAGGGTATACCGCTGGTGGGTGGAGTAGTTTGCGACCCATGGACTCTCATTTAAAAATGGCTCCCTCGAACCATTGGACTGACGAGCTCGGACAACGCACATACGCGCCTTGAGACTTACCAGACCCGATAATATTTGGAAGCCTGCACAACAAACCCCCGAAAACTACCTACACTCTGCTGATGAAGGAAAATAATCCTGAAACACCGGTGTCCAGAGTTGGTGCTGCAACTTTGCTTTTACACTTCTAAATCTACGAAAAGCGCACACGCTTTGAAGTACTGCATTTACCGTGATGCTCTTGTTGTATACCCGCTGGTGGGTGGAGTAGTGTGCGACCCATGGACTTTCATTTAAAAATGGCTCCCTCGAACCATTGGGCTGACGAGCTCGGGCAACGTACCTACCCGCCTTGAGAGATGCCAGACCCGATAATATTTGGCAGCCTGCACAGCAAACCCCCGAAAACTACCTATACTCTGCTGATGAAGGAAAATAATCCTGAAACACCGGTGTCCAGAGTTGGTGCTGCAACTTTGCTTTTACACTTCTAAATCTACGAAAAGCGCACATGCTTTGAAGTACTGCATTTACCGTGATGCTCTTGGGGTATACCCGCTGGTGGGTGGAGTGGTGTGCGACCCATGGACTTTCATTTAAAAATGGCTCCCTCGAACCATTGGGCTGACGAGCTCAGACAACGCACATACGCACTTTGAGTGGTACCAGACCCGATAATATTTGGCAGCCTGCACAGCAAACCCCCGAAAACTACCTATACTCTGCTGATGAAGGACAATAATCCTGAAACACCGGTGTCCAGAGTTGGTGCTGCAACTTTCCTTTTACACTTCTAAATCTACGAAAAGCGCACACGCTTTGAAGTACTGCATTTACCGTGATGCTCTTGGGGTATACCCGCTGGTGGGTGGAGTAGTGTGCGACCCATGGACTTTCATTTAAAAATGGCTCCCTCGAACCATTGGGCTGACGAGCTCGGACAACGCACCTACGTGCCTTGAGAGGTACCAGACCCGATAATATTTGGCAGCCTGCACAGCAAACCCCCGAAAACTACCTATACTCTGCTGATGAAGGAAAATAATCCTGAAACACCGGTGTCCAGAGTTGGTGCTGCAACTTTGCTTTTACACTTCTACGAAAAGCGCACACGCTTTGAAGTACTGCATTTACCGTGATGCTCTTGGGGTATACCCGCTGGTGGGTGGAGTAGTGTGCGACCCATGGACTTTCATTTAAAAATGGCTCCCTCAAACCATTGGGCTGATGAGTTCGGACAACGCACATACGCGCCTTGAGCGGTACCAGACCCGATAATATTTGGCAGCCTGCACAGAAAACCCCCGAAAACTACCTATACTCTGCTGATGTAGGAAAATAATCCTGAAACACCGGTGTCCAGAGTTGGTGCTGCAACTTTGCATTTACACTTCTAAATCTACGAAAAGCGCACACGCTTTGAAGTACTGCATTTACTATGATGATCTTGGGGTATACCCGCTGGTGGGTGGAGTAGTGTGCGATCCATGGACTTTCATTTAAAAATGGCTCCTTCGAACCATTGGGCTGACGAGTTCGGACAACGCACCTTGGCGCCTTGAGAGGTACCAGACCCGATAATATTTGGCAGCCTGCACAGCAAACCCCCGAAAACTACCTATACTCTGCTGATGAAGGAAAATAATCCTGAAACACCGGTGTCCAGAGTTGGTGCTGCAACTTTGCTTTTACACTTCTAAATCTACGAAAAGCGCACACTCTTTGAAGTACTGCATTTACCGTGATGCTCTTGGGGTATACCCGCTGGTGGGTGGAGTAGTGTGCGACCCATGGACTTTCATTTAAAAATGGCTCCCTCGAACCATTGGGCTGGCGAGCTCAGACAACGCACATACGCGCTTTGAGTGGTACCAGACCCGATAATATTTGGCAGCCTGCACAGCAAACCCCCAAAAACTACCTATACTCTGCTGATGAAGGACAATAATCCTGAAACACCGGTGTCCAGAGTTGGTGCTGCAACTTTCCTTTTACACTTCTAAATCTACGAAAAGCGCACACGCTTTGAAGTATTGCATTTACCGTGATGCTCTTGGGGTATACCCGCTGGTGGGTGGAGTAGTGTGCGACCCATGGACTTTCATTTAAAAATGGCTCCCTCGAACCATTGGGCTGACGAGCTCGGACAACGCACCTACGTGCCTTGAGAGGTACCAGACCCGATAATATTTGGCAGCCTGCACAGCAAACCCCCGAAAACTACCTATACTCTGCTGATGAAGGAAAATAATCCTGAAACACCGGTGTCCAGAGTTGGTGCTGCAACTTTGCTTTTACACTTCTACGAAAAGCGCACACGCTTTGAAGTACTGCATTTACCGTGATGCTCTTGAGGTATACCCGCTGGTGGGTGGAGTAGTGTGCGACCCATGGACTTTCATTTAAAATGGCTCCCTCGAACCATTGGGCTGATGAGCTCGGGCAACACACATACGCGCCTTGAGAGGTACCAGACCCAATAATATTTGGCAGCCTGCACAGCAGACCCGCGAAAACTACCTATACTCTGCTGATGAAGGAAAATAATCCTGAAACACCGGTGTCCAGAGTTGGTGCTGCAACTTTGCTTTTACACTTCTAAATCTATGAAAACCGCACACGCTTTGAAGTACTGCATTTACTATGATGATCTTGGGGTATACCCGCTGGTGGGTGGAGTAGTGTGCGACCCATGGACTTTCATTTAAAAATAGCTCCCTCGAACCATTGGGCTGACGAGTTCGGACAACACACCTACGCGCCTTGAGAGGTACCAGACCCGATAATATTTGGCAGCCTGCACAGCAAACCCCCGAAAACTACCAATACTCTGCTGATGAAGGAAAATAATCCTGAAACACCGGTGTCCAGAGTTGGTGCTGCAACTTTGCTTTTACACTTCTAAATCTACGAAAAGCGCACACGCTTTGAAGTACTGCATGTACCGTGATGCTCTTGTGGTATACCCGCTGGTGGGTGGAGTAGTGTGCGACCCATGGACTTTCATTTAAAAATGGCTCCCTCGAACCATTGGGCTGACGAGCTCGGGCAACGCACATACGCACTTTGAGAGGTACCAGACCCGATAATATTTGGCAGCCTGCACAGCAAACCCCCGAAAACTACCTATACTCTGCTGATGAAGGAAAATAATCCTGAAATACCGGTGTCCAGAGTTGGTGCTGCAACTTTGCTTGTACACTTCTAAATCTACGAAAAGCGCACACGCTTTGAAGTACTGCATTTACCGTGATGCTCTTGTGGTATACCCACTGGTGGGTGGAGTAGTGTGCGACCCATGGACTTTCATTTAAAAATGGCTCCCTCGAACCATTGGGCTGATGAGCTCGGACAACGCACATATGCGCCTTGAGAGGTACCAGACCCGATAATATTTGGCAGCCTGCACAGCAAACCCCCGAAAACTACCTATACTCTGCTGATGAAGGAAAATAATCCTGAAATACCGGTGTCCAGAGTTGGCGCTGCAACTTTGCTTTTACACTTCTAAATCTACGAAAAGCGCACACGCTTTGAAGTACTGCATTTACCGTGATGCTCTTGGGGTATACCCGCTGGTGGGTGGAGTAGTGTGCGACCCATGGACTTTCATTTAAAAATGGCTCCCTCGAACCATTGGGCTGATGAGCTCGGACAAAGCACCTACGCGCCTTGAGAGGTACCAGACCTGATAATATTAGGCAGCCTGCACAGCAACCCCCGAAAACTACCTATACTCTGTTGATGAAGAAAAATAATCCGGAAACACTGGTGTCCAGAGTTGGTGCTGCAACTTTGCTTTTACACTTCTAAATCTACGAAAAGCGCACACGCTTTGAAGTACTGCATTTACCGTGATACTCTTGGGGTATACCCACTGGTGGGTGGAGTAGTGTGCGACCCATGGACTTTCATTTAAAAATGGCTCCCTCGAACCATTGGGCTGACGAGCTCGGACAACGCACCTACGTGCCTTGAGAGGTACCAGACCCGATAATATTTGGCAGCCTGCACAGCAAACCCCCGAAAACTACCTATACTCTGCTGATGAAGGAAAATAATCCTGAAACACCGGTGTCCAGAGTTGGTGCTGCAACTTTGCTTTTACACTTCTACGAAAAGCGCACACGCTTTGAAGTACTGCATTTACCGTGATGCTCTTGAGGTATACCCGCTGGTGGGTGGAGTAGTGTGCGACCCATGGACTTTCATTTAAAAATGGCTCCCTCGAACAATTGGGCTGATGAGCTCGGGCAACACACATACGCGCCTTGAGAGGTACCAGACCCAATAATATTTGGCAGCCTGCACAGCAGACCCGCGAAAACTACCTATACTCTGCTGATGAAGGAAAATAATCCTGAAACACCGGTGACCAGAGTTGGTGCTGCAACTTTGCTTTTACAATTCTAAATCTATGAAAACCGCACACGCTTTGAAGTACTGCATTTACTATGATGAACTTGGGGTATACCCGCTGGTGGGTGGAGTAGTGTGCGACCCATGGACTTTCATTTAAAAATAGCTCCCTCGAACCATTGGGCTGACAAGTTCGGACAACACACCTACGCGCCTTGAGAGGTACCAGACCCGATAATATTTGGCAGCCTGCACAGCAAACCCCCGAAAACTACCAACACTCTGCTGATGAAGGAAAATAATCCTGAAACACCGGTGTCCAGAGTTGGTGCTGCAACTTTGCTTTTACACTTCTAAATCTACGAAAAGCGCACACGCTTTGAAGTACTGCATTTACCGTGATGCTCTTGTGGTATACCCGCTGGTGGGTGGAGTAGTGTGCGACCCATGGACTTTCATTTAAAAATGGCTCCCTCGAACCATTGGGCTGACGAGCTCGGGCAACGCACATACGCGCTTTGAGAGGTACCAGACCCGATAATATTTGGCAGCCTGCACAGCAAACCCCCGAAAACTACCTATACTCTGCTGATGAAGGACAATAATCCTGAAACACCGGTGTCCAGAGTTGGTGCTGCAACTTTGCTTTTACACTTCTAAATCTACGAAAAGCGCACATGCTTTGAAGTACTGCATTTACCGTGATGCTCTTGGGGTATACCCGCTGGTGGGTGGAGTAGTGTGCGATCCATGGACTTTCATTTAAAAATGGCTCCTTCGAACCATTGGGCTGACGAGTTCGGACAACACACCTTCGCGCCTTGAGAGGTACCAGACCCGATAATATTTGGCAGCCTGCACAGCAAACCCCCGAAAACTACCTATACTCTGCTGATGAAGGAAAATAATCCTGAAACACCGGTGTCCAGAGTTGGTGCTGCAACTTTGCTTTTACACTTCTAAATCTACGAAAAGCGCACACGCTTTGAAGTACTGCATTTACCGTGATGCTCTTGTGGTATACCCGCTGGTGGGTGGAGTAGTGTGCGACCCATGGACTTTCATTTAAAAATGGCTCCCTCGAACCATTGGGCTGACGAGCTCGGGCAACGCACATACGCGCTTTGAGAGGTACCAGACCCGATAATATTTGGCAGCCTGCACAGCAAACCCCCGAAAACTACCTACACTCTGCTGATGAAGGACAATAATCCTGAAACACCGGTGTCCAGAGTTGGTGCTGCAACTTTGCTTTTACACTTCTAAATCTACGAAAAGCGCACATGCTTTGAAGTACTGCATTTACCGTGATGCTCTTGGGGTATACCCGCTGGTGGGTGGAGTAGTGTGCGATCCATGGACTTTCATTTAAAAATGGCTCCTTCGAACCATTGGGCTGACGAGTTCGGACAACACACCTTCGCGCCTTGAGAGGTACCAGACCCGATAATATTTGGCAGCCTGCACAGCAAACCCCCGAAAACTACCTATACTCTGCTGAATGAGGAAAATAATCCTGAAATACCGGTGTCCAGAGTTGGTGCTGCAACTTTGCTTTTACACTTCTAAATCTACGAAAAGCGCACACGCTTTGAAGTACTGCATTTACCGTGATGCTCTTGTGGTATACCCACTGGTGGGTGGAGTAGTGTGCGACCCATGGACTTTCATTTAAAAATGGCTCCCTCGAACCATTGGGCTGATGAGCTCGGACAACGCACATATGCGCCTTGAGAGGTACCAGACCCGATAATATTTGGCAGCCTGCACAGCAAACCCCCGAAAACTACCTATACTCTGCTGATGAAGGAAAATAATCCTGAAATACCGGTGTCCAGAGTTGGCGCTGCAACTTTGCTTTTACACTTCTAAATCTACGAAAAGCGCACACGCTTTGAAGTACTGCATTTACCGTGATGCTCTTGGGGTATACCGCTAGTGGGTGGAGTAGTTTGCGACCCATGGACTCTCATTTAAAAATGGCTCCCTCGAACCATTGGACTGACGAGCTCGGACAACGCACATACGCACCTTGAGACTTACCAGACCCGATAATATTTGGCAGACTGCACAGCAAACCCCCGAAAACTACCTACACTCTGCTGATGAAGGAAAATAATCCTGAAACACCGGTGTCCAGAGTTGGTGCTGCAACTTTGCTTTTACACTTCTAAATCTACGAAAAGCGCACATGCTTTGAAGTACTGCATTTACCGTGATGCTCTTGGGGTATACCCGCTGGTGGGTGGAGTAGTGTGCGACCCATGGACTTTCATTTAAAAATGGCTCCCTCGAACCATTGGGCTGACGAGCTCGGACAACGCACATGCGCGCTTTGAGAGGTACCAGACCTGATAATATTTGGCAGCCTGCACAGCAAACCCCCGAAAACTACCTATACTCTGCTGATGAAGGACAATAATCCTGAAACACCGGTGTCCAGAGTCGGTGCTGCAACTTTCCTTTTACACTTCTAAATCTACGAAAAGCGCACACGCTTTGAAGTACTGCATTTACCGTGATGCTCTTGGGGTATACCCGCTGGTGGGTGGAGTAGTGTGCGATCCATGCACTTTCATTTAAAAATGGCTCCTTCGAACCATTGGGCTGACGAGTTCGGACAACACACCTTCGCGCCTTGAGAGGTACCAGACCCGATAATATTTGGCAGCCTGCACAGCAAACCCCCGAAAACTACCTATACTCTGCTGATGAAGGACAATAATCCTGAAACACCGGTGTCCAGAGTTGGTGCTGCAACTTTCCTTTTACACTTCTAAATCTACGAAAAGCGCACACGCTTTGAAGTACTGCATTTACCGTGATGCTCTTGGGGTATACCCGCTGGTGGGTGGAGTAGTGTGCGACCCATGGACTTTCATTTAAAAATGGCGCCCTCGAACCATTGGGCTGACGAGCTCGGACAACGCACCTACGTGCCTTGAGAGGTACCAGACCCGATAATATTTGGCAGCCTGCACAGCAAACCCCCGAAAACTACCTATACTCTGCTGATGAAGGAAAATAATCCTGAAACACCGGTGTCCAGAGTTGGTGCTGCAACTTTGCTTTTACACTTCTAAATATACGAAAAGCGCACACGCTTTGAAGTACTGCATTTACCGTGATGCTCTTGAGGTATACCCGCTGGTGGGTGGAGTAGTGTGCGACCCATGGACTTTCATTTAAAAATGGCTCCCTCGAACCATTGGGCTGACGAGCTCGGGCAACGCACATACGCGCTTTGAGAGGTACCAGACCCGATAATATTTGGCAGCCTGCACAGCAAACCCCCGAAAACTACCTATACTCTGCTGATGAAGGACAATAATCCTGAAACACCGGTGTCCAGAGTTGGTGCTGCAACTTTGTTTTTACACTTCTAAATCTATGAAAAGCGCACATGCTTTGAAGTACTGCATTTACCGTGATGCTCTTGGGGTATACCCGCTGGTGGGTGGAGTAGTGTGCGATCCATGGACTTTCATTTAAAAATGGCTCCTTCGAACCATTGGGCTGACGAGTTCGGACAACACACCTTCGCGCCTTGAGAGGTACCAGACCCGATAATATTTGGCAGCCAGCACAGCAAACCCCCGAAAACTACCTATACTCTGCTGATGAAGGAAAATAATCCTGAAATACCGGTGTCCAGAGTTGGTGCTGCAACTTTGCTTTTACACTTCTAAATCTACGAAAAGCGCACACGCTTTGAAGTACTGCATTTACCGTGATGCTCTTGTGGTATACCCACTGGTGGGTGGAGTAGTGTGCGACCCATGGACTTTCATTTAAAAATGGCTCCCTCGAACCATTGGGCTGATGAGCTCGGACAACGCACATATGCGCCTTGAGAGGTACCAGACCCGATAATATTTGGCAGCCTGCACAGCAAACCCCCGAAAACTACCTATACTCTGCTGATGAAGGAAAATAATCCTGAAATACCGGTGTCCAGAGTTGGCGCTGCAACTTTGCTTTTACACTTCTAAATCTACGAAAAGCGCACACGCTTTGAAGTACTGCATTTACCGTGATGCTCTTGGGGTATACCCGCTGGTGGGTGGAGTAGTGTGCGACCCATGGACTTTCATTTAAAAATGGCTCCCTCGAACCATTGGGCTGACGAGCTCGGGCAACGCACATACGCGCTTTGAGAGGTACCAGACCCGATAATATTTGGCAGCCTGCACAGCAAACCCCCGAAAACTACCTATACTCTGCTGATGAAGGACAATAATCCTGAAACACCGGTGTCCAGAGTTGGTGCTGCAACTTTGTTTTTACACTTCTAAATCTATGAAAAGCGCACATGCTTTGAAGTACTGCATTTACCGTGCTGCTCTTGGGGTATACCCGCTGGTGGGTGGAGTAGTGTGCGATCCATGGACTTTCATTTAAAAATGGCTCCTTCGAACCATTGGGCTGACGAGTTCGGACAACACACCTTCGCGCCTTGAGAGGTACCAGACCCGATAATATTTGGCAGCCTGCACAGCAAACCCCCGAAAACTACCTATACTCTGCTGATGAAGGAAAATAATCCTGAAATACCGGTGTCCAGAGTTGGTGCTGCAACTTTGCTTTTACACTTCTAAATCTACGAAGAGCGCACACGCTTTGAAGTACTGCATTTACCGTGATGCTCCTGTGGTATACCCACTGGTGGGTGGAGTAGTGTGCGACCCATGGACTTTCATTTAAAAATGGCTCCCTCGAACCATTGGGCTGATGAGCTCGGACAACGCACATATGCGCCTTGAGAGGTACCAGACCTGATAATATTTGGCAGCCTGCACAGCAAACCCCCGAAAACTACCTATACTCTGCTGATGAAGGAAAATAATCCTGAAATACCGGTGTCCAGAGTTGGCGCTGCAACTTTGCTTTTACACTTCTAAATCTACGAAAAGCGCACACGCTTTGAAGTACTGCATTTACCGTGATGCTCTTGGGGTATACCCGCTGGTGGGTGGAGTAGTGTGCGACCCATGGACTTTCATTTAAAAATGGCTCCCTCGAACCATTGGGCTGATGAGCTCGGACAACGCACCTACGCGCCTTGAGAGGTACCAGACCTGATAATATTAGGCAGCCTGCACAGCAACCCCCGAAAACTACCTATACTCTGTTGATGAAGAAAAATAATCCGAAAACACTGGTGTCCAGAGTTGGTGCTGCAACTTTGCTTTTACACTTCTAAATCTACGAAAAGCGCACACGCTTTGAAGTACTGCATTTACCGTGATGCTCTTGGGGTATACCCACTGGTGGGTGGAGTAGTGTGCGACCCATGGACTTTCATTTAAAAATGGCTCCCTCGAACCATTGGGCTGACGAGCTCGGACAACGCACCTACGTGCCTTGAGAGGTACCAGACCCGATAATATTTGGCAGCCTGCACAGCAAACCCCCGAAAACTACCTATACTCTGCTGATGAAGGAAAATAATCCTGAATCACCGGTGTCCAGAGTTGGTGCTGCAACTTTGCTTTTACACTTCTACGAAAAGCGCACACGCTTTGAAGTACTGCATTTACCGTGATGCTCTTGAGGTATACCCGCTGGTGGGTGGAGTAGTGTGCGACCCATGGACTTTCATTTAAAAATGGCTCCCTCGAACCATTGGGCTGATGAGCTCGGGCAACACACATACGCGCCTTGAGAGGTACCAGACCCAATAATATTTGGCAGCCTGCACAGCAGACCCGCGAAAACTACCTATACTCTGCTGATGAAGGAAAATAATCCTGAAACACCGGTGTCCAGAGTTGGTGCTGCAACTTTGCTTTTACACTTCTAAATCTATGAAAACCGCACACGCTTTGAAGTACTGCATTTACTATGATGATCTTGGGGTATACCCGCTGGTGGGTGGAGTAGTGTGCGACCCATGGACTTTCATTTAAAAATAGCTCCCTCGAACCATTGGGCTGACGAGTTCGGACAACACACCTACGCGCCTTGAGAGGTACCAGACCCGATAATATTTGGCAGCCTGCACAGCAAACCCCCGAAAACTACCAATACTCTGCTGATGAAGGACAATAATCCTGAAACACCGGTGTCCAGAGTTGGTGCTGCAACTTTGTTTTTACACTTCTAAATCTATGAAAAGCGCACATGCTTTGAAGTACTGCATTTACCGTGATGCTCTTGGGGTATACCCGCTGGTGGGTGGAGTAGTGTGCGATCCATGGACTTTCATTTAAAAATGGCTCCTTCGAACCATTGGGCTGACGAGTTCGGACAACACACCTTCGCGCCTTGAGAGGTACCAGACCCGATAATATTTGGCAGCCTGCACAGCAAACCCCCGAAAACTACCTATACTCTGCTGATGAAGGACAATAATCCTGAAACACCGGTGTCCAGAGTTGGTGCTGCAACTTTGCTTTTACACTTCTAAATCTACGAAAAGCGCACACGCTTTGAAGTACTGCATTTACCGTGATGCTCTTGGGGTATACCCGCTGGTGGGTGGAGTAGTGTGCGACCCATGGACTTTCATTTAAAAATGGCTCCCTCGAACCATTGGGCTGACGAGTTCGGACAACACACCTTCGCGCCTTGAGAGGTACCAGACCCGATAATATTTGGCAGCCTGCACAGCAAACCCCCGAAAACTACCTATACTCTGCTGATGAAGGAAAATAATCCTGAAATACCGGTGTCCAGAGTTGGTGCTGCAACTTTGCTTTTACACTTCTAAATCTACGAAGAGCGCACACGCTTTGAAGTACTGCATTTACCGTGATGCTCCTGTGGTATACCCACTGGTGGGTGGAGTAGTGTGCGACCCATGGACTTTCATTTAAAAATGGCTCCCTCGAACCATTGGGCTGATGAGCTCGGACAACGCACATATGCGCCTTGAGAGGTACCAGACCCGATAATATTTGGCAGCCTGCACAGCAAACCCCCGAAAACTACCTATACTCTGCTGATGAAGGAAAATAATCCTGAAATACCGGTGTCCAGAGTTGGCGCTGCAACTTTGCTTTTACACTTCTAAATCTACGAAAAGCGCACACGCTTTGAAGTACTGCATTTACCGTGATGCTCTTGGGGTATACCCGCTGGTGGGTGGAGTAGTGTGCGACCCATGGACTTTCATTTAAAAATGGCTCCCTCGAACCATTGGGCTGATGAGCTCGGACAACGCACCTACGCGCCTTGAGAGGTACCAGACCTGATAATATTAGGCAGCCTGCACAGCAACCCCCGAAAACTACCTATACTCTGTTGATGAAGAAAAATAATCCGAAAACACTGGTGTCCAGAGTTGGTGCTGCAACTTTGCTTTTACACTTCTAAATCTACGAAAAGCGCACACGCTTTGAAGTACTGCATTTACCGTGATGCTCTTGGGGTATACCCACTGGTGGGTGGAGTAGTGTGCGACCCATGGACTTTCATTTAAAAATGGCTCCCTCGAACCATTGGGCTGACGAGCTCGGACAACGCACCTACGTGCCTTGAGAGGTACCAGACCCGATAATATTTGGCAGCCTGCACAGCAAACCCCCGAAAACTACCTATACTCTGCTGATGAAGGAAAATAATCCTGAAACACCGGTGTCCAGAGTTGGTGCTGCAACTTTGCTTTTACACTTCTACGAAAAGCGCACACGCTTTGAAGTACTGCATTTACCGTGATGCTCTTGAGGTATACCCGCTGGTGGGTGGAGTAGTGTGCGACCCATGGACTTTCATTTAAAAATGGCTCCCTCGAACCATTGGGCTGATGAGCTCGGGCAACACACATACGCGCCTTGAGAGGTACCAGACCCAATAATATTTGGCAGCCTGCACAGCAGACCCGCGAAAACTACCTATACTCTGCTGATGAAGGAAAATAATCCTGAAACACCGGTGTCCAGAGTTGGTGCTGCAACTTTGCTTTTACACTTCTAAATCTATGAAAACCGCACACGCTTTGAAGTACTGCATTTACTATGATGATCTTGGGGTATACCCGCTGGTGGGTGGAGTAGTGTGCGACCCATGGACTTTCATTTAAAAATAGCTCCCTCGAACCATTGGGCTGACGAGTTCGGACAACACACCTACGCGCCTTGAGAGGTACCAGACCCGATAATATTTGGCAGCCTGCACAGCAAACCCCCGAAAACTACCAATACTCTGCTGATGAAGGAAAATAATCCTGAAACACCGGTGTCCAGAGTTGGTGCTGCAACTTTGCTTTTACACTTCTAAATCTACGAAAAGCGCACACGCTTTGAAGTACTGCATTTACCGTGATGCTCTTGTGGTATACCCGCTGGTGGGTGGAGTAGTGTGCGACCCATGGACTTTCATTTAAAAATGGCTCCCTCGAACCATTGGGCTGACGAGCTCGGGCAACGCACATACGCGCTTTGAGAGGTACCAGACCCGATAATATTTGGCAGCCTGCACAGCAAACCCCCGAAAACTACCTATACTCTGCTGATGAAGGACAATAATCCTGAAACACCGGTGTCCAGAGTTGGTGCTGCAACTTTGCTTTTACACTTCTAAATCTACGAAAAGCGCACACGCTTTGAAGTACTGCATTTACCGTGATGCTCTTGGGGTATACCCGCTGGTGGGTGGAGTAGTGTGCGATCCATGGACTTTCATTTAAAAATGGCTCCTTCGAACCATTGGGCTGACGAGTTCGGACAACACACCTTCGCGCCTTGAGAGGTACCAGACCCGATAATATTTGGCAGCCTGCACAGCAAACCCCCGAAAACTACCTATACTCTGCTGATGAAGGAAAATAATCCTGAAACACCGGTGTCCAGAGTTGGTGCTGCAACTTTGCTTTTACACTTCTAAATCTACGAAAAGCGCACACGCTTTGAAGTACTGCATTTACCGTGATGCTCTTGTGGTATACCCGCTGGTGGGTGGAGTAGTGTGCGACCCATGGACTTTCATTTAAAAATGGCTCCCTCGAACCATTGGGCTGATGAGCTCGGACAACGCACATATGCGCCTTGAGAGGTACCAGACCCGATAATATTTGGCAGCCTGCACAGCAAACCCCCGAAAACTACCTATACTCTGCTGATGAAGGAAAATAATCCTGAAATACCGGTGTCCAGAGTTGGCGCTGCAACTTTGCTTTTACACTTCTAAATCTACGAAAAGCGCACACGCTTTGAAGTACTGCATTTACCGTGATGCTCTTGGGGTATACCCGCTGGTGGGTGGAGTAGTGTGCGACCCATGGACTTTCATTTAAAAATGGCTCCCTCGAACCATTGGGCTGATGAGCTCGGACAACGCACCTACGCGCCTTGAGAGGTACCAGACCTGATAATATTAGGCAGCCTGCACAGCAACCCCCGAAAACTACTTATACTCTGTTGATGAAGAAAAATAATCCGGAAACACTGGTGTCCAGAGTTGGTGCTGCAACTTTGCTTTTACACTTCTAAATCTACGAAAAGCACACACGCTTTGAAGTACTGCATTTACCGTGATGCTCTTGGGGTATACCGCTAGTGGGTGGAGTAGTTTGCGACCCATGGACTTTCATTTAAAAATGGCTCCCTCGAACCATTGGGCTGATGAGCTCGGACAACGCACATATGCGCCTTGAGAGGTACCAGACCCGATAATATTTGGCAGCCTGCACAGCAAACCCCCGAAAACTACCTATACTCTGCTGATGAAGGAAAATAATCCTGAAATACCGGTGTCCAGAGTTGGCGCTGCAACTTTGCTTTTACACTTCTAAATCTACGAAAAGCGCACACGCTTTGAAGTACTGCATTTACCGTGATGCTCTTGGGGTATACCCGCTGGTGGGTGGAGTAGTGTGCGACCCATGGACTTTCATTTAAAAATGGCTCCCTCGAACCATTGGGCTGATGAGCTCGGACAACGCACCGACGCGCCTTGAGAGGTACCAGACCTGATAATATTAGGCAGCCTGCACAGCAACCCCCGAAAACTACTTATACTCTGTTGATGAAGAAAAATAATCCGGAAACACTGGTGTCCAGAGTTGGTGCTGCAACTTTGCTTTTACACTTCTAAATCTACGAAAAGCACACACGCTTTGAAGTACTGCATTTACCGTGATGCTCTTGGGGTATACCGCTAGTGGGTGGAGTAGTTTGCGACCCATGGACTCTCATTTAAAAATGGCTCCCTCGAACCATTGGACTGACGAGCTCGGACAACGCACATACGCACCTTGAGACTTACCAGACCCGATAATATTTGGCAGACTGCACAGCAAACCCCCGAAAACTACCTACACTCTGCTGATGAAGGAAAATAATCCTGAAACACCGGTGTCCAGAGTTGGTGCTGCAACTTTGCTTTTACACGTCTAAATCTACGAAAAGCGCACACGCTTTGAAGTACTGCATTTACCGTGATGCTCTTGTGGTATACCCGCTGGTGGGTGGAGTAGTGTGCGACCCATGGACTTTCATTTAAAAATGGCTCCCTCGAACCATTGGGCTGACGAGCTCGGACAACGCACCTACGCGCCTTGAGAGGTACCAGACCCGATAATATTTGGCAGCCTGCACAGCAAACCCCTGAAAACTACCTATACTCTGCTGATGAAGGAAAATAATCCTGAAATACCGGTGTCCAGAGTTGGTTCTGCAACTTTGCTTTTACACTTCTAAATCTACGAAAAGCGCACATGCTTTGAAGTACTGCATTTACCGTGATGCTCTTGGGGTATACCCGCTGGTGGGTGGAGTAGTGTGCGACCCATGGACTTTCATTTAAAAATGGCTCCCTCGAACCATTGGGCTGACGAGCTCGGACAACGCACATGCGCGCTTTGAGAGGTACCAGACCTGATAATATTTGGCAGCCTGCACAGCAAACCCCCGAAAACTACCTATACTCTGCTGATGAAGGACAATAATCCTGAAACACCGGTGTCCAGAGTTGGTGCTGCAACTTTCCTTTTACACTTCTAAATCTACGAAAAGCGCACACGCTTTGAAGTACTGCATTTACCGTGATGCTCTTGGGGTATACCCGCTGGTGGGTGGAGTAGTGTGCGACCCATGGACTTTCATTTAAAAATGGCGCCCTCGAACCATTGGGCTGACGAGCTCGGACAACGCATCTACGTGCCTTGAGAGGTACCAGACCCGATAATATTTGGCAGCCTGCACAGCAAACCCCCGAAAACTACCTATACTCTGCTGATGAAGGAAAATAATCCTGAAACACCGGTGTCCAGAGTTGGTGCTGCAACTTTGCTTTTACACTTCTAAATATACGAAAAGCGCACACGCTTTGAAGTACTGCATTTACCGTGATGCTCTTGTGGTATACCCGCTGGTGGGTGGAGTAGTGTGCGACCCATGGACTTTCATTTAAAAATGGCTCCCTCGAACCATTGGGCTGACGAGCTCGGGCAACGCACATACGCGCTTTGAGAGGTACCAGACCCGATAATATTTGGCAGCCTGCACAGCAAACCCCCGAAAACTACCTATACTCTGCTGATGAAGGAAAATAATCCTGAAACACCGGTGTCCAGAGTTGGTGCTGCAACTTTGCTTTTACACTTCTACGAAAAGCGCACACGCTTTGAAGTACTGCATTTACCGTGATGCTCTTGAGGTATACCCGCTGGTGGGTGGAGTAGTGTGCGACCCATGGACTTTCATTTAAAAATGGCTCCCTCGAACCATTGGGCTGATGAGCTCGGGCAACACACATACGCGCCTTGAGAGGTACCAGACCCAATAATATTTGGCAGCCTGCACAGCAGACCCGCGAAAACTACCTATACTCTGCTGATGAAGGAAAATAATCCTGAAACACCGGTGTCCAGAGTTGGTGCTGCAACTTTGCTTTTACACTTCTAAATCTATGAAAACCGCACACGCTTTGAAGTACTGCATTTACTATGATGATCTTGGGGTATACCCGCTGGTGGGTGGAGTAGTGTGCGACCCATGGACTTTCATTTAAAAATGGCTCCCTCGAACCATTGGGCTGACGAGTTCGGACAACACACCTACGCGCCTTGAGAGGTACCAGACCCGATAATATTTGGCAGCCTGCACAGCAAACCCCCGAAAACTACCAACACTCTGCTGATGAAGGAAAATAATCCTGAAACACCGGTGTCCAGAGTTGGTGCTGCAACTTTGCTTTTACACTTCTAAATCTACGAAAAGCGCACACGCTTTGAAGTACTGCATTTACCGTGATGCTCTTGTGGTATACCCGCTGGTGGGTGGAGTAGTGTGCGACCCATGGACTTTCATTTAAAAATGGCTCCCTCGAACCATTGGGCTGACGAGCTCGGGCAACGCACATACGCGCTTTGAGAGGTACCAGACCCGATAATATTTGGCAGCCTGCACAGCAAACCCCCGAAAGCTACCTATACTCTTCTGATGAAGGACAATAATCCTGAAACACCGGTGTCCAGAGTTGGTGCTGCAACTTTGCTTTTACACTTCTAAATCTACGAAAAGCGCACATGCTTTGAAGTACTGCATTTACCGTGATGCTCTTGGGGTATACCCGCTGGTGGGTGGAGTAGTGTGCGATCCATGGACTTTCATTTAAAAATGGCTCCTTCGAACCATTGGGCTGACGAGTTCGGACAACACACCTTCGCGCCTTGAGAGGTACCAGACCCGATAATATTTGGCAGCCTGCACAGCAAACCCCCGAAAACTACCTATACTCTGCTGATGAAGGAAAATAATCCTGAAATACCGGTGTCCAGAGTTGGTGCTGCAACTTTGCTTTTACACTTCTAAATCTACGAAAAGCGCACACGCTTTGAAGTACTGCATTTACCGTGATGCTCTTGTGGTATACCCGCTGGTGGGTGGAGTAGTGTGCGACCCATGGACTTTCATTTAAAAATGGCTCCCTCGAACCATTGGGCTGATGATCTCGGACAACGCACATATGCGCCTTGAGAGGTACCAGACCCGATAATATTTGGCAGCCTGCACAGCAAACCCCCGAAAACTACCTATACTCTGCTGATAAAGGAAAATAATCCTGAAATACCGGTGTCCAGAGTTGGCGCTGCAACTTTGCTTTTACACTTCTAAATCTACTAAAAGCGCACACGCTTTGAAGTACTGCATTTACCGTGATGCTCTTGGGGTATACCCGCTGGTGGGTGGAGTAGTGTGCGACCCATGGACTTTCATTTAAAAATGGCTCCCTCGAACCATTGGGCTGATGAGCTCGGACAACGCAACTACGCGCCTTGAGAGGTACCAGACCTGATAATATTAGGCAGCCTGCACAGCAACCCCCGAAAACTACCTATACTCTGTTGATGAAGAAAAATAATCCGGAAACACTGGTGTCCAGAGTTGGTGCTGCAACTTTGCTTTTACACTTCTAAATCTCCGAAAAGCACACACGCTTTGAAGTACTGCATTTACCGTGATGCTCTTGGGGTATACCGCTAGTGGGTGGAGTAGTTTGCGACCCATGGACTCTCATTTAAAAATGGCTCCCTCGAACCATTAGACTGACGAGCTCGGACAACGCACATACGCACCTTGAGACTTACCAGACCCGATAATATTTGGCAGACTGCACAGCAAACCCCCGAAAACTACCTACACTCTGCTGATGAAGGAAAATAATCCTGAAACACCGGTGTCCAGAGTTGGTGCTGCAACTTTGCTTTTACACGTCTAAATCTACGAAAAGCGCACACGCTTTGAAGTACTGCATTTACCGTGATGCTCTTGTGGTATACCCGCTGGTGGGTGGAGTAGTGTGCGACCCATGGACTTTCATTTAAAAATGGCTCCCTCGAACCATTGGGCTGATGAGCTCGGACAACGCAACTACGCGCCTTGAGAGGTGCCAGACCTGATAATATTAGGCAGCCTGCACAGCAACCCCCGAAAACTACCTATACTCTGTTGATGAAGAAAAATAATCCGGAAACACCGGTGTCCAGAGTTGGTGCTGCAACTTTGCTTTTACACTTCTAAATCTACGAAAAGCGCACATGCTTTGAAGTACTGCATTTACCGTGATGCTCTTGGGGTATACCCGCTGGTGGGTGGAGTAGTGTGCGACCCATGGACTTTCATTTAAAAATGGCTCCCTCGAACCATTGGGCTGACGAGCTCGGACAACGCACATGCGCGCTTTGAGAGGTACCAGACCCGATAATATTTGGCAGCCTGCACAGCAAACCCCCGAAAACTACCTATACTCTGCTGATGAAGGACAATAATCCTGAAACACCGGTGTCCAGAGTTGGTGCTGCAACTTTCCTTTTACACTTCTAAATCTACGAAAAGCGCACACGCTTTGAAGTACTGCATTTACCGTGATGCTCTTGGGGTATACCCGCTGGTGGGTGGAGTAGTGTGCGACCCATGGACTTTCATTTAAAAATGGCTCCCTTGAACCATTGGGCTGACGAGCTCGGACAACGCACCTACGTGCCTTGAGAGGTACCAGACCCGATAATATTTGGCAGCCTGCACAGCAAACCCCCGAAAACTACCTATACTCTGCTGATGAAGGAAAATAATCCTGAAACACCGGTGTCCAGAGTTGGTGCTGCAACTTTGCTTTTACACTTCTACAAAAAGCGCACACGCTTTGAAGTACTGCATTTACCGTGATGCTCTTGAGGTATACCCGCTGGTGGGTGGAGTAGTGTGCGACCCATGGACTTTCATTTAAAAATGGCTCCCTCGAACCATTGGGCTGATGAGCTCGGGCAACACACATACGCGCCTTGAGAGGTACCAGACCCAATAATATTTGGCAGCCTGCACAGCAGACCCGCGAAAACTACCTATACTCTGCTGATGAAGGAAAATAATCCTGAAACACCGGTGTCCAGAGTTGGTGCTGCAACTTTGCTTTTACACTTCTAAATCTATGAAAACCGCACACGCTTTGAAGTACTGCATTTACTATGATGATCTTGGGGTATACCCGCTGGTGGGTGGAGTAGTGTGCGACCCATGGACTTTCATTTAAAAATGGCTTCCTCGAACCATTGGGCTGACGAGTTCGGACAACACACCTACGCGCCTTGAGAGGTACCAGACCCGATAATATTTGGCAGCCTGCACAGCAAACCCCCGAAAACTACCTATACTCTGCTGATGAAGGACAATAATCCTGAAACACCGGTGTCTAGAGTTGGTGCTGCAACTTTGCTTTTACACTTCTAAATCTACGAAAAGCGCACATGCTTTGAAGTACTGCATTTACCGTGATGCTCTTGGGGTATACCCGCTGGTGGGTGGAGTAGTGTGCGATCCATGGACTTTCATTTAAAAATGGCTCCTTCGAACCATTGGGCTGACGAGTTCGGACAACACACCTTCGCGCCTTGAGAGGTACCAGACCCGATAATATTTGGCAGCCTGCACAGCAAACCCCCGAAAACTACCTATACTCTGCTGATGAAGGAAAATAATCCTGAAATACCGGTGTCCAGAGTTGGTGCTGCAACTTTGCTTTTACACTTCTAAATCTACGAAAAGCGCACACGCTTTGAAGTACTGCATTTACCGTGATGCTCTTGTGGTATACCCGCTGGTGGGTGGAGTAGTGTGCGACCCATGGACTTTCATTTAAAAATGGCTCCCTCGAACCATTGGGCTGATGAGCTCGGACAACGCACATATGCGCCTTGAGAGGTACCAGACCCGATAATATTTGGCAGCCTGCACAGCAAACCCCCGAAAACTACCTATACTCTGCTGATGAAGGAAAATAATCCTGAAATACCGGTGTCCAGAGTTGGCGCTGCAACTTTGCTTTTACACTTCTAAATCTACTAAAAGCGCACACGCTTTGAAGTACTGCATTTACCGTGATGCTCTTGGGGTATACCCGCTGGTGGGTGGAGTAGTGTGCGACCCATGGACTTTCATTTAAAAATGGCTCCCTCGAACCATTGGGCTGATGAGCTCGGACAACGCAACTACGCGCCTTGAGAGGTACCAGACCTGATAATATTAGGCAGCCTGCACAGCAACCCCCGAAAACTACCTATACTCTGTTGATGAAGAAAAATAATCCGGAAACACTGGTGTCCAGAGTTGGTGCTGCAACTTTGCTTTTACACTTCTAAATCTCCGAAAAGCACACACGCTTTGAAGTACTGCATTTACCGTGATGCTCTTGGGGTATACCGCTAGTGGGTGGAGTAGTTTGCGACCCATGGACTCCCATTTAAAAATGGCTCCCTCGAACCATTAGACTGACGAGCTCGGACAACGCACATACGCACCTTGAGACTTACCAGACCCGATAATATTTGGCAGACTGCACAGCAAACCCCCGAAAACTACCTACACTCTGCTGATGAAGGAAAATAATCCTGAAACACCGGTGTCCAGAGTTGGTGCTGCAACTTTGCTTTTACACGTCTAAATCTACGAAAAGCGCACACGCTTTGAAGTACTGCATTTACCGTGATGCTCTTGTGGTATACCCGCTGGTGGGTGGAGTAGTGTGCGACCCATGGACTTTCATTTAAAAATGGCTCCCTCGAACCATTGGGCTGACGAGCTCGGACAACGCACCTACGCGCCTTGAGAGGTACCAGACCCGATAATATTTGGCAGCCTGCACAGCAAACCCCCGAAAACTACCTATACTCTGCTGATGAAGGAAAATAATCCTGAAACACCGGTGTCCAGAGTTGGTGCTGCAACTTTGCTTTTACACTTCTAAATCTACGAAAAGTGCACATGCTTTGAAGTACTGCATTTACCGTGATGCTCTTGGGGTATACCCGCTGGTGGGTGGAGTAGTGTGCGACCCATGGACTTTCATTTAAAAATGGCTCCCTTGAACCATTGGGCTGACGAGCTCGGACAACGCACATACGCGCTTTGAGAGGTACCAGACCCGATAATATTTGGCAGTCTGCACAGCAAACCCCCGAAAACTACCTATACTCTGCTGATGAAGGACAATAATCCTGAAACACCGGTGTCCAGAGTTGGTGCTGCAACTTTCCTTTTACACTTCTAAATCTACGAAAAGCGCACACGCTTTGAAGTACTGCATTTACCGTGATGCTCTTGGGGTATACCCGCTGGTGGGTGGAGTAGTGTGCGACCCATGGACTTTCATTTAAAAATGGCGCCCTCGAACCATTGGGCTGACGAGCTCGGACAACGCACCTACGTGCCTTGAGAGGTACCAGACCCGATAATATTTGGCAGCCTGCACAGCAAACCCCCGAAAACTACCTATACTCTGCTGATGAAGGTAAATAATCCTGAAACACCGGTGTCCAGAGATGGTGCTGCAACTTTGCTTTTACACTTCTAAATATACGAAAAGCGCACACGCTTTGAAGTACTGCATTTACCGTGATGCTCTTGAGGTATACCCACTGGTGGGTGGAGTAGTGTGCGACCCATGGACTTTCATTTAAAAATGGCTCCCTCGAACCATTGGGCTAATGAGCTCGGGCAACACACATACGCGCCTTGAGAGGTACCAGACCCAATAATATTTGGCAGCCTGCACAGCAGACCCCCGAAAACTACCTATACTCTGCTGATGAAGGAAAATAATCCTGAAACACCGGTGTCCAGAGTTGGTGCTGCAACTTTGCTTTTACACTTCTAAATCTACGAAAACCGCACACGCTTTGAAGTACTGCATTTACTATGATGATCTTAGGGTATACCCGCTGGTGGGTGGAGTAGTGTGCGACCCATGGACTTTCATTTAAAAATGGCTCCCTCGAACCATTGGGCTGACGAGTTCGGACAACACACCTACGCGCCTTGAGAGGTACCAGACCCGATAATATTTGGCAGCCTGCACAGCAAACCCCCGAAAACTACCAATATTCTGCTGATGAAGGAAAATAATGCTGAAATACCGGTGTCCAGAGTTGGTGCTGCAACTTTGCTTTTACACTTCTAAATTTACGAAAAGCGCACGCGCTTTGAAGTACTGCATTTACCGTGATGCTCTTGGGGTATACCCGCTGGTGGGTGGAGTAGTGTGCGACCCATGGACTTTCATTTAAAAATGGCTCCCCCGAACCATTGGGCTGACGAGCTCGGACAACGCACCTACGCGCCGTGAGAGGTACCAGACCCGATAATATTTGGCAGCCTGCACAGCAAACCCCCGAAAACTACCTATACTCTGCTGATGAAGGAAAATAATCCTGAAATACCGGAGTCCAGAGTTGGTGCTGCAACTTTGCTTTTACACTTCTAAATCTACGAAAAGCGCACACGCTTTGAAGTACTGCATTTACCGTGATGCTCTTGGGGTATACCCGCTGGTGGGTGGAGTAGTGTGCGACCCATGGACTTTCATTTAAAAATGGCTCCCTCGAACCATTGGGCTGATGAGCTCGGAGAATGCACCTACGCGCCTTGAGAGGTACCAGACCCGATAATATTAGGCAGCCTGCACAGCCAACCCCCGAAAACTACCTATACTCTGCTGATGAAGGAAAATAATCCTGAAACACCGGTGTCCAGAGTTGGTGCTGCAACTTTGCTTTTACACTTCTAAATCTACGAAAAGCGCACACGCTTTGAAGTACTGCATTTACTGTGATGCTCTTGGGGTATACCCGCTGGTGGATGGAGTAGTGTGCGACCCATGGACTTTCCTTTAAAAATGGCTCCCTCGAACCATTGGGCTGACGAGCTCGGACAACGCTCATACGCGCTTTGAGAGGTACCAGACCCGATAATATTTGGCAGCCTGCACAGCAAACCCCCGAAAACTACCTATACTCTGATGATGAAGGAAAATAATCCTGAAACACCGGTGTCCAGAGTTGGTGGTGCAACTTTGCTTTTACACTTCTAAATCTACAAAAAGCGCACACGCTTTGAAGTACTGCATTTACCGTGATGCTCTTGGGGCATACCCGCTGGTGGGTGGAGTAGTGTGCGACCCATAGACTTTCATTTAAAAATGGCTCCCTCGAACCATTGGGCTGACGAGCTCGGACAACGCACCTACGCGCCTTGAGAGGTACCAGACCCGATAATATTTGGCAGCCTGCACAGTAAACCCCCGAAAACTACCTATACTCTGCTGATGAAGGAAAATAATCCTGAAACACCAGTGTCCAGAGTTGGTGCTGCAACTTTGCTTTTACACTTCTAAATCTACGAAAAGCGCGCATGCTTTGAAGTACTGCATTTACCGTGATGCTCTTGGGGTATACCCGCTGGTGGGTGGAGTAGTGTGCGACCCATGGACTTTCATTTAAAAATGGCTCCCTCGAACCATTGGGCTGATGAGCTCGGACAACGCACATACGCGCCTTGAGAGGTACCAGACCCAATAATATTTGGAAGCCTGCACAGCAAACCCCCGAAAACTACCTATACTCTGCTGATGAAGGAAAATAATCCTGAAACACCGGTGTCCAGAGTTGGTGCTGCAACTTTGCTTTTACACTTCTAAATCTACGAAAAGCGCACACGCTTTGAAGTACTGCATTTACTGTGATGCTCTTGGGGTATACCCGCTGGTGGGTGGAGTAGTGTGCGACCCATGGACTTTCATTTAAAAATGGCTCCCTCGAACCATTGGGCTGATGAGCTCGGACAACGCACCTACGCGCCTTGAGAGGTACCAGACCCGATAATATTAGGCAGCCTGCACAGCAAACCCCCGAAAACTACCTATACTCTGCTGATGAAGAAAAATAATCCAGAAACACCGGTGTCCAGAGTTGGTGCTGCAACTTTGCTTTTACACTTCTAAATCTCCGAAAAGCACACACGCTTTGAAGTACTGCATTTACCGTGATGCTCTTGGGGTATACCGCTGGTGGGTGGAGTAGTGTGCGACCCATGGACTCTCATTTAAAAATGGCTCCCTCGAACCATTGGGCTGACGAGCTCGGACAACGCACCTACGCGCCTTGAGAGGTACCAGACCCGATAATATTAGGCAGCCTGCACAGCAAACCCCCGAAAACTACCTATACTCCGCTCACTGACCTGCAGACTTTGTCCCAGAGAGAGGAGCTGCTTGTTTGCCCAGATTTTGTCCCGCACTCCCTGGAGCTGAGGTCGGCTGGTGGGAGCGTTACTGCAATCGGCAGTTTACCATCTCGCTCTCAGCGCGACCCGCCCAGGTAGCAGTGCATTGGCTGTGTCCACGAACAGCCCACCGGGGGACTGCGAGGCCCAGAAACCACCGCTCCTTGAAGCCGGCGCCTCTTCCCCCGGCGGCCACGCCCACTGACTGGTTCCCTGCTTCATAACTTTTCGCGACACCCGCTCCGCGGGTGCCGCTCACTGACCTGCAGACTTTGTCCCAGAGAGAGGAGCTGCTTGTTTGCCCAGATTTTGTCCCGCACTCCCTGGAGCTGAGGTCGGCTGGTGGGAGCGTTACTGCAATCGGCAGTTTACCATCTCGCTCTCAGCGCGACCCGCCCAGGTAGCAGTGCATTGGCTGTGTCCACGAACAGCCCACCGGGGGACTGCGAGGCCCAGAAACCACCGCTCCTTGAAGCCGGCGCCTCTTCCCCCGGCGGCCACGCCCACTGACTGGTTCCCTGCTTCATAACTTTTCGCGACACCCGCTCCGCGGGTGCCGCTCACTGACCTGCAGACTTTGTCCCAGAGAGAGGAGCTGCTTGTTTGCCCAGATTTTGTCCCGCACTCCCTGGAGCTGAGGTCGGCTGGTGGGAGCGTTACTGCAATCGGCAGTTTACCATCTCGCTCTCAGCGCGACCCGCCCAGGTAGCAGTGCATTGGCTGTGTCCACGAACAGCCCACCGGGGGACTGCGAGGCCCAGAAACCACCGCTCCTTGAAGCCGGCGCCTCTTCCCCCGGCGGCTACGCCCTCCTTCCGTCCTCCATATCTAGCCAGTCTCTAACGCGCCGCGGGTCGCGCCGCGGGTCGCAGCCCGGGGCGAAGACCCGGGCAAAGACTGGGCCGTTTTAGGCCGTTAGAGGCTGGTAGAGACTGGACTGGGCCACCTCTCTGATATTTATATTTTAAATTGACCCCTTCCCATTGTACCATTTTACGTATCCCCTGTGTTCTATAATTTATTAGCATTAGCAATGGTTGTCACGAGAGGGAATAAAACCAAAGTCCCCACTGCAGCGGGCAAATTGCTCGGCCCCATGGACGAGTTTCTAGCGAAGGCTAACACACTTATCGACGAAAGTATATCGATAATCGAAGAAAGGGTTTCCCTAGATCTGGCATTCGCAAAAAGATCCTCACTAGGCGCTTTGGCGGAAGCCAGATCTCCAATCTTTGTACCCTCAAACGCTGAGTTGGGGCCGATTAGGGAGAGACGCAGCCTACCAAACACCGTAGATCTGTCAGTCTCTCGAATAGCGGATTCTCAGCTTAGCTTTGACCTAGAGAAAACCCCAGAATTGTTTTCAACAACATCTGTGCAAATCTCCTCACTAGAAAAAAGAATAGAAAGGGGCAGGAGGGAGGGAGCTATTAGTAAAAGTAGGGCACTTGGAAACCCAAATCCAATAGCAAACCCGAGATTGTCTCCAATTATCCCAATAATCCATAACGATAGGGTACCACAAATTGAGATCGTTGCATTAGTCCATCAGGTAGAGAAAGAACCATCTTGCCCGATAATCCCGGACCCTCAACCCGTTAAGCAAATCGATGTGGATCTGAATATGGGTGAGACCCAGGAACTAACTCTTCCTAGCATAGCTAACGTAATTAAATACGCTTTACTACCTTTAGAACATAGGTTAGCAGCTATAGAACTGCAAATTTCCAAGCTATTAAAAGCTCAACAGAAGCCCCCTTCGTTATGTCCCCAAAAACTGGCCGGTAATAATAGTGATAAACCAACTAACACAAGTGCACCTAATGTCAATCCAGCTACGCGCAACATACAACAAAAGACCTCTCGACTAACAACTCCAAACCAGCCCATAAATAAAAACAAAAACACCACTAAACTGACCAAAATTACAAAACCAGGATTAGCTCAAAGTCCCACTAGCAGTCTGCAACAAACAAATACCTCGACTGCCCCAGTCGTGCCCGCGACCACTGATTTGACTCAGAAGGCACCTACTAGAATAGCCAATAAAACCCCAGCGACAACTTCTAACAAAACACCATCGGTAACCTTACCCCCTCCACTTGCACCGCCAAAAACACTGGGGGATAGGTCCAAAAGGAATACTGCGAGGAATCCCGGTCCACCAAGACTTCCAGCAGAGTTCCCTCCCGAGGCCTCACCCTACGTGGTGGTGATGGCTGGAGTTCCTGAACTAACAGATCTCGCATCGGAACCGGCCTGGTCCCTAAAAAATAAGGCCCAACACTGGCTCCAGACCAACCGCCCAATTCCATCTTTTTGGCGCGGACGAATTAGATCCGTAGCCAGGGTACCGTGGGTAGGTAATACCAGAAAAACAATTCCCGGGGATTGCATAACAATCACCTTCGAGGATCCTCGAATTGCGGATTATGTTTGTGCCTGGGAAGACATTACCTCAAATGGAGGAATTAAGATCAAATCACTCTCCTTTTTTTATCCCTTCAGGCAAGTGGACGGATATATACAGGAGCAGGAACCTCCTTGGTCTGTACCCTTCCCTAGGCAGGACGACCAATTAAACATACGATATCGCGATCCCCCCAATCCTTATGAGCCAGACTATTCCTGGCACACGGTGAGACATCGCAATCAGGGAGGAAGGTGGGAAGATAGAAGACCCTATACTCAATGGCCCCCACATAGAGAACAGTTACGATGGGACCCATGGAACAACATCCCGCTAAATAATAGGTATAGCGGCCTAGAATTGGTCGATTGACCACTATCAGAAATCTTTCCAACTAACACCCAACTATCCTCCTCACCACAGCCTGTTACCACATTACAAGCTATTGGTGATAAAGCCTCCATTACCTTAGAAGCAGATCCTGGTGATGATTCCCTACATATTAGGGTTTCCTCCTGGAACATCGCGGGCCTGCGAAATAAAATCAACGATGGCTCAGCACAGGAATTCCTATCTTCAATTCAAATAATCTGTCTCCAGGAAACATGGTCTGTAGAGGAATTACATCTACAAGGCTATAAAACTTTTAACGTCCCAGCATTAACTAGTACGATGGGTAGACCAAAAGGTGGTCTTGTTACCTATATATCTAATTCACTACCTTTTAAAAAGGTGGCTACATCCTCCCAGGACCCCAATCATCAAATTTTAATATTAACCCTTCTTAATAAAGACACAATTATTCTGGTCAATACATATAACAATTTGTCAGATGAAAATTTTATAACTCTTATCATCACCCTAACTGACAAAGTGAAACAACTTTTTTACCGGAGCCCCACAAATAGGACAACCAATATAATTTGGGGAGGCGATTTTAATTTCCACCCCTGTACAGCTCCTAATCTGGAGTGTTGTGGGATAGTGGACGAATTTAACGTCCCACTATCTCACCTTGCGCACTCCAAACCAGGAAACATAATTAATACCGCTCTATCAGATTTGGATCTTCAAATTGCCAATCACCCTAATGCAGACCCGAATGAATTTCTGCCGACGTATGTGGGCAGAGGTCACATGACTACAGTAGATTTTATATTTCTTTCCCAAAAACTGATGACGAAGCTGAAGGAATTTGAGGTTATAGCTACCCCCCTCAGCGATCACGCAGCCATAGTAATAACTTTATCCGTGCCGGCTAATGCCTCCCATAAATCGGAAATGGCGATCACCCTTAAGCAGAATAGGATTCAGGTTGGTAACTATAATGGACTGACCATTAAATGGGCTAAAATCAACCCAGCAGATATACTGAAAAAATTAATTACTCGGTCCTATTCTAATATAGTGAAATGCCTGGATCTCACAACCAGTCATAAGGAAGTTCTTAGAAATTTTAACCTAATATTAGAGGTCATAAAGGACTTACTCACCTTCCAACCTAAGTCAAATTGTGATAATAAACCAAAGTGGTTTAATCACAACTGCACAGTGGCCCTATCTAAGCTAAAATCCGCCCTTAAAAACAACCCCCGAGATGTGGCCTTGATCCAGCTCCTGAGGCGCCAATATATAGGGGAAAGAAAGATGAGAATGGCCCAACTTAAACAAAAACTATGGGACGATCTCCATCAAGGCGCAGTCACAAAAAACAGCGACCTGTTCTGGCGTACAGTCAGATCCCCATTCCTGACAGAGAAGGATACCCCGAAGATAGAGGTCGCCATTGATGAAAACACATGGGTTTCTCACTTTGGTGGAATCTTTAAAAATACTCTTCCTTCGGAATCCCTATCCCCTAAGGTGAACTATCCCATTTTGGTTCCCTTTGACATTCCAGACCTCATAGATGCTTTGCAGAGTAGTAAGGCAGGTAAGGCACCAGGTCCCGATGGGGTCCCTGTGGATCTTTTTAAAAGCAATCAAGACCTATGGGCTCCCATCTTAACCAGAGTTTGTATAGCAGCGGCGAGTGAGGGAATTTTAACTTCCTGGACAAAATCTATAATGGTCCCCATCTTCAAGAAGGGGGATCGGCAAGATGTAAAATGCTACCGCCCCATTTCACTGCTGGACTCGCTCGGTAAGGCAGTGGGGAGAGTGATACTCGAGCGTCTCCAGCAGTGGACTGAGGACAGGGGTATTATCTCGGAGATCCAATTTGGCTTCCGAGAAGGTTTCGGGACTCAGGAACAGGTTCTCAACCTCACTCTAATAATGGGAAAATATATACAGGCCACTCCCACCAAAATATACATGGCCTTCGTAGACCTTTCCGCAGCCTTTGACTGTGTTTCACACTCAAAGCTGTGGAAGGTCCTAGCCCAATTAGGGATAGACCCCCCCCTGCTGGATTTCCTTAGAGAACTCTATACTGGGGCCACGGCCAGAGTACGTTTTGGCGTTAACGGTGAGCTGACGTCCCCGTTTAGCGTGGAGCGCGGGGTCAGGCAGGGGTGTGTCCTGGCCCCCTTCCTCTTCTCTCTCTACACCAATGGATTGGAGGGGGAGATGTTGAGGGGGGCCCAGGACCTCCCACGCATAAATCACCGCCTGATCCCCGCTCTGCTCTACGCGGACGACGCGGTTATTTTAGCTCGAACCCCTGGTGAACTCCAGAAAGCAGTGAGCAGATACACGTCCTTTATGGGCAACTTAGACTTAAAGGTTAACGTGAAAAAAACGTTCATCATGACAGCTGGCAGAGGACGTAAACGAACATATCCTATTCTCCTGAATAATCAAAAGCTAGAATCAACCCCCCATTATCCCTACTTGGGGGTCATGGTTGATGACCAGCTTAGTTGGAAGCAAGCAACTAACACTAGGGCACTCTTATTTAGGAGATCAATTGCCGCATTAACATCTTTCTCCCAGAGGCTAGGAAAAAGACCAATAGGAGAACTCCTTAAGATATACAAGGCTAAATGCCAGGCAATTGCAACATATGGTGCAGGAGTCTGGGGGTATACAGACACCAGTATTATTCAGAAGGCGGAAAATACATTCTTAAGATTTTTGTTAGCTACCCCCAAAGGCACCTCAATCTACGCAATGCACCAAGAGTTAGCCACTCCCTATTTGGAAGATCTAATCAAAATAGAACCCCTGATGCTGTGGCGCCGCATCTGGTTGTCAAATAAAAATGCTTTGTCACAAGCGATCATCGCAGACGCAATGAGTCTGGATAACTCTTTGAAAATAAAGTGGCTCTTATATGTCAGGAATTTCTTCAAGGATTTAGGCCTTGAGAACTATTATCTTGACCCTGCTTCCATTATGGACATCTCGAAAAAAGATTTGAAACAGAAAGCACTAAGTCACCTTGAACTGCTAAGACTTGTTTCCAATTCTTCGAAAAAGGCAGTGATCCACGCAAACATGATTCAAGTGTCCTTTGACATTCATCCGTATCTTGAACTACAACTAACAACTTACGAGAGAATGTTAATTACGAGATTTAGGCTGAACATGTTTTTCAGAATGGTCACCTTTCCGACACAAAATTGTTGGGACGCCAGTTTACAGCCTTGTCCTTGTGACGGAATTTCAGTGCAGTCGAATCTGCATGTGATCCTGCTTTGTAAATACCACCAAGCCCATAGAAAGATCTGGCTTTTACCAATACTTAAATCTTGGGGAATGAGACAGTGTCGACCTGCCCTTCTAAGACTACAAATGTTAGAAACAGTGAACGTTTGTTATTTTCTTAGCAGCTTCCTAGAGTGTATCGTGAAACACAGGAAAAACCTCTAGGAAAAAGTCGTATTTATTTGCAATCGGCACCTTGCACACATTGAATAACTTTTTTCTTGCTATTTCGCTTTTTATATGAAATTAATTTTTAATTGAACTATTTCTAATTTGTGTATTTTTATGAATGCATGTTATTCTGTGTTCTTTTATGGTTTTTCCATTGTGACTAAACCGAATAAAGATTTATATTATTATTATTACCTATACTCTGCTGATGAAGAAAAATAATCCAGAAACACCGGTGTCCAGAGTTGGTGCTGCAACTTTGCTTTTACACTTCTAAATCTACGAAAAGCGCACACGCTTTGAAGTACTGCATTTACCGTAATGCTCTTGGGGTATACCCGCTGATGGGTGGAGTAGTGTGCGACCCATGGACTTTCAATGAAGAAACTGTGGCAGATAAAAGTCCTCTGGAGTACATGTACTTAAGCCAATGGTGAACAGGGACTCTATAACAGGCGTCAGATTAAGAACATAGTAATACTGGAGTACAGAAACTAGCTAAGGACCACACAGGTAATTATGTTATCAATGGGGGCAGATATTGTGGTGGGCCAGCATCCACTATGACGTGATCTGGGGAAGCTAAACTTTAAGGGCCTGTGTCTTAAAAACTACCAATTACATTAACGTTTGTCCTGTAGCAGTGTTGATCAGTGGCATCAACAACTTCACCAGTTCCCACTGGAAACAAGACTTCAAATGATATTTCAGGACCATGTTGTCTAGAAAGATGGTTCTAGCGGTTCCAAAATCAGGATAACCTTCTCCAGCCAAGAAACAATATTGGAGATATGAGGTGGATTTTGTCTGGTGTCTTCTGGGACGGGTAAAAGAGTACAGGCACGTTAGGGGTAAGAGGAGAGGTTGCATCCCCTTGACCCATATGTTGCAAATTTTAGTTTTTGCCCATGACCGTTAAAGCAGATGGCATCACTCCTGGGAGACTTTGGTGTATTTGCACATCCTCCATGTAGATTCTCCAGTCAGCTGGGCTGCGTGAAGCCCATCTCAGGAAGGGCTTCACTGCTGGTCCAAATGGTCCACTGCTGCCAAGCACAGTCTAGCTCATCATGCAGGCAGGTAAGCTTAGGCCACTCCGGTCAGAGCAAGCAAGGCTTCATGCTAGATCCCAAAGGGTCAGGCACAACCTGAAGGTGGAGCAACCCAGCAGTGGTGCCACTCTTGGAAGTTTGCTTATTTCGCACTGGAGTACACAGTCCCCTGTAAAGCCCCATTGAGTACGAGTTACTGGATACAAGGGGGCAGAGTAGGTAGTATTATCTTCCTCTAGCAGCTAAGGCAAGAAGTTAGAGGCAACAATTGGTTTTTTTTTGTTTTTTTTTTAAAACCTTTATTGTACAGAAAGCGCTCACAGATACGGGCCTACAACCCATCGGGCCGGCCACCACAATAAAAGAAACATAGCAGGCAATACAGAAGCTCCCACAGGACCACACAGCCCTCCATATGAGAGCAAAGGCAAGTAGCCACCGAGCAAACATCACGTACAGGATGAGAGAAGGTTGATTTTATAATAGAAGAAAGGGTGTCTCAGAATAAGGGCAATCCGTAAAGTTCAGAGGGCCGTGGTGGGCCGCGAACAAGCAGCAGTAACGAATACAGGAAAATTCAAAAAGAACAGGTACATTTTGGCAAAGTCAGAACGTGAGTCCCACAGTAATAAGCAATTGCAACCGCTGCCCAGCGCCCTCCCACCACTACGAGAACACACAATAATACACAAAACTAAAAATAGGCTTGCAAAACAAAGAGCCCTCTGCCACAACAACCCAGGGGAGGAAAGAAAAAGGGGGAGAGGGGGAAAAAAAAGGGGGGGGGGAAGAGGCAACAATTGTTAGAGCTTGAGCTCGTTCAACTGTTTATATACGACTATATTCCAGGACAAGTGAGCATGATGTTGACTAGGTTTCCAATGCTTCTGGAGCCAAGAGTGTGCCGCCCTCAGGTTATCAAGAGATTTACAACTGGCTAATAATACTCTGATTTTACATGGACTAACACTAGTACATGTTTTACAATATAGTCATGTAAGGTCTTCACCAGGCTAGAAACATATTCTAGTCCCACCACGGCACAAGTCAGAGGAGAACACAGGTGGACTGAATCCCCTAGATATGAAGTTATTGCACATTTGGCATGCACACATCTCTCCTGCTTGCGTGCAAATGTTACGGCACTGTGTGGTTTTTTTTCCTTTGCAGCAACCTCTTTACCTGGTGAATGGCCAGGAAAGGGGGTAATTTCTAGGGCTCTTCATTGCAGAAGGGGCAGCACACCATTTACACTATGGTTATTCAAGCATAAATATAATCTAAGTTTCAACTCAACCTAAGTGTTATTTGATTAACAATTAGATCTGAAAGTGTTTCTCATATTTTTCTCTGCGATTACCTTTAATTAGTACAGAATCGCCAAACTGGTGTCAGATGGGCCATCAAAAAAAAAAAAATAACATAAATGTAGAATCATTTAATTCCTAATGTTTTCAGGGACAAACAAAGATGTTTGAGTGGGTATTTCGTATATTAACAGCTACATTAATAAATTATATATCTCCGTTTGAATCGCAGCTTGGGTTGTAGCATGGGCTCGTATATAGGTCAAAGCCTAGAGACAGTGAAGCAAAGATTGTTTACCAGCGTTCCTTGTATACTTCCACAAGTACTTTCTTTATGTAAATAGGGCTTTAAATGTTGTTCTGATCTTGTCACATTTGCTGTGCATTCAAAAACAGTGGTCAAATGCCAGGCTCTGTCTTCTGAGGGAGCTTGGTGTTCACTTTTCTTTTTCTGACTTCAGACTGTGAGGATTTATGTGACAATCTTGCTAGGTATTGGAAATAAAAAGGTTTTTTTCTAGCACACAACAGAATGTAAATGTCGGTAAATGAACTGTGCAAATATTTCGAAATATATGAGAATTAGGAAAGCTCAAATGAAGCACTTTTCTTTGTACTTTGAAAGTTTGGCAGAAACAAATATTTTGATACGATCAAAACAAATCAGTACATTAGGTGATTCCATTCCCAGACATTATTGTTTGAGCACTGTATAGTTTTATCAATAAAACTGTATGTGCAAATGTAATGGTCATTTCAACTGAAAATGTGTTGTCGGTAACAGCAGTGTGCTACCACACCATGCATACTCCATACTACGCCACTCCACTCTCCACCACTCTACTCTACGCTTCCGCACTCTAAACCATTCCACACTAAGACACTCTCACTAAACGACACTATACTCCACTCAAAGATACTATACTGCACTCTATGAGACTCCACTCCACTCTATGCCACATCACACTAGGCCACTCTAAAACACTTCATGCTACTCCAATCTATTCTACTCTACAACAATCCTCGCCACTTCATTCTACCACACTCTACTCCACTTTACAACACTGTACCTCACTCTACGACTCTACTCCACACCACTGCACTCTAAGCAGCTCTACTCTACACCACTCTATGGCACTCCGCTCTATGACACTTTATTCCACTCTACTCCCCTCCACTCTACGCCCCTCCAGTCTACTTCACTACACAACACTGCACTTCACAACACTCCAGTCCACGATACTTCCCTCCACTCTTCACCACTCTACCAGCGGTGGTTGGTATTTAATGGCGGTGGTGGGGTGAGTCGGAGGGGGGGGTGAGGTAGCGAAAATACCGCCTCCCCTTGGTCCTCTTCTGCCCGCATCCAGGGCAGAAACACCGGCTGCAAGCTTCCCAATAGCCAATCACAACACTGGATGGTCTGAGCACCGTGGATCGGAGCTCAGCCAAATAATGGAAGGCTGGGCATATTCTTCATGCAGGCTATAATGCAACCTACATAGAGAACAAGTAAAGTGCCCATGACAGTTTTACCGGCTCGAGACGGCCGGTCAAAGCGGCTTGCGCACTTGGAATGGGTAAACTAATCCTTTCAGGCCCTGTCCTGCCCTGCGAACAGAGCAGCCCCTCACCCCCACCCCAGCTGAGCAAGAGCGTAGAAATAAAATTATAATAACAATACGTTATTTTCATTTTATTTTTACGATTTTGACTTTCTCAGTAGGGCGACGCTCCTCCGCCTTAGCGGAGGAGCTGCCACTGCACTCTACTCCACTGTTCACCACTTCACGGCACGCCACTCTCCTCTATACCACTAGCCTTTATCCATACTGAACAGCAGCCACACTGGTGTACAACATGGCTAAAACACAGTGGAGGCCACCACCTATAAAAAGTGGTAGGGTGGCTGAGGGGTGGGGTTGGGGAATGAAATAAACATAAAAAAGACTTACCAGCTGCCCCACTCCCGCTGACGCTGCCGGCCGCCTTGTTGCTCCTCTGGTCCGGCCTGGAAGTGGATGGACCTCAAAGCACAGGTCCCCATCCAACCCAGACGATGCTCTCCTGCTATGCCTAGCACGAGAGCAGCACCAGGATTGGTCTGAATGGCCTTGTTAGCTGCTCCGCTCCGACAGTGCCTGAGAGCCTGTGGCTTTTCTCCAACCTGGCTGTGCAACACACCTGGGTTGGAGAAACAGAAGTGCACATGTCTGTTTGGCCGACCTAAGGTGGCCAGCCAAACTGACATGCACACTTATAAGTGCACACTACTCCTCCTCCCTACCCCGCCCTATACTCATTGCCCAGCTCAGACAGCGATAAATAAAATGATAATAACACTGTATTATTATCATTTCATTTATCATCTTCTTGCTCTGGGCAGTGGGCTACGCTCCTCCGCCATTACGGAGAAGCCGCCCCAGCTAAAACACGTTGGAAAAGCTCTTGTTAGACATATTGGCTTTGCCAATGTTTGTTAGTGAAATGCCTGTGTATCACTTCCACTAGCCTGATTCCAGCAGGTCACGGTGCATCTCCAATGCCAATTTATCTTTCCACTTGATTAGAAACCGGAGCCCCACCGAACAAACGAGTCACAGACAGTGGCGATCACCTTTTTCTTATACTGAATATCAGATAGGATTATCTTTTGTTTTGGTAAAATAGCTCAGCGGGTGGAGAGCCTGCTGCAGACAGTAATGGATCTCCACGAGGCACTCTCCTCTATTCACTGTTTAGTGGTTGTGTAAAGAATGGCACTTGGATAATGAAAACCGACTGTTAATAATCAGGAAACATGATACCGGCGAAAATTAGTGTTGATCTAAAAGTAACTGTAAACATAACGGTAAACTTTTCAAATTCCTTCTGCGTGATCATCATCTTCCAAAAGAATAGCCCCAGGCTGTCCAGAGAGAAGGGCAACTAATGTTCTGACTAGATTATACCACACGAGAAATAATTTACCCATTAATTAACTAATTGCTGTCACGTTTACTCTCGAGAAAATCAACATATAAATTATACTTGTGATTGCTTAGCACAAAATCCGATTACCAGAGCGAAGGCGCACACTTTGAGAGGTGTTACAAAACTACGGTGAGCAACGTACGATAGCGCCGATTTTATGCACCTCAGGCGAATGAAGGGCTGAGTCAACATGCCACATCCATGCGCCCGGATATGCACACTCAGCATTCCCATAGCACCTACCGACATCTCTAGGTTTACCCATCGGACCTTCAAGAAGAGATAATAAAATACAGAGCTCCTGCGCCTCACCATTCCTGGAAACTCACTATTAGCACTCTTAAAAGAAGTTCGTGGGAATCTTGTGAAAATTAAAATTATAACGAAGTTTAAAAATGGATCGATTTTAAAAGCATCGGCGTCCCTTTCAGAAACACAAGTGGAACTGCTCATCCTCCAGAGGCAGAAGCAGCTCTTAGATAAACGTAATCACGGGTGTCGTTAGACTCCGCGCTCAGTAATACGGAGACGCTGCACTGCAGTCTGTCCTGGTGACCACTGTGCCAGTTACCCACCCCAGGACCGGTCTGGCACTGCCCCCCTTGCTTTTGTATCCCCAGCTTCAAGATACTCCGGGGAGACTGGTGCAACTAGGGCCATTACCTTAATGTTATAGTCTCCGTTCACGGTCAGGCGCCTCTTAGCTGTTTCATTCGGGTCTGTTCCTCTCAGGCTCCAAGAGGTGCAGTCTCTCCTCACAGCGACACCCCCTCCTCCCCCCCCCCCCCCCACCCCACCTACAGTCCGCAGCAAGAGAAACGAAACCAACAACAGGCGAGGGCGGAGTAGTGAACAGCGCCAAGTGAACAGACCATCGGAAACAACACAGAGCCTGCCAGATGAGTTTACCTCACTCAGCAGGAGGGGCGCATGACGCAGGCCGAGGGTCCATGGTGGTTGTGCCGTGCCAGGGGTTACCCGCCTAGAACGACAGCAGGGCCTAACATGAAAAGAATGTGATGAGGCTGCAGGTAGCTTCTTATTCTGTGTCTTATCAGACCAGTATTTTATTTGCAGGCAATATTTTATAATACCATATAACCTTAAATAATGCAGCGAACTCCATTTTATCTGACTTTGCATTGTCATACTAATGATATGTTGTTTTTCAAGCGCAACACATACCATTATTACGCCTATTAAGATTTAGTCTGACAAGCCAACTTTCCACAGATATATGGGAACAACTTTCCCGGCAAAGTTCATATTCATATTAAGAAATGAAGCACCCCTTTTCAATACCTGTTTGTAAATTATGAGTCGATCATACTTTGTGTCATCGCCCTGGCCTCAAGGTATACTTAAGGAGTTCTCCCCGAATAAGTAATCATACTTTTCCTATAGGAAATTCACACTGACTCACAAATACTTTAAACACACTACATCTCCCTACGAGGTCCATAATGACTTAGACTGAGCGCCCACAGTACCACCCTCAAGCCAATGCATTAATATGGAGTCATAGACAACTAAGTAACCATCCTTTCTCCCAGCAAGATGAATATGGCTTACCAATTTTCATATTGACTCTAATAGAGCATCTTTCTACACCCCTCTCAAGCCAATATATAACTATAGAGTTATAGTCAAATACAGGGGCGCAACTATACCCGAACTTCGGGTGGGGGGCAGTGGTGTAACGAAACTTGAGGGGGGGCCCCTGCAAAGCACATGGAGGCCCCCCCCCCCCGACGGCCCGGCCCACCACCTACCACTTTGCCTCACCGACAAAAATAAGCAGTCATCTAAAGCGGTATTTTCAGCACTTATATGTGCATGCTTCGAACAGGAAATATAAATAGAAAGCACTTTAACCCCTTCAATGCGGCCGCGATTCTGCGCCTGTGTGGCAAAATCACGAGTGGGCGGGTTTATGACGGCCCAAGCCGTCATCAGCACACGAGCCCCGTAGTGCATGACGGCTGGGGGCCGTCATCAGCATGGAAGGGGTTAACTGTGTTCTAGGGCTGCCTGAATGATGAGTTCCATGACTGATAATAAAAGGGAACAAAGACAGAAAAGTCACATTACAAATGAATCATACTTTTTTATTTATAACCCTATTTAGTGCCAAGACGAGGTCTTTCCATGCTCTTTAACACCTTCAATGCTATGGCTTTTCCCGTCCTGTGCTGAGATTTCTCAAATATCTTTGTTCCATGACGAGCTCACCTTGTCATCCGCACAGGGCAGGTAAAGCTGATGACGAGCTGAGCTCGTCATCAGCATGGAAAGGGTTAAGCACATGGCTGCCATTTTTCTTTTGGCAACCCTACTTTATATTCCTGTTCATGAAATGCATTCTCACACTACAGCAGTAAATGTAAATTTCAAATGCAAGGAATAGGCAGAGTGGGGGCCAGGGGGTACTGGAACCAGAAAAAAACTAAGCCTCGGTAACCAGTCTACAAAGGTATGTTGACTGTGCATTTCAGATAGAGCTTACAGCTGACTGTTGTCCCCAACAACACTTTTCGAACATGTACATTACATGCAGACATGTAATAGCACACACTGGGTGGAGCTTATATAGCACATAGCTTAGAAATACCATATAGCTGGATGGCACACAGCTCCTAAGAGCATTGTAAGTAGTTTAAAACACACGCAAGCATCAAACAGAACGCACTGGACAGATCTTGCATACACCACCCACAGCGCAGATATAATATACAGCTGGCTGCAATGTTGTCCCGAAGAGCACTTTTCAATAGCTTGGAAAACACACAACCGTCCCAACACAACACATTAAATAGAACATTTTGCTTACATCTAACTAAGCACAGACATGGCATTTGGGCCGTGGGCCATATTTTCCATAGAATGCAGTATATAAACATAAATAAGGTAACATAACATGTAATTTATGCGCCTATAGTAGTGTAGCTCTATCTATAACACAGTTATGAGAATGATGCTGGGCTGGTAAACAGGCGAGAGGGCCAACCCATCTTCACTATTGAGAGGCTCAGAAGCACACCATTCATTTATGAGGCAGGCCGCCTAGCCGCAGGACTGATATGAGGCAACTGGTGCACCCATGCTGCGCGCTACAACTACTTCGCTGACGGCCCGAACACTACACTACTCTACTCTATGCCACTGCACCCTACTCCACTGCAGTCTACTCTGCACCACTCCGCACCTCTCTAATCTGCGGCGCTGGACTCTACGTCACTGCACCAATGCACTAATGCACTCTGCGTCAATGCAGTCTATACCACTTTACTCAAAGCCAATCCACTGCAAGCTAATCTACTCTGCACCACTGTACTTAATGCCACTTCAGTCTAGGCCACTTTACTCCACTCTGCAGCACTCTACTCTTTGATACTCTTCTCCACTCTGTCACTCTGTTTACACTACCTCTGCCATTGCACTCTATGCACAGCAGTCTACTCTGCACCACTCCACTCCACTCTGTTCTGCACCACTCTACACTACACCACTCTGCTCTATGCCACTGCACTATATGCCAATTACACAAAAACAATGCACTCAAAGCCACTGCACTCTATGTCAGTCTACTCTTCACCACTGTACTTTATGCCACTTCATTCTAGGCCACTCTAATCCACTCTAGAACACTCCACTCTATGATACTCTAATCCACTCAATGCCACTCTGCGACACTACTCCACTCTACGACCCTCTATGCTACTCCCTCTACACCAATCATGCCATTTTACTCTACTATATTCTGCACTACACTCCAGTCTACACCACTACTCTACTCTATGCCACTACATTCCATGCCACTCTATGCCACTCTACTCTGGCACTCTATGCCACTCCACTCTATGACACTACTCCACTCTATGCCATTTCATTCTACTACACTACTCCTCTCTATGCCACTCTACTCTACAACAATCTACTCCGCTCTACACCACTCTATAACACTGTACTCCACTCTACGCAACACACTCTATGCCACTCCACTTTGATCTACACCACTCCACAACACTCAATGCCACTCCACTCTATGACACTCTTCTTCTCTCTACAATACTGAACTATATGACACTCTAATACACTCAGATAATGTAAATAAACAATAAGAATCCACCAAAATGGGTGATGTGTTCCCTACTGTGGTGGGGAGCACATCGTTTTTTTAAAATACCCCTCACACACCAAGAGGACCCTTGGTGTCATGCTTCATCATTGGGGTCTTCGCACCCCTCTACGGGATGCGGCGTGCTGCGACCTACGACTACGCGGGAGCACTGGTAATGCAGACTATGCGTGGTGCATGTGAGGGTTGGGTGTGAGTATGTGGTGGGGTAGTGTGAGTCGGTGAATGTTAAAAACGTACCTGGCTCGTGGGGTAGGTCAGAACTATTTTAATGAGCCCCTGGGCTGGTACTGTTAAAAAATGGTGCAGATTGAGGTGATTATGTGTAATTAAGCACATCGCCTCTTGGGTGCGTCGACATGTTTCGGAGATCAACTCCTTCTTCAGGACAGGGTGCACCACACCCCACCTTACTCACGTTTTCTTAAGTAAAAAAATGTATTTACAAAAGAGTGGAGATGTAGTACTATAATGTGCCTACAAATGTAATGAAATCCTTTGCCAATATGCAAACAACCTAAAAGGGAAAAAGAAGACCACGAATGTAGTGCTCCACTCCTCAAATTCGTACATGGTGCAGTGACCTGTAAAAAATGTATCAATGGTGTTGGGTCACTAGACAAAAATATGTCAAGCTACTTGTGCAGGTGACCCTGTAAAAAAGACACAGTACAGTACAAACATACACAGAACATGAAACACACACTCTAGAGCATTAGATTCCTTGTGCCCTTAGGACATAACTTAATAGAGTGGAAAAAGAACAAGTCATAGAGGGAAAATAAAGGCATACTTCTTGGTCTTGGTACAATGCCTCATGAGCCTCCAAACGTTGGGGGTAGCTCTGGCCCAATGGCTCCTGTAAATAATACATAGTATGAGAGTTGTAACTACTTACAGGTTGGTGCAGCACAATGGCCCCTTCTTTCTATGGACATTTTACTCACGATCTACAGCAGTCGTAACCTCCTTCTGCCCCCGAACGCGGCTCCGCGGTGAATGTGGTAGAGCGTCCCAAGGGCAGTATTTATAGTGTTGTTCCACCCCCGTTTATTAACTAAATTGGTAAATTGATAGGCAGAAGGGCCTAATAAGGGTATTCCGCTGTCCCAAGATATAGGCGTTTTTTAATAGTTCCTGAGTCATGCGCGACTGCTTCAGCGGTAGCATTCAGAGGGACGCGCATGCGCGGTAGTTCCATCGGACCGCACATGCGCAAACGCTTCTACCGCGGTGATCGGAAGAAAGTGCATGCGTGGTAGTAGCATGGTGTTGCACATGCGCGAGAGGGATATCTCTCTCGCGTGTCATTCGATGATGTAAAGGGAGTGGCCGAACATGAGATTACTCCCTTTCTTATATGCTGCAATTAAAAAAGCGATATGAGCTCCTTTTTCATTCAGTTAACGAATTATACATTATGGTTTTTATAAAGTCTATTACCTTAGGTAGACTACAGGGCTACTGGGTATTTTGCAAGTCCTGAATGTGTACATAGTTTTACGGGTGACTTTATAAAAAGCAGGTGACAGGCACTTGTGTGATCCGAGGGTGGTAGTACTTTGTATTGAACTGTGAGTAGTCAATCAGGTTACTTGACCCCAGGGGATTTTATCATTGAGTCCGTCAATGTGTGTAGCCAGACGGAACACCCACGTTGCTCCTTCTGGAACAGACCTTTATCCGTTGGTAGTTGCTCGATTACGGTCCATTTGATGTCGTTTACACAATATTGTGCTTCAAGAAAATGTGTTGCGATTTTGGTGGTGCTTTTTCTACACCTTATGTTCCTCTTGTGTTCATTCATGCGTGTCTTGATGGCTCTGGTTGTCATTCCCACGTACTCCAAATCACAAGGACAGGTAATCATGTAAATTACATTTTTACTGTTGCAGGTGGTAAGACTCCTTTGTTCCCATGTTGTTCCATTTTTGAATGTTAGGTGTCTGCTCTTACTGGTGAGGTGGCAACTACTGCAGTTTCCGCATGGGAAATGTCCTTGTATCCCATGTATTGAGGGTGTAAGTGGTTGGCTCTCTTTAGGGCGAGTATGGACTAGCATGTCCTTGAGATTCCTCCCACGTTTGTGTGCGAACATGGGTTTTTCCAGGGCCAGTTCGCCGCAGGTCAGGATTCGCCAGTTTTTATTGATGATTTTGGTGACCTCATTCGAGTGTGTGTTGTATGTTGTCACACATACTTGTCTTTTAAGGTCATTGTCTGTTCTCATCTTGTCTTCGAGTAGGGCATCTCGGTTGTTGTTCCTTGCCCGTTTCATTGCGGCATCAATTATACAATCTGGGTATTGTCTATGTTGTAATTTTGTTTTCAGGTCTTTGGCTTGTGTCTTAAACTGGGCAATGTCAGTGCAGTTCCGCCTGAGGCAGAGGAATTGGCCATATGGTAAGTTGGTTCGTAAGTGCCGAGGATTTAAACTGTCGAACCTCGGTAGGCAGTTCCTGGCAGTTGGCTTAAAGTGGGTAGTTGTCTTCAATGTACCAGCTTCTGGGTAGATGTTCACATCTAGGAATACTAGAGACTCGTTGGAGACTGAGCTAGTGAATTTAAGGAAGGCATTCTGAGAGCTAAGCTATGTCATGAAGTTGGTAACTGACTGTGAATCACCTTCCCAGATTACAAAGACATCGTCTATGTATCTCTTCCAGACGAGAATTTTGTCTCTGAAGGGATTGTTCGAATTCAGCATCTTATTAATTTCCAAATGGTGGACATATAGGCCCGCTATGCTAGGAGCAAAAGTACTGCCCATGCTGGTCCCATGGCTTTGGAGGTACAGGGTGGTGTTGTATCTAAAGAAGTTTTTTGTGAGTGCCAGTGAAATGCACTCCAGGACCACACCTCTGGGTGTCTGATATTTCCAAGGGTTGCTAAATAGTACTTCCTCAATGATACATTGGGTTTCGTCATGGGGAAGGCTGGTATAGAGGCTCTCGACATCTAGACTGAGCAGTAGTTGAGTATTTGGGTTGAAAGACATGTCCTTCAGCAGTTGAAGGACCGCTTTAGTATCCTTGAGATACGTGTCAGTGGCCTGTACAAGCGGGCGGAGGAAGGCGTCAGCAAATTTTGACAGAGGCTCGAGGATAGAGCCGATCCCTGAGACAATAGGTCTCCCTGGGGGGTTTTCAATGTCTTTGTGTATCTTGGGGATGCTGTAGAAGTATGGTGTCTTTGGCGTTTTTTGGATAAAGAACTACCCTTCTTTTTTCTAAGCCAGTCATGCGCTAGCGCCTCTTCTACCATCGCCCCGATCCTTACTCGTAATGACTCTGTTGGGTCAGTTGTTAAGACTGTGTAGTTACGTCTGTCAGAGAGAAGTCTCAGACACTCTTGATCGTATGCCGTTGAGGTTTGTAGGACAATTGCTCCCCCTTTGTCTGCTGGTTTGATCGTGATTTTATAGTTGGTAGCTAACTGCCTGATAGCTTCCTGTTCCACACTACTGGTGTTGTGGAAGGTTTTGGGTTGTGTGAGGTCTAAGGTGTTCAGCTCCCTCATCACTGCTTTTTCAAAAGTAAGAACCTCAATGGGTAACATGGCATCTGGTGGGGTGAAGGTGGACTTTGGTTTTAGACCTGAATTAGTAGTCGTCATTTGTGGTTCCTTGTCTTGAAAAAATGCCTGCAATTTTATCTTACGGACAAATTCCTTCATTTCCACTTGTAATTTGAATGTGTCTGGTTTATTGGTTAGAACAAACCCAAGGCCTTTGTTAAGTACAGTATGTTGGGCTTTTGTGAGAGGCCAAGGTGTGAGGTTCACCACTAAGTCGGTCTCTTGTTGGCCGAGGTTGATGCTTGGTTGGGGAGGGTCCCTGTTATGCTCCGTGTGTTCATCCTGGGGTCCTCTTGTTCTGTGTCTTGCCACGCCACAGTGTTGCCTTTCCTGTTCCTGTCTCTCCGTGGTCTAGGGCGCATCCCTAAAAAAGACTGGGCATTGTAATAGGACCCTTCGTAATCAGGATTCCATTGTGGATAATTAGGGCCTTGTGGGGGAGGACCATATTGAAATTGAGGGAACTGTGGGGGGCCCATGTACTGCTGATATTGGTGTGGTGCAGGTTGATAACCCCTCCATCCTCTTTGTTTAGGGTATTGTTGCCTATTTTGCCTATAGCCCCCCCTGTTTTGTTTAAACCTCTGTTGTCCACTAGAGTTAGAGCCTGATGATCCACATTCCGAACCCTCACTCTCAGACCCACTATAGTTGTTTTTGGCGACGTAGCCACTTTTAGTATAGGGGTATGCCTCTTCAGGAATAAAGCGTTCCTTGTCCTTTTTTAACTTGTTAAATTTGCTCTGTTTGAGGGTGAGTTCGAAATCGGTCATCTCTTGGTTGAGTTCTTCTAACCTCTTTTTTAACACACTCGGTTTTTCGTATGTTTTAAGTTGGACCTCTATTTTTTGGATGCCTATCTTTAGTTCTTGAGTGATTCTGGTAACTGTCTTCACTATGAGTACGAGCCAGTCCCTCGTACAATGCCAAGAAATGAGGGACCACTCCTTTTTGAATTGTACATCCGTTTGGAAGATAAAGGGTTCATTCTTCACTATTAGACCTTGAGGTGATATTTTATGCCTAAGGTACTCCGTCATGAGTAATCCATGTAGGGCAGTTTTGATTTGTGTTCTCCAAGGCTGTTAAGTTCGTCCCAGTCTGCCGTGCTTGGGCCGGGGTCTGTATTGCTAAGACCCTCAAAGGGATTGACCACAGCGAGGATTCGGTCTATCTCATCTTCGCCGAAGGTCAGGCCATGTTCATCCTCCATTATGGTGATTATGGAGATGCTAGAGTGTGTGTACTATGTGTGTGTTTAGAATGTAGTAGAGGAAAACTCCCACAGCTGTGCGCTGTCTAAATACGTTTAAACAACAAGGGGGGGGAAGAGAGAGAGATGAGGGTGGATTCCTTCTCCCAGGTAATGTAAATAAACAATAAGAATCCACCAAAATGGGTGATGTGTTCCCTACTGTGGTGGGGAGCACATAGTGTTTTTAAAATACCCCTCACACACCAAAAGGACCCTTGGTGTCATGCTTCATCGTTGGGGTCTTCGCACCACTCTACGGGATGCGGCGTGCTGCGACCTACGACTACGCGGGAGCACTGGTAATACAGACTATGCGTGGTGCATGTGAGGGTTGGCTGTGAGTATGTGGTGGGGTAGTGTGAGTCGGTGAATGTTAAAAAAGTACCTGGCTCGTGGGGTAGGTCAGAACTATTTTAATAAGCCCTCGGGCTGGTATTGTTAAAAAATGGTGCAGATTGAGGTGAGTATGTGTAATTAAGCACATCGCCTCTTGGGTGCGCCGACATGTTTCGGAGATCAACTCCTTCTTCAGGACAGGGTGCACCACACCCCACCTTACTCACGTTTTCTTAAGTAAAAACACTATGTGCTCCCCAACACAGTAGGGAACACATCACCCATTTTGGTGGATTCTTATTGTTTATTTACATTACCCGGGAGAAGGAATCCACCCTCATCTCTCTCTCTTCCCCCCCTTGTTGTTTAAACTCTAATACACTCTACACCTTTCAAATCTACGACACTCTACTACCTCCTTGACAATCCACAAAACTATGCCAGCCCACCCTATGCAACTACATGACACTCCACTCAACTCTACTCTACACGACTCCATGACTCTACGCCACTCCATAACAGCCCACTCTACTCCACGACACTGTGCTTTGCGACACTCAGAAGAAAAGCAACTTGCGCCTTGTCTGTCTAAATGCCCCTCCCATGCTGTGTAGCAAAGGGGGAAGAGTCAAATGTGAACATTTATCCTACCCAGATAATCTAATTAATCGAATCGCTGGCTTAGTGATTTCTCATCAACCAGAGCCGTCAACCCATTAGCATTGGTGTACTCAAAGGGTACGCACACAACAAACAATGAGATTAGGGTCTGAGGGCGAGTTTACCGACCAACCAGGTGCATGCCCCGAAATACAGTATCAACACAACAAAGTACACCTGGGGGTCACAAAAATATGGTCGAACCAGAGTGGATCAAAACACCAATGCTACACAAAAGACACCATTGAAGACTTTATCCGTGTGAGTGAGACGCGGGCCACGTTGAGACTCAAGAGCATCTGGAGATTCCATCAGAAGCCACACTGTACCGCCCTTTTTCTCATCATTTGGATTCTCCTCACCCAGGAGACAAAACGGCCGGTCAGATGTTACCGTGACCGAAGTGTGTGAGGTAAGGGATGTTTAAATGGTACACAAAAATACATTAAACGTGGCAACTGAAAAGGCAGTGTTGTAGTGATAAAGCGGTGATAAGTGAAGGAAAAAGTAAAATTAGGTGATTAGGTGGACAAACAACATTTATTAGTGTCCCCCAATCCCTAAGAATTAAAAAGCAAGTGTGAGTGCGGGTTTCAAAAAATCACCGCGCTCAATATTGGTCAACATGTTTCTGCATTATACTGAACCTAGTTTCAAAATGCATTCTTCAGGACCGAATGGTAAAAACACTGCTGATAGGATTAAAGAAAATAAAACCTGACCTTCAGGTATATACTCAACCGTATACTGTTGCATCACACGGTATTCAATCCACACGATAAGACAAACAAAATGAAGAAAAAGAACATGAAAAGGTCACATTCTTTTGAATAAATACTGTGATGAATGCACATGTATAAAACACATATTGTCAGCTGGCAAAACTCACCCAAATTTGATGGTTGAGAGGCTTTACCCCACCTGGCTACAGCGCAGGTATGAGGAGCACCGCTCTATAAAGAATTCATAAGTAATTTCCTTAGAGCGCGAAAATGAACAAATACATGAGTTCACAATATGGCTATCAGCGCCCCACACGGTCTACACTATCAAAATGCGGACCATCCCACTCGCACTCAACCCCACTCGTCAGATATTGGCAAACCAAGTGTAAATGGAATTGACTGGGGTATCAATGGCTCAGAAATACGAGCGTGTCAGCTAGTAAATACACAGCTCAAAGTAAAATACCGTTTGGTAATTTCTAAACACCACGCTAGTGGTATAGATACTCAGCGCGATCTCAATCAGGCAGCCAGAGTTGCAATGCGCCAGATCTGACGATCGCTTGATCAGTATCATTCAGCGCGTTTACAAATAGACGCCCAACACGCACAAGACAGGCTCGCGCTCCCTTACCTGTCCGTCGGTGTCTCCTGGCAGTCTACTGTACTGCTTGGGGGGGCACCGATGTGTCTTCCAAATGGATAGATATGCACTTCCTCATTGTGCAAGCGAGGAGACGATCACGTGATAGAATCACGTGATCACAGGCATGCTGGGATATGTAGTCCCACGCACAAAAGATGCAAAAAGTGCGTAAATTAGACTACAAGACAGGTCGGGCTGTGCGCCAGTCATGAATATAGACCAAAACCAATTAGTCGGTCATAACCCCCCACCAAGAATGATTGTTAGGCAAATGGGATTAGATTTATAGAGGTACAGAAAAACTGGCGAAAACCCATACGATCACTAATCCAGAATACAAGTTCAGGCCTCACAAGGACATCCAGGGAATGGGTTCGTTGAGTCCCTCCTTGTCACTGTTAAGGCGATACACCCACTTCTGTTCAATTTTGAAGAGAAACCTGCTGATGTCAGTACAGGAAAGGGGTATTTGAGGTTGTTCTAAGACCGTCCAACAGAAGTCTTCAGGACCGTGTCCCTTTTCCAGGAAGTGTGCGGTGAGACGGGTGGCTTGTTTCTTACACCGCACTGTGCTTTTATGTTCTTGTAACCTTGTCCTGATCTTCCGGGTGGTCATGCCGACGTATCGCAATTGGCACGGACAAGTTATTTGGTATATCAGATTGCTGCTATTGCAGTTAGTGAACCTTTTCTGTGTCCACGGGCGATTAGTCCCGATATCGACCTCGGTTGACTTCTTGGTTTGGGGACAAACACTGCACGCCCCGCATGGATGGTGTCCAGAAACTGGGGGTAGATCCCACAGCGTCCCCACTTGCCTGGGTTCTTTATTACGCGGGCGCGTGTGGACCAATTGATCTTTTAGGTTCTGTCCTCTTTTGAAGGCGAAAATGGGTAAAGCGATATCATCGTTCCCAGTCTTCAAGATAGACCAATGTTTTTTTATGATTTTCTGCACCTGATTCGAGCGGGTATTAAATGTATTAACAAAGGCGATGCGATTGGTCTTCTCTTTTGGTGGCTGTATTTCTAGTAGGGACTCTCTATTATTGTTGGACGCCCTCTTCCTTGATTGCCTGATGATCTTTCTAGGGTAATTCTTTTCACTCAGTTGGAATTCTAAGTTTTTCGAGTGAATATCAAAGGTTTCCTTGCTAGAACAGTTCCTTTGTACCCTCAAGAATTGCCCAAAGGGCAAGTTGTCCCTTAGAGCCCGGGGATGACAGCTGTCATACCTCAGTAGTGCATTTCTGGCCATCGGCTTCCGGTAGAGTTCTGATTGTATGCCATTAGTAGTGGCATGTAACCTCAAATCCAAAAAGGCCAGAGATGTTCTACTATGTTCAATAGTGAACTTCAGGTAAGCATTCTTTCTATTCAACCAGTCATGGAACAGTAGTAGATCTGCTTCAGTACCCCGCCACACAACAAAAATGTCGTCAATGTATCTTTTCCATATATACAATGACGAAAGGTATGGATTGGTTGCCTTCAAAACCTCTTGCTGCTCGAAATGATGGACATAGAGGTTCGCCAGGCTCGGCGCAAAGACGCTGCCCATGCTGGTCCCTGACGTTTGCAGGTAGATGGTGTCCTCAAAGCGGAAATAATTTTCTTTCATGGCAATTTCAGCCAGATGCATGATGAAGCTCGTGGGCGTAATGGATTGAAAATCACTCTGTTCTAATAGTGCGCCGACCACTTCTAGAGTCTCAGTTTGGGGAATGGACGTATAGAGGGACTCTACGTCAAATGATACTAAGATGTCAGTTTCAGTGTTGTATTGTATTGTGGGTAGTAGTCTAAGGACATCCTTTGTATCCTGCAGGAAAGTAGGCATCGCTCTGACCATAGGATTCAAAAAATGATCAACAAAAGTTGAAAGCGGTTCCAAGACAGACCCAATTCCAGAAATTATCGGCCTGCCCGGTGGCGGCCGCTGAGGTTTGTGCACCTTTGGAAGGCAGTAGAAATAAGGAATTACAGGGAATTTAGTGATAAGGTATTGTCCTTCTTGGGGCGTTATCCACCCCTCACCTGTTGCTTCCTCTACCAAGTTGTTAATTTTGGTTTGTAATTTCTCTGTCGGATCCTCTCTCAATGGGAGATATGACCTCTGATCACTTAGTTGCCGGATGCACTCATTCCGGTATGTCTCAGTGTCTAAGATGACTATCGCCCCACCCTTATCGGCAGGCTTAATAGTAATCGCGTCGTTAGATGTTAACAGACGTAGAGCAAGCTGTTCGTCTTTTGGGAGGTTCATAAAAGGTCTGGTCTCTGTTTTATAGATGCGATTGATATCACTCTCAACTGCAGCTTCAAATGTCATCACTTTCGGCGGTAAGGCGGCGGTAGGTGGAGTGAAATTGGAGGGTTTCCTTAGTCCAGTGTTATTGTCCTCGGGGACAGTACTTATTTGTTTCGAGTTAGAAAAGAAATAATGTAATCTTATTTTACGAAAGAACTTTGCAAGTTCGATTTGCGCCACGAAAGGATCCCCCTTCTGGGTGGCCACAAAACCCAAGCCTTTGTTAAGGAGACGCTCCTCAGTAGTGGAGAGTGTATGTGAACTAAGGTTCATTACGAGGCTTGTTGGTTGCTGGTCCCTGCATTTTCCTGCGGCACTTTCTTTCCGCTGCGGAGAGTTTTCGGTTGTTGAGGATCCTCTGTGTTCCAATGCACTTGTGGTGTCGTGGATCCTTGTCTCCTCCTGCCCCTGCCTCGTCTCGGGCCGAATCCTAAAAAAGGAAACGATCCTGGACCCTGTTGCATTGGAGGGGGGCCAAAAGGACCCATTTGCGGTGGACATTGAGGTCCGAACATCCAAGGATTGGCCGGCCACCAAGGTTGGAAATTGTTGAAATTCTGGGGATGATTGCCACCTCTCCAGTTTCTCCTGTTGCCTCGGCCTCTCGGGGTTTGGTCGGTGGATCCATGTTGTGAGGTGTCCGAATCAGTGGACGCTCCATCCGAACTGGAGGTGCCATACGTAGAGCCACCTTTCTTTCCACCTCGGTTAAATGCTGGTGCTGTGTATGTGTCACTAGTGTATGGATATACACGCTCCATAGAAAATTTTGCTAAGTCCTTTTTGAACTTTTCTAACTTTGTGAAGACAATTGATTCTTTAAAGTCTTTATTGTTTTTATCACTCTCTTCCTGTCCCTTTTTGAACATTCCGCTTTTCAACGTAGTTTTAATGTGGCCCTCTAAGACCTGAATCTCAATTAATATCTTGTCCGCTATTCTTTTAGCGGTTTTTATGATCAGGATTAGCCAATCCCTCGTGCACCTCCAGGCTATCATCGACCAGTCCTTGAGGAATGCTTTATCATCAAGGAATAAGCGTGGTGCGTTGGTGACGATAAGACCTGAAGGTGCACAGTTGTCTCGAAGGTATTGTGCCATTATGAGTCCATGTACGGATGTTCTTGTGTGGGATTTTTTAAGGGCTAGAATTTTTACCCATCCATCATCATTATTAGTGGTTTGAACCGAGACTGGAATAGAGTCTAGGAGACTAGGGTTTTCGTCCAGAATACTCTGAACCTCTGTACTCTCAAAAGCCAGGCCCCAGTTGGTTGCCATATCAAAAACGGATGGAGGTGCACGAGTGGTGGAGGACTAGGTAGGCCACCCAGTGAACTCAACTGAACCGGAGACCAAGAGGTCAGCCAGTAATTTAAAAAGACCCACAGCCTTAGCTGTACAGTTCACGCACACAACAAACAATGAGATTAGGGTCTGAGGGCGAGTTTACCGACCAACCAGGTGCATGCCCCGAAATACAGTATCAACACAACAAAGTACACCTGGGGGTCACAAAAATATGGTCGAACCAGAGTGGATCAAAACACCAATGCTACACAAAAGACACCATTGAAGACTTTATCCGTGTGAGTGAGACGCGGGCCACGTTGAGACTCAAGAGCATCTGGAGAAATGATTTCCATCAGAAGCCACACTGTACCGCCCTTTTTCTCATCATTTGGATTCTCCTCACCCAGGAGACAAAACGGCCGGTCAGATGTTACCGTGACCGAAGTGTGTGAGGTAAGGGATGTTTAAATGGTACACAAAAATACATTAAACGTGGCAACTGAAAAGGCAGTGTTGTAGTGATAAAGCGGTGATAAGTGAAGGAAAAAGTAAAATTAGGTGATTAGGTGGACAAACAACATTTATTAGTGTCCCCCAATCCCTAAGAATTAAAAAGCAAGTGTGAGTGCGGGTTTCAAAAAATCACCGCGCTCAATATTGGTCAACATGTTTCTGCATTATACTGAACCTAGTTTCAAAATGCATTCTTCAGGACCGAATGGTAAAAACACTGCTGATAGGATTAAAGAAAATAAAACCTGACCTTCAGGTATATACTCAACCGTATACTGTTGCATCACACGGTATTCAATCCACACGATAAGACAAACAAAATGAAGAAAAAGAACATGAAAAGGTCACATTCTTTTGAATAAATACTGTGATGAATGCACATGTATAAAACACATATTGTCAGCTGGCAAAACTCACCCAAATTTGATGGTTGAGAGGCTTCACCCCACCTGGCTACAGCGCAGGTATGAGGAGCACCGCTCTATAAAGAATTCATAAGTAATTTCCTTAGAGCGCGAAAATGAACAAATACATGAGTTCACAATATGGCTATCAGCGCCCCACACGGTCTACACTATCAAAATGCGGACCATCCCACTCGCACTCAACCCCACTCGTCAGATATTGGCAAACCAAGTGTAAATGGAATTGACTGGGGTATCAATGGCTCAGAAATACGAGCGTGTCAGCTAGTAAATACACAGCTCAAAGTAAAATACCGTTTGGTAATTTCTAAACACCACGCTAGTGGTATAGATACTCAGCGCGATCTCAATCAGGCAGCCAGAGTTGCAATGCGCCAGATCTGACGATCGCTTGATCAGTATCATTCAGCGCGTTTACAAATAGACGCCCAACACGCACAAGACAGGCTCGCGCTCCCTTACCTGTCCGTCGGTGTCTCCTGGCAGTCTACTGTACTGCTTGGGGGGGCACCGATGTGTCTTCCAAATGGATAGATATGCACTTCCTCATTGTGCAAGCGAGGAGACGATCACGTGATAGAATCACGTGATCACAGGCATGCTGGGATATGTAGTCCCACGCACAAAAGATGCAAAAAGTGCGTAAATTAGACTACAAGACAGGTCGGGCTGTGCGCCAGTCATGAATATAGACCAAAACCAATTAGTCGGTCATAACCCCCCACCAAGAATGATTGTTAGGCAAATGGGATTAGATTTATAGAGGTACAGAAAAACTGGCGAAAACCCATACGATCACTAATCCAGAATACAAGTTCAGGCCTCACAAGGACATCCAGGGAATGGGTTCGTTGAGTCCCTCCTTGTCACTGTTAAGGCGATACACCCACTTCTGTTCAATTTTGAAGAGAAACCTGCTGATGTCAGTACAGGAAAGGGGTATTTGAGGTTGTTCTAAGACCGTCCAACAGAAGTCTTCAGGACCGTGTCCCTTTTCCAGGAAGTGTGCGGTGAGACGGGTGGCTTGTTTCTTACACCGCACTGTGCTTTTATGTTCTTGTAACCTTGTCCTGATCTTCCGGGTGGTCATGCCGACGTATCGCAATTGGCACGGACAAGTTATTTGGTATATCAGATTGCTGCTATTGCAGTTAGTGAACCTTTTCTGTGTCCACGGGCGATTAGTCCCGATATCGACCTCGGTTGACTTCTTGGTTTGGGGACAAACACTGCACGCCCCGCATGGATGGTGTCCAGAAACTGGGGGTAGATCCCACAGCGTCCCCACTTGCCTGGGTTCTTTATTACGCGGGCGCGTGTGGACCAATTGATCTTTTAGGTTCTGTCCTCTTTTGAAGGCGAAAATGGGTAAAGCGATATCATCGTTCCCAGTCTTCAAGATAGACCAATGTTTTTTTATGATTTTCTGCACCTGATTCGAGCGGGTATTAAATGTATTAACAAAGGCGATGCGATTGGTCTTCTCTTTTGGTGGCTGTATTTCTAGTAGGGACTCTCTATTATTGTTGGACGCCCTCTTCCTTGATTGCCTGATGATCTTTCTAGGGTAATTCTTTTCACTCAGTTGGAATTCTAAGTTTTTCGAGTGAATATCAAAGGTTTCCTTGCTAGAACAGTTCCTTTGTACCCTCAAGAATTGCCCAAAGGGCAAGTTGTCCCTTAGAGCCCGGGGATGACAGCTGTCATACCTCAGTAGTGCATTTCTGGCCATCGGCTTCCGGTAGAGTTCTGATTGTATGCCATTAGTAGTGGCATGTAACCTCAAATCCAAAAAGGCCAGAGATGTTCTACTATGTTCAATAGTGAACTTCAGGTAAGCATTCTTTCTATTCAACCAGTCATGGAACAGTAGTAGATCTGCTTCAGTACCCCGCCACACAACAAAAATGTCGTCAATGTATCTTTTCCATATATACAATGACGAAAGGTATGGATTGGTTGCCTTCAAAACCTCTTGCTGCTCGAAATGATGGACATAGAGGTTCGCCAGGCTCGGCGCAAAGACGCTGCCCATGCTGGTCCCTGACGTTTGCAGGTAGATGGTGTCCTCAAAGCGGAAATAATTTTCTTTCATGGCAATTTCAGCCAGATGCATGATGAAGCTCGTGGGCGTAATGGATTGAAAATCACTCTGTTCTAATAGTGCGCCGACCACTTCTAGAGTCTCAGTTTGGGGAATGGACGTATAGAGGGACTCTACGTCAAATGATACTAAGATGTCAGTTTCAGTGTTGTATTGTATTGTGGGTAGTAGTCTAAGGACATCCTTTGTATCCTGCAGGAAAGTAGGCATCGCTCTGACCATAGGATTCAAAAAATGATCAACAAAAGTTGAAAGCGGTTCCAAGACAGACCCAATTCCAGAAATTATCGGCCTGCCCGGTGGCGGCCGCTGAGGTTTGTGCACCTTTGGAAGGCAGTAGAAATAAGGAATTACAGGGAATTTAGTGATAAGGTATTGTCCTTCTTGGGGCGTTATCCACCCCTCACCTGTTGCTTCCTCTACCAAGTTGTTAATTTTGGTTTGTAATTTCTCTGTCGGATCCTCTCTCAATGGGAGATATGACCTCTGATCACTTAGTTGCCGGATGCACTCATTCCGGTATGTCTCAGTGTCTAAGATGACTATCGCCCCACCCTTATCGGCAGGCTTAATAGTAATCGCGTCGTTAGATGTTAACAGACGTAGAGCAAGCTGTTCGTCTTTTGGGAGGTTCATAAAAGGTCTGGTCTCTGTTTTATAGATGCGATTGATATCACTCTCAACTGCAGCTTCAAATGTCATCACTTTCGGCGGTAAGGCGGCGGTAGGTGGAGTGAAATTGGAGGGTTTCCTTAGTCCAGTGTTATTGTCCTCGGGGACAGTACTTATTTGTTTCGAGTTAGAAAAGAAATAATGTAATCTTATTTTACGAAAGAACTTTGCAAGTTCGATTTGCGCCACGAAAGGATCCCCCTTCTGGGTGGCCACAAAACCCAAGCCTTTGTTAAGGAGACGCTCCTCAGTAGTGGAGAGTGTATGTGAACTAAGGTTCATTACGAGGCTTGTTGGTTGCTGGTCCCTGCATTTTCCTGCGGCACTTTCTTTCCGCTGCGGAGAGTTTTCGGTTGTTGAGGATACTCTGTGTTCCATTGCACTTGTGGTGTCGTGGATCCTTGTCTCCTCCTGCCCCTGCCTCGTCTCGGGCCGAATCCTAAAAAAGGAAACGATCCTGGACCCTGTTGCATTGGAGGGGGGCCAAAAGGACCCATTTGCGGTGGACATTGAGGTCCGAACATCCAAGGATTGGCCGGCCACCAAGGTTGGAAATTGTTGAAATTCTGGGGATGATTGCCACCTCTCCAGTTTCTCCTGTTGCCTCGGCCTCTCGGGGTTTGGTCGGTGGATCCATGTTGTGAGGTGTCCGAATCAGTGGACGCTCCATCCGAACTGGAGGTGCCATACGTAGAGCCACCTTTCTTTCCACCTCGGTTAAATGCTGGTGCTGTGTATGTGTCACTAGTGTATGGATATACACGCTCCATAGAAAATTTTGCTAAGTCCTTTTTGAACTTTTCTAACTTTGTGAAGACAGGCCGATAATTTCTGGAATTGGGTCTGTCTTGGAACCGCTTTCAACTTTTGTTGATCATTTTTTGAATCCTATGGTCAGAGCGATGCCTACTTTCCTGCAGGATACAAAGGATGTCCTTAGACTACTACCCACAATACAATACAACACTGAAACTGACATCTTAGTATCATTTGACGTAGAGTCCCTCTATACGTCCATTCCCCAAACTGAGACTCTAGAAGTGGTCGGCGCACTATTAGAACAGAGTGATTTTCAATCCATTACGCCCACGAGCTTCATCATGCATCTGGCTGAAATTGCCATGAAAGAAAATTATTTCCGCTTTGAGGACACCATCTACCTGCAAACGTCAGGGACCAGCATGGGCAGCGTCTTTGCGCCGAGCCTGGCGAACCTCTATGTCCATCATTTCGAGCAGCAAGAGGTTTTGAAGGCAACCAATCCATACCTTTCGTCATTGTATATATGGAAAAGATACATTGACGACATTTTTGTTGTGTGGCGGGGTACTGAAGCAGATCTACTACTGTTCCATGACTGGTTGAATAGAAAGAATGCTTACCTGAAGTTCACTATTGAACATAGTAGAACATCTCTGGCCTTTTTGGATTTGAGGTTACATGCCACTACTAATGGCATACAATCAGAACTCTACCGGAAGCCGATGGCCAGAAATGCACTACTGAGGTATGACAGCTGTCATCCCCGGGCTCTAAGGGACAACTTGCCCTTTGGGCAATTCTTGAGGGTACAAAGGAACTGTTCTAGCAAGGAAACCTTTGATATTCACTCGAAAAACTTAGAATTCCAACTGAGTGAAAAGAATTACCCTAGAAAGATCATCAGGCAATCAAGGAAGAGGGCGTCCAACAATAATAGAGAGTCCCTACTAGAAATACAGCCACCAAAAGAGAAGACCAATCGCATCGCCTTTGTTAATACATTTAATACCCGCTCGAATCAGGTGCAGAAAATCATAAAAAAACATTGGTCTATCTTGAAGACTGGGAACGATGATATCGCTTTACCCATTTTCGCCTTCAAAAGAGGACAGAACCTAAAAGATCAATTGGTCCACACGCGCCCGCGTAATAAAGAACCCAGGCAAGTGGGGACGCTGTGGGATCTACCCCCAGTTTCTGGACACCATCCATGCGGGGCGTGCAGTGTTTGTCCCCAAACCAAGAAGTCAACCGAGGTCGATATCGGGACTAATCGCCCGTGGACACAGAAAAGGTTCACTAACTGCAATAGCAGCAATCTGATATACCAAATAACTTGTCCGTGCCAATTGCGATACGTCGGCATGACCACCCGGAAGATCAGGACAAGGTTACAAGAACATAAAAGCACAGTGCGGTGTAAGAAACAAGCCACCCGTCTCACCGCACACTTCCTGGAAAAGGGACACGGTCCTGAAGACTTCTGTTGGACGGTCTTAGAACAACCTCAAATACCCCTTTCCTGTACTGACATCAGCAGGTTTCTCTTCAAAATTGAACAGAAGTGGGTGTATCGCCTTAACAGTGACAAGGAGGGACTCAACGAACCCATTCCCTGGATGTCCTTGTGAGGCCTGAACTTGTATTCTGGATTAGTGATCGTATGGGTTTTCGCCAGTTTTTCTGTACCTCTATAAATCTAATCCCATTTGCCTAACAATCATTCTTGGTGGGGGGTTATGACCGACTAATTGGTTTTGGTCTATATTCATGACTGGCGCACAGCCCGACCTGTCTTGTAGTCTAATTTACGCACTTTTTGCATCTTTTGTGCGTGGGACTACATATCCCAGCATGCCTGTGATCACGTGATTCTATCACGTGATCGTCTCCTCGCTTGCACAATGAGGAAGTGCATATCTATCCATTTGGAAGACACATCGGTGCCCCCCCAAGCAGTACAGTAGACTGCCAGGAGACACCGACGGACAGGTAAGGGAGCGCGAGCCTGTCTTGTGCGTGTTGGGCGTCTATTTGTAAACGCGCTGAATGATACTGATCAAGCGATCGTCAGATCTGGCGCATTGCAACTCTGGCTGCCTGATTGAGATCGCGCTGAGTATCTATACCACTAGCGTGGTGTTTAGAAATTACCAAACGGTATTTTACTTTGAGCTGTGTATTTACTAGCTGACACGCTCGTATTTCTGAGCCATTGATACCCCAGTCAATTCCATTTACACTTGGTTTGCCAATATCTGACGAGTGGGGTTGAGTGCGAGTGGGATGGTCCGCATTTTGATAGTGTAGACCGTGTGGGGCGCTGATAGCCATATTGTGAACTCATGTATTTGTTCATTTTCGCGCTCTAAGGAAATTACTTATGAATTCTTTATAGAGCGGTGCTCCTCATACCTGCGCTGTAGCCAGGTGGGGTGAAGCCTCTCAACCATCAAATTTGGGTGAGTTTTGCCAGCTGACAATATGTGTTTTATACATGTGCATTCATCACAGTATTTATTCAAAAGAATGTGACCTTTTCATGTTCTTTTTCTTCATTTTGTTTGTCTTATCGTGTGGATTGAATACCGTGTGATGCAACAGTATACGGTTGAGTATATACCTGAAGGTCAGGTTTTATTTTCTTTAATCCTATCAGCAGTGTTTTTACCATTCGGTCCTGAAGAATGCATTTTGAAACTAGGTTCAGTATAATGCAGAAACATGTTGACCAATATTGAGCGCGGTGATTTTTTGAAACCCGCAGTCACACTTGCTTTTTAATTCTTAGGGATTGGGGGACACTAATAAATGTTGTTTGTCCACCTAATCACCTAATTTTACTTTTTCCTTCACTTATCACCGCTTTATCACTACAACACTGCCTTTTCAGTTGCCACGTTTAATGTATTTTTGTGTACCATTTAAACATCCCTTACCTCACACACTTCGGTCACGGTAACATCTGACCGGCCGTTTTGTCTCCTGGGTGAGGAGAATCCAAATGATGAGAAAAAGGGCGGTACAGTGTGGCTTCTGATGGAAATCATTTCTCCAGATGCTCTTGAGTCTCAACGTGGCCCGCGTCTCACTCACACGGATAAAGTCTTCAATGGTGTCTTTTGTGTAGCATTGGTGTTTTGATCCACTCTGGTTCGACCATATTTTTGTGACCCCCAGGTGTACTTTGTTGTGTTGATACTGTATTTCGGGGCATGCACCTGGTTGGTCGGTAAACTCGCCCTCAGACCCTAATCTCATTGTTTGTTGTGTGCGTGAACTGTACAGCTAAGGCTGTGGGTCTTTTTAAATTACTGGCTGACCTCTTGGTCTCCGGTTCAGTTGAGTTCACTGGGTGGCCTACCTAGTCCTCCACCACTCGTGCACCTCCATCCGTTTTTGATATGGCAACCAACTGGGGCCTGGCTTTTGAGAGTACAGAGGTTCAGAGTATTCTGGACGAAAACCCTAGTCTCCTAGACTCTATTCCAGTCTCGGTTCAAACCACTAATAATGATGATGGATGGGTAAAAATTCTAGCCCTTAAAAAATCCCACACAAGAACATCCGTACATGGACTCATAATGGCACAATACCTTCGAGACAACTGTGCACCTTCAGGTCTTATCGTCACCAACGCACCACGCTTATTCCTTGATGATAAAGCATTCCTCAAGGACTGGTCGATGATAGCCTGGAGGTGCACGAGGGATTGGCTAATCCTGATCATAAAAACCGCTAAAAGAATAGCGGACAAGATATTAATTGAGATTCAGGTCTTAGAGGGCCACATTAAAACTACGTTGAAAAGCGGAATGTTCAAAAAGGGACAGGAAGAGAGTGATAAAAACAATAAAGACTTTAAAGAATCAATTGTCTTCACAAAGTTAGAAAAGTTCAAAAAGGACTTAGCAAAATTTTCTATGGAGCGTGTATATCCATACACTAGTGACACATACACAGCACCAGCATTTAACCGAGGTGGAAAGAAAGGTGGCTCTACGTATGGCACCTCCAGTTCGGATGGAGCGTCCACTGATTCGGACACCTCACAACATGGATCCACCGACCAAACCCCGAGAGGCCGAGGCAACAGGAGAAACTGGAGAGGTGGCAATCATCCCCAGAATTTCAACAATTTCCAACCTTGGTGGCCGGCCAATCCTTGGATGTTCGGACCTCAATGTCCACCGCAAATGGGTCCTTTTGGCCCCCCTCCAATGCAACAGGGTCCAGGATCGTTTCCTTTTTTAGGATTCGGCCCGAGACGAGGCAGGGGCAGGAGGAGACAAGGATCCACGACACCACAAGTGCATTGGAACACAGAGGATCCTCAACAACCGAAAACTCTCCGCAGCGGAAAGAAAGTGCCGCAGGAAAATGCAGGGACCAGCAACCAACAAGCCTCGTAATGAACCTTAGTTCACATACACTCTCCACTACTGAGGAGCGTCTCCTTAACAAAGGCTTGGGTTTTGTGGCCACCCAGAAGGGGGATCCTTTCGTGGCGCAAATCGAACTTGCAAAGTTCTTTCGTAAAATAAGATTACATTATTTCTTTTCTAACTCGAAACAAATAAGTACTGTCCCCGAGGACAATAACACTGGACTAAGGAAACCCTCCAATTTCACTCCACCTACCGCCGCCTTACCGCCGAAAGTGATGACATTTGAAGCTGCAGTTGAGAGTGATATCAATCGCATCTATAAAACAGAGACCAGACCTTTTATGAACCTCCCAAAAGACGAACAGCTTGCTCTACGTCTGTTAACATCTAACGACGCGATTACTATTAAGCCTGCCGATAAGGGTGGGGCGATAGTCATCTTAGACACTGAGACATACCGGAATGAGTGCATCCGGCAACTAAGTGATCAGAGGTCATATCTCCCATTGAGAGAGGATCCGACAGAGAAATTACAAACCAAAATTAACAACTTGGTAGAGGAAGCAACAGGTGAGGGGTGGATAACGCCCCAAGAAGGACAATACCTTATCACTAAATTCCCTGTAATTCCTTATTTCTACTGCCTTCCAAAGGTGCACAAACCTCAGCGGCCGCCACCGGGCAGGCCAATAATTTCTGGAATTGGGTCTGTCTTGGAACCGCTTTCAACTTTTGTTGATCATTTTTTGAATCCTATGGTCAGAGCGATGCCTACTTTCCTGCAGGATACAAAGGATGTCCTTAGACTACTACCCACAATACAATACAACACTGAAACTGACATCTTAGTATCATTTGACGTAGAGTCCCTCTATACGTCCATTCCCCAAACTGAGACTCTAGAAGTGGTCGGCGCACTATTAGAACAGAGTGATTTTCAATCCATTACGCCCACGAGCTTCATCATGCATCTGGCTGAAATTGCCATGAAAGAAAATTATTTCCGCTTTGAGGACACCATCTACCTGCAAACGTCAGGGACCAGCATGGGCAGCGTCTTTGCGCCGAGCCTGGCGAACCTCTATGTCCATCATTTCGAGCAGCAAGAGGTTTTGAAGGCAACCAATCCATACCTTTCGTCATTGTATATATGGAAAAGATACATTGACGACATTTTTGTTGTGTGGCGGGGTACTGAAGCAGATCTACTACTGTTCCATGACTGGTTGAATAGAAAGAATGCTTACCTGAAGTTCACTATTGAACATAGTAGAACATCTCTGGCCTTTTTGGATTTGAGGTTACATGCCACTACTAATGGCATACAATCAGAACTCTACCGGAAGCCGATGGCCAGAAATGCACTACTGAGGTATGACAGCTGTCATCCCCGGGCTCTAAGGGACAACTTGCCCTTTGGGCAATTCTTGAGGGTACAAAGGAACTGTTCTAGCAAGGAAACCTTTGATATTCACTCGAAAAACTTAGAATTCCAACTGAGTGAAAAGAATTACCCTAGAAAGATCATCAGGCAATCAAGGAAGAGGGCGTCCAACAATAATAGAGAGTCCCTACTAGAAATACAGCCACCAAAAGAGAAGACCAATCGCATCGCCTTTGTTAATACATTTAATACCCGCTCGAATCAGGTGCAGAAAATCATAAAAAAACATTGGTCTATCTTGAAGACTGGGAACGATGATATCGCTTTACCCATTTTCGCCTTCAAAAGAGGACAGAACCTAAAAGATCAATTGGTCCACACGCGCCCGCGTAATAAAGAACCCAGGCAAGTGGGGACGCTGTGGGATCTACCCCCAGTTTCTGGACACCATCCATGCGGGGCGTGCAGTGTTTGTCCCCAAACCAAGAAGTCAACCGAGGTCGATATCGGGACTAATCGCCCGTGGACACAGAAAAGGTTCACTAACTGCAATAGCAGCAATCTGATATACCAAATAACTTGTCCGTGCCAATTGCGATACGTCGGCATGACCACCCGGAAGATCAGGACAAGGTTACAAGAACATAAAAGCACAGTGCGGTGTAAGAAACAAGCCACCCGTCTCACCGCACACTTCCTGGAAAAGGGACACGGTCCTGAAGACTTCTGTTGGACGGTCTTAGAACAACCTCAAATACCCCTTTCCTGTACTGACATCAGCAGGTTTCTCTTCAAAATTGAACAGAAGTGGGTGTATCGCCTTAACAGTGACAAGGAGGGACTCAACGAACCCATTCCCTGGATGTCCTTGTGAGGCCTGAACTTGTATTCTGGATTAGTGATCGTATGGGTTTTCGCCAGTTTTTCTGTACCTCTATAAATCTAATCCCATTTGCCTAACAATCATTCTTGGTGGGGGGTTATGACCGACTAATTGGTTTTGGTCTATATTCATGACTGGCGCACAGCCCGACCTGTCTTGTAGTCTAATTTACGCACTTTTTGCATCTTTTGTGCGTGGGACTACATATCCCAGCATGCCTGTGATCACGTGATTCTATCACGTGATCGTCTCCTCGCTTGCACAATGAGGAAGTGCATATCTATCCATTTGGAAGACACATCGGTGCCCCCCCAAGCAGTACAGTAGACTGCCAGGAGACACCGACGGACAGGTAAGGGAGCGCGAGCCTGTCTTGTGCGTGTTGGGCGTCTATTTGTAAACGCGCTGAATGATACTGATCAAGCGATCGTCAGATCTGGCGCATTGCAACTCTGGCTGCCTGATTGAGATCGCGCTGAGTATCTATACCACTAGCGTGGTGTTTAGAAATTACCAAACGGTATTTTACTTTGAGCTGTGTATTTACTAGCTGACACGCTCGTATTTCTGAGCCATTGATACCCCAGTCAATTCCATTTACACTTGGTTTGCCAATATCTGACGAGTGGGGTTGAGTGCGAGTGGGATGGTCCGCATTTTGATAGTGTAGACCGTGTGGGGCGCTGATAGCCATATTGTGAACTCATGTATTTGTTCATTTTCGCGCTCTAAGGAAATTACTTATGAATTCTTTATAGAGCGGTGCTCCTCATACCTGCGCTGTAGCCAGGTGGGGTGAAGCCTCTCAACCATCAAATTTGGGTGAGTTTTGCCAGCTGACAATATGTGTTTTATACATGTGCATTCATCACAGTATTTATTCAAAAGAATGTGACCTTTTCATGTTCTTTTTCTTCATTTTGTTTGTCTTATCGTGTGGATTGAATACCGTGTGATGCAACAGTATACGGTTGAGTATATACCTGAAGGTCAGGTTTTATTTTCTTTAATCCTATCAGCAGTGTTTTTACCATTCGGTCCTGAAGAATGCATTTTGAAACTAGGTTCAGTATAATGCAGAAACATGTTGACCAATATTGAGCGCGGTGATTTTTTGAAACCCGCACTCACACTTGCTTTTTAATTCTTAGGGATTGGGGGACACTAATAAATGTTGTTTGTCCACCTAATCACCTAATTTTACTTTTTCCTTCACTTATCACCGCTTTATCACTACAACACTGCCTTTTCAGTTGCCACGTTTAATGTATTTTTGTGTACCATTTAAACATCCCTTACCTCACACACTTCGGTCACGGTAACATCTGACCGGCCGTTTTGTCTCCTGGGTGAGGAGAATCCAAATGATGAGAAAAAGGGCGGTACAGTGTGGCTTCTGATGGAAATCATTTCTCCAGATGCTCTTGAGTCTCAACGTGGCCCGCGTCTCACTCACACGGATAAAGTCTTCAATGGTGTCTTTTGTGTAGCATTGGTGTTTTGATCCACTCTGGTTCGACCATATTTTTGTGACCCCCAGGTGTACTTTGTTGTGTTGATACTGTATTTCGGGGCATGCACCTGGTTGGTCGGTAAACTCGCCCTCAGACCCTAATCTCATTGTTTGTTGTGTGCGTGAACTGTACAGCTAAGGCTGTGGGTCTTTTTAAATTACTGGCTGACCTCTTGGTCTCCGGTTCAGTTGAGTTCACTGGGTGGCCTACCTAGTCCTCCACCACTCGTGCACCTCCATCCGTTTTTGATATGGCAACCAACTGGGGCCTGGCTTTTGAGAGTACAGAGGTTCAGAGTATTCTGGACGAAAACCCTAGTCTCCTAGACTCTATTCCAGTCTCGGTTCAAACCACTAATAATGATGATGGATGGGTAAAAATTCTAGCCCTTAAAAAATCCCACACAAGAACATCCGTACATGGACTCATAATGGCACAATACCTTCGAGACAACTGTGCACCTTCAGGTCTTATCGTCACCAACGCACCACGCTTATTCCTTGATGATAAAGCATTCCTCAAGGACTGGTCGATGATAGCCTGGAGGTGCACGAGGGATTGGCTAATCCTGATCATAAAAACCGCTAAAAGAATAGCGGACAAGATATTAATTGAGATTCAGGTCTTAGAGGGCCACATTAAAACTACGTTGAAAAGCGGAATGTTCAAAAAGGGACAGGAAGAGAGTGATAAAAACAATAAAGACTTTAAAGAATCAATTGTCTTCACAAAGTTAGAAAAGTTCAAAAAGGACTTAGCAAAATTTTCTATGGAGCGTGTATATCCATACACTAGTGACACATACACAGCACCAGCATTTAACCGAGGTGGAAAGAAAGGTGGCTCTACGTATGGCACCTCCAGTTCGGATGGAGCGTCCACTGATTCGGACACCTCACAACATGGATCCACCGACCAAACCCCGAGAGGCCGAGGCAACAGGAGAAACTGGAGAGGTGGCAATCATCCCCAGAATTTCAACAATTTCCAACCTTGGTGGCCGGCCAATCCTTGGATGTTCGGACCTCAATGTCCACCGCAAATGGGTCCTTTTGGCCCCCCTCCAATGCAACAGGGTCCAGGATCGTTTCCTTTTTTAGGATTCGGCCCGAGACGAGGCAGGGGCAGGAGGAGACAAGGATCCACGACACCACAAGTGCATTGGAACACAGAGGATCCTCAACAACCGAAAACTCTCCGCAGCGGAAAGAAAGTGCCGCAGGAAAATGCAGGGACCAGCAACCAACAAGCCTCGTAATGAACCTTAGTTCACATACACTCTCCACTACTGAGGAGCGTCTCCTTAACAAAGGCTTGGGTTTTGTGGCCACCCAGAAGGGGGATCCTTTCGTGGCGCAAATCGAACTTGCAAAGTTCTTTCGTAAAATAAGATTACATTATTTCTTTTCTAACTCGAAACAAATAAGTACTGTCCCCGAGGACAATAACACTGGACTAAGGAAACCCTCCAATTTCACTCCACCTACCGCCGCCTTACCGCCGAAAGTGATGACATTTGAAGCTGCAGTTGAGAGTGATATCAATCGCATCTATAAAACAGAGACCAGACCTTTTATGAACCTCCCAAAAGACGAACAGCTTGCTCTACGTCTGTTAACATCTAACGACGCGATTACTATTAAGCCTGCCGATAAGGGTGGGGCGATAGTCATCTTAGACACTGAGACATACCGGAATGAGTGCATCCGGCAACTAAGTGATCAGAGGTCATATCTCCCATTGAGAGAGGATCCGACAGAGAAATTACAAACCAAAATTAACAACTTGGTAGAGGAAGCAACAGGTGAGGGGTGGATAACGCCCCAAGAAGGACAATACCTTATCACTAAATTCCCTGTAATTCCTTATTTCTACTGCCTTCCAAAGGTGCACAAACCTCAGCGGCCGCCACCGGGCAGGCCGATAATTTCTGGAATTGGGTCTGTCTTGGAACCGCTTTCAACTTTTGTTGATCATTTTTTGAATCCTATGGTCAGAGCGATGCCTACTTTCCTGCAGGATACAAAGGATGTCCTTAGACTACTACCCACAATACAATACAACACTGAAACTGACATCTTAGTATCATTTGACGTAGAGTCCCTCTATACGTCCATTCCCCAAACTGAGACTCTAGAAGTGGTCGGCGCACTATTAGAACAGAGTGATTTTCAATCCATTACGCCCACGAGCTTCATCATGCATCTGGCTGAAATTGCCATGAAAGAAAATTATTTCCGCTTTGAGGACACCATCTACCTGCAAACGTCAGGGACCAGCATGGGCAGCGTCTTTGCGCCGAGCCTGGCGAACCTCTATGTCCATCATTTCGAGCAGCAAGAGGTTTTGAAGGCAACCAATCCATACCTTTCGTCATTGTATATATGGAAAAGATACATTGACGACATTTTTGTTGTGTGGCGGGGTACTGAAGCAGATCTACTACTGTTCCATGACTGGTTGAATAGAAAGAATGCTTACCTGAAGTTCACTATTGAACATAGTAGAACATCTCTGGCCTTTTTGGATTTGAGGTTACATGCCACTACTAATGGCATACAATCAGAACTCTACCGGAAGCCGATGGCCAGAAATGCACTACTGAGGTATGACAGCTGTCATCCCCGGGCTCTAAGGGACAACTTGCCCTTTGGGCAATTCTTGAGGGTACAAAGGAACTGTTCTAGCAAGGAAACCTTTGATATTCACTCGAAAAACTTAGAATTCCAACTGAGTGAAAAGAATTACCCTAGAAAGATCATCAGGCAATCAAGGAAGAGGGCGTCCAACAATAATAGAGAGTCCCTACTAGAAATACAGCCACCAAAAGAGAAGACCAATCGCATCGCCTTTGTTAATACATTTAATACCCGCTCGAATCAGGTGCAGAAAATCATAAAAAAACATTGGTCTATCTTGAAGACTGGGAACGATGATATCGCTTTACCCATTTTCGCCTTCAAAAGAGGACAGAACCTAAAAGATCAATTGGTCCACACGCGCCCGCGTAATAAAGAACCCAGGCAAGTGGGGACGCTGTGGGATCTACCCCCAGTTTCTGGACACCATCCATGCGGGGCGTGCAGTGTTTGTCCCCAAACCAAGAAGTCAACCGAGGTCGATATCGGGACTAATCGCCCGTGGACACAGAAAAGGTTCACTAACTGCAATAGCAGCAATCTGATATACCAAATAACTTGTCCGTGCCAATTGCGATACGTCGGCATGACCACCCGGAAGATCAGGACAAGGTTACAAGAACATAAAAGCACAGTGCGGTGTAAGAAACAAGCCACCCGTCTCACCGCACACTTCCTGGAAAAGGGACACGGTCCTGAAGACTTCTGTTGGACGGTCTTAGAACAACCTCAAATACCCCTTTCCTGTACTGACATCAGCAGGTTTCTCTTCAAAATTGAACAGAAGTGGGTGTATCGCCTTAACAGTGACAAGGAGGGACTCAACGAACCCATTCCCTGGATGTCCTTGTGAGGCCTGAACTTGTATTCTGGATTAGTGATCGTATGGGTTTTCGCCAGTTTTTCTGTACCTCTATAAATCTAATCCCATTTGCCTAACAATCATTCTTGGTGGGGGGTTATGACCGACTAATTGGTTTTGGTCTATATTCATGACTGGCGCACAGCCCGACCTGTCTTGTAGTCTAATTTACGCACTTTTTGCATCTTTTGTGCGTGGGACTACATATCCCAGCATGCCTGTGATCACGTGATTCTATCACGTGATCGTCTCCTCGCTTGCACAATGAGGAAGTGCATATCTATCCATTTGGAAGACACATCGGTGCCCCCCCAAGCAGTACAGTAGACTGCCAGGAGACACCGACGGACAGGTAAGGGAGCGCGAGCCTGTCTTGTGCGTGTTGGGCGTCTATTTGTAAACGCGCTGAATGATACTGATCAAGCGATCGTCAGATCTGGCGCATTGCAACTCTGGCTGCCTGATTGAGATCGCGCTGAGTATCTATACCACTAGCGTGGTGTTTAGAAATTACCAAACGGTATTTTACTTTGAGCTGTGTATTTACTAGCTGACACGCTCGTATTTCTGAGCCATTGATACCCCAGTCAATTCCATTTACACTTGGTTTGCCAATATCTGACGAGTGGGGTTGAGTGCGAGTGGGATGGTCCGCATTTTGATAGTGTAGACCGTGTGGGGCGCTGATAGCCATATTGTGAACTCATGTATTTGTTCATTTTCGCGCTCTAAGGAAATTACTTATGAATTCTTTATAGAGCGGTGCTCCTCATACCTGCGCTGTAGCCAGGTGGGGTGAAGCCTCTCAACCATCAAATTTGGGTGAGTTTTGCCAGCTGACAATATGTGTTTTATACATGTGCATTCATCACAGTATTTATTCAAAAGAATGTGACCTTTTCATGTTCTTTTTCTTCATTTTGTTTGTCTTATCGTGTGGATTGAATACCGTGTGATGCAACAGTATACGGTTGAGTATATACCTGAAGGTCAGGTTTTATTTTCTTTAATCCTATCAGCAGTGTTTTTACCATTCGGTCCTGAAGAATGCATTTTGAAACTAGGTTCAGTATAATGCAGAAACATGTTGACCAATATTGAGCGCGGTGATTTTTTGAAACCCGCACTCACACTTGCTTTTTAATTCTTAGGGATTGGGGGACACTAATAAATGTTGTTTGTCCACCTAATCACCTAATTTTACTTTTTCCTTCACTTATCACCGCTTTATCACTACAACACTGCCTTTTCAGTTGCCACGTTTAATGTATTTTTGTGTACCATTTAAACATCCCTTACCTCACACACTTCGGTCACGGTAACATCTGACCGGCCGTTTTGTCTCCTGGGTGAGGAGAATCCAAATGATGAGAAAAAGGGCGGTACAGTGTGGCTTCTGATGGAAATCATTTCTCCAGATGCTCTTGAGTCTCAACGTGGCCCGCGTCTCACTCACACGGATAAAGTCTTCAATGGTGTCTTTTGTGTAGCATTGGTACTCAAAGGGTATGCTATGTGTTTCTAAATTAACCCTACTGAATAAATATGAACAACTGATAATGAGCCCCTAAATGTCCATTCTCCTGTGAAAAACAAAATATCAAATCTAAAGCTTAATTTGAGCCTGTGGTTTTTGGTGCTCAGAACCAGAACTAAATTGTCAGCACCTGCACGTATGGCCACCTGCCCCATGGCAGAGCAGGTGACTGAAGTAGGGATGACCACAACAGCAGCCGGCCATTAATTCAATATACGTTAACAATGAATAATAACTGCCCCCAAGCCATTCTTAGAGCTTTGGGGGCCGGGAATAGTATGAATTGTAATACCTGCGAAAGTGTGAGGGTTAGTAGTTGTCTTGGTACTGTCATTGGCAGCAACAATGGATAGTTTAAGTTGCAGTAGCAAGGGCCCTGGCACCTAATTGTTTACAAATTAAGCACTGCATGTGAACCTTAACTATACAGGGGCCAGATGAGACCAAGCAGTACAGGAAGGCATATGGCTGAAAACACACACTGCGCTGTACCCACATTTTGGGGAAAAAGTCACCTCGCACATTATAACTTCTTCATGATACCAAATAGTACCTGTTAACAAGTTCATATTGCTCTATTCGTAGAATGACTTCCTGCTCATCGTGTCCTCTAATTACTAATCAGGGATAATTGACGCAGATGTAGAAACCCTATAAAAATGCTTTCCATTTGTATTTGCTGTTTGAAGAATGTGCAGATAATCTGGTTTTACTTCTCTGAGCGTTTAACTCTTTGTCGGGGGTGTAGTCGCATGGGCTCCATCCAAGTAAGCTATCAGCCACGGAAAAACGCCTCGTCGGCCACGAGAAAACACCTCGCAATGTTTTTCCTCACCAGTCCGTCCTGAGCCGCACAGTCCCTCTCAGCCGCCTCACACCTCAAGCGCATTTTAAATTGGGCAAAGTGGCGGGCGCCTGAGAATGACCAAGGGTGAAGACCGCGCAGACGCAGCCGCGCACCAGCGGCCCGAGTCATAATCGCACATCTAATTGTCACGGTTTCCTGAATTATGCGGCGACAATTTTTGCAAAGTGCCCTGCTAAAATACAGTATGGCCCCCCCCCGCACTGCGGGGTCTGCGGGGGCCTGTGTTACGCCCCTGAGCATGACCCCTTTAGCACTAAGCTTTGCATTAAACCAGCCCAAACCCTTAGATTTGGGTTTGGGGCTGGGGTGGCGGCACGCAGCAGTCAATGATTTCAAGGACAGGTGTACTCTCTGCTAATCATCCCTTAGGACAGCACCGAGGTTACAGGGGGAAAATGCATATTCTGCAAGGACATTCACACCAAGTTGGGGGCGTAGGTGCACAGCCCCAAAGTAGGACATGGTGCTGTGGCCGCTTGTCTCACGAGCATCTGGTGCTGGAAGGGGGGTAGGGGGTCAGTTGTCCGGTGCTACAGGGATTTGCAACCGCTCCTCAGGGGTCCAGGTATTTCCCCTGTGTAGTCCGAGCAGAATGAAGCGAATTCCAGTCCTGAGTGTTTGTTGTGCCATTTTCATGGCAGGGGGTTGGGTCAGAGTGTAATTAAAATGCATGTACTAAATTCTTTAGACCACTTGTCTTTGTTAGACCGGTGTGAATTATAGGGCAATAATAAAATATTGTAATAATTGTGTTACAATTATGATCCTTTTTGCAGGTGCTGTTTTTCTTAACTGTTGAGTTCATTAGTGCTTTTGAATAAACATGACCTGTGTGTTCCAGTAGTAAAGTTTAAACTGCGATCTTGTCATTGATTGGTGGAGTCGAGAGGGGCGAGGTCCTTAACCTGCTATCTTGCCATTGATTGGTCGAGTCGGGAGGGGACGAGGTCCAGACTGGAGACCCCCAGGGCCTATCAGGGAGTCCTGAAATGCAATATTGGAAAGTAGAAGAACTTTTGGAGTGTAGCACCTCTCTCTGTGTGGGTGTCAGCATACACACAGTGTAGTATACGCACAGTGCTGTGTAGCCACTCAAGGCTGTGTGAAACCTGCGTGTGATGCAGTGTGCATAGTCACATCAGGGCCACAAGAACCCCCGCCCCACAAATGCCCAAACCCGCAAATAACACAAAGACACAAGTGTTAGGTTTGGGAAAAATTTGCTGCAGGTTTATTACATACAACATATGTAATGACGGTGGGTTAACTTACGGGCGATCCTAGGGCAGGCCGCATTCTCGCCACCTGCCCGCCTGTTGAGCCAAACAACACAGTGGCGAACCACCCAACTGTTGCACAATTACCATAATTATACTGACACGCCCATTGCTGGGCGTGACTAGGCAAACCCCCGGTTGCACAGGCCCACAACCGCCCGAAGGACTACTGGGGCGCCGACACGAATTCCTGCACCTCCCATGAGGTTACAGGTTAGGCTCTGTGGTTATGCTCTGGCACCCCTATGTGCCCGCTGACGTCCAGCGTTTGCACCTCTCTTCTTCCGGATCGCCCAGTAACTCCGCCACAGCCCGTGCGGTGGTACCCGCTGCCGCACGGGCCCCCCCATCATTGCTACTACTTTTTACCTGCAAACTTTGCTCAGGAAAGCTTCCTCCGATCGCGGAGGGAACGGGTCTATGCCCACAAGCGAGATGAACACCATCTGCCTAAATAAACCCCTGACCTACAACCTTAGCTCTGCAGAGCTTCTAGCCAGTCCAAGGACCGGACCAATGACAGGGGGCACTTTCCAACTCCAAGCGACCTTAGCTCCTGACATGAACAGTACATGCAACAAGGAACCAAGACCCCACTGCATCTAATCTGTAGACCCCCGTGGGACCTAGACATAGATAGACCATCCCCGGTTCGAGAGGCCATAGTAACAGGAAGGACCTCGGGGGAGGAGGGGTCCCTACTGCTGAACGCCCGCCTTATCATAAATAGGCGTTCCAGCACATACCACTGGAACTCAAAACACCACCTTACACCAAGCGATAGAAGACTACACCCAGGTGAAGTTACAGCAACTGCTGCAACGCCGTCCTCTGCATCACCTTTGGGAAGGTGTGCTTACGTAGCACGCTTGTGCTGCTGTACTCAAAAAGAGCACAGGGGCTTTGGCGGGATCGGTACAGAATATACTATGTAACTTGGGTGAAGTCCCAACCTATGCAGGGATAGGAGGGGCCCCTACTACTGAATGCCCTTTGTATCATGAATTCGGCTGTCCAGCACATGCCGCTGGGACGCCAACATATCCCACCCACTGAGCGTCAGAAACTACGCCAAGCAGAAGTCACCGCTACAGCTGAACGCTGTCTTCTGCACAATCCAGCAGAAAGTGTGCTTACATGACGCTTGTGCTGCTAACCTCAATGGAGGACCGGGGGATTGGAGGGCTCACCTATACTATAGAACTTGGGCGAGTCCCAGATAAGCTAAATACAGGGTCTACAGGCGATAACAGCCGGCATCCCCTGCCCTCTTGGGTTTTAGGCTGGAAGCGACTTAAGCCATGAAACCATTAAGTTAGCTAGTCTGTAAGCCGACTTACGACCACCTCCCGGGGACAGCTGAGACTGCAACGAGGAGCCCCCTAAGCTCCTGACCTGCACAGGGGCATGCCTGTAGAAACCCAAGCCACTCCGACACCAATAGGCGTAACCACCCGGGTACAAACCCTCTACAGCAGTAGTGTAGACTATCCCAGGCAAGAGACCAGGAGATGAGGAGGGCCCCCCCTGCAGGGATCCCCCCTAATATACAAGCGCAGTCACAAAATTCCAATCAAACTGCAAGTTTACGCTTGAGCAACTAAATCCCCCACAGGATACAGAAGTCTACTGCAGTGCGCAAATGCGGCGTAACCACCCGGGTACAATCCCTCTACAGCAATAGTGTAGACTATCCCAGGCAAGAGACCAGGAGATGAGGAGGGCCCCCCCTGCAGGGATCCCCCCCTAATATACAAGCGCAGTCACAATTCCAATCTACTGCAAGTTTACGCTTGAGCAACTAATCCCCCACAGGATACAGAAGTCTACTGCAGTGCGCAAATGCATATATTGGAATAACTAGCGACGTGGACTTACAATTGAAATACAGAAAGCCACGGTGACAGCCGGAAACACATGCCCCCCCAGTTAATACATGCCCCCTGGTTCAGCCCGTCGGCTGCAAGTTTATACTACCACGGGGATAGCTTGTCCTGAAGGTTAACTAGGACCCCCCCTAAGGGATAGAGAACTGACACGGGGGGGGGCACTGGGTAAGATACCAGATAGAATAATCTCCAAAAGTCTTCTAGGGGCCCACCTCAAGGGATTATTGGCAGTCCGGGCTCGGGCTGTGGTAGCCAGTTGTTCTACCTATACCTGAATTGAGTGTTACACTGAAGGCTGCAGACCGCGGGTGGGCTGCCAGCGGGGACCCGAGCCTTGGATGAAAGATAGACAGCAGGACCAATGGAAGGGAAGAACTGACTATTGACATATGACCTTCCCTACTCATGGTAGAGCGACACATGCGCCGGTATCAGGGGTGTACAGGTAATAGGACTAGCTATACCTCTTAGTTGAGGTCCCCAGGAGTGGAAATGCGCCAGGGGGTATTCCCACAGTGTAGGACTGGGCCTAAACTTGCTAACACTCCCACTTGCTACAACCCAGACTGTCTGTGGCCCGAACTACTGCACGTGCCGGCAAACCGTTGTGTGTACATAATGTCCACACTATGCAATAGCATATGTTTGCCGTAGTAACGCACCTAAATCACACAACTCTTAGTCCTGGCACACCGATGCATGTACACATTAGCCACCTCATGCAGATCTAGCTTGGTGCTTGCCTGATGCAACATACCTCTCTTGCACAGGGGCACCCAGTTACCTGTACACATAGGCAGTATCATGCGGAGTACACTGACGGATGTTCTGGTGTACCACCCACCCCTCAAACAGGTACTCGGTCCCGTGTACATACAGAGAAAACGTATTTCATATCTGCCGGCACTCTGCCCGTACATGCGAGTATATATCATAACTTAAGGTACGTGTAGATTATGCACTAGTGAAGCTGTACCCTGCACATTCGTACAGGTGCATTGTGGTAGCGTGCTGACACAGCAAGGTGCAGACAGGAAGCCGCCCTATAGTATGCAGTTCGCAGACCGGGCCTGCCAGGCACACCCAAGAGAGTGTAAGGGATACTCCCTTTTGCTCATCCCCAAGCCCGACAACCCAGCATACCTCATACCCAGTCTATACGCAAAACCTCAACTTAATGAAATTAAAGCCCTCTACTGATGAGGGGGGGGACCCACAAGTGGAGGAGATCTATCCCCAGACTAAGGAGGGGTCCTACCACTGTATTCTAATGCTTGGCGTCTGCTAATGCGCGCAGTGGAAACCTATTACCTGCGGCTGATTGTGTACAAAGCAGGCTGCACGGAAACTAATGAGCAGTCACGACCGCCTGACGTGCATTCTAGAAAAGACCTCTACAGCAAACTGAAGCATGTGTAGCTTGCCTAAGAAGCTCTTTCGATGGAACCCAGGGCCTCGTACAAAGCAGGCTGCACGGAAACTAATGAGCAGTCACGACCGCCTGACGTGCATTCTAGAAAAGACCTCTACAGCAAACTGAAGCATGTGTAGCTTGCTTAAGAAGCTCTTTTGATGGAACCCAGGGCCTCATACACGTAAAGCAAAAGCAGTACCAGTTCGCTACATTCCCCAATACACATTCCTTGCCGTTAAAGCCCTTATGCTACTTGTAGGCAGCGTAAAAGAAAGCAAAATTCATCCTAGTACCTCATTCCGAAGGCAAGGAACATGAGTTAACTAATAAATATACTTTCGGGGCTAAGGAACATCCTAGCTATTTTGAGAATTGGCAGTGTACGGCATCCACGCGCGTGCCGGAGCCGCAATATCGACCGCCACCCTGGAAGCCGTAGGTCCCCCGAAGGCAGTGATGGTACCAAGGAAAATGGTCCAGCTAGACATGGTCTCTAATGGATCCTGCAGCTGTTGCAAGGATTCTGATGACTACTGGACTTCCCCAGCGAACGTGCCAGTTAGCTCAACATTCATATGTGAACTGGCGGGAGCGCCGTGATGCCGGTCAGTGTGAAATAGTGCAAGCGTTACACTAAGAGAATCTGCCTAGTGAGGCTCCCGTTAACACTAATGTGTATTTTGATATTCACGTTTGAATATGTCACATAAACCAGTGGATCTGCATTAATGCCGGAGAAGTGGCATCTATAATATTGGCACCTGTGTTAAACAGCTAACTTAATTGCCACAAAATGCATTTTACTTGGGGAATCATTGCATGAAGTGTCCAGAAATCTAGCCACAAATTTTACCGATAAATGCCCTAAAATAAATATAAAGGTAATTTAAACATCTAAAGCAAATATTCAGGGGTGTGAACCACGTATTAGAAACAGTAGAGGTACCTGGTGTGTAGTCATAATACATTATAAGAATCAACAGGTGTACGACAGTCCGTGAAGTTGAACATGCCCGTTTGCAAAACACCACTCGAGGGCAAGGACAATGGTATCCTGCCATGCTGAGCAATGAAATTCTATGAGAAAACGTGGGAAGGACATACAAAATTCCAGCGTGTGCGGAGAAACGAAACCGAGAGACTGTACCCCCTGATGGCCAAAACGCCCCACTGCCCACGTATAAACCCGAGCGAAACGATTGCTAACACCTCCATGACCAATTATGCCCAGACAATTGCCAGAGTGCGGTGTTGCAGAAACGGCACGAGGACCAAAACCCCAGAGACAAAGGGTGGGCAGGACATCCAGCGAAAACGTCTCTCTCCGCTCCCGTCGTTGCCTGGCCCAAGAGCATGTACAAGCACCCTTGTTCCGTGTACCATGCCCGGAAGGGCGGCTGTGTGGAACCATGTGTACACCGCCCGACAGAGGGTGGGGGGGGGGGATTAGGGGTGGTGGGTGGAAGGCCACTCCACCAGTCTGCCACTTGAAAACGTGCATGCAAAATCACATGTAAATAAAGCAACCATAACATGCCTGTCCCTCACAAATAATTAGCCCTGAAGCCTGATGGCTAGATAGTGCATCATTACCCTCACGCGTGGACATCTCGCACAAATTGCCTTTGAAAATGGCCGGACATGGACGCCATTACCCGCGTGCCCCGGACATGGTGAAACGTACTTCCCATGACAATGGTGGCAAGTGGACGCCATAACCCACGTGCGCCGGACAATGTATGAGAATACCGCCCAAGAAAATGGCCGGCTGCCCAGGAGCATGGAGTCTATGCTTCCAGCGGACTGTAAATATATCTCCTTTATCCCCTGATCGATAATTCACTGAGGCAAACATGGAAAAATAGTGTAGTCAAGATCCGCCTGCCACCTGTTTTGAACCAGCGCAAGGACCACACGAAATCATCGCATTTCAGAATGCCATCCTCTACCATACCGGAAATGAACAAGGTTGACGAGGAAAAAGGCACATCACTCCCTGCATGCTTACACAACCCTTGTCCCTTGTACACCTGGAGCAAAACCCTCCCTCTAGCTCCAGCCACAGTTTCTCTACCGCGCCAAAGGCATCACTGCAAAAACATGGTAGTTCACACTTTAGCACGTTTCTAATTTATCACAAACAATCTGCCAGTATATTTCTGAATTATGAAGACAATGATCAGCGTACACCGTTGGTTCGTATCCTTCTTAAACTACTTTCTTACGAAAATGATAAAGCATTTCAAGTGTTGTCAAAACGGATTTCTGTAACCAGGATCAATACCAAGCTCCAATATGAATGTGCAAGAAGGCAACGTGAATGTTAACGGAAGAACACCTTGAAATATGAACCTCTTCACACTCCTGCAATCTTGTTACGCAAAGCGCCCTCAGCACCAAACACGGCAAAACCTCTGCCCAATCAATTATATTTCCGCTCAACTATCTATTAGTTCACCCGTCTTGGAAACGCAGTTCACTCAAGGAACTTGAAACCAATCCGCTCGCAGCGCACACTTAAAACCTTTAAATTACCCCCGAGAAGTGCTACGCAACGAAATCAATAAGGGCGATATCAATTAAGGCATATGTTCGGCAGGGGCGCCCATACCTGAGAATAGTTGGGCTGGGGCAGACGTAGCTCCATATGCACCCATCCTACCCATACCTAAGAATCGCAAAGGGTACCCAGGCACGAGCATTATGTATAGAAATGTCCGCATGGCAATCTGAAACCTTACAGCCGGGCCGCGAAGGCTGAATATCCGGGGGGGGGGGGGGACCTAGCCGCACATTACCCCAGCCCTGCTGTACCATCGAAACAACCCATGACCAGGATCACACAAGGACGTGAGGGGGAAGCCTTAATAACCACATTGGAGCATTGAGATTACCGTAGGTTACTTTCGACGAATGTGGGCCTAGACATGTGCATTCACGGTATTACCCTATGACACCCCGAATTCCCTACAACTATAGCCCTGGTATCCTAGTGTGATACGAACATAACTGGAGAAACTTTAGCCCTGGTATCCTAGTGAGGTACGAACAGAACAGATACTGCGAACGACGAAAGTAGATGGCAATATTGCGCCCCTAAAAGGAGGGGGGGGCAGGGGCGCGACTACCGTGGGCAGGGCGCGTGGCTGAGTGCTGGCAGTGGGAGCCCTTATGTAATCCTAGAAACCCATATTCATAGCAACTGTTTCTTCTGCGCGCTCCGACCTCTTCAGGTAATGTACGCGCTATAACCTGCTAGCACGCAACTCGTTCTTAAGTACAGCGCTCTCTCTTTTGTACAACGCTCAGCCATCTTCGGGTATAGTTCGCTCTATATAAATCACATTAGATCACTTAATGTGAGACACGGATCGTGTCATAATATGCTCATAGTCTGCTAGCCCTCCACTGGTTCTATGTGCAGCGCTCAGACATCTTCGGGTAATGTTCGCGCTATATACATTTCCCGTGTCCTAATCAGCTCCTGATCTGCTAGCACACAACCCACGTGACAAGAACCCGTCGATGGCGGCCAGCCCATGCCAACAATGGCGGGGGGATCCTACCCAATCCAGGGTCGCCTCGCGGACCACGCAGTCTGGCCTCCCGAGTTCGCAAACAAAAGTTGAACACCACACGTCCACAACATAATATTAAAACCACATGTGAATCTGTGCTGTGGCAAATGCACACCTTTGCTCCGCATTAGAGTGACCTGTGCACTCTGCATTTACCAATGCTGCGTTCATGCGTTCCCGTCCACCGATCACAATGAGATCACCATTCCCGAGACGAGCGCGCCGCGTGGCCGGCAATGGCGGTGGGATCCCACCTCACCCCGTGGCCTAGTCGACTTGCACGGACCTTCACCCTCCCGAGGACGATAATATCGCTAGCAATGAGTAACACAACAATACACATCAATGGAATTATATGAAGAACCACATGTGCTTACTAAACCATTGAAAAATCATTTAATTAACATTTGCATTCGTACTCAACTGCTCATTTGTAGTTCCGTGCATCAGTTCCGTACCTATAGTGGAGCGCTCATATCCCTTCGGGTAAAGTCAGCTCGAAAATCGCGGTAAATCATTTAATACCTATGCTTACTCCCTGCCCTGACTCATCTCAGTGTCAACCTGTTCTTGTACACAACGGGCGGCCGGCTAAGGCAAACGCGCTGCCTGAGATGGCGGCGGGATCCCACCAACCCAGGACAGCCGCGCCCAGTAGTAGGACCCGCGCAGAGGCAACGCCGCTGCCCCAAACAACAAGACAACGCCGAGACCCCTGCCAGCCACCCGACTCACCGCAAGTGTAAGACGCCGACGGAAAGCCACAGGACCCGACGCTAGACAAGCCTCGTCTAGACCGGCCACCGGCCGACCTCCAGAGGCACACAAAAAGAGTGTCCCAACATGGAACTGCGACGTCCGGAGCGGCAAAGAGGCCTCCCCAGCGGGGCAGAGGTCTGATGTACTCCAGACGGCTCCTCCCAGCCGCCCCGGACGTGCATCACTTACCAGTCTCCACCAACCAGGGGAGACTGCCTCAGGTGAGGAAACAACTGCGTCATGCGGGGGCGGGACAGCCCTCCGTGACTAGGGGCCCGCCCTCCTTATGGCCACTGTGTGGCCTTGGGCAGGCGCAAAGAGTGCTGTGTTTCCAGTCAGCCTGTGTGTACTAAGCACCGCACACAAACAGTTCAGTATGTACAGACTTGTGTTTTCCTACACATAGCACAAGTTAGTTAACAGTTGTAAATCGACAGCGACCCAGCTGTTTCGGAGGGGAGGGACTCTTTTGCTTTGCTGCCCCCACCCTACAAATGAAGCAACTGCCGCATTTTATATTGTCTGCAATTTTTTTATGTAATGGCTGGGAGGTCAGCACACAGAGTGTCTTTAATCCAAACAAACGACTGCTGAAAGCACAAGCGTCTTTCACGGACTTCTGGCAGAAGTGGAAGAATGTTATCGAAGATTTTTTAATATCATAAAAGAAGAGGGTAAAAGTCTGTTGATCCCTGGTTTTAGTACCAGCCTATTATGCACAATAAAACGGAGGTTCCTTGCCCCCGGGGCCGGGCAGAAGGGCCACCCTGAATCTGGCCGTCATGCCTCAGCCCAAATTTCCTGAGAGGTACCTGACAGCAAGACTTTTGCTTTATTTACATCAAGTGCAATCCACCTTCCTTCATCCTGCTGAGTGTGACCATCAAGGGTTTGAATCACTGTTGTGCCGCCCTTGTGTCAGCCTTTGCTTGTAGGATAAGCTGGGTACCATCGGCACCTCCACAAACCAGAACCCCAGAAGAGCGTAAAATGTGAGCTAGTGGGCCAACATACGTGACGCCGGGCTGGTTTAGTAATCTCTTTTCAATACACTCAGTTTATGTCTGTGCATGGTCATGAAGGAATGATGCCCTGAGGAGAATGCACTCTCTTAGGGCCCCCAACCTCACTCTCTTTCCGGGCCTGGCTCGTGGCTTTGACTGAAGAGAAACAATGTAACATGTAACTTTGTTTCAGCGCCTAGAGACCCTTACGGGTGATTGTGCGCTTTACAAATGTGGATTATTATTATTCAGTCAAAGCAAGGAGCTCAGAGCAGGCTGCAGACTGCTGCAGCTGCTTTTGAGAGAGAGAGACACACAGCTCTCTACCAGAGAGCTGAGGGCCCCCCCTTCATCTACTGAAGAGTGGGGCCCCCCGCACCGCGGGGCTGCGGGGGTGTTTGTTACGCCCCTGGTGGGGGCGGTGCTAACACTCCCAGCCAGGGCTGGAACTAGCACTGGTCGCATAAGGTGCAACAGTTTTTTTTTGGTGCCCCCTCCCCTATTTCCTCTTTCTCCATGAATTCCCTCACTACCAATCACCAGCAATGCACCTCATTTCTCTATAGCACCTTTCTGACAAACATTTCATTTTTTTTAGCGCTACTCATATTTTACTCACACTCAGGGCCTTATTTATGAGGCCCCCTGCGCCACCAGAATGTCACTTTTTGTGACGTTCTGTGGCGCAGGAGCCTGCTTCATATTTACCAGGCAGCACTAAGCCAATTCTTGTGGCTTAATGCTGCCTCATAAATATGGTTCCCATTAATGCGTTCCCAACACTATCTATGGCTTTTTGACCCTGCCCCAGATTTACGAAAATCATAAATCTGAGGCAGCTCCAAAAACTTAAGCCTCCCAGAGGAGGCATAAGGAAGCTACAAGGAGACATATCTTTATTTCTCCTCGTTTTTTTCTGTGCATGCTGCATTCTGATCACTGTGAGTGCAGGGTGAGCGTGAAAGTGAAGGGTGAGAATGAGGAGTGAGTCGTCTGAATACAGGGTGCATTCTCAGACACTTAAAGTAACTCAGCATGTTATTAACTGTGGCATAGTGTTTCAGATACAAGTTAAACTATTGCTAGTATGGCATTAATCAGGGATCGAGGGTGGAGGAAATAAATAATGTGCTGATCCTGCAACAATCTTCCAGTCTTATGATTAGGGTTGTCAGCTTAATATTTTAATGTCCCAGATAGTACAAAAGTAAGCAGTCAACTAAAGCTGTATTTGCAGCACTTACTTTGAACAGCAAAGATATAGAGAAAGCAGTTTTAATTGTGTTCTATGGCTGCCTGAATGATCCATGACTGATAATTAAAGGGAACAAAGACAGAAAAGTAACATTACAAATGAATACATACTTTTTTATTTATAACCCTTTTTAGTGTCAACATGAGGTCTTTGCAGGCTCTTAAACAACGCATGTCATGTAGTTCCTATATATTCCTATAAAGAATCTGCGCATTTGGATGACATAAACTGTGGGTTTGGTGGCACACTGATTCTGAGCACATCCACCTAGAAGGTTAGCCTGTTTGCATTAGCCAGCTCACAGTGCCACAAGAATCTCCTCTTGTCGTGGAGAGAATAGTTTCTGGCAACCTTAGAACATGACCACCCTGATCCCCCAGCATCGTGGAAACAATGTACTACCTTTCGCTCAGTCACTCATGCTCACTTAATTTGTCTCCGAGAGTTACACAGAGGAAACAGTCCGGCGTGTTACAATAAATATTTATTGCACAGTTGTTCTTCTAGTGTAAGGTATATGTGCTGCGACAACCGTTAGACAGTAGCAGAGACATATGATCAGCAGTACAGTGAACATAAAAGGATAGTACAGTTCTACCATTTTGTAATAGTCATGAATACATACATGGATATAAAATGCATGATAAAACAAAGCGCGTACTCCTATTATGCCTATCTAGATGTACCTAAGTGTACCTAGCATGTGAGTACGTGTGAAGCCAAGAATCTCTCTAGGTTTAGTCTAACCCCATTACCTGAAGCAAGAGAGTGTGGGACCCAGCCCTGGTCTCGAGTTGGACACCCCGCGAGGGATGTATCAGACCACTGTCAGCTGGAGCGTCTGCATGCAGGAGCCTCAGCATCTCTGGTCAGCGTGTCGGCCTGGAAGTCTCGGTTCCCTCTGGCTAACATTAGCAACAGGTGATGTATTTATACAGAAAGTATCTAGGGTTCCTTTGTCCCTTGTTTCTTGTATTAGACATTGTTAGATTTGAGGTACGTATGCAATGAACCTTGCATGTAGATATTATGCAGGTGGATGTAGCCCCTACCTGGTTTCCCAAGAACCCTTATGAATATTCATTCATACTGTGTCAGTCTACAGATGAAGTAATAGAACACTATTGTTCAGGGAAAACCCTCCTTCTGTACCCCGGACTAGAACTAGGTAAAGGTTCAATCCTATAAGGCTTGTTACTGTGTAGTGTAAGGGAGGTAATGTAGGTGATGGGGTATGATATTACCCAGGCCTATATTAGGGTATCTATATGGAACATAACACACATAGCTGCAAGGAATATGCATAGTGGGGGCCCGTGGGGTACTGTAACCATTAAAAAAAAATGAAGCCTCGGTAACCAGTTTACAAAGGTATGTAAATATGCACATGGTCTTTAAAGACCTGCGAAAAACTCAGGCGTGCCCGAGATAAGACTCCAGACACTGCCCAGCTGAGCCCACAGCAGCCACAGCTGCAGCAGCCCGGGCTGAGACACACGACGGGTCGGGGGCTGAAGCCTGACCTACAGGGTTGCACGCCTGGTCTAATAAGTAACCATCCTTTCTCACATGAAGATCAGCTTAGCTTGCAAATTTTCATATTGTTTCTAATAAAGGGAGCACCCCTATATAGTACTTGTATGTAAATTGTCTGAGCCAAGCAAAATTTGTCACAACATGTGGCACCAAACAAGGTACCCTCACCTCAATGTATTTCTATGCAATTATGTCCGAAAATGTAATTGCAGTTCTCTTATAGGAAAATCACATTGGCTCACAAATATGTATTTTGTTTTTCAAACACACCACATCCCCTTACATGGTCCATAAGGATTTAGCCTGAGCCAAGCAGCGTTCCCACCAAAACATGAGCCCACTGCGCCACCCACCAGCCAATGCATTTCTAAGGAACTATAGGCGAATAAGAAACCAGCCTTTATTCCATGAAGATCTAGCTGGCTCACCGATTTTCATATTGATTCTAATAAAGAGAGCACTAGTCTATATTACCTGTATGTAAATTACCTAAGCAGAGCAAGATTTGTCACAATAGATAGAGTCAAACTGGGTGCAATCACCTCAATGCATTCCTATGGAAATACATCAGAATATATAATTGTAGTCTTCTTATAGGTAAAGCACAATGGCTCACAAATATGTATGATGTTTTTAAACACACCACATCCCTCTACA